>NC_143015.1:154134468-154734468 GCF_055824585.1 Amblyomma mixtum
CGAAACCCCTTTGCAGGTATACTTAAGCACTGGAAATAAACTAAGTAAAGCGGTAAGAGTTTCAAAAGTCACCTTAATAGCGCCAGCCACTCAGTTATAGGCGAACCGGGTACTTATGTCTCACACCGGCGTTTCTTAACATGGGACTGCATGGACCTGCCACCTGTACTTTCTGTGCACTTGGCTCACCTGTCTCTTGAGCAGGTCGTCGGCTGACTACTCCTTCCATTCGACGTCTTCTTCCGGGCACTGCAGGCCATCCAGGGGACAGACGAGCGTGCCGTCCTGCGCGCACTGCTCGTAACAAGACCCGCACAGAACGTGCATGCAGGAGAGAACTGCCGTCTTTGGGCGCACCAGAGAGCAGGCAGCGCACACTCTGATCCGTGGGAGCGGCCTCACGAAGTGTAGCGGCCGCCGGTCGAGCTCCGAGGCGAACCCGGCAAGCGTGTATAGCTCACTTTCAGTAGCCATCTTGGTTTAGGTTCTTCCAGCGCTCAGCTCTGAAATAATGCGGCGCCGCTCCGACAATGGCCTTTTCTTATCAGCGTTTTCCTCCCTATCTCCTTCTTCCCGTCGTCAGGGTTACATTCAATGCGATATCCGCCTCGAGCGCAGGTCCCGTTTCCCTTGTGTGTCGAAATGTCTGCTTCAAAGAGCCGGCCTTGCCGTTGCTGGTGTGCAGGCACGCATATATTGAATGCTGTTTTTTTTTTTTTTGGAGACCGAAATGGTTTATTGTTCAGGTGTGTTTAACATCCCAAAGAGCGACTACGAAAGACGTCGTAGTGAAGGGCTCTTTGGCAGTTTCGAGTACCTGGGGTGTTTTTAACGTGCACCAACATCGCACGGCACACGAACGTCTAGGATTTCGCCGCCATCGAAATGGGAGCGGCGCGGCCGGGATCGAACCCGCGTCTCTCGAGTCAGCAGCCGAGCGCCATAACCACTGAGCCACCGCGATGGCACGCAGACCGAGATGGTAATCATTGGAAGAAAGAAACCCAACTCCTTACTATGCGCCCTGCACAGAGTTTTCAGTTTTTGTGTGTTTTTGCATGAAATTTAAAAGAGGGATGATTCAGGCTAGTGGACCGTACACATGAGATTCGCAAAAAGCAGGGACAAGGCAGAACCCAAGCGCTAACTTCCACTGAACACTTTATTGGCGCTTAGAGGGTATATGAAGGTACAAATCAAGAGCAGAGGGCACCACATGAAGGGTAATCAGGCTGTGTGAAATCAGCCACCCCGACAGCGAAAACAAAAATTACCGACGATTACGTTACTTCCTAATGCGAAATTTGAGCGCAGCAAATAAGCTGTTTCACCTTTTCGATGATTGAGGCAAAGAAATCGAGCAACACATGTATGCGCTATCACAGAATTTTTTTTTTAGCAGACGGAGGACTTCCATCGGTCGTCTCGCTCATGGCTCAGAAAGAACTGGCAGATAATTTCGCAGTGGCGAACGGCAGCGGCAATTTCGGCTCGGGCGGTGCACATATACAGATCCGCCGCCACCGATCTGGCACTCTGATTGCCACCGCACAGGGCGAACGGCAGCGGCAATTTCGGCTCGTGCGGTGCACATATACAGATCCGCCGCCACCGATCTGGCTCTCTGATTGCCACCGCACAGGGGTTGCATTGGAGGAGGAGCGAAGAAAGGAATTAAGTTCGAGCCGGCGCTTTGACAACCGGAGACTCGCAGGAAGAGGGGGGAGGGGGGCGGCGTGTACACCCAGCGGCAAACGATGGGGGCAGAAGCGCGCGCAGCAAGCGGACAACATGATAAAGGGAGGAGGGAAGAGATAGCAGCGACTGACTGATGCCGCTGACGCCGATAGTGAGTCAACCCCAGCTGCGGATGAAAGGGGGGCGGAGCTGGTTACGAGGCCGACGCCGACGACAACGCCGACGACGACGCGAAACCCAGGAACGGACGCCAAAGAGCTGCGCTCTAAAACTAAACAAATCGCAAACAAAAGAAAACCTAAACTCATGTAAGCAAGTTTTACAAGTTCGCACTGTGCCCTGCATCCAAGAAGGCAACGCCTTTTGTTGGTAGTGATTTGGTAGAATTTTCAAACCCGACGTTTTGCATTGTGAAGGCTTCAATCATCTCTCTCGTTCTTTTTTCCTTATTTTTCCCTATTACTGGACTTTCCTCGAAGCTTGGTTTACACTTATGAAAACGGCAATGATGTGAAAATGTCCGGACTCCCGATCCCTAACGTTCCTGTTGTTTGTCCAAAGTACGACTAGCCGCAGGAAAGCGGTATCTTGTTGCGGCGCATTGTTGTTGTATGAGTACCCCTCTTCGGTCTGCTGCGAGGGACTTTATCGAGGAAGGTGTCGTAGACGCGTATTCGAATTAGTCAGGCTCCGCTGGTAGCGTTTGTGCTCAAAATGGCTTGACCGGTAGACGCCATGGATGTGCAGCTGAGGCTTTCGCGCGCTGTTGCTGGCACTCTCAAAAATAAATTACAACCAACTGAAAAGGACGCCATGCGCAGAAAGAGGTAGCCAAGAAACATTACATCAACAAAATACGCCAACGAATATAACCGTGGAGACTTCAGGAGATGTAAATGTAGGCGTCACTTTCATGTTTTTATCTCGATATTATTTTTCTGGTTTTTGCTTACTTTGTGTGAGGGATTCCTTTCGTGCAGTTTTCTTTTGTTCGTTCAGATATCTATTTTTTTTGTATTCTGTAGGTCAACAGGTTTTTTTGTTTTTTAAAACTGTGAGCTATAAATTTCCCCCTTGGAATTTTCTTTTAAGTGTAGACGTGTCCACAGAAACTGCATCGCAGAAATTGAAAATTCAGAGTTTGCCTTGCGAAAAAATAAATTCAAAGCATATGGACCTGTAGCGTGCCCAGAGAAGTTCGATGATTTTTGAATCAGCTTGATTTCACAATTCTTTAAACGGTGCAGGCTTCTTACAAATTTTGCAGGTTATTGAATAGTTGAAAAAAGTGCAACACTGAAAGTTTATTACAATATATTCGCAATATACATTTTTAATTGACGCTCAGAAAGTTTGAAGTAAATCTACAAATATAAATGACTTTTTGCAGAAAGCTGCGTGCTCCTCTCTTAAATTCTTGCTTTTTTCTGCATTAGCTACTGATATTTTTATCCCTAATTCTTTCTGTTCGTCGGGATTGATCAATGCCTAAATGCAGGGAGCTTCCAAGTGCTACTCAATAAACTTGACTGCGTTTCCTTTTCTGGTCTGCACCATGTATTTAAAGAGGCGGCGACCCGTGAGCTCGACGTACCCCACGACGACTGAGTGGTCGTCCTCGTACACCCAGTTGTCATGGTGTAGTACGTCGCTCTATTTACCCCTATCTTTTCCGACTGGTTCTCCTCTTCATAATATCTTTCCCTCCGGCAGCGCAGACAGGTTCTTATGCTGACCACCGCTCTGGGGGCTGCATTCATACCCGCTTATTTCTTCAGCATTTCTACTCAGCAAAACCGCCTGAATATTCACTGCTGAAAGACACTCTATGCGTTGGTCGACTCCTCCCACCGTCTGCAGGGAATTAAAAAAAAAAGTAGGAGCCGGACGTTAATCCGCTTTAAATTAGGGAAATCGGGCGCACAGCGCAATAATTCGAAATTTTTAAGAACGCTGGGAACCTGTAGATCGAGTTCCCACGGCAAAAAGACGAGTTCAGATTCCTCTTAAGTGCAAGTTTAACCAGTTCTGACATCGCATAGGGCACAGCGTTTTTATGCGTTGGCACTACGGCCTTATCTCGGCGAAATGGGTCTATCTACTGTTGTGTGATAAAGCTTCAGTGCCGTAGGAGACCTCCATCCACAATCCGCCCAGCATTGCCCACCAGCCATCCACTAACTCCGAAATATATTACTGCCCAGCAAACAACCCACCTTCAGCCTGCCGTAAGCCCCCCCACCAACGAACATCCATCTTCACCCACCGAATTTGCCCTGTTGTCTCTGAAGACGTTGCACTTGCGTCCAAAGAACGATGCCAGTTTAATCAGCACCGATAAGGAGAAGTGCTCAGCGTTATCGGACAGAATACTTACGCAGAAGACAGGAAATCCGGGCCAGTTGGTACATAATGAAGAGAACCAGAGAACCCTCAAATTGGGGGCCCACGAGGGTGTCCCAAATGAATGAATGAATGAATGAATGAATGAATGAATGAATGAATGAATTAAAACGAAAGTTCAGAGAAGAGGGACGTACACCACGACGACTAGGTGGTCGCCGTCGTACACCCAGCCGTCATGGTGTGCGTCGTTTTTTTTCCCCTTGTTCTTTTCGATTGGTTCTCCTCTTTAGAATATTTGTCTGTCCAGAAGCGCTGACAGGTTCTTCTGCATACCACCGCTGTGGGGGCTGCTTTCATACCCGTTTATTTTTTCAGCGCTGCTACTCAGCAAAACCACCTGAAAAGGCTCTCTGTTCCGACAAGGCCACTGCAGTCACAAACCAAGATTACAGATGCGCTCAACACGGGCTACACTCGTTCATGAAGATAAAATACAGCGAACCTATGGTACACAATGCCTGGCGCCCAATTGTTAACATGTGGTACCTGCCACAGATAAGATCATAAGATGCTCGTCGAAAATATACTACCCCATGATTTCACTGTTGTAATTTATAAAGACTCCTCGAATACACCAGAAACTTTTTTATTGTTTGGACGCGTAACAATACTGAGACGCAGAACAGGAAATTAGTCCGTATATGCGGTTCACGCTCCGCATAGCTACCGACAGCAATTCATGGTTCGCGTCTTTTATCTTCGCTTCACGCAGAAATACGCTTCCCTGCCTACTCACTGTGACTGGAAACAAAGCTGAAACCATAGTTTCTATTTCACCGCTGTTTCTTCGGAAATACGATATAGCGATTGCAGTGAGGTACATTTCAAGGAATAACACTAAAGGAAACTATAATGTAGTGCCCACAACGAAAATGTCTCAATAGCCGGAATTGTGTCCAACTCATCACCAGTCGAGAAAGAAATTGCCGCACAGAACTACCTATATTTTTAGCCGCGAAGGAGGTGATTCCTCCTGAGTACGACGAAGATATGAAGAGGAAGAATTCTGTTTATAAGAAGCATTTTTGTTCATGCTTTGTTATAGATGGAACATAGATTAGAGAATGTGAGCGATGACAGTAACATGTTAACCACAGGCGCCGCCTTTTTGAACTCATGTGATGCGAGAAAGCCTGTCATTATTACCCCATCAGCGAAAAATAAAGCAGTTGTAAAGTAGCGCACTTCTCTGTCGTGTCATACACTACGCGGTCTTACTAACAGTGCTACCTTCAAATTCAAATAATGAGTGACTAACACCACAAACTCCCACTGAAGCAGGTTGGAAGTTTCTAGGCGTTCTCCATGCCGAATACTTGTCAGGCTGCTTCTCAGGCTTTCGGTAAGCACGCAGTGGATAGTGGGTAAGCTTTAATGAGTGAGTTTTCGTGAGGTACTTGGGGTAGGCGGGAGCAGGAAGCCGTCATGGATTTTGGGGCTGTGAATGTGAGGGCTCAGACTATGGGCAGTGTGCAGGGCAGGGGTGACTGAAGCTCTGCCTGTCGTACATCCATATTAGGCGGGCGGCTGGCGTGAGAGGCGAAAGGGATGTGGTACTGGGGTGGTGTGTAATGGGGACGGGTGTGTAGCTTGGTTGGATGTTGGGGTTTTATGCGGCATGAGTCTGTGCTACGTTCTAGGATATAACCTTGCTGATTTTCGGGCCGGCGGTAAAGGTTGTATGATTGTTTGGGGTGAATGGGGAATGACGTGCGCGGTACAATCACTCCAAACTAACCAGATAGCATGACGACGCCCATATTACTAAAAGTGCAAAAATTAACTGTTGCCACTTTGAATTCAGATAACGACCGGCGGGAGAAAAGGTTAGACACATATATAGCTCTTTTGTACATATTATGTCCCTCCATCCATCAACGTCCATCATCTTAAACCCCAAAAGAAGAAAACGCAAGAGAGTTTTATTTCACAAAATATTTAATCGTTTAATTCAGAGTTGCGGTTACAACACACAGTCTGAACAGTGGAAGCAGTTCGGCTCATTCATACCGTCACTTTCAGGGAAGGGTGCTATTAGAGTTTAAAAATAGTAGTTTTCGGGTTGAAAGATGGCTTCTGCACCACATTTGACCGACATCAGAACAAAAGCAAATGAAGTTAAATTGTAAGCTAGTTAACTACGACGTAAAGGTAACTGAATAGCCATTAAACATCGGCGGGTGGTCCCAACTAGAGATGTGTAGCTGCCTCCTAGTTGTAGCTACAATAATCATTGATAACTGCGTAAAATTGATTACCTGCGGCCCCGTGACTTAAAAAATATTTATTTATAGGAGAATTCGCAAATTGTGCGACGGTGATGCGGCACGTGTGTCATGGAGTGACGTCATTTGGTGGGCATCGCTGTCATTGCTACGCAGTCCCGCAGTTTTGAAATCCCATGAGAAATGGAGCCAATTTGTTAAGCCAGAGCGCCAAAAGTTATCACGTTTCCAAATCTTGTTTCCAATTAAAAAAAAACAGTTGTATGCCTCATAATAGTTTATACCTTTAAATCTGAATTTGCAGGCTAAAGCTATATTTGCAACAGTCCTCCTCGCTGTTATTGTAAACAAGCTAACTACTAGACAGAACATAATTCAGCTTTTTCCGGACGTCGAGGGCGATGGAAAGGACAAATTTTAACCTTTGCAAAGAACTTTTTTTAACGATTAGTATTCCACACCCATCATACACAGGGTAAATCAAGCACTGCAGGAGCGACGTACGCATCCCAGTTAGTGCAGATAATGTTCTGACTGGATTAATTCTCCAGTAGTTGATTGTAGCATGAGCTCACGCGACTCACGTTATGGGAGTTTCAGATAAGAACGTGCACTTTGTCTCTCGAGCAAGTGTGATTCACAGCAGAAGCTCAAATATTAATCGAAGCTGGTCTTCGTCCACGTAGCCGTCGCGGGTGAGGTCGGCTAGGTTAAGGGACGGGGATCCATAATAAATGGCCCCGTTAGATGATTCTAAAGGCCTCTGTGTTTGTAAATCAATTCGCCACGGTTTCACTTCGAGCTGGCATTTTGCGCCTTCTTTTGGGTGCACGACGCTCAGCCTGATTCGGTGCTCGAGTGGCCACTGAATAAAGTCGTCCATGTGCCCCTTGTGCACTTGTAACAGCAAATGTAGGATCACAGATTCGCCATCTTTCTTTAGAGCAATTCCAGGTGAGATGCAGTAGCCGCGCAGGTACACCCGCTCGCTGAAATAAGGAGCATACCCCACCTGCAACGCTATTTGTTTCAGTCGTTCCACACCGTTTGCAAAAAACTCGCAGTGCTGCACTTGTAGCTTATTCTGCGTAACAACGAGGCCAATGCTGTCCATTGTTTTCTGGAAATTTTCTTTCGCTTCAGCTTTTGCAGCGTCCATGGCACCTGCAAGCTGCGAACATTTGTTCCCGTTCTCTCGGGTCGCACTTACCAACTCGCTACTAAGTGTCTTTTCCAATGCGCCCGTCCCAGTGGAGACATTGCCGATAGTTGACCGTTTCATCTCCTCGTTAGACGCGGCAATTTCGCGAGTGCTTTGTGTTAAAGTGTCGTGGCTTTGGCGTGTTGCTTGTGAGAGTTCGTGCTTACACTTTTCTGTGGAGATGTTGTGACCGTGCGAGATTTCGTTCAGTCGGTCGCCCAGCGCTCTGCTCTCATTTATCACCTGCTCCAAAAGGGCCTTAATTCCACGGGCTTGCTCTTCCAACACTCGACTCGAAGCTGTTGAAGCAGGTGACTCGTCTCTGCGCACAACCTGTCCTCCGCATTCCGCTGCAGGAGGCGCCCCCTGGTTTGCGCAGTTCGACCTCAGGTGCGCGCAGACGTCGCTGCAGAGAACCGAGGCCGCGCACTTGGGGCAGCGAGTGGAGTGGTGTCCGCAGTCGCGCTGGAAATGTCGAGAGATCTCCGAAGCGGCCATTACAGCAGCGCAGCCGTTTTCATGGTTCCAGCACATAGCCTGGAAGTAAGAAAATTATTAGATCATAAAGGCTCGAAAATTAAAATATATTTAGAAATAATGCATCTAACGAAAGAAGGAAATAGGCTTGCTTGGCAGGATTTATTGGTTCGATGATTAGAGGTAACCGATAGATAACTATCAGGATTGATATCTAGATAATTATGTTGAATGCCATTTCGAAAAAAAACCGCAATTTTTGACGATTGAAACGCATGCACAGCGTGTAGTGCGGGCCGTGAAAGTAAGAATGAGCTGTTTCCATTTATAACTCTTAGTTGACGATTAACGAGCAAAGAGGAAATCATACAGTAAAGAATATAGACTGAAAAAGTTGGTTGAGGGGGCCGGGGGGGGGGGGGGGGGGGGGGTATACTCTGCAGGGTTTTAAGTCTCAAAGCCGCATATCAGCTATGATAAAGCTCCAAGGGCTTCTTATACTTCCCAGAGTTACTTAAGGACTTTTTTTTTTAGTCTAATTTTTTGAACTGATGTTCATTTTACTTTTCTATGTAAACGTCATTATGGTGTTCTGTCGCTGCTCGTGCCTTGTCCTGCAAAGGGTAGGCGGGAGTATATGAAAAAAAATAAGTAAATAAACATGCCCTGTCATCGCACTGCACGCGGGCGTTTTCACAGTTCGACTGCATGAAAGTGCAGCCGCCGATGCCGGAATCCGGTCGCATGCATTTGGGGCCCAGCAGCCGAATATGCCACAGCCATTGAGCTACCACAGTGAGTGTTGAGGGGAGAGTAGGGGAGAGGGGGGAAGCTATTTGCGTAATATATTTGGTTGTGAAACCAAAGCAAGAATTTGTCATTTAATGCAAAACTCATGAAGATACGCTTCAAATGTAACGATGAATGACCTCCTGAGCAAAACGTTCATTAGTTATCGAGACGAATATGCGCCAATGCGACTCTCGCCTGTAAAAGCGTTTGGCTAGAAGGAAGAAAATAAAAGGGGAGTGATTTGGTGCATGCAGCAATAGAGGCATAACGCTATGCCTGCTTTGACTGAAACAAATAAATATGTCAGTTAAAACTGCCCTCGTTTAAAAAAAAATGATTACTAATCTTGAATATCAATATAAACGGAGAAATTATACATTACGAAACAGAACGGCTACTGTTCAATATGCGGCTGAAGGGAGTAGATGAATTAATTTTAACTAACAATCAAGCTATCGCTAAAAATGAATCGGTTTCTTCAATACCAAAACCCTTCGTTACACTTATTCATCTCGAGATTTTGAGTATATTTCTGTTTTCGGCTTGATCCGCTTGGATATTCGGCACTATGAAAATGGTTTGGTTTATGGGGGTTTAACGTCCCAAAGCGACTCAGGCTATGAGGGACGCCGTAATGAAGGGCTCCGGAAATTTCGACCACCTGGAGTTCTTTAACCTGCACTGACATCGCACAGTACACGGGCCCCTGGAATTCCGCCTTCGTCGAAATTCGGCCGCCGCAGCCGGGATCCAACCCGCGTCTTTTCGGTCAGAAGTCGAGCGCCGTAACCACTGAGCCACCACAGCGGGTTAGTAAATCGATCATTGTTACTCAAGTTCAAAATTGTGTCCAAATACGGTACCGCCATGACCTCTTTAAATTATTCTAGTCTCATTTATCCCTATTCTTGCAACCGATAAAGTAAACAACTATAACAATAAATAAGAGCGCTTCACTTGGCGGCCAGTTTGTTTGGCAAGTGGGCTCAAAAATTTGTTTGGCTGCAACGAATGCATGAAACAAAAATTAGCATGCATGTATTGGCTGCGCTGTCTTTGTGATATAAATAGACGTACAAAACATAAGCGATCGAGGACAACTCATGAAGAGACAACTTTACTTTCTATTAAAATTTGTGTAACTGTTTTCTCCGGTGTAAGAAAGCCAATTCGTGCCGAAGGAAGTGGTCTTCAATTACCTCTCGTACTATGCAGTTGATCATCTATTTGTATCAAAGACAAAGAAGGCAATGTATGCTTGCTATTCTTTTTTTCCTACCGCAGTTGCGAAACCGATGCCGAAGCATTTACATGTGTTAACACAAGAAACTTGCCGCCAGTGAAGCGCAAACCAAGGCGGTCGCGCCGACTAGAAATGGTGCCATTCCTGACGAAGCAGCAAGCGCATGCCGCCGAAGGCCAGCTTTTCTGCACGATGCAGCAAAGCAATGAACCCTTGCATGATGCATTGAAAAGCGCCCCTGGCGAGCAGTGATGGTAGCGGCGCGGCTTCGCTGGTGCCGGCGATAAGGCGAGCATCAGATCATCGAGATGGGTCATCCGGATTTGCCGACGCCGTTTCGCTCTCTGCAGCGCATCAGCTGAGAGAGCGCGCTGGCATGCATTTTTTTTTTTTTTTTTGCAGTTTGGTGACCGCTCGCATACTCTTACTTTTGGTGCGCCTGTACATCCACCTTCCACATGTACGTCGGCCCAGCTTTCTTCATATTATGCACGAATGTCCAAGGAATAGAAAGACCTTCCCTCTGCTGCTAGGGTTCATTGTATCCATGACCATCTCAAGCAGTGAACTGAACAACTCGTACATAAATAGAAACACCAACCCTCACGTGAAACCCCGTTGCAGGTATACTTGAGCACTGGAAATCAACTAATCAAAGAACTAAGGATTTCAAAAGTACCCTTACTAGCGACAGCTACTCAGTTATAGACGAACCGGCTACGTGTGCCACACACTGGCGTCTTACAACTGATGCTTGGGTGAGTTGGTATGCCATTTCAAAATTGATAACACCATCATAACTTCCCAGTAACCAGAAGCCCTAATTCTATTGCTGATGGCTAAGTAGGGGCTGGTAAACGCATGCGACCCTGGACCATTCGATGTGTACGGCTTCAATAATTTAAAAACAGAAAATTATTTTTCTTTTTTTTTCTTGGGGGGGGGGGGGAGGAGATGGCGCAGTATCTGTCTCTCACCTCAGTGGTCACCTGAACCACGCCGTAAGTGCAGGGATAAAGGAGGGACACGTTCCCTTGTTACTATGCCTGCTTAATACCTTTGTGTGAAGCATGGGTGGGAAGGTTTAGTTTTGGAATATCAGCAATGTGGGCCGAGATTCCCTTGCACAGATTGCCACATATTGTTATTGTGCTCATTTAGGCGTTCATTGATCCATCTTCTCGTCTGGCCCAGGTATTACTTGCAGCAGGCCAATGGGATGCCACAGACAACACCTTCTTGATACGCCACGAAATGATTCTTGTGCTTTGTGGTATCTTATTTCTTGCTGTTGTTTGAAGCGTGGTGCATTTTTTCTCGTTAGAAGCAACAAAACTTTTGTTTCTAGTCTGCGCCTGTCCTGATGATCTTTCTTTTCGTCCCTATCAAAAGACACACTGTTCCTTTTTGAGATCCAAGCTCGCTTCCTCATCGGTCGAGAATAAGTGCTGAATGAGCGACTTACAGTTTTTTCGTTTCAACGACGCTCAACGAAAGGTGTTACACTTGGAATGCATAAATTCTGGGGAGCACTTGGCCCTTACTAAAGTGCGACGAGGCGGAAGCCATTTCCGTCTCTGTTGCTGCCCCTGTTACTGTGGTGATGACGTCAGATGTGACGTCACGCGCATGCACGGAAGTGCCAGGGTGGAGTCGGTGCGGCTATCGGCGCTCCATATATATGGTTTGGTTTATGGGGTTTAACGTCCCAAAGCAACTAAGGCTATGAGGGACGCCGTAGTGGAGGGCTCCGGAAATTTCGTCCACCTGGGGTTCTTTAACGTGCACTGACATCGCACAGTACACGGGCCTCTAGAATTTCTCCTCCAAAGAAATTCTAGCCGCCGCGGCCGGGATCGAACCCGCGTCTTTCGGGTCAGCAGCCGAGCACCATAACCGCTGAGCCACCGCGGCGGCGGCGCTCCATATATAGACTGTGGTGATCACGTCATAAGTGACGTAACGCGTATGCGCAGGACATCTCCGGTTACATACTACGCCATTTCATGACGTGATCAGTTTTTATGTCTATTAATTTTAAAAAGTTGTAATTAATTGATCTTAATTATTTCCTGTTACGACATACTATGCAATGTCGATGACGTCATCAATTTTTATAAATTAATTTATCCAATTTTAATTATTAATTTTAAGGAATTCTGTGTTGCGACACAGGACGCCATGTTAATGACGCAGTCAGTTTTTAATAAATTGTGAGGTAAGGTGTGACAATTGAATGCTACCACATACTACACCATGTTGATGACGTCATTAGTTTGATTGACAGCTAGGATGGGACTTTTGCGGACACACACGCCGGCGAGTTGTGAGCCTATGAAGGCTTTCGCCTTAAAATGCACCGTATTATGTGTTTATGCCAGATTTAACAGCTTCGTAATCTATGTGGCTTCTTTATTTGTGAAGACTGGTGTAAATTTTTGTTTCTTCATGCCGGGATTTAATTCAAAGTTCTTTATCACCAAAACATGGGTTGGTGGGTTGTGTATGGAAACGGACCGCTTGATAAGTGTTATTAGATGTCGGTCATGAAAGAACTCAAACTCCCACAGTGTGGATGCTAGGTTCGATTAGCATTTTGAGAGTTAAAAAGCTTTACTGAATAATTTTCTTGATTCACCTTCCTACAGCCATCTCACCGTGGAGGTACTATCGTAAAGAAGCTTTCACAAGAGACCACATATCGTTGCATCTATAAAGGCAGTTGTTAGAGGCATCACTGAAATAAATATAAATCCTATTGATGCAGACAATAGCGAAAAAAGAACATGCAAAGCAAAGCAATACTTGTTGAGATCTTTAAGAGCGACACTCAGTAAGAATGTTCCAGCCATTCATTAATACCCAGCGTAATAACCTGTGCTTAGATAACAAGAGCTTCTGCATTCACACGTGGCCATGAAGTGGAAAGAGTGCCAGCACGAGAGTGAGAAAAAAAAATTTCGCGACACTGTTCAGAAATAAAAAAGCAGCATCACCTTCGAAGCTCTCACGCCTGCAAAAAAATTACTTAGCACTTATTTTTTAATAGTAAGTGCGAGGCCTTCGGCCAAGACGTGCGCTCAGCAATAACTTTCGACTGATTAGGAGGTGAGCTCGCATGCCAGGACTGAAGGTACAAAACACACTACTGATTTTTAACATAGGGGGGGGGGGGGGGGGGGGGGGGGAGCGATGCGCGCTCTCCTTCATAGAGACCGTTATCAGCACAGCAGTTATCAGCACACCACAGCAGCTGAGCAATTATACACAAAGCAGGCAGTGCTAAGACGGCAGACAGTGTTTTAGCATCCAGTGATCTAGTGTCTTCGTGAAGGAAATTAGACTGTTTGCTCACGACTGTGTTGTGTTTCGAACCATTACAAACGACTGTGACCGACAATCCTTACAAACTGACCTGGATTCTTTTAACACTTGGTGTCAGCTGTGGCTTATGACCTTAAATCCCTCTAAGACAAACCTCGTCTCCTTTACTAGAAATTCTTATCGCATACCAACCGCATACTCTATTAATGACATAAGAGTTGAGACAACTTCCACTTACAAGTATCTAGGAGTTCACCTTCAATCAGACTTAACCTGCAACTATCATATTAACTTGATTCTAGCAGCTGCTAACCGTTCTCTTGGCCTTTTAAAACGTAACCGTCGACATGCTCCTGCGCATGTGCGTAAACTTGCTTATATTAAATATATTCGACCTAAAATTGAGTACGCTCCCGCCATGTGGGACCCAGATCAAGCCTACATCAGAGATAACATAGAATCCTTGCAAAACCGTGCTGCTCTTTTCATTGATTCTGACTACGCACGTTTTACTAGCGTCACCGCTTTAAAAGCTCGTGCTGGACTTGACAGCCTTTCCCATCGTCGTAAACTGGCTCGCTTAACTCTTTTTCAAAAAATTTACCCTCATCCGTTGCTTCACGACGATTTCTTTCACTTACCCTCAGCGGTGTTTCCACGCCGTGACCATCCTTTCAAAATCAAACGCATCGCATGTCACACTTCAAGTTTTGCTGAATCATTGGTACCCAAAACCATTATTGATTCGAACCGGCTGCCTTACACCATTGCAACTGAAACGAATGCTACATCATTTCATGAACTTTTAAAAAATCACAGCGATGTGTAGTTTTCTGCTAGTTCTGTTCTGCTCACCGCAATGTGTTCGAGTTTTGCTTTTCGTTTTGTTTATTCCGTTGTTTTTATCTTTGTGTTTTCTTTTCTTGTTTTTTTTTTCATTTTGTTTATTTTGCGTCTTGTTGTTCCGCCACATTTCGATTCTTGCTGACTACCAGTTATTGCTCTTTTCTTGCTTCTTTTTTTTGTTTTGCCCTGTTACTCATGTTAATGTTCCTTCTATGTATTCAAGTTGAAATTTTTACCACCCCCTATGTAATACCCTCGTGAAGAGGGCCTTTAGGGGTATCTTGAAGTAAATAAATAAAAATAAACAAAATAAAGGCAGCCAACCATAGAAATTATCCCGTTACATAGGTAATTTCGCTGATTGCAAGTGTTTTATGTCTTAGTACAGAAACTTATGGTTACAGAATGTTACCGGTAGTACAGAATCTGCACCTGCGGAGCAGAAACGCAAAGGCTAACCAACAAGGTTCAGCTTAAATGGAGGATAGCGCAGCAAGCTAACGAAAGGATGTAACGTTAAGGGGCATGAAGGGGGAAGGTTGGATCAGGGATTAAACGCGGGTTAATGACATCTTAGGAGAAATGAATTTCTCGTCCCAAGAATAGAGACTTGCACCCCAATTATGTACTAAGTCAGGAGGGACAGGCGATTGACATTACCACGGTGCACACCTCGTCTCGCCTCGTCTACGGACGTGACGTACAAACAATGCTCGAAGCCATGCTTCCGTGCACCCCTGCCGACCAAGCGCTCACGTCAGACGCCGAGGAGTTCACCCGGCACGCAGAGGTAGCCCGTAAACTGGCCCGTATGCACATCCGACGGCAGCAGGCCACGGATGCACAACACTACAACCAACGACATCGACAAGTCGAGTACCACCCCGACGACAAAGTGTGGGTATGGACCCCAGTACGTCGTCCAGGCCTTTCGGAGAAGCTCCTTAGCCGCTACTTTGGACCGTACACAGTGCTGCGCCGCATCACGGATGTGACGTATGAAGTACTCCCCGATAGCACTCTGCCGCGTTCGCGCCGTCGACCTCAGCCTGAGGTCGTGCACGTACTGCGCATAAAGCCTTGATTAAAGCCTTACTTTACGCAGTAACAGGTGCCTCTTCCGTGTTTTCTCTTTATTTGTGCCTGCAGCTGTTGAGCAGCACGTGACTTTTTGTTCGCTTGCTTTGCTTCCTCTAGTTCGCTCAAAGCGCGCCCACTGGTTCGCTTTCTTTTTTTGGGGGAGGGGGAATAATGCCGCCAGGTGTCCTCGGGAGGCGCCCAGAGGACGAAGAAGTGAAGGACTCGCGTGTTCTGGCAGCTGGGATTCTGCTTCTCTGTTTGCGACCTGTGCCTAGCCCTTTTCATTCCGTACCTATCGGTGACAGTATTCAGGATCGTAAAACACTAGTAGTATATTCATCATCTAAATTGAGTTGGGAAACGAATACTGATTATCTCTGCCAAAAACTTTCCGTTTTAGGCGCACTTTCACGATGTCGCAGCACTTTGCCTATAAATGCAAAGTTCTGTTTTGTTATGCACTCTTCCACTCTCATTTAACTTATTGCAGTTTGGCATGGGCTACGACGACACTGACTAATATGGAGAAATCAATCATGCTACAAAAAGAGTGGGTCGTCTGACTGCGTCTTGAAAGGTCATGTCCCACAACACACTTTTTCCAAGCACATATCATTCGCGTCGACAATCTATTTGACTTCCGTCTTCCGCAAACAATATATTTTTGTTCCACGAATGTGAGGAGTTGTTTATCAACTTCAGCATTTTTTGAATTGCGCAAAATTCCTGTGAACACAAAAAAAGACAGGATACATGGAAAACACAATTTTTTTTCGTAACAACTACAAATTGCAGTCTTTACTTCATAATCTGCCTCTTCGAATACTTTTAACATTGCTGGCTACACCAGAAAAAAAAACTTATGAACTATTTTGTAGAAATATGAATGAATATGTGTGGTCTTATTTTCAATTATCAATGCATTATTTGTGAACGTATTGTGTTATATTTTCGCAATTGGCTGTACTGTTTCTTCCAATTGCCTGACCAGTTTAGTACAGCAATCTTCTACTTTTTTACAGCGTTGTTACTATTGTATGCAAAGTGCTTGTTACGCTTCTTTTTCTTTCTAATGTTTCTTCTTTAATGCATATGACGAATTTTCATCATGTTTATATGCCTTCATGGTTCCATTTTATTATTACGTTTACTATACACGTTTAGTCAAGCTGCTCTTGCAGCTTTTATCCAGGAAGCCTCCAGAAAAACTAGAAATTAACTGAATTGAGCTGAATTTTTATGGATTGGGCAGGGCATGTAATGCGAAGGCAAGATTATCGGTGATACTTAAAGGTAACTGAGTGGATTACAAGAGAAGGCAAGCGTAGCAGAGGGAGGCAGAAAGTTTGGTGGGTGGATGAGATTAAAAGGTTTTAGAGGATACGATGGCCACAGCTGGCAAAGGAAAGGGTTAATTGGAGAGACATTGGAGAGGCCTTTGCCCTGCAGTGGGCGTAGTCAGGCTGATGCTGAGATTACAAGAAGTTCAGGAAGTTCGTAAGTTTAATTCAAGTCGCGAGATTCCATCAAGAGATAACGCAACAGATGCGAGAAAATTAAACCATGCTTTATTCATAGCCCCACCCCTTATGTAATATCCCTGAATAGGGGTCTTTAAGGAAATAAACTGAACTTAACTGAACTGAACTGAGCAGATTACTGCCGCCCTTTAAAAATAAGTACGCCCCCACCTGTCTTTCCAGCATCTCATCGGGAGGGCACTCGGTCCAGATGACGTCTGCATCCAGGAAGTGCTGGTTATCCAGAGGGCACACCCGGTCCCCGTCGCCACTGCACTGGTCGTAGCAGGACCGGCACAACAGGTGCATGCAGGGGAACAGGGCTGTCTTCCTGCACACCAGTCCACAGGCGCGGCATATCCTGCTATGCGGAATCGGTTTAACGAAGAGCAGGGGTATCCAGTCCACGTGAGCGGCGAAGCCTACCAACGTGCACTGCTGGCCTCGAGGAGACATCGTTCACACCGTCTTTGCAGCTGCTCAGAAAGCTATGAAAACGGCGATTACCGCCCCTGCCAAGGTGCGGTTTCACCTTTCCTTTCCTTTTTTTTAAACCGGTTGCCATGGCTACAATCAGGGTTTTTATCTCTCACATCACGGTCGTCTCCGGACGGAGCGCGCGCTTACGCGCACCGAGCGGCTTTCTGCCTGCGACCGTTATCAACTTCCTGGCTCAGGCGTGCATTACTCGGTTGATTGGTGTTTAAAACGTCCCACAGCGACTCAGGCTATGAATGACGCCGTAGTGAACGGCTTCGCAAATTTTGACCAACTGGGGTTCTTTAACATGCACCTAAATCGCACAGTACACGGGCCTCTAGAATTTCGCCTCCACCGAAATTCGGCCTTAGCGGTCCGGTTTCGGTGGTGATGAAATTCTAGCGGCCCATGTACTGTGAAATCCCAGGGCACGTAAAAGAACCATCGACAACTCTTCGAGTGGTGTTGCGTTCCGTAACCAAATCATTTCGGACTCGGACCACAAATTCTCTATTTTGTGTTTACCTGAAGAAATTTGAGGGCGAGAAGCTGTCCAGTGGACACCGTCCTGGATAAGTGGTGATGTAATCAGCAGATTCGTGACGTCACCGAACATGAAGAAGGAAAAGAATTTAGAGGTGTAGAAGAAAGAGGTGAGAAGCGCCGGCTGAGGCAGGATCCCTCTGTTAGGCTTCGAGGTCAAGACGAGAATGATCATCGCTGTATAGCTGCGAAGGAGCTAGAGGGAAGCACCTGGACCAACAGGAACATTGCTCATCTAATGTAAAAACACTACAAAACGAAAATCAGATAAAGAACTCAGGTCCCTGTGGCACCACCTCAGCGCTTTAACTGGGCCGAGCAAACCGGTCACATTTCTTTCAAAAAACAGTGGGTATCTTTGTGAGTGAATCTAGCGTACTTATGTTTAAATTACATGCTGTACGATAGCAATAATGAAATGCAAAGTCTACGAACATTCTAAACACCGAGCGCGTTTGTTGGTCTCTCATTTTCAGCGCTGAAGCTCGCATTTGAAGCAAGGGCGACAGATGGGGAAAGTTAGCCTTCATTTCCATGTGAAGTTGAACTTGAAAAAGAAACACTGCTGCAGAATCCAGTTTCTGCTTGATTAATGTGAGAGCTTTATATGACTCTTTCACGTCAGCAATGTGTGTCCGCAATTTTTTCCTCACGATTACATCGTTCTTTCAAGATAAATGTGTGAAAGTGTGATTGCGATAAAGTGTGATAAAATGTTCCCAAGGGAAAAATCTGGTTGGTGATGAGCAACTAGTTAATTAATCAAAAGCGAGAAAATGTGAAAAAAAAAAACACAGGTCAAAACAGCCATGGACGACGATACTGTACATGGACGTCACAGCAGCCACGGACGTCGATATAGTATGTGGACGTTTCGCTTTCTCATTGCTCGAATGCGGATCGACGCAGTGATCTCGAAGTTTTTCAAAGCTATGGCTCTTCTAAATGAAAAGAAAACAAACGAACATGAAAAAAACTAAAGCATAAACTCGTGACCACAACGACTTGAGGGCGATTCCTCTACACGGGAGCAAACCCGCATCTAGGCACACCAATTTAATCATATATTAAAGCAAAGTCATCGTTTCCCTCTTGTCCGTAAGGTGTCCGTGCCTGTATCAAAGCGAGTATCCGAGATGATCAGACAACAAGAACAAATCGACGTGTTGCCATTCCTATTAACACGCGAAGCCTTTCGTTAGTTCTCCCCAGTCGAGGCGGGACGGTTTGTTGGTTCGGCATGCAGTACCGGGGAACGTCAGAAGAAGGCTGCTCCTCTTAAATATGCAAGGCGCAAGCCCCAATAAGATTAAACTGGTATCAACTGAACATCACCAGATATTTACACTAAGTTCGTCCATCCTTCGTATATGCCGACAATCCAGCTTAGAGGAGACAAAAATGGTGTCTAAGTTGCAATCTCGAACATTTTATGCAAGCAAAGACCTGAGCATCTATAAACTGCATCCAACAGACTCTATATACTGTTGAAATCTGTCAAGCCTGGCTGATATAACGAAAGGCTCAGGTCTCTGTATAGCTACAGTTCTGGCAGAAAGGACTGCAGCATTTAACTAACTAAAACTGTAGAATCATGCTGGTCAGGTTAAAAGACAGGTAGTTAAACTGAGTATCCTAGAGGCTTCTGCTCTTATTTGAGTGTAACTCAAATTAGCAGCTCCCACTTCACACGAAGCCAGTCGTGGTGCACATAGCCGCCACGGGTAAGGTCCTCTAGCTTCAAGGAAGTCGGAAACCAAGTCAGCTCATTGCTTGAATTTGTTGGAATTTCAAGGTTTCCGAACGGGCTCGGTGTAACAACGTTTATGTATTTTGCCCCGCACATCGGATGCACGACGCTCAGCTTAATGTTGTACGCAAATGGCCACGTAATGGAATCGTCCATGTCACCCTTGTGCAGCTGGACAGCCGGGTATAACATCACGAAATCACCTTCTTTCTCGAACCATAGAGCAAGTACCTCGAGCGAGCTATCGAGTCGAAGAATGCAGCGGTGACAAGTATTCTTCCAAAGCGGGCGAGCAGGGCGATGCCATCTTATCAACGCATTCCGTAACGTGCCCGTAGCGCGCGCGCGCTACGGCTTGTTGCGTGCGTGCGCCCGCAATACGCAACGAGATACTAAGCGTTCTATGCATGCGCATTCGTTACCCGCGGAACCGCTCATTGCGTACGGCCAGCTAAAAGTATCTATTCGGGTCGAGCCAAGATGCTGACTTTCTGAAGTTAAAAAAATCTCTGCCTCTCCCGTAACCGAGAGTAGAGTAAGCATGAAATGTTTACGGGCTTAATGTCATCTCGGTGGACACCCAAACCGCACCGTACAGGAAGGGAGGAACGCCACCACCCGTTCAGCGCGATGCCTTGCCATTTGGACGCAAGGTTTTTTGAGGAAAGGAAATGGCGCAGTAATTCTCTGCCATCTCGGTGGACACCCGAACCGCACCGTAATGGAAGGGAGGAACGCCACCACCCGTTCGGCGCGATGCCTTGCTTTTTGAACGCAGCGCTTCTCCCCCGGGCCCCTGTGCGCCTGCGCGGCTTTGCTTCGATGCGCGAAGCCCCTAAGAGATCACGTATGACAACGAAGTGTATCGTGGCATTTATGTGCTTTTTGCACGCGTTATTAGAAATCGGAAATTATAATTCCGTGCATTATCAAACGCACAGCGACTGATATCTTGATAAACATTGAGAAGGCATGGCAGCAGTTAATTTTTGTGACTCCTTTGGAGACCAACCGGCGCTTGCATGCCGGTCGCGTAGGAGGGCTTAGAGAGTCTCGTTAAATCTCGGTAAGTCTCGTACGGTGCCCTGATGTTCTCGTTTCAGAGCCCGGATGACTGGAAGGCGGATGAGTGGATTTCAGTGCCCGGATGATGGCTCTCGGTCTCGGCGTGACGTCACCACACTGCCGACAACGGGAGCTAAAAGCATTTCATGCTTAAAAACCAGCCCGCTCACTTCGCCAGCCCGGTGCACTCGGGAGCATGAAACCCGATACCCTGCAGCTGCCAAAGTTCCACCTCTACATGGCTCTATGTACCTCCGCGCGCGGAAAGCGCCCTCATCCTCCTGCACAAGCTGCACAACATAGCGCTGTGTTGTGTCTCTGCCTGTGTCCTTCTTCTTGTCCCGTTCGTTGCGCTGTAGTCATGGAACAAGTAATCATTATGGATTGAACTTCCCTTCTTATTTTGTGCCTCTAGAAAAAAACAAAAACAAAAAAGTCGGGCCTTCTTAACCGCATTCTTAAAATGAAATGCAATAGCATTTAGTTTGCCTGCTGTGGTTCTACAATGCGTCTAATATTCTTGAGATTTTTCCCGAAAAACTCCGGCTGGAACTAGTTTCATTGCACTCTTTCGGTATGCGTCAGTGATGATCCAGGATGTTCGAGTACCTACCGTTGAATTATCATATGGCATTATATTAATCCGACTCACAAATCTTCCTTAATCTATTTTCTGGGCTGGGCCTAGTTCCAAAGTTTTGGGGGTCATCTGGAATTTTCGGGGGTGCGCCACTTTGCGTAGTTGGGCGCCCTCTGATTTTCAAATTTGGATTTGCCCCATGATTGAGCCACTCATGGTTACGTGATGTTGACTGCGTCACGACCCTGCAGATCTAATTTATAGTTCGTGTCTTCATACCACTACTGGCGCAGTCCTGCAGGCTGTGGCATACAAAAGCGGAATTTTACTTTTGACCACACGTGCGCAAAGAAACGCTATGCCTTTGTTTAAAAGACTGAGAGCTGTTGGTGGGACATTCCCTGATATCAGTGGCATCGCGGTCGCAGTATGTTGTCACCAAAAGTTCCTATGTCGATTGGCTGGCCAACGTATGATTCAAGTAAATGTCCGTAATATCGCCCGAACGAGATATCCACCGTATAATGTGTCAGGTAATCTCTAAACAAAGAATATGCCTATCAATTCGTGTCCGTAATATCACCCGAATGGGAAATCCATGGGATAACATGTCCGGGGAACTAAAACACAGGGACATCCCTCGCAAGTACTCGAAGTTAGGATATTTGGTTATGACTCGGATATCCAAGAGACCTGGTATTGCCAGTGGGTTATGGCTTCCCTGTGGCTCCATCTATGCAATGGAGAGTCTTCGCCATCCTCTTTCAGGACCGTATAGTTTTCAAGAATGTCAGTGCCCACTAAACGCCTTAAAAATCTTAACCAAAGCTCTAGCTCTCAGCACCACTCTTTGGGTTGTCTCACTGGTATGTGCCGTTGATCCTAGTCTGCGCACTTTGAACCAGTAGCCTAGAGGAAACCAGGCATACTGCTAAGTAGCAAGTGACTTCCTTACACCGCTGAGGTACAGCCTTTGTCAAAAGTTTAGAGCCCAGTGTGTTTGCTTTTAAGCACTATTGTGGCGCTCCTGCAGTACTCATGGAAGTCCTAGGCATCGGAGGGAGCACGACCGAAAATCTTCTTGCCTTCAGGAGATTTGGGACAATGAGGACGCATTACGGGCGAAGCAGTGTAGCCCGAAGCAAAGCCCCTGGGCTTTAAACTTCTGACAAAGGCTGTACGTTTGTGTGAATGGTGATGAGTCATGTTTTAATGCTTCAATACTAAAGAAGTACTCGAAGCTCGCTTACTATTGGCGAAATGAGAGGAATTGTGCCATTATTCTGTCCTGCCTTAGATATCAAAAGTAGCCAAGCTCAAATTTTTTACTGTGACTGTTAGTCTCCTTGTTCAAGTTACTGAGAGGCGTGTAATCCACCGTAAGTAACAGGATACCTGCATTGTCGAAATTCTAAACCTAGCTTGCACTAAAGTCAGTGAAATGAATCTTCGGATACACTATCGCCATGTTTATGAACCACCAGGTCTGGAATTATGCACTCCGCATCGTTTTAGCATGGCAGTATGCACGGTATTTTGCCGGTTCAAGCAGAGCGGTAGCCGCGGTAGGAAACAACCGAAGAACACAATTTTCCGCCCTGCGCGAGCGTACTGAGGCACGCTGAACTCACCGACGAAGCTGGCGCGTGGCGTCCATTAATGATAATAATGATACTTTATTTCCGTCAGATGAAATGAAGTTTAATGGAGGAGGGGATAAAAAAAGCGGCAATCCACTTGACGGAGTTGTCACCTCCTGTTGCCAACTTCGACTGCGAGAACCGCTACCCTCGAGTATGTGATTCTGTCTAGTATCGAATAATGGCGAAACAAGGTAAACATCACTGACTGACCTGACTGCGTTGGAACGGTGACCACCCATGTAGCTCGAGGAGCAGAAATAGCGACTGGGCTCCGTCTGTTTTCCTTGGGCACAGCGCCAAGCATGAAGTACTCGCACGGCGCCAGTGCGCAGTGAGACATCATCATCAGCCTGACTACGCCCACTGCAGGTCAAAGGCCTCTCCCGTGTCTCTCCAATTAACCCTGTCCTTCGCCAGCCGCGGCCACCATATTCCTTCAAATTTCTTAATCTCATCCGCCCACCTAATTTTCTGCCGCCCCCTGCTACGCTTGCCTTCTCTTGGAATCCACTCCGTTACCCTTGAGGACCAGCGGTTATCTTGCCTTCGCATTACATGCCCTGCCCAAGCCCACTTCTTCCTCTTGATTTTGTGCGAATTAGTATGCATTCTTTGTACTAGAACATTGCTACAGTAGCAGGACAGCACATTTCCTGTGTTCCTCCGCTATTGCGCTGTTTTCTACAATGGTGCACTCCTTGATTTTAGAACACACCAGGTACACATTTTGTATGCTATATTTACCCAATTACCCGGCTACATTCTAACATTGCAGTGAAGGCACACAAGGGGCCTCTTTTGAGATGCATTTATTTTATTTATTATTTACACATACTGTTGGCCGTGGGGCTGTCAGGAATTTCACAACGTGGGAGAAAGCAGAAAATGCGAGCGCAGAAAACATCAACACTGTGATGGCGTAAAGGGTTGCTTGCGCGGAAGGCCTGAAGGCAGATCCCTGGTGCCAGTACGAGAAAACAGTGGTATCATTAACGCGCGTTTGTTCTCTCAAGCACTCCGTCCGCTTGGGATCTCTTAACGTTACACCTATCATTTTTCTTTCCATCGAGCCGTGCACGGCACCAAAGCACTAGCATGCTAGTGCTTTGGTGCATCGTCCCTCATCGAGGCTGCTGACAGCATAAATCGACGTTTCTGTGACCTTTGTTTTAGCAGAAGAAAAGGAACTAACATATACAGGTAATGCTACATTAACGCCTTTCATTAACGCCTTCACCGTCCAGCAGAGACTCGTACGTGCCGTTGCACTCACGACCGACTGACGACTGCCGCGGAATCCACGTCCGAGCCAGGCCGCCGGCATCGAAGGTGAGTGCGAGGCTAAGCCTCGCGGCGGGGGTGACGTGTCTGTGAAACCTGTTCTGGGCTGTTAGAGCAAAATTTAAGGTTCACTAGCGCTGCTTCCGCGAGCATTGAATAATAGCGAGTTATAGCATATCACTGCCGTGTTTACGTTACCGTTCACCGTGTTACCGGACGCCGGACTTCACGCCCCGTCTCTCCCGTAAGAAGTAACCGTATGGCTGAAATGAGTGGTGATGTTGACAGACGCCCCAGATTTTATTGCAAACAAAAAGACCGATGCATTGAAAGCATTTCTATGCCTTGAGATGCTGCATGTACAGGGTTGTCCACTCTTAGTTAGAATGCGCTAGAGCATGGCCGTGCTCTTTGGAGGGTCACTGCTTCTGAAACGGCTGCGCATCGAAACGAAGTGGCAGATGACGCGAAGCACCACGTCCAGGTACACCTTCTCCTGCGCCACTTTGCTGAGATGAGTGACTGTGTCGCACACGGTGGCTCTCTGAAGATTGCGGCCATGCGCTGGCGCATTCTAACTAAGAGTGGACGACCCTGTACTATCGCGCTCGATATGACTTGCAACCCGCGAGCGTGTTGCCGCAGCGTTTTCGGAAGCATGGTGGGGCCGACAAGCGGCACGCCTGAGGTGGAAAGGATTCTGCTGTTCCAGCAGCCAGGCGCATCCCCCATACTGTGATTGAAACGCGAATTGGGCCACGGTTTCATCGGTCATGACAGGTGAAATCAAAAGGAATGAAACAAAATCAACTGCGGCATGCGCCTAGCATTCGTCGCGCTAGCGCCGGCGATACGATATAACGCCGTGCTCATGGAGGTAAAAAAACTCCATGGCCGTGCTACTGCCAAGAACACAGGGGAGAACACTGAGTGGTGGAACAGCAAAATCCTTTCCCCTTCGTTTTCAAGCGCGCCGCCTGTCGGCTCCACCATGTTTCCGGGGGGGGTGCTTCGGCCACGCTGCTTGAGGTTGCAAGTCATATTGAGCGCGATAGTACTTTAATATTTTTCTCCGCATATCATGTGCATCACGGGAGCATTTGAAAAGCCACTTTAGCGGCTTTTCAAATGCGTCCTTGCCTGCCCTGGGCAGCAGACAATTTTACTGCTACGCAGAACTCGACAAGCTTGCGCACGCAGCGCTCACGTGCACTGCGAATACTGTACAAAGCGGGACTACGACACCTTCTGTTTGCCGTGGCACAGCGTCGCTTTTTTGGGGTGTTGGAATGCTTGGTTTAGATGTAAACATAGTGGCGCCATCTAGTGAAAGTACGTCAAACCACGTCAACTCTGGGCCGGAGAAATTTTAGTTTTGGCACTTACTGATGATTATAGTAAGAAAATTAGCAGCCTTTTTTTTACAAGGAAAACTATGAAAATATAAGAAAAAGTTAAAGCAAGCAGAAAGCTGAACTGCAGCGTTGACATTGCGATTTTTTGTACAGGATAGAGCACTATACATGATTTTAGTTTCGATACCTGGGCGCCGCCATGTTTGTTTTACTCGAGCGCCGCCTACCGCCGACGCCATCTTGGACTGATAATTTGCAGCCGGTGGGCTGCAGCCGAATCAGCGTGCGATCTCTGAAAGTGTCATTCGCCCGTTTTATTCCTGCCAAGCCTAGAAATTTTGGGTGGGCGTTCGCCTCGTGTCCATCCTCGTGTGTGCTATGCCATTAGCTCCTGCAATAACCAACTGGAAGCAAGCGACCATTCCTCGACTCAGCGAACGATCAGCACGGTGAGTGCCAAGCTCGCAGTTCACGCGTGCTTTTTTGTCGCCGGTTGCCTGTAGGGCAAACGTGGCACGGTGTTGCATGTTAGAAAAACGGAAGCAAAATGTGTTGAAACACAAGATCGTGGAGGGCAATGATTATCTAGTTTTTCGTGGAGCGCAGTTTTTCATGAACGCTTTCGCTGCCTGCTTGGACATGGCGAGTGTGACAGTTTAGATGCTAGGCTTGCGGCAGAGTACCCCGTTTACAAACTGAACATTTTGGAAACAGCGAGTACATGACCGAAACGAATCCACTTCTGATGATTAGAATGTTTGTTTGCGGAGATACGCGCTATGAAATTGAAATTCGGCTCCTCCTGCCGCTTGCTGTTCGTACTAGGAGCGAAACAAGCCAGTTGACTGAAAGCGATTCGCATTCTCGCCTTCTCCGCTCCCGCCAGCACTTACTGGTGCACAAATACCAGAAAATGTGCAATTACACGATCTAATAGGTTGGTACGCTAATGGAACGCTATTACCGCTTACTGACAGGCAGAATCGCCGACCTGTGTTGAGAATTCCAATCTCAATCGGGTCGGGGCACTGCTCAAGTCGCTGCGTTTGTTGTATCTCTGGCACGGTTATGCATAGTGTGGATTTTTTTTACAGTGCATTCGATGCGATTTCAGTCGAATAATTTATTACAATGCATGGCAGAGTTTACCGTCCTGTGCATGCCGTGTATTTTTTCATATTACGTTGCCATAGCTGCATTTTTTCTCACTTTGCAGTTGGGTAAAAGTTCATGTCGCCGCTTCTATTCATGCCATGCTGTGCAAATTAAATTAGTATTTTTGCACTAACGACATATTTATTTTTTTCAGGTGGTGATCCCCACACCCTCCCGATATTGACTATCATGTGGGGCGGCGAAAAGAAGTTGTGGCCAAATTTGTGAAGTCCTCAGATAGTGCACTGCTGAATTAAAAAAGAGCTCTGCCAAGGCCGTCCAAATACTTGATCTCTTAAAATTATGCACAGATTATAGTTTGGTAACCCAGGCGCTGCGCTTCGTTCCGCGCCCGATATTAGGCACAGGCAGTGGGTTTGTTTCTGTCTGCATTTCGTTCACAAACTGCGCTAACGTTTAGCTTTTTGTTGGCGCAAGTATTTTTTGTTCACCAACTACGTCCACTGCCAATGCAACTCGGGACCGGCGGAAAAGCGGTGAAGAAATGGACACCGCAGACGTGATGAGACCTTCGCATAACATGGTGCGCGTACATACTGGCGGCGTTTGTTTTTTTTCTACTTTCGTCTACTATTTCCGCAACCGACAATAAAACAATGATGTCTAGAAGACGTTGGTGTTCCGTACAACATTGCTGCTTTTGTTGTACAGACGCAAACACGCGCTTGACCGGTAGCTAAGCAGCCGCGGACGTTGCTCCGAGCGCCGGATTATCAGCCCAGGGGAGGACGGCAACAGTGGGGTGTCGCGGAGCGCACGTGTTTGAGAGTATTTTTCCCTCTCCTGCCCGCTCCTCGTAAAATGGTGTATATAAACGACATTTAGTTAGGCTTAACTGCTGGAAAATCGTCCAATTATCTCAAAAACATGGGCTAGTTGTCACTTAGAATTCGACGTATGAGTGAGAGTATGCGAATTAAAAGCGAATGCCTTCATTTAGAGCTAAAAATGGCGCCGAAGGCTCTTCTCTCTTCAGGGATATTGGTAAAGTGCCCTTCATGATCTGAGAGAACCTGCCGTATGCGCTCCACCCCATTCTTATTCTTCTAGTTATTTCCCTCTCATGATCCGCATCTGCGGTCACTACCTGCCCTAAATAGACATATTCTCTTACTACTTCCAGCACCTCGCTACCACTTGCTAACTGCTGTTCCCCTGCTAGGCTGTTGAACATTACTTGGTTTTCTGCATGTTAATATTTAGACCCACCGTTCTGCTCGGCCTGTCTAATTCATTGATCATGATTTCCAGTTCATGTCCTGAATGACTTAGCAAGGCAATGTCATCAGCGAATCGCAGATTACTTAGGTATCCTCTATCAACTCTTATCCCCAACTGTTCCCATTTCAGGCCCCGGAATGCCTCCTGTAAACAGGCGGTGAATAGCACTGGAGCGATTGGCCTCCCTGCCTAGCACCTTTTGTTATTGGAATTTGATTGCTGTCTTTATGGAGGCCTATGGTAGCTGTGCAGTCGTTATAATGTCTTCCAATATTTTTTTTTTCACATAACACTCTTCCACACCCTGATTCCGCAATGCCTGCATGACAGCTGAGGTTTCCACTGAGTCAGATGCTTTCTCCTAATCCATAAAGGCTATACCTATATAGGGGTTGGTTATATTCTGTGCCCTTCTCTATCACCTGATTGATAGCGTCAGTATTGTCTATTGTCGAGTATCCTTTACGACGACAGACCATATGTACACTATCAATCAGGTGATAGAGTAATACTTGGCTAGCGCGACCATTACCGGGCCGCTAGCACTTGTGGGGACGCCTTCGTCCCCTGCGTTCGCTTTCCCTCAACTCACTAGTTCCCTGTGGTTAGCTTCCCCGCAACGCACTCCCTTTAGTGGGGTTACTTTTTAACTAACAGGGGAGGGCGCTCGCGTCGCAGCGACAGCAGCGCCACGGATGGCGTGTTTTGCCGCTCGCGCGCAGGGGAGGGCTCTCTCTCTTCTCCCTGGGACCGGGAAGCAAGCGGACGTTTCGCTCGCGGCTTCGCTAAATGTTCAATGAAATTTTTTTCTACAAAATAAGTTTGCTGGGCAGTGTTGTAAGAGTATGCGCGAGGGAATCCCCCGCTTTCGTAGTTTTGTTTACATCGCCTTCTGTGACTGCAGTTGCGCCGGCTCTGACTTCCCCGTACTCCACACGCCAAGTGGATATGCCGTTTCGTGTATCGGGCGTGGCCTCTTCTGACCTCTGATCTGGCCCTGCAGTGGCAGCCGCGTATCATGCAAGGTTTTTCTGTTCCTCTCGAGCGCTGTTATAGGCCGGAAGAATCTCGTTGTCCTCCTCCATCTGGAATGTGCACCGTCAGTGCATTCAGCGCGCTCTCGCCATGAACGGCATACATCGCCTTCGCTGCGGCGTTAAGCGTGTTCTTCTAGCAACATGCTCCACCGCCTTCATCTCCTATCACGATGCCGGACACTGATAACAAAAATCTCCAGTGCTTTCAATGCGCTCTCTTTCAAAAGATCTGCCAATAAATCATTTGCACAGCAGTTTCATACGAGCTTCTTGTCGTCACTTGAGTGCTCGCCGGGGCCAGCCGACTTTAGCGCGCTGTGGTTGATGCGACTATCACGCTTCTCAGTGCTTCCTGGCGCTGCAGCCAAAATGCAACTCCACTCCACAATCTCGACATCCAGAAGATAGACCTTTCCGTTTAGGGCTCCCTGGGCTTCGCCACACGGCTCGCTGAGCTGTTGCGTGCACTTGGCGCTAGCATGGTGGAAGCGTCTATAGATAAGCTACAGATTTATGGCCAGATACTTTTAGTGGGCTTTCCTCTATGGACCGTCAATAGACTATGAACAGACAAAAATATCTATAGGAATGCAATAGTCTATAAAAGGTCTGTTAGTCAGTTTATATATATAGACATGTTTTATTAGGACAGACGCGGGGCCGTTTGCCATTGTGGATAAACCCTCTGAAATGTCTAGTCGCTGTGCCAGCAGTTAGAAAAAAAGGCACCCCTTTCTGCAAATACGAGCAATAAGCCGAGGTTGGTTGGTTTATGGGGTTTAACGTCCCAAAGCGACTAAGGCTATGAGAGACGCCGTAGTGGAGGGCTCCGGAAATTTCGACCACCTGAGGTTCTTTAACGTGCACTGACATCGCACAGCACACGGGCCTCTAGAATTTCTCCTCCAAAGAAATTCAACCACCGCGGCCGGGATCGAACCCACGTCTTTCGGGTCAGCAGCAGAGCACCATAACCACTGAGCCACCACGGCGGCTTTTACCAGTAAGCAGAGATGGCTGCCAATTCAGTCCAAAGCACTACGGTTTACATATTCGAAGTGCTCTCGTCATGAAAGCGTAGCAACCATTCGCATCGGTGCACAAATTCAGACCTTGTCTTGCCGTAGTGAAACGGCTGCAATGAAATTCCTTTTCAACCTTTATCATAGCGGATTCAATATAGTTAAGGAGGATTACTTCAAAAAAAACCACCCTCACTCCATCCGAGGTAACCATACTAAATGCATTAGGCAATACTGGGTGCATTGTAACACGTTCAAGTTCTCATTTTTTCCGAAGGCAATCGAAACGCGGAACGCCTTACCGAGTGATGTTCACATTGCAAATGCTGATGTGTTTTGTCAAAAAGATGAACGTTTTTTCGCCCAAGACAATGAGGCTACTTGACAGTGATTGTTACCGCCTATTACACTGTGTTTGTTCTTCTTCTTGTGCTATTTATATGTACGCGTGACTTGACCCACTCCTGTATGAGTCTGAAGAAGGTTCCATGGCGACAAGTACATATAAACAGCGCTAAACAACAGGACGAGATAGAGGAGTAGACAAACACGGCGCTGAACTTACAACTGAATTTATTGGAAGGAAAAAATTTCAATATATTCATACAAAAACGGGCACACGTGCGCACAGTCATACATCAATGTGGAGATAAAATCAACAAGCCACGATGGTCACACGTGTTGTACCTGCCTTCAAGCTACCCTTTGTGCAGCAATGTTATTTCTTTCTTTGACAAAGCTAAAGAAGTATTACTAACGCAACCTTTTGATTTCCTAGTGATATGGAATGCTTCGGCGACTTCTCTTGTAATCTTGTGTAAGCGCCAGCTCATCCCCGCCGACGGAGATCCTTCTCCGGAGGGCGAGCAACCCGAACTTTGAGTCAGAGCAACCCGAGCCGCCGTGGGAGGAGAGAGTGATGTGAGGAGAGGATGAGGAGGACGAGCGCTCGCGCGGCGCGTGAAGGAGAACAGACTCAGGTGTTGGACACGAAAGAAGCAACACGGCCCCTTGTTAACCCAGTGACCCTTTGTAACGGAAAGACGAATAAACGTCTTTTGAATTGTTCCTTCATCCTAACACTTGTCAGTATAAAAAAATAACAATTCTGTATCGTCAAAGAACGGCACGCATTTACATACACTGCAATGACTTGCCAAGTTAGTATCTTTTTTCTGCAACGAATTGGCATGCTCCATAAGCCTAACATTAATGCATCGGCCTGTCTGGCCTATGTAAGTGCGACCACATGATAATGGAATCTGGTAAACTACCCCCATCTTGCAATTAACGAACTTGTTCACATGGTTAACTTTGCAGACAGACTTACGTTTGGCACCTTCCTGCTTTCTCTGAACTGCTGCTCCTAACCTACCCATTTTATTAGGAGCAGAAAAAACCACCCTCACGCCATACTTGGCCCCTACCCTTTTAAAAAGATGTGACAACGCGTGCACATAAGGCATGACAACTATTTTCTTCCCCTCAGCATTTTCTTTAGGCTGACCCGAACATTTCAGTGTTCTAAGAACCTTGTCAGCACCAGCCTATCTCGTCCTGTTGTTTAGCGCTGTTTATATGTACTTGTCGCCATGGAACACCAACTCGCCCAATCTGCCATTCTTCTTCTGAAGAAGGTTCACAGTATTACTAAATAAGTAAAATGAATAAAATTGCTGAAGATATGCGTATTCTTTTTAATTCGGTTGGGCACAAAGTCAACTTTCCGCAAATTCCTAGAAAACATTTACCGATCAGTTCAGTGGTCAGTGAGAGAAACAATGTATTTCCTTTGGCCGGTACACCTGTTGTTCTTCTATATATTTTCTTTCTTCTTTTTTTGCACGAAGCGAGGCCATAAATTCAGTGGCAGCAGCCAAAATGTATGATGCCAAAGCGGATATGGCGCTGAACTCGGCGAAAGAGATGGGTGAAGGCCTCCTCAGCGCAAGCTTTATTTACGTCCAGAAGATGTATACTCCGTTTCATACATAGCAGGCTATGCTGCCAAAGCTAGCGTGCCTGTTCGCGCAGACTAAGTCCGCGCGCAAAAAGTAGTTCCCCTTACGACCATAGCTAACACAAGCATATTTCGTTGCGACAAATCTTAAGTGCCGTGACTGGCACCTCCTGGACTTCGTTTTACCTCTCACCACATTTTCGTCCTGCTCGTCGAGATTTCGAGAAGCAAAGAGTACACGTGGCAGTATGATACGCGATTGGTAGGGCGAATCGCTTCTACTAAATCCGCGCCCAAAAAGTAGTTCGCACTCCGTGAAAATTATCGCCAGACAGCCCGAACACTGAGCGCCTCACAGCCTATAGACCGTGATTTTCAATGCTACTACATCGTTTGATACCATTGTTCGTATTCGTTCAAACAATGACCGTAGTTTCGAGAAGAGCGAATGATACGTGGCGCAGTAATATACTTTCGCGGACGGACTACTTCAGCAACCTCCGCAGCATCGCCTGCTATGTACGAAGCTGAGTATAGGGTGTCGAAACGATTGTGACAGATGCATGTAGTTTCCTGTGCAACCAGTTGTCTTCAGGCCGTACCACGCAAATCTTACACAGTGCTCGTATTGTTGCAAACATCCCAAACGGACTGCACTTACCACGGACGTTGACAGGAAGTCGGTCTGCCGGAAGTGGCGGAAGCAGACGTAGTCTGGGGGCTCATTTTGGGGGCGGCTCGTCTGGAAAGTCGAGAGGGCCGCGAGGGAGATTGTCCGTCACGCAGCGTAACTTCGACTCCCCTCCCCCGCTTCCTTCTTCCGTTTCCGGCCGCTACAAACCGTGCCTCGGCCGTGGTCTTCCCTGACTCGTGTCGGAGTAACGATGGAGACGAACGGGGCACTACAAAGAACATGTCCGACGGCGCGACAAAGGACGCTGTCAAGAAAGCGAATAGGTTGTATCTATAATATTGAACTAGCAGACGTCTTTTCTCTAGCTGATCAGCTTGCAGACGGCTTTTTTTTAGTTCTACGGTTTTGTTTCCACAGTGCAGAACTCGAGCTCTCTATCCAGCGTTTTTCTTTTCTTATCTGTATATATTTGTTTTTGTTTTCTTGTTATTTTTACTGTGTAATGCACAACGCCCTCCTTCTGTGTAACGCACTAACCAAATGGCCTTATATCTTTAGTGTAAATATTTTCGAACCGTATAATTCCATTTTTTTTTATTTTCTTTCCTTCCTGCTTCTGGAAAAGGCTACGTCTGCCTTCAGGGAGTATGGAATCATTTGTCAGATTCCAAGGAACTATAAAAAACCAAACTGAGCAAGCGACCCTTTCCTGTAATTTTGTCGCTGGCCAGCATGGTCAAGCCTTCGTGCACTGTCTTAACCGTCGGTAAATAGTCATGTTTAGTTAGGGCGCTGAGCGCCAAACACGAGAGGTGAACGATCATGGACTACGCTCCGTCCAATCACAACGTACCAGGAGATCGGCGTACGTCTGAGTAAAATGAAAGTTTGCTTGAATTTCACCGAACTACCGTAAGAGTTATCTGGTGCTAGTATAGCTACATGGTTAAGCTTAGGTTAGGTACTTTTCAAAGTGGTAAGTACCACTCTCAGAAGTTTGGTAAGAACGTACTTTTCCGTTGACTCAAGCTTTATTGCGAAAGCAATACTAGTTGCACTTTCAGCCCGTTGCGTAGCGAGGCCGGTAGCTACTAAATTAGCATATTGGATTGTATAACAGATCCATCGCCACAAGTCTAACCACAAGCACCACCACCAGCTACACTACCAGCTGAACCATGGCGTAGCTACGGATATTGCTTTCGCAATTACCGGGCTTAACCAAGCTAAGCCACAGCCATTTTTTTTAAAAGTCAGGGTCACGCTACTGGCCGTCAGCTCTCAGAAAAAGCAAACTTGCTCATCTGGTAATGATGCTGATTACACCACGATGAATAATCAGGAACACTGGCAGACGCGTGACTGAGGTTTCGCTAAAAAGCGATTAGCGAATAACTAGACGTCTCTATCCATGTTTTTTTTTTTCAGTATTCTTTTCCACTGAGTAAATATCTCACTCGCTTGGTTTCTGCAGTAACACTGTATCCTTGTTATTTTCTCGTACTGATTCTGGAATGTTCAGGCAAAATTTCTGCCCTGCAAAGGCCTTCAACAATGAAGCACAACTCCGCGTCCCGTGTTTCTTTGGCTCTAGTCACGGATAGAAGCCTAGCTTTATCAGCTGCTCACCTTACCTGTTCTTTATCTCCTGATATTTTAAGGCGAAAGCCTTTAATGCCTCATCGTTGTCGACGGAAGGTTGTCTGCAGAGGTGTCACGTTTTTCGGTTTGTCGAAATGGTTATGACGTCAGAATTCCCGGATTCGAAGTAATGAGGTCACCCACGGATGCCTGACGCCCCCTTTTAAAGCGCACAGCAACTAATAAAATAGTTGTCGTCCGCTCCGACAGGGGGCGTAAGGCGTCCGTGGGTGACCACATTACATAGCTCATTACTGCGAACAGAGCCATGGATACAACCGAACTCATCGAAGCAGAGGAAGAGTCGTGGTAAAGAAGCAGTAAAGTCGGCAGTCAAAGTGTGTAGTTGTAATGTGTAGTCAAAGTGTGTAGCCAAATAAAGCACTAGTACAGCACAAACGGTCTCGCAGTCAGTGTCGAACAGTGCGCCAGTAAAGGCTTTCGCCTTGCAGCCCTTTAGAAAGCCAAAGTGCCCCCTGAATTTTTTTCGCTTGAAAGACAGCTGCTGAGAAACAGAGAGGGTCACTTCTGCCATCTCAGGCTCAGAAGAGCTCGCCGACATGCCGGCACGCAGCGAACTCCCAGATTAGGCGAAAAAAAGTAAATAGAAAAATTAAGGGAAAAAATGAGCGAGGGTCGTCAACCGCGACGGCCCCGCAAACCGGGGAAACCCCCCCAGCCCGCTTTCCTAGCTGTGCAGGAGCTCCCCGGCCAGCGCAGTTCCTGTCCCTTGCGCAACGTGGCGTGGGCGCAGGAGCAGCAGACCTCGACTTTCGGTCCGTTCCGTTCCCTCAGACGGCACCGTCGGCGGCAACGACTGCGGTGGAGGTTCTGTGGGTAGAAAGTGCGTGGAGGGGGCAAGGATAGAGAAAAAGACAGTGCGGAACGGAAAGTTCGGTGACCGCTCGGCCTTGAATTCCTCCTCCTCCTCTGTCGTGCCCGCGGTGCCAGTTGTGCCTGACCGTCTACTTCTCCCCCACTTTTCGTCGCTTTGTGACGCCCTCTCTTCATTGCTTTTATATGTTCTTTTTTCATGTTCCTGTCTGCGGACGTATCCTCTCCCGTCTCTACCGGAGCCGTGTCAGTCAACGACTATCCGGATGGCGTCCACATGCGAACGTCCCCTTTTCTACACCGTACCCCGCAATATTCCTAGTGCGCCCTTCCGAAGACGCCGGAGTCTACCCCCCTCTACCACTGCTTTCATCTGTCTATAACTCCCAACATGTGCGATGTGCGTGCATATTTTTCGCGAGCAGGCTGCCGTTGCGTTGAAAGAGAAATGACCGCTGCAGGACGTTGCTCCACAGTGGTGCGTGTTGTGGAGCGTACGCAGCGACCATGCGGTGCTCCCGGAGTAGAGGAAAGGGGGAGGGCGGGGGGGGGGGGGGGGGGGTGCAGAGGCAGCTGGGACTCAGTCTCCGTGTGACGTGATTCGCGGAACGGCGAGCGAACGGTTTCCCCGGTCGCTCTGTTGGTCTTTTATGTGTGTTTTTTCTTTGCCTTGTTTTTATCTGGTGGCCACTGGCACGGCCTCTTCCTCTCCTTTCCGCACAATCTTCCACCCCTCCGAAATTGCTGCCGTGAAAAAGAGGACAAATGTCCATAGTTGGTTGAAGAACACAAAATTGTCCATCCCATTCGGGTATTTTTAAAGTGGCGCAGAAAACGCGGGCAAAACTCATCGGGGCATTTGAAGCGGAGCAATCATGTCAGGTGCTTCTGAAGCCTGGGCTTTTGAAAATGGGCCAAACGTAGCCGGCAATTCGACGCGGGGCTCCTGACATCGGGTGCTTTCGTGCGCTGCCTTTACATTGTACAAGTGGCAGCAATATGAAAGGGAACACGGTAGCGCGTGGCCTCCGCTCGTCAGGAAGCGCTGCCCCCTCCTCAGCCGACCAGTAGAGAGCGTTAAACGTGTTCCTCCGCGCCTCCTCGTCTGCGTGTCGTCTGCTCGCAGTGTACGCAGATATGAACGCTGTCTGCGTACCACAAGCGTATGCATGCTTACGGCTCAACACAAACATTCTGCGGGACCTGATGTCATTTGTTGTATTTGTATATGTATTTCATCGCATGCAGAGACGCAATGGTAAAAGCTCCACCCCAATAAGTTCTGCGTAGTGGCGCATCTGGTTAGAACGGGAACCGTTTTTGTCAGCAAGCCGACGGCATCATGAAAATCGGTCTCCACCATTGTCTGGAGGGTCTCATTTGAGGAATGTATCAACCGCTTCTTTCTTGAGTTTTATCCGACTATAGTGAATGTACTGAAAACGCCAGTAACAATGACGAATGCAGTCCAAGGTCTATTGAAATAGGTCGCGAAGCCGGAGCCCGAATGCGGTCCAGAACCAAGTGCTAGCGACATCAAATATGGGTGGAACTAAAGCGCCAAAATGAAATGAGTGGACAAACAACTAGAAGAGGAAAATAATTAGGACATATTTTGTGTTTCAAAAGCATTCAAAAACAATTGCAGTGATTCCTTTTTAAAATATTTTAGTTGTGTGCATTTTGTTAGAAAGTATAGCGCTTGCTTAGTAAAAATTTATGACAGCGTTTGCTCAGAGTAGCGGCAATGGCAGCGGGACGATGCCAAGGTTGACGGTGCTCTGATATAATACCCTGGTCATATCTTTTGACCATTCTGCTTGCTTTTGTTTGAAACTCGATTCTGCTAGCCCTACTTTTTCCTCGTTGCTTGTTGCTCGAGTTCTTGGTGTGCATCGTTCGTGTACAGTTTCCGCTTTTGCCTTTTGCCAGCGCTTCTGTTTAGTTTCGTTCCGTTGGGTGCGGTTCTGTCGCTTTTGCCCCCAAAGGGCATCGTCTGTGGCCATGGCGCCCCCGTACGCAAAAAAGAGGTGTGCGGTTGCACGATGTGCGAGCGATAACCTGTCTGGCGGCGTCACATTTCATCGCTTCAGCGCGACACCTGCGACATTCAGCGCGACACCTGAGGTGAGGACGAAGGAAAAAGGCACAACGAGAACTGACTACCTAAAAATAGCGTTGGTGGTCGGCACTCGTGTCTTCTTTCTTCGTTCTCGTGTCGGGTGTCGCGCTGAAGCGTCGCGGCGTTCAGTAGTTTATTTTTCCCGCCAAGCAGCACCTGACGCTGACGTCACGTACATGACGTCACTAAAACACGTGACTTCGACGTCGAGTTTTTGTTTTAATTATGACGTCAGTTTTTAGTTGTCCACGCATTTCGAAGACGGCGCTGGCTGCGCACCACAAGCCGCCATGTTTTGAACGTATGGGCTTCTATGGAGCCTACGCTACCATAGTACATCTACCTTGTGCAGTCCGGAGCAAGGCATCCTACTTCGAATTGTGCCGCCATTTTGGAAACGCTATTTTAGCGCACGCGAGAGCCACAGACGCTGTAATCGTGAATTAGCTTGCGTAACAAGGGCATATATGTTAAGGCTCGATTAGAAATAGCGTTTGGCACATGTACGCTACGAAGCACGCTATTTTTTAAACGTGCGCTAATATATACGCCCATTCTATACTGGCACTACATTCTGCAGCGTTAGAACGTAGCCTATGCACTCTTGGGCGCCACAAGGCGCGTGCGCAGAAGGAGCAGCCGCCCGTGCTGGCTGCCAGTGCGCCTTTGCAGCAGGGTTTCAGCTGCAGCGCTTCGCAACGCGCAGAGGCCACGCGTTCCCATGTTCTCTTTCATATTGCCGCTACCTGTACTTCGCGCAAGTATATCTCAACGCATTGGTCATCCGCTTAATTTTTCCTCCCACGCAACTACATTCTCATCAGCGTTATTCTCTACATCAGACTGGAACGGCTTTCCCCACCTATCCGCAACCGTCTCCTGCCCATCAAGATTTTGTAAAGAAATTACAGAACTGATTTTAGAATGAACTGTGTATTATTGAAATTGCAACCACATCCCACATGCATTAGCCCTGAAAAGGGGCATTTAATGAGAATAAACTCAACTGGAGCGATCATCGGACGTAGTTTGAAAAACAAATGGTTATATACTTATGTCTAGATGTCTACACGGACCAAATCTCGATTTCGCTTTTAGCCTAATCTCATCATCACCATCATCATGTATTAACCCTTAAGGGCCCTGTGGGGACATTACATAAGAAGGGCGGGGGGTGTTACAAGTGTCCGACGGTCATACATAAGAAAAAGAAAAAAAAGAGAAAAGCGAAAAAAGAAGGAAAACTAGGCAAAGCAAAACAGTAAAGAAATTAATAAAGTCAGTCAAATACAATGTGAAAAAAAGCAAAATAGTAAACACATTAATATAGTCAAGACAAACTGGCTCGTCATATATTAGAGCTACTTTCGATACACTACTTATTGACGTGTTACCACCCTGAGACATGAAAATAACCCGTGACCTCGCCTTCCTTACTAACCACTGAGCGACCGCGGCAGGATCAGTTTTATCAAGAACTCTGAGAGAGCAATAACCGTACGTGTTGCAGCAATACATGTGTAGCAACGCTTCTACTGATCCGCGTGTCTGAAGTTTTTCATTTCATTCCGAGAACAGACAGGTCCCAGCACAAAGCTTTAGGCCGTCGCGTGCACTTTTCGAGCGCTGACCGCGCACTTCGAAACGATGCGACCCGAGTCTCGGGGTCTATACATCCGCGACACGTGTCCTACTGGTAACACGACCCGGGTCGCCCCTGCGCGAGACAGGAAGAAGCGAAAGGGCGGAGGCGGGGGGGGGGGGGGGGGGGGGGGTTGCTTGACACAACCAACCCTCCCAGTAGCATCCATGCGCCCTTGAAACAGCACGCGAGAGCGCAGTGACCGACCGAGCGTCCGCCTCGCTCTCCCGAACTACGGCTCATTTCCTCTGGCCCGGATTGCGTGAGCAGCATCTCCTCCAATGACCCCTGGCTCCCGGGAAAAAAAGACGCGCGAGAGACCGTTGGGAGAAGAGGCTCCGGAGAACGCGCGCGCCTCCAACGACAGCAGCTGCAACTCTGTCTCCTCTCTCTACACTGTGTACACCGTAAAGGCCTGACAGCGAGGCCGCCGATTCCTGGAAGAGCATCGGCAATGCGAAACATCCCCGCCTTCCTATAGGCCTGCTCTTCGGACTGCCGCGGGTTTTGCTGCGACTCGTTTTTATAGCTGCCTCTTTTTTTTTTCCTCCCTATCGGATTCTGTGAACAGATTCAGAGAGGATTTTCTCCGGTGGGTCGCCTCTGAGCGAAGCCCGCATAATACGGCGATTTAGCTGCGTAGCGTCTGGCCCGATAACGGCGCGTATCGTTAAGCCGTCCACTGCTGCTAGAGAGAAAGATGCGTTTTATAATTTTGTTTTTGTTCAGGGATACTATCCTGTGTTTACGCGGAATCCTAATCGTGAAGCAGTGCTCTGTTAGCGCATTAGTATTTCTGTCGTGCGTAATCTACGTGTAGTTTGCAGTGGTGATGTAACCTGCCTTTTTATGATGTTAAAGGGTATTTTATGTGTTCCTTATCAGCGTTCTATTTATTGTCATCTGTTGTGTTCACTCTCTTAGTTACCTGAACTTCTTGTAGCAGCCCTCAGTGAGTTCTGGTGTTTTATTGGGTAACCGTAGCTTCGGAAGCAATTCCTAGAATAGAGATTTGGCATTGATGAGACGTGGTATTACTTTATGAACCCCCTCTTTAGCGGCCCTTCAATGGCAAGCTGAAAACCATTGCATCTAATTATTGTTCTCTGGAAAAACCGATTCATTCTCTGGGCTTTTTAGCTTGTACATGTGTTACAGTATATATAGAATACTTGTATAGAGTACCTCTCTCCCCCATATCATTTCTGCCTGTCCCCTCGCCTCTTTCATTTCACCTCTCCAATCTGCCTGCTATCCCACTAAGCAAGGCAGAAATTCATTGCCTTATCCGAGAGGGAGTTGAGGTATCTGAACTCCCACGTGCCTTCCAGAAAACGTCTGTGTGCCTGATACTATATATACCCCTTCTGTTCTTCAATAAAAAACTAGTTGATAGTCAGCGCTTGTTTGTGTCACTGTGAGGATCTGTGAGATTGCAGGTCTTATTTTAAACAAACACACAAGTACAAACAATAAACGAGGCGGCTTTTATCGGAAAGGAAACCAATTTCAATATGAGCAGAAAAAAGGAAAGGAACAAGAGAGCAACGCAACAACACACGGGAAAAACACACGGGGGAACAGAACAAAATGCTTACGAAAAATACAGGAAAAAGAAAGTCAAAGAGGAAAGTCACACTACTTGTCTCTTGTTCGAGCAACGTGCGGGGAGGACTGGCTGGGTGTCGGGCAATCAAGGAGTCTCTTGGCGTTCCCACGTCGATGCAACGCTACCGCAGCGTTCGTGGCCTCCCGGCACGGTTCCCAGGTCTGGTATCCCGGAAAAGGTCACGTAGGCGCCAGAGGCGGCCTGTGTGGAGCAGCTGACGGGTGGTCGGAGAAGAGTGGCGCCTGGGCCTGGTGGTTGAGGCTCTCGACGATGGATGTCCAGGTCTGGTGGCCCGGACGTCTGCGGCTAAGGCCCAAGCCCGGAACTCGGGGAGCCAGCAGAACTCGTCCACGTCCGTCGCCCACCGCGCTCTTCTCTTCTCTGCCACGTAATCCTTTTCGACCTGTCCCGGCGTACCCCTCAGCACGCGCTCCTCGTGCTTTGTCTTCTTCTCCTCACGAACGCCGCTGGGTGGCGCTATCTCCTTACAGTCACTCTTTCGTCTTTCCCGTTCTTGTTGCGCTGTGGACAAAATCATGAATGCTATCCCTCCATTTCCGCTGCCCCAGCTCAGGTGCTTCCCGTAGCGATGGCAGATGTCGGGGCTAGCAGAAACCTTTTCCGTCTTTTTAATTTTTATTTCCGTAAACTACAACTACTACTACTGGGCTTTTTTAGGCTATGTTGGCGTTTCTTCGGTAGCTAAGGAAGCATCATGTACTGCCGTGAATATCTGATTTAAAAATCTCCCCACCAGTCGATTCAAACTCGCGATATGCGATATCCTTACTGTAAACGACGAGTTGCCGTTAGAGTGCGGGAACCTTCGAGACTTTTGAATAGCGAATCAAATATTCTTTTATTCGACAGAAGCCAACAGCCACAGAAACCAAGGGGCACAGGGGATTTTTAATTTTTTTTGTGGTTTTGATCAATTTAGAATATTACTGAATATGTTATTTGAGCGAATCAGATAGAATATTTTCAAAATTATTAGAAGTTATTCGGGTAACATCAGCCTCTCTTCATTGCTAAGGAGAAGAGTGAGCTTAGCCGTAGTTGCCAGATGCCTCGCCAGTATAGTAGCGCCTAAACACAGTGTTTAGGCGCTGCACACCACTTCATCATTATCATCATTTATTGACCCTTAATGGCCCCTGGGTGGTGGGGCATTACATAAAGGGGAGGCGTTACATAAAAAAAAAATACACCAGGTCACAATCAGTGCTATATACATGTACTGGCAGGATATAAAGAAAAAAAAATGTACACGAACCCATCACAGAGAGTGGCCAAACATTTATGAAACGGTAGTTAAACACAAAAAGAATAATCATCATCAGGTTTTTAAGTGCGACAGCAGCAATATGCGGAACTTACACTGATCTCGTTCGGTGGCAATGCACTCGGGTAATGAATTCCATTCTTCGATGGCAACGGGTAGAAAAGACTTGTTAAATGCGTTAGTGGAGCCGTGCACGCGTAGAATGCTCATGGAGTTAAAGAGACGGCGCGAAGTTCTGAGGGGCGGAAGCAAAATGGAGTCCCGAAGTGATGGAAAACAATGGTAAAGTTTGTGGAACAATGACAAACGGGCAATTTTCCGTGTGTACACCAGAGGATCTATGTCGAGAGACATTTTTATATTTGTAACGCTTTATATTTGTAGGCCATTTCACCTGAAATACGCCCTCCTGACAAACTACAATCATGCACATACTCACTACTCTTAGGCCCTATACACCCGATGATGATTTTAACATTTTAGCCTGAGCCAATCAAAAACCTCGTATTTGCCTTTGCGCTAAAAAAAAAACACCATCATCATTAGAATTGATTCGGATATGTTCTGAAGTTTCGGAATAATTTTCGAATAATCAGGAGGAGGTTCGATCAAGGGCCGCCGTATTTTTCTTTGATGACTGTTCCACAAACGGCCCACATCGACGCCAGGCACCATCCTACCGTGAAAAGTATGAATGGGATAAATTGGGTCAGCGTCACGACGCGGTCCATTTGTGTAGTGGCGTTCATAATGGTTATACCGGACCTCTAATACCGGACGACGCGGCACGATTCAGGCAACTTCAGCAAAACCCCGCCTTGGTGCTCCATCTCGGAGGCCATGTCTCATGCGTAGGTGCCAACAGTCTAATTTCCTGCGGTGTGGCTCTAATGCAGCTGGGTACCTAACGGTTTTCTAATGGGCACAAGCCTTCCTCTGGCCTGGTGCTCGGTTTTTTCTGGGGTAAACTGCTTTTGAAAAGAGTTTTTGATGGCGCTCGGCTGCTGACCCAAAAGACGCGGGATACGATCCGGCCACGGCGGTATAGAATTTCGATGGAGGCGAAATTCTAGAGGCCCGTGTACTGTTGCGATGTCAGTGCACGTAAGAGAACCCCAGGTAGTGGAAATTTCCGGAGCCCTTCACTACGGCGTCCCTCACAGCCTGAGTAGCTTTGGGACGTTAAACCCCCATAAACCATAAACCTAAACAGACCAAGCAAACAGTGATTTTCTTATACTTGGCGATAAAACCTGTGGGTTCCTAAGTGGACACAGGCCACCACCCACCGCGGGTTCGAGCTTCGCGCGAGCCAAGGGCCCCGATCAGCCGTCACCACACACACACTGGGACACCGATGCGGTGCACTCAACCTCCGCTGGGAGGAGAGCGATTCGCCGCAAAGAAATAAGCCTCCAAGTTCACAAAGGAGACGTTTATTCACATCGTCCTCCAGCAGATACACACACACTCAATAGTCACCCCGTCCCGGGGGCGCGCGAGGAGCAAGGCTCCGCTGCGCGCACGAAGCGACCAGAGTAATGCGCGCCGCTAACACGCCGCTGCAGGAGAATGTCCCCGCGGCAGTGCTGTGATCTCTCTCTCGTGTCGACCGTTGGGCCGGTTGCGAGAGAGAGTGGGCAATCAACGCAAGGTACGCCTGTCTGAGGTCGCTGGACCCCGAGTGACAGGCTCGAGCCGCTGCAGGTCAGAGGACACGTGCGGGCGAGCTCGAGTATGCACTGGTCCGAACGGCAGAGGCCGGCACGGACAAACACAGTAACGTACGCACCTTACGCTGTCTCGGAGGGATCTCTCTCTCTCTGGGCCCCGCTCGGACGGTCGCGCGGCGCGCGGCCGCCCAAAGCGGGGTCCCGAATTCCCGCCAAAAGGCGCCAATGGCAAAGGCCCTTGGGGAGCCGGGGCGGAGCTGTGGCTAAATGACAGTGATTAGTCACCCAGCCGCCTCTCCACCGCCTGAGGCGGGAGCAAGGGAAAGAGGAGAAACAACGCGGGAGGCCGGCTAGCCGCGCAAAGGCGACGGCGAAAGCCAGGATTCCCACATCCCCCTCTCCTTAAATGCCCTCCTACCCATCGGCAAAGCACGCGGCCAAAAATAAAGAAATCAATACACAAAAAAAACTAGATACACTTCAGTTCCAGCCAGAACAATGTAAAAAAAACAACGCACAGACAAAGAAAAAACAAGGCAAACAACACTTGCATACGCTTCAGTAAATCAAAACAGCTTGCAGATTATATACACGGTACACAAGAAGATGTGAATAAAACTGTACAGCTATGTGACAGGTGGATGTCAGCCTCAAAGTTCGATGGCGCGGCCCAATGGGCCGGTCGGCGACTCACCGCTCGCAGACTTCAAGTTGAACGGGTTGGGAGGGCCGACGACTGATGGCGGTCTTCTTTCCGTTGATGTAGGGTGCGTTGATGACGACAGGGCCGCGGCAGAGCACTGACCTCGCGCCCTTGGACACGACATCACGTTCGGCACAAGAGAGTTAGTGCACCCCCTTCACGCCGGCTGAAACGGGCGAGGACGTTCGGCGGCGTCCAGATGTGTAACCTTGTCCACAGCGAGGGGTCCTTCTCATCCTCGCGCTCACGCAGAAGGACACAACGGCACAACTCACAGGCGTCGCCTTGGCTCATGGTTACGCGCGCACACAGCCACAGCCACAAACACGCATACACCGGCACGTGCGCGGACGCTGGTCGGCGACAACGACCCCCCCCATCAGAAGCGTCCAGAGGCGCCGCGGCGAGGGTCAAAGGGTGCACTTTCCGCCCCCCCATCGCCCCAAACGCCCCGCCAACTTCCCCTCCTTGCGGGCCGCACAAAACTCGCGCACCGCGACACACGGCTCCTTAACGAGCCAACCACCCACAGTCGGGCCGGAAATGAGAAAAGGCGCCGTACAAACGACAGGCAAACTCTGCGCTTCAAAAGATAAGCGCAAGAGAGAGCGGCTGAAGTATACATATGTACAAGTCTGGTTAAAAAAAAACTGAACGCCAACGCAGACGCATGTTACCTATGTACATCTCGGTACGTTAGACAAAAACAGACGAGCAAGCGGGGAAACGAAAGTGGCTAGAAACTGACTAAAACAAAACAAATAAATAAACAAGGCTGGAACTGAGCATGCTGCCAAAACCACAACAGAAGAAAAAAAACACACCGTGCTTCACCTGGGTAGGGCCTGACGAGAAAGCTCGCCAGCTAGCTGAGGCTGCGTGCCTTCTGTTGCGGAAAAGTCCGCCGTCCGGCATCAATCACACCGGTGACCGTCGCCTCAGATTGTACCGGTGCTCCGTACGCTTGCGTTCCGCAGCACCAGTTGTGCCTTTACACTTGCCTTTGATACCAATGGGTACCGGCGCAAGCTCATCAGACCGTGACGCGTAGGCCTTCAGGTCAATGAACCCCTGCTTGCTCCTGGGGAAAGGCCCCATCAAATCGCAGGTGGCCATCTGCCACGGACGCACACTGTCAATCGGTTTCATCATTCCAGGCGGCTTGCCACCCCGTGACTTCACCGCTTGACAGACATGGCAGGAACGGCAATAGCGGATGATGTCACGCTTCATGCCAGGCCACGTCACCGATTGACTCAGTTTTGCAAAAACTCTGGAGTCACTCAGATGACCGGCCAGTGGTTCGTCATGAGAGAATCGCAAAAGTGCGCCTCTTAGACTTTTGGGGATAACCACCTAGAACGGGTCGATGGACTCGTCATCGGTGGCTATGTACTTCAGCACGAGCCCGTCATGGTCCAGCAAATATGACTCCCCGGGGTTCGCCGCGACACACGCTGGCTTCTGCCCCCCTGCGCCCGCTACAATACAAGTAGCGTCACGGCGCTCCGTCTCCCTGAGACCGTCGCTCACCTCGCGACAAAAGGGGTCATTTTGCTGGGCTTTCAGTAGCTCTTACGGCTGAAAGAGATTCCAGTCATTCCAGAGGGGAGCATGGTCTCGTCCCCACTCAGGTTTGCAGCCAAAATTTCCGTTCGCGTCGGCACCTCCGAGGCGCTCACGAAGAGCTTTGCCTCTCGTCCGCTTTGCGAAGCGCTGCTTGCCTGGTTAGCGGAATGGGTTAACCCGTTTGCGGGCTCCCCCTCCTTGCCGCCCGGCGGCTCGTCCGCTGTTTCGCCCCCTCCGCCTACAGGCGTCAAGGCGCCGCTGGCGAGTGGGGCACGGGATAGCGCGTCAGCTACCACGTTTGTGCTCCCCTTTCGACACTGCACGGAAAAGTCGTAATGCTGTATCAGGAGAGCCCAGCGCGCCAGCCGACCCGCAGGCTCGCGGAGCCGCATCAGCCAACTGAGCGCACTGCACCCCTGCCTCAGTGGAGGCTTGGGCGGGCTGCACGAACGAGGAAGGCAAGGCTCCTAGTTCGATGAGCGGCGTGGTTTCCACAGGGAACCGGGCCAGCGCCTCGCCGTTCCCAGATCAGAATTGACTGCTCGCGGGGCACGGCTGCTGCTGTTCGAAACTGCCGGTTGCGGCAGCGTGACACGAACTGCTTTCGCACTGGGCGGAAAGCGTGCACAGCTGAGGCATGTGACCAGCGGATGCACCGCAGGGTGCTTCCGATACAGCTCCAATGGGAGCCACGTGGTCAACATTTTGGGTTGTGTCACCGTAAACCCCAATGGGGGCCGCGGCCAACCACGGTGTCTAGCTATTCGAAGGAACAGCAGCCAGCGGATCAAACGACGCTACAACTCCGTAGGGAGCCGACATGTAGCTGCCGAGTGCCGCGCTGGGGTTGGTAGACACGGTGCGCAAGCGTGATCGTCAAGGCGACCTGCTCGGCTAATGTGCCATCAAAGGCGTAAGCGCCAATGACTTAGCACGTTGGGCGCCAGTTGTGGGTTCCTAAGTGGACACAGGCCACCACCCACCGCGGGTTCGAGCTTCGCGCGAGCCAAGGGCCCCGATCAGCCGTCACCACACACCACTGGGACACCGTGGCGGCGCACTCAACCTCCGCTGGGAGGAGAGCGATTCGCCGCAAAGAAATAGGCCTCCAAGTTCACAAAGGAGACGTTTATTCACGTCGTCCTCCAGCTTATACACACACACTCAATAGTCACCCCGTCCCGGGGGCGCGCGAGGAGCAAGGCTCCGCTGCGCGCACGAAGCGACTCGAGTAATGCGCGCCGCTAACACGCCGCTGCAGGAGAATGTCCCCGCGGCAGTGCTGTGATCTCTCTCTCGTGTCGACCGTTGGGCCGGTTGCGAGAGAGAGTGGGCAATCAACACAAGGTACGCCTGTCAGAGGTCGCTGGACCCCGCTGGACAGGCTCGAGCCGCTGCAGGTCAGAGGACACGTGCGGGCGAGCTCGAGTAAGCACTGGTCCGAGCGGCAAAGCCGGCACGGACAAAACAGTAACGTACGCACCTTACGCTGTCTCGGAGGGCTCTCTCTCTCTCTGGGCCCCGCTCGGACGGTCGCGCGGCGCGCGGCCGCCCAAAGCGGGGTCCCGAATTCCCGCCAAAAGGCGCCAATGGCAAAGGCCCTTGGGGAGCCGGGGCGGAGCTGTGGCTAAATGACAGTGATTAGTCACCCAGCCGCCTCTCCACCGCCTGAGGCGGGAGCAAGGGAAAGAGGAGAAACAACGCGGGAGGCCGGCTAGCCGCGCAAAGGCGACGGCGAAAGCCAGGATTCCCACAAACCCAACCGAAAACTAGTTGAATGCGAGGGAATGCAAGGTCGAATTCAGTGCACCTTTCGTGGGCTCACTGACCTGCTTCATGTTCCCATTCCTATTTGGTCATAGCTGTTTGTATGGGCTTTTAGTCCGTGCATAATAACCTGTCGTGCTTGGGTTCAGTTTGTGTCGTGTCCGGTCGCTGTGTTGAATGCAGCGAAAGACGCACACGGTACTTTAAGACTTCGTTTATTTAAAGCCGATGAGGGTGCGACCAGCGTCGACCGAGGCAGGAGCCGAACTGGCCGCCCGAAGAAAGGAGGGAGCCGAGAAGCGTCCACGGGAGGGAGTGGCTTCCCAGAACAGGAGGAGGGTGCGGGGCCGCACCGTGGGGGGCATCCGGCGACAGCGTGCGACGAGGGGCAAGCGGTCGTTAGGAGGGGATGCGAGTGGTCGTTAGGAGGAGGATTGAGTGGTCGTTAGGAGGAGGATGCGAACTGTCGTTAGGAGGGGAATGCGAGTGGTCGTTAGGAGGGGGCGCACACACACAAAAGCAATAAGTGGACACAACACTTCCTTCCCCCTTAGAAAGTTGCCTGGTATCGTGCAGGGGGTCGGCGCTCACGCGTGGAGGCGCGCTGGCTTTGTGCGCTCGGGGGAGAAACACTTGTAGGCTGGCTGTTGTTCGCTGTGTCTCCTAGGTCTGTCCTGGGCGAAGTCTCTTCTTCCGGGAAGGGGTGCCAGGCTATGTGGGAAGATGGTGCACGTGCTCTCTTCGCTGGCGGACAGCTCTCAGACGGCGTCGTAAATCTACGCAGCTGGTTGAGATGTCGGCGTGCTACTGTGCCATGTATGTTGACGAGCCAAGAGCGCAGGCCTATGCGTCTGACAATTGTAGCTTCCTCCCAGCGTGGCTTTTTCAGAAACTGTCGGGCGAGGACGCGCTGCCCCTCATTAAGCGTGCCGCAGCGCGGAATTGCTTTTTCTTCCCGGAACGTCTCTGCCTTTGGCTCGGGGAGGATGGCTGTGAGCTGGGTTCGCATTTCACGCTCGAACATCATTTTCGAGGGGGTCTCGCCTGTTGTGCTCTGAACCGTCGTGTGCTGCTTGAAGAGAAAGCGCGCAAGGCGGCGCTGCAGCGAGCCTGTCTGATCTCTTTCAAGGGCGCGTTTTAGCTCGGCTACGTAGCGCTCGGCTTGTCCGTTTGTCGCTGGGTGGTAGGGGGCCGATGTAACTGATGAGATCCCGTTGTCGCGATAAAACTTGAGGATCTCCGCAGACACAAACGGTGTTCCGTTGTCCGACACTACCTTGCGCGGCAGGCCGAACGTTGCAAATAGTGATCGGAGGTTGTCAATGACTGCTGCCGAAGTCGTCTGTCCCATCTGCCTTATCTCAAGCCACTTTGTGTAGGCATCTACGACCACAAGGAAAGTGCAGCCCTCAATTGGTCCTGCAAAATCAATGTGCAGTGTGTGCCATGGTGTGTCTGGCTTTTCCCATTCTGGGACAGGAGCTTTCGGCGGGGCGCTCCGGCTGCTCTGGCAAGGCTTGCATTCTCGCACCACTGTTTCGATGTCGTTGTCAATGCCAGGCCACCACATGTAGCTTCTGGCACACTTTTTCATTGCAACGATGCCCCGATGTCCGGCGTGGATGAGAGACATAGCTTGTGCGCGTAGTTCTCTCGGCATCACAACTCGGGACCCAAATATGATGCAGCCGCGATGGGTGCTCAACTCTGTAGCTCGCCTGCGGTAAGCGTCGAAGTTGTCCCCTTTGAGTTTATGCACGTTGCCTTGTTGAACAGCTGTGTAAACTAGCCGGAGAGCTGCGCACTTCTGCGTAGATGCTGCAACTGTGCCTGCTGTAAGCGGAGGTTCTGGCAGTGCTTCGAACATCAGAACGTCTCCTGGTGGAAATGGTTCGTCAACAGTTGCGTCTAGTGGCAGACGGCTTAGCGCATCGGCGTTTTGATGTTTACTCCCATTGCGGTAGACCAGAGCGTAGTCGTACGCTGAGAGTTTGATGGAATGCTGCGTCGGCTCGATGACACCTTGCTGCTCCAGTTTGTCCAACTCTTTTTCAACTGAATCTCGGAGAGCAAACGGCACCGGCCTGGCCTTCAGAAATTTGGGTTGCGCGTTGTCCAACAACTCCAGTGTGACCGGGGGCCCTTCGTTTCCTGGAATCTCTTCCGAGAATACTCTTTCGTATTTCTCTTGCAGTTGCTCAACCATGTTCTGGCTCGGCGTCTGGTGTATGCCGCATATCATCACGCCTAGTGGAGAAAACCAGTTTCTCCCTAGAAGGCTTGATCCTGTGCCCTTCACAACAAGCAGAGGTAGCGTATGGGTCTGGCCGTTGTAGTTAACCTGCACGTTGGCAGAGCCCAATAGTGGCAGATTCTGTCCTGACCACGTTCGCAGGTGCGTGTCGTCTTGTTGCAGGGCGGGTGCGTCAGATGGCCATGAAGTTCGGAACGTGTCCTCACTGATCAGAGTACAGGCTGCGCCGGAGTCCACCTCGAACTTAATCAGCTGGTGATGTACGCTTACTTCTGTAAAAATCTTCGGTCGCGTGCCGAGATTCATGGTGTTCAGGTCGTACAACACAGATGGTGTTGCTGATGTTGTTCCATGGAGATCAGATAGCGGCGTATTCTCTGAGGCGTTGACGCTGTGATTAGGCTGGGAAGGTGACTTTATCTTGGCAAGTCTCCGTTTCGTAATGCATGCTCTTTCGATATGCCCTCGCTTGTGGCAAAAATTACACGTGGCTGACTGGAATCGACATCCCTGGGGGTTGTGTTGGTCGTCACACCGCCAGCAGCGTTGTGCCTTTTTGACCGATTTTACAACAACAGAAGGCTTGCGCACCTGGTTGCTTGTCTGGTGTACCGGCTCGGTGTTCCGGCGAATCCCTCTCTGCTGGTGACCGGCGCTCTCCGCTCGAACGGCGATGTCGTAAGCTTTGCTGAATGTGAGGTCCTTCTCAGCGAACAGGCGCTGCTGCAGTGACTCGTCACTCAGTCCGCACACAAATCTGTCGCGTAACATCACGTCCAAGGGAAGCATGGTGGTGTTAGCAGAAAAAGCTGCGTCTCCCTCCTGCCCGGTAGCTGTTGTCGACAGCGTTCCAAAATTGCAGTCGGCAGCGAGCTTCTTGAGCGCGGCTACGTAGGCGCTCACAGTTTCTCCTCCCAGTTGATCTCGTCGTTAGAAGCGAGCCCGGCTGTAGACCTCGGATGGCCTTGGGTCGTAGTGCTTTTGCAGCGCTTTTACGATGTCGTCGTAAGACACTGCCGCTGGTGTGCTTGGCTGAATAAGGGCGCAGACAGTATCGTAGGTCTGCTCCCCGCACAGCGTCAGCAGGTTGGCCCTCTTCAAGGCTGGGTCTGTGATGTTGTTAGCTTCAAAGTAGAACTGAAGGCGTCCAACCCACGATGACCACGATGAGCCGTTGAATTCTGGTATCTGATTGGGAAACCCTCGCGTAGCCATGGCTTGTCAATAGCGTTGCGTAGCGCGGGTCGAATCCACTTTCTCGTCGCCACTGTCGTGTCCGGTCGCTGTGTTGAATGCAGCGAAAGACGCACACGGTACTTTAAGACTTCGTTTATTTAAAGGCGATGAGGGTGCGACCAGCGTCGACCGAGGCAGGAGCCGAACTGGCCGCCCGAAGAAAGGAGGGAGCCGAGAAGCGTCCACGGGAGGGAGTGGCTTCCCAGAACAGGAGGAGGGTGCGGGGGCGCACCGTGGGGGGGCATCCGGCGACAGCGTGCGACGAGGGGCAAGCGGTCGTTAGGAGGGGATGCGAGTGGTCGTTAGGAGGAGGATTGAGTGGTCGTTAGGTGGAGGATGCGAACTGTCGTTAGGAGGGGAATGCGAGTGGTCGTTAGGAGGGGGCGCACACACACAAAAGCAATAAGTGGACACAACAGTTTGTGACCATACAGCTCTTGGAAAAATCTTGGATGAATACCGCAGCGCCTTGTACACGGCTCACGTCCGTGGCGTCTACATCCGTCACGATATGCTATCCGTCACGATAGCCTTAACGCTGTCGCGTTAAGGCTCCCGCTGTGCAGGAGATTCGGCGTCGTCGTCACATGACGTCACATCTAAGTCCCATGACCTTGTAGTGCCATCACAATTTGCCCATCGGATTGTTAGCGAGCTGGCCACCGTGACCACCCTAGAGTATAACCAGTTCTGCTTATATGGGCATTAACCCATTAAGCATCGAGTCATACCCTTTTCAACATCAACAGTAACTTATCTAGACCCCTCCCAGTAACTTCCGGCGTGCCCCAAGGATCTGTCCTTGGTCCTCTGTTGTTTTTAATATACATTAACGATTTACCTCAGTGTATTTCTTCTAATATACGCATGTTCGCAGACGACTGCGTCATTTACCGCACAATCAAAAACATATCTGACCAAACTGCTCTCCAGAACGATCTAATCAGCGTTTCAGACTGGTGCAACAATTCACTAATGACGCTAAATGCCAACAAATGTAAATGCATGCACTTCTCCCGCCGGCGCACTCCCTTTTGTTTCCCTTACACAATTCTTAACACACCCCTGGAACTAGTGCAGTCTTACAAATACCTAGGTGTAACGCTCTCTCACGATTTGTCTTGGAGCACACATGTCACTAACATTATCGCCGCAGCTAACAAAACCTTAGGCTTTCTGAAACGTAATCTGCGAAACGCCCCGGAACATGTCAAATTACTAGCTTATAAATCACTTGTCAGGCCAAAACTGGAATACGCGTCGCCCATTTGGAATCCGCACCAAGCATATCTCGCCGACGCATTAGAATCAGTCCAAAATCGCGCTGTTAGATTTATTCATTCATCGTACTCATATAATATCAGCGTTTCATCTCTCAAAGCAGAATCTGGTTTATCATCGCTTTTCTGTCGACGTCGCATTGCTAGCCTTTCACTGTACCACAAGTTCTTTTTTTCGTCCCTTAATCAAGCACCATACATCACAGCAGCAGCACGCATATCATATCGAACCAGCCATCCACTTCAAGTTGCGCGCCCACGTGCCCGGACCACCACCTTCACTGCTTCATTTTTTTTCCGAACCGCCACAGACTGGAACGGCCTTCCCCACGAAATCGCTTCTACTACCTGCCCATCTTCGTTTTTGCAACTTGTATCTGACCATTTTTTCAATAACTGTTTACCATGATCCTTATTGTTTGTATAAAAACCCACCCCTTATGTAATGCCCCTACGGGGGACTTTTAAGGTAATAAACTGAACTGAACTGAACTGAAATGCTCCTCGATTTTTTTTTTATTCAAAGCGGTGTTGCGTTTAAAACGTTCAGAGACGATAGGTTTTCTTCGTACGTCCCATGTGTCTTCCGGCTCGAATGTATGCTCTAATGGAAACCGGAATTCGTGCGTCTTATCGTCCACATTTTTGTTTCTGCCTCTTAATTCTTTTAGATTTTCCATTCTTAACTCTGTCTATTCAGACCGATCCCCAGTGTGGGTATGCGGCATTAGTTGTTCGACGCATCATCATCATCAAACTCTGGCCGTTCCCCGTCGGCATACAGCACTGCGTCTTGAGCCCCGCTACCATTACGACGAGTGATTGAAGTTCCTCTCATATAGCCTCGTATAGAAAATACTTAAGCTGTGCTTTTTAGTCAATGACGGAATTTCACGAGAATAAATTATTGCGGTGCAGCGTCGCAAACCAGTCACTTGGTACTCCTACCAGTAGATAGAGCATGGACGACCTGCAGGATTCCAGGCATTTCAGGCGATTGTCTTACTGCAAGGGAACGTTTTTTCTTTTTTTTCGCAGGCCCGCGTCCAACAAACTTTCGCTGCCCACTCTACACCAGCGAGTGAAATGTCTCCTATAGGTTACTGCTCTTTCTGGAGAAGAATCTACAGCGATGAGTGTATCTTGGAAAAACCGGCGCTGACTATCAACTGAAGGCTTTATTAGGAACAACACGCAATATATACTCCAATGACAACCAAGAACGCATGGCAACACCAAAAGCTACAATGATACATCAATCCAGATTAAGCATGACCGGCGGTTTGTCCCTTGTGCTGAAGGGGTTGTGTATCAAGTGCCGTTCACGTGCGGGAAGACCTATATAGGTCAAACAGGAAGGTGCTTGAACAACCGCTTAAGAGACCACAACACTTCACTAAGGGGGGCTCCGTCGTCAAACTTGGCCTTGCATTATAGGAACTGTTCCCAGAGTAAACAACCTGATTCTTCTGAAAAATCATGTACCCCCATTTTTAATGAAACTAAGATTCTGTACAAACACAAAGATAAACTAACACGGGAAATCAGTGAAGCATTTCATATTCAAAAAAACAGTGACTCGTGCGTGAGCATCCCCTCTGTAACAGTTCATGACTGTGAACTGAAGTATCTGGATCCAGGTGATTGATGTATCATTGTAGCTTTTGGTGTTGCCATGCGTTCTTGGTTGTCATTGGAGTATATATTGCGTGTTGTTCCTAATAAAGCCTTCAGTTGATAGTCAGCGCCGGTCCTGTTGTACTCTTTTTCGTTGTCCTTTCGTTTAGCGCTGTTTTTTCCAAGAAATATGTACCAACTAGCTCAACTCTCCGTTTTATTGATGAGTGTACGGCAGCTGTTTTACGCGAACTAAACCTCCGCTGTCGTCTGCGTTCCCGGGAACAGCACCAGAGCGCAGAATATGCTTTGCAGGCGACTCCGCCCGTGCTCAACAACGTGACAATATACCCGACCGCTGATTGTTACTTCGCGAAATATAAATTTAGAACCGCCTTCCTAAGCACCATACGACCGAGGCGGCCGTCCTATTCATTTCAGGAATCTTACTGGCTTCGTGGGAATACGCACTGCACTGATGTACCTACACACTATTCGACGCAGGTGCATTTATAACGCCTCTCTCCCATCTCGCGTACCGCCCATTTAGGCTCTCCGGTCTCTCGGGAGGGGGGAGCAGACGACTTACGTAACCCCCTTCGCATTCCGTCGTTTCCCCGGATGCCCGCCTGATGGCGCGCAGTGCCGCTCACGCACCATGCTCTATACGTGTAGTCTGCTTCGCGTGTATGTGTATATTTAGGCCCCACGAGATGGCGCCGTCCGCCCCCGACGGTGGAAGCGATTAAAACGCGCTCGCTTGCTTCCTCTCTCCTCCTCCTAATTACCACGTGTCAGTTGCGTGAGCGTATCACCGCCGAGCGGCCTACACGAAGTCACGCGAATCTCTGCACTGAAGCAGATGTGCCTCTATAGGCTCCTCTCCGAAAAAAAGCACTGCGGAGAGGTAGAGAGAGGGGTGGGGCTTGCAGTGCAGGGGAAAGAGGGATAGACTACCCGCAGTTCCTTAGACAGGCATCGCCCTGAAAGGTTGGTTGTATTCGTTGGTTAGTTCGTTGGCCGGCTGCCCCGCTGCTTGGCTTGTAGGGTTCGCCGACCGCACCCTGTCCTTGAACTTTTCTCTGGCGCGGCCGTTAATGCTACTCTCTCTCGGATCTCCACCCTTCCTATTTAACCCCCTCTCCCCCTCTCGCTTTCGAACTCTCGCTCGCAACCTGGTTTCCATGTGTCTTCCCGGTGCATCGCCGGACGTGTTGGACAATGAACCGAAAAAAGATGCAACGACCTTTGTCTATGACCCCTGGTGCGCGCGGAGTGGATGAGAGCTCTCGCCTTATTTTATAGGGACTCCTCTTGTGTGTAGTTCGGTGCAGACGACACTGTATCCGGGACGGAAACGAACAGGTTCGAACATCACATGCTTTCATCGGAACGTTGGAGTTAGTCCTGTTGGCCATATTCAACCCAGCAGAAAAACTCAACAGAAAATTTTCTGTCGTCAAAACAGATTTTCTATAGTGTTTTTGAACCCAAGCTTGTAGTAACGTCAGAAATTTTCGCAGTGATATCACAATTTTGTGTAGGTACCACAGAAAAGTACTACAGAATTACAGACTGCAGCAAACTGCCGCAGTAAGAACTACGGTACTACAGAAAAACACGCCAAAAGACAATACATTTCGTTGTATTTCTGACACGACATTGTCGTTCATTTTTTGACTGGAAATTCTTGGTTAGTCAGGGAATGATTCATTTATTTCAAATATTTTATTTTTTTCTAAACCGGAAAGTGCAAGTAGAGGTAAAATCCTGAACAAGTACTAGTGAGGGCCCTCCTCAGCGACGCAGCATCAAATACAGATGCACTGTAGAAGAAAAAAAAGGCATTAAATAAACATCACGTGACCGCAGCTCACAGCACTTCTCAAACAATGTAAAAGTACTCGCTTCATGAGGGCTTTTGTATATCTGTTCTTGTACCGCCATGTTTCGAGATTGGTCGCCAAGTTGAAAATGCTATTTCACCAACCGACCCACCTGTACGAATAAATTTGTAGTTGTGCCTTCAAAAAGAAAAGAAAAACTGTCACTAGCGCCGAAATATATTATTTGGGAACGTTGTTATTTGCATTGTTTTAACTTGGCCAAACCGTCGGCGTTCATATAATATGCCGTTTCGCACTACGTGGAGAAGCAACGTGGAGAAGGAACCGGTGGACGATTGCAACTTATCGCTTTGGAACGAAATTTGCCCACAATGAAACCATTGTAACCATCACAAATTGGATTAGCAGTACTTCAACAGCCACATGCGTTGTGAACCGGCTAGCAAAGTTTAAGTCTTAAACCGTAATGCCCACAGATCTGAGGAGTAATTGTACTGTGCGTACGCATTTTGCTTAGACCAGCCGTTTTAGCCTATTACTGCTGCGGGATTAACTTGTGGAACCCCAGCGTAATTGGTCGCCGTAATATTTAACGCATCTCTTCATAAGATAGCATAGCTTTAATTCTCACCTAATCATAACCACGCCTACGGTAACCTGCCATGAACTCGCTAATCATGCTTAGTTAACATCTGTGTTAAAGCGCTATCTAATCATATGTTAGCCTAACCTAACCCCACTCAAATCTAAACGCTCACGGACTCATCCTCTTAATATTTAGTTGTTATTCGATAATTGTTAACGCCTGCGCGTATACTGTAACCTAACCCTAGCCATATCTACGGCAAATTGCCGTCAACTCACGTCTTAATATACCGGGTAACTTCTTTGACGTTTACCGTTTTTTATTTTGGAACCCGCGTGAGAATCGTCGCTTCGGGGTGTGGAGGTGGACTGTACAGCAAGGCAGACATCATGTGCGCGATAGAGATAAATAATTAGACGACTAATTAACTAAACTTCTGATTTTAAAGAATCTGAAGGCTGTCAACATAGATGCCCCCAGTTTTTGAATTTTCTGAATCGACAGTCTGATTCCAAATATCGAAAGCCAAAAAGTACGCTTTTTAAAGCTCGTTGAACCAGCTTTCCCGGATTGCATACTTATAAAACTGCGTCGCTCGTACTTTTTGCGCTTCAAATGCAGACATATTCGTGTATTTCATGGCATAGAAAAAGTTCATTCGATCGGGACGGCAGTATCCCGTATACATAACATCCGCCTTGCTGTATATTTCACATACCCAGAGCGAACCCAAATATCTTTCACGGGTTTTTAAATAAAAATCTGTAAACATTTTAGCCCCCCCCCCCCCTTTCTATATAATGCCTGCGAAGAGGTTTTGCCGAGGATCGAGAAAGAAGGTGAGGAGCTCTTGTCTGGGTCAGCTCAAACTTGGTGAGCTTTCGCCGGTGGCCTTATGTAAAGCCCTTACAAAAAGTCTGTACACTGTCTATAGACTTCTTATAGACTCTATTGCCATCCTATCGATGTTTCCTTTTGTCTATTCATAGCCTATGGACTGTCAGGAGGAAAAATCTACTAAAATTGTATTGCTATAGACCTATAGATTCTGTAGACAGGATTTTTATTGCCTATAGACAATCTATATCATTTGTATTGTCCATATATGCACGTTTCCTTTCATTAAATTACTCTCTATAGAAAGTCTATGGTCTTTATAAACAAAAGTCTATGAACAGTCTATAAAGTGTCTAAAAAAATTTTGTAAGAGAGCAAGCTTTCGTCCTTCTGCATGGAGGTAGACTTGCCACTGCTGCATATAACTAACCATCCCAAAAGCAGTGCAGCTGGCCAGTGGCTTTGCAGTGAACATACATCATTGCTCTCGGAAGTGTGGTCCACGGCAGGTGGCATTTAGGCCCCAGGGCTCGCTCCCATTGCAAGCGATTCTGGGAAGCTGCAGTGTTGAGGCGTTGTTATCGCAGCCGCCCCTGCCGCTCAGCGAGGACCGGAAGCGCGCACGCTATTAAGAAAGAACAAACTAAAAAAAACACAGCGTGGCGAAGCGATCCAACAGGCACGGTTCGATGGAGTGCCCTTAATCGCTTTGCAGAGAGGCGCGCACAAAAGGCAGCCAGCCGGACGTTTGTCGGGAAGAAAAAGAAATCGCACGGTGTGAGGGAAGTTCTTGTGACGGGTCATTAGCACGCGCGGCTGAAATTGCTCCTTTTTGGGGCGTCTGCTTGACCGGTGAGGTTGGGTTCCTACTAAGTGTTATACCGAAGCATTCGAACGTTTAATGAAGTCGCTCGAGGAGCGTATGGGTCGAGCGAAGCGTCGGGTCGCTTAGGGTTGAGAGAAACTGAAGACAAAGAAATGAGGTGGACGCTTGATGTTGGATGCAGAAGGCGGACGCGGCTACGGTGGGCTACGATAACTTCGGCGCATTTAGTGTACTCCTGAAACGGTGCCTGACGAACGCGGCAGTTTGCTTCTGAGACTTCTTGAAGGTCCGTGTAAAAAAAACAAACAAACAAAAACTGGCAGAGGCGCTCAGGACTATGACGTGAATGAAGCGCGCGGACCCGCCTCCGGAAGTCTGGCGTCACTGTTGATGGATGCCTTGATGAATGTTGATGGACGCAGCAGCTGTTGACGGATGCCTTTACCGAAAGTGACGAAACCTAACTCCCAGTCCGGTGACGTCACTTCGCTCTCAGCAGCTGTTGACGCCCTTATCGGAAATGACGTAACTTCCGGTCTGGTGACGTCACTGCGCTCCAACCAATAAGCGAATTTTCCGACCCCGTGGGGCTTCTAATTCCATCGCATTAGTAAGTTGCCCTTTTAATGGACATTCGATTGGTTTGTTATCAGGAACATACAGAGCGAGGGCTTTTGGGTGAAAGGCTGTTATGGCGAAAGCTCTGACAGGCTCTCCACTTTCTCTAAAGCGCCTCCATGACGCTCACGCTCATGAAACGCTAGGCGGGGGCTTTACATTTTCCCACCGGTGACGCGGAGAGCGAATAAAAGAAGGTCAGCCGGAGAGAGGAGGTGGGTGACCCGTTTCTGCTGCGAGACGGAAGCGAAACCGACAAGCCGGCAGAGAAACGTGCCGCTCCCGCCTAAGGTCAGACGCAAAGTTCCTCGAGGGATAGTCCGCGCCGTAGGAAATTGCAGGGACGATGGGGTTCTCCAAGAGGCTGCATGGGCTCTATAGGAGTGGTTGTGTACTCGCGCCGGCATATAGATAATGACAGGGGAAAGTGACAGTGCACTGTATTCTACATTGTTCGTGTCGTCTCCCGTACCTTCAAATTGGTTGGCCGCCAAACATTCCGGGGTGGTTGACCTCACTGCTAGTTTTTGTTATCAGCAGTGTGCTTTGGTTCCTTGAGTGCATGACGCAAGCGCAGCATCTTTTTATTCCCCGGCGATTCACTCATCTATGGCGGCGTCGGTGTCGCCGCTGAGTAACACCAGATGGCGCTAGGAGCGTGCGCTGAACTAGTGCTGAAGGGTATTGGAGATTTTTTTTTTTTTGTCGTTTCTCTGGGTCGTATTTTCGTATTGTGTTCGTATTAAGGCCATTTTACTTTCCCTTTGTTTTCTGTTAATTGTTTTTGTTTTCGCTGCACCGCTGTAGTTCTATAGCTACTGTACCTGCTGTTACTGCTACTACTACCACCACCACCACCACCACCACCACATCTTCATCGTCATCTTCTGCATAGTCTTAGAAGCACAAGAAAAAACTTAATACAAAAGGCATTTTTGTACAAAGGGCGGAGCGCTTCTTTCAATGTGAAATAGTGTTTCCTGGTTGTGTTTTGTTTTTTTGCAATCGATGTATACATTTACGAAAAAGAACGCAAAGTCACGAAGCATGTGCTATTGAACGGGCGCGCATTGTTTGGATGATAACTAGTTCAGGGATAGCCATTTTTTTACTTCTGCCTCTCGATTATGAACACAGTTAGAGACTCAGTTTTGTGGACGAGGCCACACTATACGCAGATAAATGAACTCTTTTGACAGGTTGTGTGACAGTATATTCGGCACGCCATGATACGTAGCCTACATTTCTTCGCGCTCCTGCTTATATTGTCGCAGCCGCCTATTCTGAGGCGCTTGAAGTACCTAAGGGGTAAGAACGAAAAAAATTCGTTATAGGAAAGACTAAAATCGGAGCCGTAGTACAGGTGTCCAGATAATTTTCTGCTGCTTACAAAAAAGAAACAACGTACTGGAACCGAATTCTGTGAATGTAGGCATGAAAAGAAGCCGCCATGGCTCGGACCATGCATCTGGTTCGAAAACCATCATGTCTCGCGCTTTAGGCATCCCCGTACTGTGCAGGGTCATTGCGCCTAAATGCGCGGTGCTAATGTCTCGCGGTACACAGAAACGGCTCGGGTTCCGGTGTCCACCCCTTCTCTTCTTCGATTCCCGGTATCGCGAAACGCTTTCCTTCATTTCTTCTCCTTCTTCGGAAAAAGAAACGATATAGGGGGCACCATGATTACACGCAACGCCCGCAGACGGCGCTACGAGCGCGCACTGTAATTGCAGACGATGCAGCCCCCTCGCTGCAGCAGACGACGAAAGAAACGGCGAATACACAAAATGGCGCCGGCCGCCGAGTCGCTCCGCGGTTCTCGCGGGCTTCAAAAGTGGAATACTCGAGTAGTGCGAAAGGGGAACTGCGTATCGAGGAAACGACAGGGTATACGACGAACGTTGTTGGGTCCAACGCCGTTCGGGGGTAACTGCGTGAGTGAAACGAACCGTAATGAACACAAAGGAGAGCGGCGAATGGCGTTGGGGGCGGGGCGACAGGGGGGGGGGGGGGGGATAGCAGAACGTATGGCGGTGGGTCTGGCTCCAGGCACCGCCGATGCACTTTCCCATTTCCGAGGAAGCCGCGCTAGACCGGTGTGCGAGAGTTTGTTGAACCCTTCCGCCACTTTTTCCTTGCTTTTTCTTTTTTGTCTCCGAAGCGCCGACAGCTGTGTGCGGTGGCTGTTCTGCTCTCTCGCAGCGGATTTCGAAGAGCCCGTGGCGTGAGACTTTAATGGCACCCTTTTATAGCTACCCCTTTTTTTTTCTTCGCAAAAGCCGCGTGATTTTCTCTTTTTATTTTGTATTCTTTTGCTTTTTGTTCAACTTACGTTTTTTTTTCTTCTCGCCGACTTTTCTTACGTCTTCTCCGTTCAATCAAATTCCCATCGATCAGTCATTGCTGAGCAATAGCACCACTGACAAGAGCAGCTTGTGGCGAACTATCGATATTTATACCGGGTATACATTTGCAGGTTTTTCTTTTAAACCCTGCCAGAGGCACCCCTTTGCCAAAAGTAACCGAGCAACAGGTTCTTGCTTCTCAAACGTATAACGGAGCATGTACAGCAGCCCTAAAGACCGAACGGTGCCATAGTGTAAGGACAATGTCTCACCTTTCTTAACACAGAATCAGAGCTTAAGGGCTGTCATGAGTGCTTCGCTACGCGACTAAGAAACAAACCACCTGTGCCGGGTTACTTTTGGAAAAGACTGTACAGTCGCGGGTAAAAAAGATTAGCACACATGACGGAACACCAGAGCGCCGGAATGACAACGCGTGGCGCTGCGGGTGGCGAAGAGGCTGATAACGAGAGTGCCGGGCCGCTCCCATTCTACAGTATTAGGGGGGTTCAGCGGACTGCCACGGACAGCAAAATTACTGGCTAAAAGCAGCGTTATCGTCTATTGTTCCCGCTAGTTCCCTTTGACAAACCATCGCGGACATAAAAAAACAGTAATAAAAAGAAGCCATCTTTTCTCATGATAACCGAGCCAAAATAAATGCCGCAAGCACAGTCACGTAGGGCCAGCACTTCAACGCTTGGGCGGTGCACGCTTGCTAAAGCTTACTTCCTGCCGTCTCCCCCTAGGCTGCAAATATGGAAACGGCCCGTTAGGCAGGTCTGCGTACCGCAGCGCCGCGTGGTGAGATATACGAATTCTGATCGCTAGTGATCTGTGCTAATCTTTTTTACCCGCGACTGTACGCCGATACGGTCTGTGCGGGTGGATTGTACAAACGGACATCATGTCGGTGCTACAGCTCAATAATTAGACGATTAATTAGCTATTATGAGCTAATAAACATTATTATTTTTGATTATAGGGAGCAACAATATATTCCGAAATTAAAAGCCGTCAACATCCCAGGCGAGCCCAGTTTTAAATTTTCTTGATGGGCGATTGCGCGTTGAAAGCTCGTTGAGTCGGCTTTCCTGCATTGCATGTTTATAAAACGGCCTCTCCGTGCGTGATATCTTCACTGAAATCAAGTTGACTACTTCTGCATCATCAAATATGCAAACATCGTGAGTATTAGATGCATAAGAGAAGCAAGCGGTTCCATTTTATGAATATGTAATGCGAGAAAGTCGACTGGACTTGTTTTCAAATGCTTATTTTTCACGTTCCATATCTCGAGCTCCATCTCTGATCAAGAAAATTTGAAAACTGCGCTCACCGTCAGTGTAGACGGACTTTAGTTTCGCTACAATCTTGCCACTAAAATCACAAGTAAGAACACATTAATTATTTTTTTTAATACATAACGTCTAATTAGTGAGTTACATCACGTAAATAATGTCCGCCTTGCCGTATAATTCGCCTGCAAACATCACATCGACGTATGTCCCACACTTCTCAAAATAAAAATCTGCAAACGTTAAAAAAAAATTGCGAGGACACTCTGGCAACTAAAGTATTGAGGCGAAAGCCGAGGACATAATGCCATGACGGCTTCCGGTGGATGTAACGTCACACCGTTGCCGTAGCTATATCGATACCCAAATTATGCACCTTTCAGGGATCTGAAGTGTTAATCACGATTAATTACACATTTTCCCATCTAATTTGACACAAATCCAGCGTTTTTTCGACCATTCTGTGACAATTTTCACTTCGTCGTGACGACTTCCGGTGGATGTGACGTCCCATCGTTCCCGTGGCTATATAGACGCCTGCGTTATTTCAATGCACTTTTAAAAGTTCTGACAATAATTAATTAACTAATTACTGTACAGTCATCAAACGTGGTTTCTAGGTGCCGGTCTTCCTGCTCTATCTGAAGCAACCATCCGTTTCCTCATATCTCTTTTAGTTCCCGAGTTGACACGCTGCCAAAGGTGTGACACACTCCGCTAACGGACGACAGTATGAGCCACTAAAGGCTTTCGCCTTAAAAACACTCCATATTTTAACGGCGTCATCGTCCCGAGCTGCAGCAGATTTATAGCCTTGAGGGAACCGGCCTGGACCTTTTGTGGTCAAGGCCCCTATATATTGTTTATTTTTCTCTCTAGTCACTAACTCGTGTAGTAAACGCTTCTAAACAGTTTAACGGGCTGCTTAATAATAAATACCGCAAAAAAAAAGAAAGGTTAGGGTGTATACACGAGTGTGCTGCCTTCATTGACAAAGTTTGTTTTTGTTGTACTGTGCTTCACCGCTTCGCGGAGCTAGTCTAGAGTCCTGGCAAGCCATCTGCAGACTCTAGATCAATGACCTACGTTCATGCTTCACCCCGTTTCCACACCACGGAGCAACGGAAAATCTCGGATAGCTGAGGGGCAAGTTTGTTTCATTATGTTTACATTTTACGGACTAAAAGCCCACTCTGACCGCGCAAACAGCCGCATGGAAAAACACTTTCTTCTCGGTACAAAACTTTCCCTTCAACCGTCCAGACTGAGTAGCGCGTGTTTGTGTTGTGCGTGCTGAACAGGGGGGAAGCATATTCTAAGAGCGAAAGTTGACGCATGGGGCAGCACGGTCCGTGAACCCTTTTATCGCACTGGGCTCGCGGTCAAAGGAGCTCGCCGTCTTTTGTGACTGGGCTCGCGGTCAAAGGAGCTCGCCGTCTTTTGTGAGAAACAGCAAAACGCTGAGGCAGCGTATGATTATCGAGCATTAGCAATACCAGAAGAACAGTGCGTCATTAAAGATCTTCGCTATATCCGGTACAATTTTTTTGTTTATATCCAGATATCTGCTTTTTTTTTTGTCAACGTATACAGCGCAAGAAGACGAATCGTTTGACACCAATTCGAATGTCCTACGTCAATTAGTTTGGCCGTTATAGACGTTTGAAGTTTCAAGAAGTCACGGTTTGGGAAAACAAAGGGCATCGGTGCGAATCCCTATGATATGCTACACCTTAATTCGACTAGTACTCTTTTGCTCCTTAACGCGCTGAATCGTCCGATAGCACTCCCAACATTCTACTCCAATTAGGTTGTCCGCAATCGGTGTACTAATGGTACCACCCACTGGTCCTATTTGAGTGTCCTTGTGTTTCACGTTAACCCTACCTTGTGTAATGCGAGTTCGCTCAAAAACAATCGTGCGCTCCGCGCGTACGCCCCTCGTGAACAGTTTATAGAACGTGGATTTGGGGAACTTATTTAATTAATGTCCAAGCACGGTGCCCTGCTTGAAGCTTAATAATTCTCCGTGTAACGTAAAATTAATTGTCTGTCAAAACCTTCTGACTGCCGGTGTACGCGAGCTGGTACAAACACAGCACACAAAGCACCACAGTGAACGAGTCAACGGACTTGAAATCGAGCGTTTGAGCTCGAGTTGAACACCGATGATGCACTGATAGCTTCGAGAATGTAAAGTATAACTTCACTGACACCTCGTGAGCAAGTTTCTCACCGAAAGTCCTGCAAAACCTTGCAGATCACTGCGGCACCCGCATTGGAGAAATGCATAAATATTGGCGATACTTTATCGATACAGTATCGATATCACAATTGATTGTCTTACTTAATCAAGTTCCATCAATTTCCCATATGAGTTTTCAAACTTCGCGCTACGCTTCGTTTTCAAATTTCACGCCACGCGTTGGCTCCGCCCACATTACCGGTCACGTGGTGCCACACTTCCGGCGTTTTCAAATTTTGCGCCACTTTTCATCCGGCCCCGCCCACGTTTTGAACGTTTTTGGCTCTAATTAATTAATTAACCCAGCTCAGCCCCCCGATTTCCCGTACGAGATTTCTTGATGCCCTATCAGATGGTACCATTCTTTTTCGCATAAACCCATTCGTTCGGACGTAATCGTGCGGAGAAGCTCGTGATGAGACGAAACTGCAAACACAGCCACACAATGCTTACGCATTAAAAAAAAAGAAAAGTAAAATAACGGCACCCTATGTTGTCGTCTCTTCTGCCTTCGTGAAGTTCGTGCTTCGCAGTATAACCACGAACCATAGCCAACTCGTACAGCTTTATCCTTTGCATAAATTGTTAGATAGCAGCATTATCAGAATCAGAACGCTTTATTCAGTGAAATAATGCATCCCCGATGAAAATGATGTCAGTTGGTTTACTGCTTTTTTTTAGCTTGCATTGCAAAGATGCGATGCAAATCTTCGAGATGAAATACCAACTCGCTCGTCATGCTATCTCGCTACAATTTATTTCATCGTTGTTTTGGAAGCAACCTTGACCGCATTACTAAGTTGCTGGCAGGAGTAGCCTGCTTAATGCCACCTCTCCTGACCGCCGCTAGGTGGCGCGAGTGAACGATATCCTCGTTAATAATGGTGCCGGCACTTACTTTCGGCAATGCGGTTCTGTGCTTAAGGGCAGAAGTTCAGTCGTGATTAGACGTAAATCAGAGAGCTGTTGGAAGATTAGCACTAGGTGCCCACGGCAAAACCACAAACGAGGCAGTACAAGGCGATATGGGCTGGGCATCGTTCGAAGCACGGGAAGCTAAGAGTAAAATACTATACGAAGAACGCCTGAGGAAAATAGACGATAACAGGTGGGCAGCTAAGGTATTTAAATATTTATACAGAAAAAGCGTTGACTCACAGTGGCGGAAAAGAACTAGAAAACTAACCAGTAAGTATGCCGGTCATGAGGACCGAGAAAGAAAGAACATTAAACGACAGGTTAAAAACGCGGAAGTTAGAAATTGGATGAATTCAATGGAAAAGAAACATAGTGTAGAACTATATCGATACTGGAAAAGGCAGATCAGGAAAGAATTTTTCTATGATAACTCAAGAGGCAGTGCCCTACTTTTTGAAGCTATGTCAGGGTGTCTTAGAACGCGCAGTTACAAAAAGAAATTTAACGAAGAAGATAACACATGTGCAGTGTATGGTAGATCTGTGGAAACAACTGAACACCTCATAATCAAATGTGATGGTGACCATCCGGATGTCCATGCAGGCACAGTCACTCTTCCGGAGGCCCTAGGGTTTAAAGATAACAATGGTCATGTAAATAAATCTGCAGTGGAAGTTAGCAAAAAGCGATTGGAGGATTGGTGGCTGAAAAGCAGAGATGTGGCATACGGTTAGAATTGTAGGAAACCGTAGGTAAAGATGATGGCGAATCTTAATGAGAATTGCCAACACAGTAAACAAAAAAATGATAAAGAAAGAAAAGCTGAGCATGGTGGCAATGGCCACCACCCCGTTTCAAAGGGGGCGCTCCTATCCATCCATCCATCCTCGCCGTCACGGCATGACCAGACCCAGGAGGAGGCGACGGCGAGCTGTCCAAGGAGACTTTAAAAACACTGCAGGAACCCGTCCGCAGTGAAGACAAATAACTCCGAACCCACTTATCATCTCGGGATTCCTGCGCCTGTATTTGCTGGGGATAACAATGTGTACCGGCAGTTCACAACTGCTAGCAATCCGTCGTTTCTAGCACCTATATTTTGTACAAATGTAACCGAAAGCATGTTTTTGGAGACACATTACCCCACGAGAAACTATCGGCTCACAGCTTGTTGGCTGTTCCTTGCAGACAATGTATTTTGCTCCTTTTGTGTCTGTTTTTGTTCTTTCTTCTCTCAAGAGTGGCTTCGTTCTTGAGTTAGTAGAACATGCTGTCGGGCTAGTTGCTTCAATACTTCAGACATCGTAGTTACATGAAGCACACACAAGACAGGGTAAAGAACGAGCGCGAAAGGTACGGGCAAGGGTAAAGGATTGCGCTCGTCCCGTAACCTCTCTTGTGTGTGTATGTTTCGCGCAACTACCATTTCTGAGGTTCTGGAATTGTATCCGGCCATAGGGTTGGCCATCTGCCCCCGTTTCCTCATAAGCATTGCGCAACTCACCTACCGGGAAACGGAGGGCAGAAGACATTGAGACAAAAGTGCACTCACTGAAATAAGGCGGATAGCGGAAATACACAGGACAGATGGAGAAAGAGAGAGGACGGGAGAGGGGGGGGGGGGGGGGGGGGGGGAGGACGTTTCGGCACATCACAAGAAGACACATCAAGCATCGGCGTGCTTGTGGGGGAAAATAACCGAAACCCGGGCAAAAGCCGCAGAGAACTAGAGCGATGGAGAAAGGGAAAGAGAAAAAAAAGGTAAAAACGCGATTCGGTTGTTAGGCACTACAGCTAGAGGCACCAGGCCGTCAGAGCGCGCGTCTACGGAGAAACGCGGGAAAAGAGAAGAAACGCTCACACAAAAGTGCATTCTCTGAACTAAGCCGGATTGCAGGAAAGCCGAGAGAAAGAGGAGCGTATCGAGAGAAAGAAGGCAGGGAAAGATGTTTGGGCTGTTACGCACCGCAGGACAGATCAAGCCGACAGCGCGCCGCTTCCCACTGTTGACCGCTTCTGCAGCCAGGGGGAGGAAGTGGCTTCCGGGTAAACATAACGGTCCCCATCTTTACGCGGAAGCAGCAGCGCGAGAAGACATGGCCCGGCATTTCCACTTCGCACCTGGAAGCAATCGATCACCCCGCCAGAGGTCACCGCGGGGGTCAGGGGTACGGAGGTCAGGCCAGGGTCTGGGTATGAGGTGACAGATCATCTATATTAGCCAGACGGACACAACGAGACACGAACCAGCAGCGGCACAGATTAGTGGGCCGTTGGGCGTTGCGAAAGCCGAATGTCCAGGAAAAGAGGAAGTTGTGCGTAGAGAAGCTGTGTATAGATGCTTCCGGGAATATCCCGATTTCGCGCAGTTCCGAGGTTTGCCGGCAGGGGTCCTGGCGGTTGTTAGGGGGCCCGACGGGGGAGTCTGAGCTCAGACACTGAAACAAGCTGAAACGACTGAAACAAGCTGCAGCAACGGCACGCTTACGGTGATGCGCTCCAGATGACTTTCACTCGTTTGTGTCCTGAGGGTCGTCTAAGGCTAGCAGTTTCTGAATGCGGAGTTTGAAGGAAACTGTCTCAGGCGGTCGCTCGGCGTAAGCGATGATTTTTTACTTCGTTATCGTGACATTAAAGTGCATTGATAATCAGCCACTAGAAGCGACCTCTTTCTTTTGGTTGCCGTATTTCCGGAAGACACTAAAGAACAGAGTAAGAACTCGATTTAAAGCAATACTTCACGGTGACTGTTCGCAGCTTTTTTTATTGAAAGCCTGTTTATTCAGTTTTCCATTGGGATCGAGGTCAAACGTAGGAGCATTGCATGGAAAGTATATATGTGTAAAAGGGCCGGAATAATGTCACGTTATAAACTACCAGCACACAAGCCTTCACTAGGGCACGAAAGGCCGAGATATGCGCATCTCACGCACATGTACAGGCTTCAGCAATACGAGAGGTAAGAAACTTCTTGCACGAAATTGCGAATTTTCTGTTTATTTCTAGACTGAATTCGCAGTTGACTTTTGGATAACATACGCCATGAGGAAAACTAGTTAGCAAACTGAAGAAAACTGTTTTTGTCACAAATATTTATGGCGCAATCGATAAATGAATGCCCAAGCTGTGCTTCTTTTTATAGTGCTCACGACTGTATACAGTCATGGCATGCACCAGTGACAATAAAATAACCGTCCGTATGCAGAATAAGACGCGCATACAAGGTCAGTCTTAGTTTGTGTTCGACAACATTATAGTAAGCAAATCCTCAATCAAAGCGAACTACTCGCACACCGAGGCAAGGAAGCAAGAAACAGCGAAAAACAAAAAATAAACATGTCAGCAAACTTCGCTGCCACAGTACGGTTGCTAGCCGAACTAGCAACACGCCCACAGACGTGAGCAAAGCCAGGTCCTACCCAACAGAAAGAGAAGCGGTTCTGGGTCGTTGACCAGTGGTCAGCCGACGTTAACTATTTTGCGAGAAACCGCCCGGGTGCCTTCTTCCAGCCTCCTTCTCGCTTCCTCCTTTTCATCTATTTTGCCTCCTGGCCTTCGTCTCGTAGACCGCACAATCGAGGAAGAGAGGAGGCGGACCCCCTCCGTCAACGCAAAGCCCATCTGTCTTGCAGGAGCCGTATTATACAGCTGGGCGTAGGGTGCGTGTCGGTGTGTGTGTGTCTATCGTTTGGCACGCTCCTCTGACTTGACTGGAACCCTCCGACCTCTCTTCCCCTGTCTTCCTTTCGTTCGGTTTCATGGTAGAAAAACGAAAAGAAAACGTGTCACTGCATGCCTGTTCCTAGGGGGTCGAACAATGATACAAAACACCAGAAAAGAGGTAGTCACAAGCGTGCCGTCTGCACTCTGTGTGCGATCGTCTGCTTTGAAAAAGCTGCCGTCTTTTACTCGGCTCATCGTTTCTTCTCGCTTTTTGAGTAGCCTTCGTGAAAGTAACAAGTTTCCAAAAAAGCGAAGTCGAAAAAGACGGGAGGCGGTGAAACAGAACGACTAAAAAGAAGCAGCAAAAATCGAGAAAAGGAAAAAGCAGACGAAACTCGGGGGAACCAAAACTGCCCTAGCAGGACTTCCCGCAGAGCTTAGCGAATGCAACCTCAACAACCTTTTTCCCGGGAAAGCACCACGCGATAGGAGGCCAGACCGAGACTTTCTTCCCTCATCCTCTCTTCCCCCTTTCTTGTAAAGACGGAGACGGAAAGACCTCCCTGGGAGAGGCAGAGCTCAGGAATGCGTCGAGTACTTAGCCTCTATTTTTTCTTACTTTTTATTATTTTCTTCCTCAAAAAGAAAACCATACTCTTCGTTCCGCCAGACACAAACCGTTTCCGCAAACGAGGTTTCTGAGGAGCTTCCAAGCGCTGACAATTTTGTCTGCCTGGAAGAAGGCGTAGTCTGCGTCGTTACGAAAACAGAAGCGTGCACCGGGTATTCTACTCATCGTAAAATGTAGTCAACAATACAAATAAAGTGCAGAATATTGCTTTGAATCTCCATGAGTCAGTGCGTCCTGCAGTTGCTGAAAGCGAGTGGCAGTTCAGCTTTCGTTCTTTCTATTCGCCTTATTCATTAGTTAAGTTTATAACCTGTAACCCATAGAGTTTCTTACTATTACCTAGAGGGAAAGCTGGCGGCCCGTCTATGGGAGTTTGCATGGCGACCCCTCGAGACCACTTCAGCCACCATGAGCGCTCAAAGCATCATGGGGCGGTGAGCTACTTGTTGCGGAACTGCAACTTTTGGCCAAAAAATAATAAAAAAAAGCTGTTTGATAACTACAAACGTCCTAACATTGAAAATCTTGTCTAATGATTGCAACAAACGAGCAGAAAAGCATTTAAGTGCAAAGTTTGCCCAAAATAAGAGACGACTCGCTCTCCTATTGGCCTAGTAATGAACACTATAAAAACTAATATTTCGTACTTAACAGGCGCACTTTTAAAAGTAAATATGTTTTCAAAAAAGATGTTGTTGCTTAGATACTATAAGAGGTTTTTTAATGGCATTTCGGAAAAGTGAAACCTTTCATTGGCGTCGTGTGCTATTGCGGTTTCTTTACTATGGTTCGTACACTCTGCATTCGCGCGAAAGTCGTCTGCGCACACACGAACAGCGTTTTCGGAATGAAAAATCTTAGTAGTGCCACTCCGTGTTCCCGAAAAATTACGACTGTGCCGCAACAAGTAGCTCACCGCCCCATGATGCTTTGGGCGTCCATGGTGGCTGAAGTGCAGCGCCGCCAGCTTTCCCTCTAGGTAATAGTAAGAAACTCTATGCTGTAACCTGAATGGCCGAGGCTGCCGCTAAGCAGCTCTTGTTGGAGATGTACTTTAACTGTGCTGCTTTCGTCGCGGTGACGACATTACAATGACGTTTTGAAACATTGAAAAAGCGCGAAAGGCAGTGGCCAGTCTCACTGCCTTTGGCTCTATGATGATCGTTATAATAGATATTGGTGGAGAAAGGACGACGGCACTAGTCAAAGAACGCTAAGCAGAAAGTGAATTGTGCACGGCAGGGGAAGATTAATGTACGCCCGCCCCCCCCCCCCCACCCCCCTTGTGACACCTGTGTCCTGACGCCTTTGTTGGTGTAAAGTGACCAACTAACACAATGCTTCTCGCTTACAGTTAGGAAATAGTCTGGTTATAAGTTGTTTGGGGTAGCTTTAGGAAGCCGTCAATACATAAACACGCTGGGTGGATAAGTATCACTTGGTAAATATATATTTTGGAATTAAAGAGTTAACCGCGCAAAAGGGTTACGGCACGAGGGAGACACATTCACGACACTTCGAAGTGAATGTGTCTTCCTGGTGTCCTAACTTTTTCGCGCAGTTAACTCTTTAATTCAGAAATGAACTAACTAGCCCGGCAAATCCTTCTGCAATATATTTCAATAGGCTGGTTCTTCAAATCATTCTTTAAATACGTCGCTTTTGAACTTAACATCTCTGCAGTTAGCAATAAATTAGATGCTCTCTCTTGTTTCGAGTCGTTCTAGCCGCTGTTTTTTTTTCAAGTAGTTCTAAGATGGTTGGCTTTTAATTTGCGATATACACTACAGCTTTCCTTGAAAACATTGCGTGGTTAAAAATAGCTGTACACCACTTTAGTGTTGTGTACCGTGGTGGTTCATTGTGGACTGCGTATAATAATCCTCAAATCACAACGAAATGCACTCCAGAGTGACTGACGGACCACGGATATTTTGACTGTCCTTTCAAAGCGTTGGCTTGCTGCAAGGGCAAATAAAAATGCAAAGAACGAAAGCGAAAGAAAGTGGTGTGCGAGCTCAGAAATAGAAATAAAAGCCCAGAGCTTTCAACATGCGCAACGGGTTCAGGGAGTCGTAATGTCCATCGTTGGGCAAGGACTTAGCAGCGTGGATTTCTCGTGAGTGCGCTACGATCACTAGCTGGAGTGTGGCGTAAAAACGAGCAAGCATTTCCCAGAGCCCGACCCCATTACGAAGAGCCTACGAAAAGTCCCGCACCCAAAATAGACAAAAAAAAAAGTGCGAGCAGAATGTGAAGGAAGGTTGCGAAGGAATACTGAGATCGGGTGGTTTATGTAGGGAAATACTCCTCCTATTGCGGAATATTTTTTTTTATTTTTCCGCCTTACTTGCGTTACAGAAACACCCTGCGAACAGAAAGAAAACTCAAAAAGAAAGCGTAGCATGCGTTAGCAACAATATGCAACGCACTAGAAGTAAAGAGGCAGTGGGTGGGTGGTCGGTTACACGGACGCCCTCTGGAACTGGTGTTGGTTACACGCCGCGGTTCGAGAGGGTTGGCAACACAAAGAGACCAGCAGCGCCGAAGAAAGAGTAACACGGGAAGGTAGCACGGGTGCAAGAAGATGACGGGGGAAAGAAAAACTGCGTCTTGGAGGACGCGGAGAGGGAGAGCACACTTCCAAAGCTCTTGACTCAGCCTTCATTCTTTCTTCTCTAATGTTTTCTCCTAACTTCTCACTCCCACGTCTCTTCTCTCTATCCCCCCCCCCCCCCCCCGCCTCTTTCTTTCTTCTTCGTTCATGTGAAGTACTGCTCTCCCGGCAGCAGGTCGGTCGTGAAGTCAGTCTTCCGGGAACGATACCGGAGAGGGTCTTCGCGGAGGAGGAGCGCCTGCAACCCTGGCCCTGACTTCTTGGCGGCCCGCGCATCCCCCCCCCCCCCCCCCCACCCCTGTCTGCAGAAAGACGGCAGCCTGCTGGTCTGTTCGCTTTTGAGGGTCGATTTGCTTCCTAGTCTTCCCGCACTACCGCATCTACTCGGATTTAAGTCTACCCCTGTGTTCCTTTGTTTTGTTTTCAATGGGCGGTGCACGTTACGTGAGAGATTTACTTGGCAGGTGGTGGTCAAGTATAGTCTTTGTCAAAAGTTTGGAGCCGTATAGTGGGGCTCTTGTTGTATCCGTGAAAGACGTTACTTTCGGAAAGGGGGGGGGGGGGGGGGTGAAGATACTTCTTCGCTCTTCTGGACCACTGGCTATGCATAACGAGCCATACGTCATCTTCAAAGAACCCCCTTCTACCCTTCCAGCCAATGGCGCCGGCTGATTCTCATGACCCTGCTAGGGTGGCAATCCAGGAAACGGCGTCACGATGGAGAGAGGTGTCTGTCTCCGGCCATAGAGGGGAAAGATTATCCCCTTTCATCCACCACAACCTGCTTTGTCACAATAGCAGGATCATGAGGATCGGCCGACGCCATTGGCTGGAAAGGGCGGCCTTTGAAGGGGAAAATCCGCTACGTTCTTAATTTGTATCCGATCTTTGAAGCAAACCTCTTGGGCTCCAAACTTTTGGCGTAGGCTGTACCTAATCAGGGTTGACCCAGCTACAACTCAAGATCGAAGCGGCAAGCACCCCTCCAAGGAGACCCTCCAGGCAATGGAGCTGACCTATTTTTTATCGACGTCGCTTGTTAATCCCCTTTCACCCGCCAGATGTAGTGACAAAAGGTAAACAACTTTGGATGGGGGGTCCTTTGGGGGGAAGTTTGCCCTTACCTTCTTGGGTGGTGGCACCTTTCGTAACGTAACTTTAAGGGCCCTTGGGAGATGTTCGTCGGTATCATATGCAACACCCCGGTACTGTTAAAAGCTGAAAGAGAGCCGAAGGAGGAGGACACTCTTTGATGATGGCTGGAGAGCAGCGTAGATTTAAGAGCAAAGTCGGATTAATGGTTGCATGCGGGCTGAGCGCATCTTAATCGACTTGAGTTGGAGATATGCATTCTCCAGAACGGATGACCCATAGTCCACTAAGGTAACAGAGTGGATTTCAAGGACAGGGAAGGAGAGGGTCTTTTGTAGCCGGTTGCTGGAAGGGTCTACGTTCGTGGTCTCCTGGCAGGACATATAAAACCGTACAGCTGTTGCGCCCTTACGAGTCTCGCTAAGCCTGGTCAGAGCACTTTTGGAAGCGAGCGGGGAAGCTGTCATGTTATTCAAATTATCTTGTGTCTATTTTAGGCCATATTACATTTTCACGAAAGTCGGGAAATATACGTTTTGAAGTTGTTAACATGAAGGCCTTTGTTAGAGTCCCTAGGTAAAGCCCAGGGCCCTACATTTATATGCGCTTCATGGCTTTTAATTGATTGATTGATTGATTGATTGATTGATTGATTGATTGATTGATTGATTGATTGATTGATTGATTGATTGATTGGTTAAGAATGCCTCTGCATGTATCAAAGGCATTTTGTCATTATTCTGAATCATAGACACCAAAATACACCAGTCGTGGGGGCCTTACATTTGCGGGTATGCGGTAGCAGGAGCATCGACAGGCAGGGCGCATCTTCGACTCTTCGTGCTTCCTGAAAGGCCATGTGGCCTGTTGGCCGTTCGCGCCAGCCCTACCGGGAACGCTTCGGGTGCAGAAAACGTCTTAAGTTGACAGAAAGCAACAAAAAAGAAAAGCGTTCGAGAAACCAACTGCGGCGCCGAGCTGCAGGGAACCAGAGCAGCAGAAGACAGGCCGCGGTATCGATGACGTCAGCTTGCGCGTCAAGAGCGAGCTGCTTCGAGATGCGGAGGATGGATAGGGGTCACGCGCGCGCGTTTGAGCCAGTTTGTGGCCAGGGGAGACTTCTGACAGGCGAGGAGCATAAGCAGACGTCGCAAAGTGCTAAAAATTGTAAACGAGGGTAAAGAAAAGCCTGTTTGGGGCAACCACTTCCAGCGTTCTTGTCTTCATAAGTGCTCTTTTCAATACTTTTCTGCTAATCTGACAAGCTCCTTTGAGTTTCCTTCCGCTGTTCTCTCTGCTTTCTCGGGTCTTTCCGACGTGCGTCCACAAAATTATTCGCCCTGACCACGAGAGAGCTCACTAGAAGGGTGTTGCGTTGTGGAAGGTGTGATACTGCCTTAAAGGTGCACTGAAGAGGATTCTGAACATGCCTTTTTGCCGCGGGAACTCGATCCACACGTTCCTGGCATTCTTAGAAACAGTGACTTATTGCCCTGTGTGGCCGATTTCCCCAATTAAAACGAATTAACGTCCGGCTCCCGCCTTTTTTTTTTTTGAATTCTGCCTCGTACGGTGGGCGGAGTCGACCAACGCGTGGAGCGCCTTTCACCCAGTCCCGTGGAGGCTTTGCTTTCGCTCTATTTTGTTTTTTAGGTTTGCATGAATAAATAGTTTCATTCGCAGATAATATAGCCGCAAAATAAGCCCGAAGAAATAAAAATACGCGCGGACTATTTGCTACTACGGACTACTACGTATCACTCCGCCGATGGCAGAGCGGCAAGCCGCCACGGGACTGGGTGAAAGGCGCTCCACGCGTTGGTCGACTCCGCCCACCGTACGAGGCAGAATTAAAAAAAAAAAGGCGGGAGCCGGACGTTAATTCGATTTAATTGGGGAAATCGGCCACAGGGCAGTAAATCACAGTTTCTAAGAAAGCTCAGAACGTGTAGATCGAGTTCCCGCTGCAAAAAGACAAGTTCAGATTCCTCTTCAGTGCACCTTTAATCTATACATACAGCCTTTGTCAAAAGTTTGGAGCCCAGGGGGTTTGCTTCTGAGCCTCACTGTGTGGTTCGTGATGCATCGCCAGCGCTCCAAACTTCCTCTGGGTAAGAAGATTTCTGGTTCTGCCTCCTTTAATGGGTAGGACATCCCAGAACGCTTCAGGAGTCCCACTGCAAGGCTAAGAAGTGAACCCCCTGGCCTCTAAACTTTTGACAAAGGCTGTGCATAGGAAGTTTTCCGTATAACCACGGAGAACTGGCTGAAGAGTGACTGAAGACGTAGCCAGGAGTATTTTTCCGAGGCATCAGGGAAGGGAGGGACATTGCACGATACTTAACATCCGTGTGACGGGGTTGGGTCGCGGAGAAATCCTGTCGTGTATGCGTAGTTGTTGAGAGAGCATACTTGCTGAGTATGCACACGAGGAACTCTGGGCCCCAGCGTTGTATGGTTAATTTGCCCATAGCCGGGCAGCGTGTTCGCCAAATGCAGCCGGTACAGCCAGCGATGACAGCGCCGCCCACCGGCAGGTAGCAGCCACATTAAGGCTGGTTATAAATATTCATTCAGAATGACGGCTCGACATCGCTGCTATGGCGCAGTGGATTAGAGGCTCGTGTTGCGTATGGAAGGTCGGCCGTTCGACTCCGCTCTCTGTACTGTAGTTTTATTGTTTTTTTAATTTCATTTTTTTTTCCATTTTTCCCCTTTTAGGTCGCAAATCGTGATGCTTAGTGGCATATAACGCCGTTTAAGAGGATTTATTATCCCTTTTAGGTAAGGCGTAGTGACAATCTTCAGTCACCGTGATCAATTCACCGTGGTTTCAAGCCTTGTGGCTGTACAGGCTGCAGTTGGCGAATACGCAGCCGGGCACAACTCAAGCCCGCAGCGGTGAACGCCCCTCAGAGGATGCCGTCAGCCAATGGCTCAGACCAGTGGTCGTGATGTCTCGTTTAGTCCTATTTCAGGGAGCCACCTATCCTATTCCCCAATTCACGGATTCAGGCTAAGGGATTAACCGAGACGGCATGGCAATCGGCCGACGCCGTTAATTCGAGCGCCTGGTTTAAGAGGTATGTGTTTGCCGCGTCTTTCTCAAGTTGTATGTATACAGGGTGTTTCACCTAAGACTTTCTGCAATTTTTAAAAATAAGCTATTTGAATTAGATGCGCGCTTTTTCTGGCATAGCATTGTCAGTGGTGTAGTACATCATAATGCAGCTAAGACGTGCTATCTAGCAGGCTTGTAACCAATATTTAATAGTTAAATTTTAAACTATTACCGTAGGGCTCTTTAATTATTGAGAGGCATGTAGCCCACCGTAAGTAATGTCCATATCCGTTTTTAGAATTTCGAGAACGCGATTATCCTCGGCGCTGTGGCCCAACAAATTTTGGCTATTTCGACGAGTTAGGTTCACTGGAGAGGTTGCTTTGCCTGCAAGCTTCTCAAACCGCATGTATTTTGGCGCGATGTAGGCGAAATTTGTTGGGCCACAGCGCCGAGGATAATCGCGTTCTCGAAATTCTAAAAACGGATATGGACATTACTTACGGTGGGCTACATGCCTCTCAATAATTAAGGTGCCCAACGGTAATAGTTTAAGAGTTAACTATTAAATATTGGTTAACAAGCCTGCTAGTTAGCACGTCTTAGCTGCATTATGACGTACTACACCACTGACAATGCTATGCCAGAAAAAGCACGCACCTAATTCAAATAGCTTATTTTTAAATATTGCAGAAAGTCTTAGGTGAAACACCCTGTATATACTACTATAGATGGTTCTGCAACGTTTCGGTGGATTATAACTGCTACTTCTGTCCTCTTCGCTCATATTCTAGAATTTATTCTTGTTTGCAAACGTGAACAATAGCCTCTCCTTATTTAGAGCACACGAAATCTTATCTCAGCTTGCTAATTGCAGAGTGGTCATTCACGAGCCCACAAATTCTCTTTAAGTTCTTTATTAATTTCGGCATACTGTCTATCAAAGACTCTGAACACCTTTTAGCAAAGAAAAAGGCGCTTTTTAACAACGTATTTGGTGCAAACTAGGGCCCGTTGGTTAGGAGCTTAAATACCTATTTAAGCGTCTATTATTAAATATCTTATACCTTATTATATACCTATTTAGTTATTTTCCATTTTGGTTCTCTGATATGGAGGCACTATACATGCACCCTCCGCAAGTCTGCACTGCATTTAGTGCGACTCACACGTACATGCGCCGTCATAGCGGTGTTGGCTTACAAAAATTTTCTGTAAAGTCTATAGATTCTATATCGACATATCTTAGAGAAGTCTTTAGGCAGTAGAAATGCTATAGACAGTCTCTAGACAATCTATAGATTCATGGCCATACACTTTTAGTAGACTTGTGTAGAGACAGTCCATAGACTATGAATGGACAGAAGGAAATATCTACAGGAACGTGAATTTCTTTGGAGGAGAAATTCTAAAGGCCCGTGTACTGTGCGATGTCAGTGCACGTTGAAGATCCCCAGGTGGTCGAAATTTCCGGAGCCCTTCACTACGGCGTCCCTCATAGCCTGAGTCGCTTTGGGACGTTAAACCCCCATAAACCAACCAACCAGCAGTAGATGAAATGAACGGCGGTGCAACAAGGACACAAAACAAGAAAGGGACACCACATGCGCACATCATCAGGGACACACCATGCACCAACTCGCCCCTCACGCCGTTATTCTGAACGCAATAGAGTCTATAATAAATCTATAGACGTTTTTTATGAAGGTTTACTTCGCAAAGCTGTCGCTGACAAACACTTCCGGCCGAGCGTGAGGCTGAAACAAAGCAAACCCAAAAAGAAAACAGCAAAGAGGCGGTATTGAGAAAGCGGACGCCTGGAGCGGAACGCACCCGCGGCGTTTCTCGGACAAGTGCTTACTCCGAACGCTGTCACTCGGGTGATGAGTGCGTATATGGGCGCTTTTCCGGGACGATGTTCCGGTGAACGGAGGGCCAGGCGCCAAGCTGTCTGTATCATCCACCGGATGCGACCGTGACTTCGACGAACGCCGACCTCGCCCCCCTGTAAGGCACCCCAGAGCTCCAAGGCGGGATGCATTGCGAGACATAGCGCAAGTTTCGTATTACGCTCGAAAGCTTTCTGAGGCGCGTACGCGGGCTCCGCGGCGGATGCGTTTCTGGGAGGAAAACGGATAGCATTCGAGCGCACGCGTTCAAGTGATGTCGGGCGGGATTCCCCAGACGATTGCTTCAGGATTTACGTGATTGTATTGCAGTGCCGGGTTGTGCAGGTTATTGCGAGTGCGCGAAAAGCACAACTTGTCGCTTGACTCTATTTTATATTGTTTTTTTTTTCACTGTCTATTTTGCCAGCAGGAAAGACATTTGCCCCAACAAAGTACTTACGCACTATCGACACTGCATTCATACACTGATTCGATTCCATGGTCGTATGCTGAAGCAGGGACATGTATATTCGTCAGCAACATAAGAGAACAAAGTTTCAGGTTTAATTCACTGATTACGTGGCAATTACGTGTGACAGGCACAGTTCTTTGTTTTCTGTTTTCTAATTTTCCTCCTTGTGTATATATGTGCAAAAGTGGTTCTCATATTTAGACTGGAAATAACCTCAAAAGTAGCAATATTGGGCAAAAAGTTTGTTCCCACTTATATTTTTCGCGACTGTAAACTTGTTTCAATGTGTTTAAGCGCCAGTCTGAATAGCGTGCTGATTTATTTATAAAGCTCACGTCAACAGAACCTTGTACAATGAACAGAGTGTAACAGTGTTACGTGACTTCCAAAATTCTGTTTACAACGGAAAGAACGAGTGGGTCGCTTACTTTCGCACGGGTGTAGTACGCTACAGTTCAAAGTTAGAGAGACTGCCAAATTAGTATTGCGGCAGATGTTTCAACCCAGATTTGACAATGAAGTAAAGCAGAATAATATTCACCATGGCCGTTTAGCCCATCTTGATTTTAGCTATGAACAACTTCGCATTCTTATTGCCTGGCATGTTATAGTTACGTGTTCCCTCTTAGCGTGCTATGTACTGTACATTCGCGGAGATTAAAAAAAAAGCGCGGCTGCTTAGTGGGCAGCCGATCGCTTGACGAACTAAGGGACGTCAATTGCTCTGTACAAGGACCGAAATCGGTTCTGCTGAAATCTTACCCTCTGCACAACTTCAAGCGCGCTCAGTGCACGGATACCGCGCAGGATTCGCTAGACTGACCATCAAGTAAAGAGAGGTTGTGTGTTCCCTTTTATAATTTTTAAGGCAGTATTTGTGAAAAGCTATTCCCTCTTGCTTCTGATTTTATTTATGCCTAATTATTCACGTTAACACGCAAATGAAAGCGTGTACGAATGAGAGAGGAACAGGAAACGGAAGCCTAAAAACGTTTCATGTTCTCCATGAAACCATTTATTTATTTATTTATTTATTTATTTATTTATTTATTTATTTATTTATTTATTTATTTATTTATTTATTTATTTATTTATTTACAATACCCCTAAGGGCCCTCGTGCGAGGGTATTACATACGGGGGGGGGGGGGGATACAAGCGTTAAAATACGGCACAGGCGCTTGGAACAAAATACATGTAATCACGAAGTATGAAATAAAGCTAGTAACGTACACAAATAACACAACAAACAACGCACAATAAAATACTCAGTAAATGCACATAATGCTACAAAAATACAAAATATGTTGTCCATGGTTTGCTTTAACGAATGCTGAAACGATTGTAGGTTGACCTCAGTACCTATGTGTGATGGCAAGTTATTCCAGTCTATTATGGTGCGATGAATGAATTATTTCGCGTAAAGCGATGAACGGCATGTTACGCGTTTTATTTTGTTATCGTGGTCACGGCGAGGAAAGACTGCAGGGTGTGGCAAAAAGAAGTGCAGGGAAAAGAAGTCGTCATGGAGGGTGGGATGGGGATACAGTTTGTGAAGTAAGGTTAGGCGAGCGAATTGGCGTCGGCATGATAGCGGTTCCAACTCGGCTCGATGTTTTAATGCTGTGACACTGGTGAAGCATGAATAATCTGAAAAGATGAAGCGAACAGCACGGTTTTGCAGGGATTAAATGTTGTTTATGATGTATGCTTGTTGAGGGTCCCATATGGCAGAAGCGTACTCAACTTTAGGGCGGATTAGCGTGTTGTAAGCAAGTTTTTCTAAGTGTGAAGGTGCGTGTTTGAGATTACGCCTAAGAACGCCGAGTGCGCGGTTTGCTGATGCTAAGATTGTGTTAATATGGTAATGCCAAGTTAGGTCAGACTGAAAGTGAACTCCTAGGTACTTGTAAGTTGTTGTAAGTTCTACTCTAGCGTTATTGAGGAAGTAGGCTGTAGGAATTCGAGTGGAACGGTTAGTAAACGACATTAACTTTGTTTTAGATGCATTTAGAGACATTAGCCAGGAGAAACACCAAGCCGTTACAGCGTCAAAATCTGTTTGAAGAGAATGACGGTCGGTTTCATTAGTAATATTACGATATATAACACAATCATCCGCGAATAACCTAATCTGAGACGATACACACTTGGGTAGACCGTTAAAAAAAAATTTAAAAAGCAGAGGGCCAAGTACACTTCCCTGGGGTACTCCAGATGTTACGGGGACAGAAGACGAGTTAAAGCCGTTGACAGAGGGGAACTGTTTTCTATTGTAGAGGAATTGTTTTATCCATGCAATAACGTTTGGATGGAGATTTAGGTTTGTCCATTTGGTTAGGAGCCTGTGATGGGGAAGTCGAACAAAAGCTTTTGAAAAGTCTAAAAATACGGAGTCAACCTGTAAGCCGGCGTCTACTGCGGAAAATAGTCGTTAGTAAATCCAGCGAGTTGGGTGTCGCATGAATAGCCCCTGCAAAAACCGTGCTGATATTTGAAAATGATATCGTGCTCCTCTAGATAATTAATTACGAGTATGCATTACGTGCTGGAGGAGTTTACAGGTGTCGCTGGTTAATGAGATAGGGTGATAGTTAAGTGGAATAGTGCGGTCTCCGGATTTGATAATGGGTATTACTTTCGCTGTACGCCAGTCATCAGGAATTGTACCAGATGATAATGATTGTGAAAAAAGTGATGTCAATACCTGATAGAGAAAGCTGAGAAAGCTGTACAGCTTTCCTTTGTGGCCGTATGGCTGCGCTCGGGTGGATGCCAATGAGTAATTACTCCCTTATTACCTGACAGAGGTTTAGAGAGGCATTTTTAGTATTTTGTTATTAAATCCAAGGTGATCAGAGCTAGTAGTAATTTTGATGTTATTCAAAAGGGCAGGAATGCTTGATCCACTAGTGACAATTTCTGGCATGGAAGTGACGGAAGATGGCTGTAACATGGGCTGTAACATGTTCACTCCTACACCAAGGCTCAGAATATTTGTTCAGGAAAGCCAAATGTCTCTATATTCCCAGCATTGTTGGTCGGCGCCTTTTTATTTTTAGCACGAAAATGAATGTCATCCGATCGGATTAGTTTCCGTCAAATCCCTTCCTCCTGTAACCTCCTTATGATCAGATTAGTATTCGTCAAAACACCTCCTCTAACCTCTTCATGTTATGAGCGACCTCTAATAAACGGCTTCATTGTAAATATCAAGTTCGCTTGGATAACAGCTTTTCTTTTCCTTTGTCAATAGAAGTGATCATCGCTATACGTAATTTGCCGCCGCGGTGGCTCAGTGGTTATGGCGCTCGACTGCTGACCCGAAAGACGCGCGGCAGCGGCGGTCGCTTTTCGATGGAGGCGAAATTCTAGAGGTCCGTGTACTGTGCCATGTCAGTGCACGTTAAAGAACCCCAGGTGGTCGAAATTTCCGGAGCCCTTCACTACGGCGTCCCTCATAGCCTGAGTCGCTTTGGGACGTTAAACCCAAATAAACCAGTAAACCAAAAGCTATACGTAATTGTAACTATAGGAAAACGATAGGACTTCCGAGAAACTGTTAAGACACTTTCGATGGACTTTGTTTGAAAGAACACTGCGGCAGATTTGGAGGAAGAAAAACCGCCTAATTTTGTTCAGGGAGGAAAAAAAAACTCATTTTTGTGCTCTTTGCGATGTGAAAGTGAGGCTAAGTTTCATTACTCAGATCCTTCAGCGGTTCCAGAAATTGTCAACTCTTCAAGAACCCGCAGGCCACCCCCTGTGATTGCTTCAGCGTTCGGCGGAGTTCTCATCCGTAGTGTCAACAAACACGCGAAGAACTCCAATTTCTCAGAATGTAATAAGGCCACTTCCCTCCTCTCAGGCTGACAAGACCAAACTATGGGAGCCCCGTGAAGTGTGGACTTTTCCCCAAAAACTGCGTCACGCCCGGCGCGGACCCGCATCAATATCTTTCCCAGGGGGCACTCCATGTTTTTACGCAGCGGAGGGTGAAGGTGGAGGAGGACGTAAAATCAAACAGACCCTGGGCAAACACTTCTTCTTCAGCGCGGCTCAAGACTGCCGCTGCTCGCAAAAGAACAAGACCGGCACCGCCCGCCCTATTTTCCAGGAAGGAAGCAAAGCGATATTGCTGGGAAGGAGGAAGCAGACGGGCTACACCGTGACCTCACTGAGACGCCATTTCGGCTTTGCCGATAACATGCCCCCTGTTTTATTTTTCTCTTTTCTCTCCTCTTTCTTATCTCTCACGCTTTCCTCTGTCGAGCTCGTGCAGTTAACGTTTTAAACTGTGTTGTTTCTTTCGTGTGTTTTGTTTTTTCCTTTCTTCGTCGCCTGTCTTCGAAGCGATTTCGCGGTAAACCCCGCCACAACACACTGCGCAGATTGCAGGCGAGATTCACTTCCGCCTTCGCCTGCCGGAAGCAGACGACACCTGATGCCGGCCCCGCAGGCGGAGAGTCAAGAGCGCTGGATGCAGACGTGAACAGTTCTCCCTACCCCGAAAACAAAGAAATATAAATAAAAGATTTCGAATCATTTGCTGCCAGTATTTCAAGGAACTTAGCATGATTGTAAAAACTTGGGTTGAGACCGTGGTAGGAAAACTGCCTTTCTTTTTTTCGTTCTATTCAGTGACACAGGCGGCGCAAATGCGGATTCTCGTGCTAAGCCTAATCTGGTCTGCACATACGCAACCGCCAGCTTGTTAAAACTTGGATTTTGTGGCATTCCTCCTTTTTTTATGTTTTCGTTCCAAAACTTTTAGTTTGACAAATTGTGCCATGACTGCAGCAGTCATATCAACCACTAAGAGCTGCTCATTTCTACATAATTTGCATACCATAGAGTTTGATCTTTTGCATGACATATCGCATGAACTGGTGTGATGAAGGAGTTCTCGGTAAAACCAAGACACGTTTCTCAGGCTTAATATGCCCAGTTGTCTGGAATCTCTTGTTCTCAAGATTTCCTGTCTGTGTCGTGCTTTTCCAACATCCCGAAACTACATAAAGCTGGCAGAACATAGTTTGCGCTGAATCTTCAGGTTATATGGGATACAACTATGCTCTTGGTTGATGCAGGCCCACTATACCTTTGTCCGCAAATAGAAAGAACGAAGAGCAAAAAAAAATCGTGAACGGCACATTCGGCGGCGCCCTGTAGCGGGCAGACTTCATTTCCGGGAGCTCTTTTTCTCGGTAGCGCAGGTGTTGGACGCGGACTGCCGGAAGTGATCGTGAAAAGAAGCTATTTGTTTCGTTGTACTGATATTTTATTGGTTTTTGCGCATGATTATTTTCCATGGTTCTCCGTGCAAAGATATGCCTTTTAACATTTTGCGCCAAGTGGACTTCTTTCGCGGGCAGCGTTCGGCTAGGGATGCTACACCGCACGACACTAAGTGTGCGCAGTGAAGCAAACGTAGAGGTTGGAGTGTAGAGGTTGGAGAGGTTGTGTGAACACTATATATATATAGTGTTCACACAATTTTTAAAAATCGGCTTTTTGAGTTAGAGGAGCGCTTTTTTTCGGCATAGCATTATCAGCGGCGTGGTGCATCAGAATACAGCTAAGATGTGCTAACTAGCAGTTGTATTGTTCTGGGAGTTCTGGGAGTTGTATCGTTGCAATAAGTAATTAAGTAAGAGCTAGATTCTTGATGGTTCTTGGAGATTGCGAGTCATTTTCACAGTGGAAAATGTTTACTGGACGGTGGTGTAGGTGTTCATGGCTGCTGTTGCATGAAATCGGGTTAACTTGTTAATCCAACAGCATTGGAAGCTCAGTGGGCCAAAATGCGTTGTCGGTCGTAGAATTCGCCCATTGAGCGGAGCAAGGTGACGTCATCAGGCTAGATCATTCCCATTGAATTGTGGGAAGTGGCGTCATCCGACAGGAAGCGAACAGCTGCTAAAATTATCCTATTGCCGACTCGTAATGGGATTAGGTGGTGCTGTGAATGTTTATTTGTTTATTGTTTGATAGAATGATTTTCTGGTTAATTAATTGATTTATTCCTTAATCTAACCCATTTTTACGGTTTCTTGTGTTTACCCATCAGAACTCGTATAAAGGGTGCGGACTTTTCGCGTATTCCGATGTGTGACCCGGAGCATCGCTGTCAGTCAACGAAGGTAAAAAAAAGAAGAAAGAAACGACACTTGAAGGAAATCGAAATAAGCTTTCCCAAACCTGTGTCACGAAAATCCTCGAAAGATCACGAGATCCTTCGCACTGTCGGGACGTATGATAAGAACTCGGGATCAGAATCTAAAGCGCCAATTGAAACACGTTTTGGTTCGCGGAGCAAAAAAAAACGCATGCTCTAGATCGCCGATTGGAATACGTCATACGGCAGGCCAGCTTTCGCCTCATCTTTTAAATCTTTTAAGGGCGTGAAGGTACACACAAGCGCAGTGTGTGTACCTTCACGTCCTTGCTTTTAAGGTGAAAGCCTTTAGTGACTCATACGGTCGTCCGTTAGCAAAGCATGTCACACGCGTTTAACTCGGGAACTAAAGAAGAGAGAAGAAAACCAATGGTTGCTTCAGATAGAGGAGTAAAAAATGAACCTAGAAGCCATGTTTTATGATGTTGATTAGTTAGTTGTTTAATTATAGGCAAAAATGTCGAAACTGCGTCGAAATAGCGCGGATGTCGATATAACCACGGGAAGGGTGTGACGTCACATCCACCGGAAGTCGTCACGGCATAGTGAAAATTGTCACAGAATGGTCGGAAAAACGTCGGATTTGTGTAAAATTAGATGAAAAAATGTGTAATTAAGCGTAATTGCGTGCGCAGTATACTTTGAAGATATGTCTGACCGACTCGCCCAACAACGCACTCTTTTTTCTTTTTCTTTTTTTTTCTTGCAAAGAAGACTAAGAAATCAAAAAATCAAATTTCCTCCCTCCTCGGACGGGCGTTGTTGACGAGACATTCCTGGCGAGATTCTATCGCAGCGGGCGCCTCGCTTAGTTAGCCGCTCACGGTTGAAGCGCTGAAAGGACGAAGATAACATCTTCCGAGCCAGCAGGGCGTCGGGGCGAAGGGGTGAGGCAGGCTCCTCTGGCGGAGACTGCAGTACTCAACGGGGCAAGTGACATGTGCGCTCCTCCCCCTCCGTGCTGTTGGAAATGGGTGCCCCCTTCCGGGCAGAAACGGAAAGGCAAACACTCGAGCCAAATACCAGTCAACAACTGCATTTTGTTTACTTGCCTCGGGGTTCCCTAGGCAGGAGCTTCCAGGACTACGGCTGTTGGGTGGTCATTGTGTGTGTTTGTGTGTGTGTGTGGGGGGGGGGGGTGTTTAAAATGCTTCTGTTCACCCTGGGCAGGTTAGGGCTGCTCCAGAGCGAGTGGTTTTAAGGCGAAAGCCTTTAATGCCTCATTGTTGTCGACAGAAGGCTGTCAGCTGAAGCTTGTCAGCAGAGGTGCCACGCTTTTGACGAGTGTCCACAGAGAAATGTGAGACAAGTACTGCGTAATTTCCTTTCTTCAAATACAATTTCCATTTTTTTCATTACGCCCCTCTTTCTTATTTCACTCCCACTTCCTCCTTCCTGTACGGTGCGGTTCAGGTGCACAGAGATGACAGAGAATTACTGCGGCATTTCCTTTCCCCAAAAAGTGTTCCGTTCAAAGGGCAAGGCATCGCACCGAACGGGTGGTGGGGCTCCGTGGACTCCCTGGCAGCGCTACAGCACGCTGTAGCGTTCCACTCCTAAAGGCGAAGCTTAAGCGTCATACATTAGCAGTTAATTAGTATTTAGTCAATAATCAGTAATTCTCAATTAATTAGTAATTTATTGTATTTAGTTATTAGTTATTATTATGTGTGACGTCATTCAACGGTGACGTCACCAGTGCCACAGAGGCAGTCAAAGTGGTGCGGAAAACGCTATCGCCTCTACGCACTTTAGACAGTCAAAGTGTCCCCTGATGATTTTTTTTGTTGGAATGTGAGAAAAATATTTTGCTTCCGTGGTTTATTTCTTTTGTTTATTTACGCAACACTGCAGAAAATTGCAACGGGCCCTAGCAGGAGCGGAAAGGAGAATATAATATTCCGCAATATGAAATAATCGCAGTGAGAGCACGAAACATATGTAACAACTTATTTACAATGGGACAGGTTGAACACTAGCAGGAGAAAATTTATGCAAATGTGAAACATGACACTGTATAAGAAGTAATCAAGAGAGAGAAAGAAATTTAACGAAAGAAAGGTAAAAAGTAATCAAGTTGTCAATAGATCCAATGGTCATAATCACATCGCATTGAAGACCTCACTCATTGGATGATTTTCATCCAAGCCGGGATGGACATCGTTTCAAAATTGTTCAATTGCCATTTTACAACTAATTCCAGAACGTGATGGACGGGGGGGGGGGGGGGGGGGGGGGGAGTTCCTGTCTGTGCGGCTAGCCTTGTCAACCTCGTCGTATGGCCCCCCAAAAAAGTTAGTAAAAAGCTAGTAAGGGCTGCTGTTACTGCCTTCTTTGAACGGTTACTGCCTTTGCACTACCTTCTTAAGACCCCGTTGTTACCTCCATGAAAAAGGAGCTAGCAAACGGTAGTAATTACTGCTGATACTGCCTTTTTTACTGTTATAGCCGCGGTGGTCGGATTTCGATGGAGACAAAATTCTAGAGGCCCGTGTACTATGCGATGTCAGTGCACGTTAAAGAAACCCAGAGGGTCTAAATTTCCGGAGCCGTTCACTACGGCGTCCCTCATAGCCTGAGTCGCTTTGGGACATTAAACCCTAATAAACAGAACCAAACTACCTTTGAACTACCTCGTTACTTCCTCACAACCTTCAGAGGTAGTAAATGCTACAAAAGATAATTCCTGTCACTACCTTCAGAGGTGTAGTAAATGTTGCTAAGCGTAGTTCCTGTAACGGCATTCGAAGGTAGTGACTGATATTAACGGTAGTTGCTGTTACTGCCTTCAAAGGTAATAAATGTTACTAAGGGTAGTTGCTCCCTTATCAAAAGGGTCTGTGTGCAGTTTATAGACTTCTTATAGACTCTATTGCTTTCCTATAGATATTTCTTTTTTTTCTATTCATAGTCTGTATACTGTCTATAGAAAAAAGTCTACTAAAAGTGTATGGCCATAAATCTATAGACTGTCGATAAACTGTCTGTAGCATTTGTACCACATATGGACTGTTCTCTAGGATTTGTCTGTAGAGTCTAAAGACTTTATAGACAGTAAGTCTTTGGAGAGTCCATAAACTGTCTAAAAAATTTCTGTAAGGGCTGTTACTACATTAAGGTTAGTAGCAGATACTACCTTGATGGTAGTAAGTGTTATTAAAACTAGTTCCTTTCGCTACCTCTTAGTAGTAACCGTTACTACCTTGCCGTTACTACCTACAGTTACTACCTAAGTAGTAACATATGGGGCAGGCGGTTACTACCCTCAAAGCTAGCAACTACAACTACCTTTCTCTTTAGTAAATGCAGCCATCTTGCTCTGACCTCGAAAAGAGCTGGCGTTTATGGGCAGATAAAATGGGGTCGAGATGAGGAGCTAGAAAGTGGCGACGACCATCACACATTTATCGGCGACGAGGGCACCCCTGTTTGTGCCGCCCTTATCTGGTGCTGCAGCACGTGTTCTTCCCGGTCCGCGAAGGTTTTCGAGGAATTGTTGTGTTCGTCTACCGGGTGATAACCGCCTTGTCTTTTTTTTTTTTTTACACACAGATTGGTTCGGCGAAAACGTCACATAACCGGGTAACAGCGCTCAGACCTCGAACTATTGTGGCTCTTTTGGTATGCCACACCAGTAGTTTGTTACAGCCGCCTCCCCCCCCCCCCTCTCCACTCCACTATCCACAGTAACCCTAAATTCCCCCTGAAAACTGCGCAACATTTTCAACGAACTTAAAACAACACACCCTAGAGCACACATCCTCCTTTTTTTTTTGAGATTTTAACTACCCTGTTGTAGGCTGGAATACTCCTCATAACCCGTTTTTCAGACATAACCCGCCGCGGTGGTTCAGTGGTTACGGCGCTCGGCTGCTGACCCGAAAGACGTGGGTTCGATCCCGGCCGCGGCGATCGAATTTCGATGAAGGCGAAATTCTGGCGGCCCGTGTGCTTTGCGATGTCAGTGCACGTTAAAGAACCCCAGGTGGTCGAAATTTCCGGAGCCCTTCACTGCGGCGTCCCTCATAGCCTGAGTTGCTTCGGGACGTCAAACTCCAATAAACCAAACTAAACCAAACCTATTTTTAGACAGGATGAATCGCATGAGTTTTTGGATATGTGCTTAAAAATATTAACCTTGCCCAATTAGTAATCCGGCCCTCATGCATCGCCGGAGATTCTGCTAACATTCTTGACCTAGTACTCTCAGCCAGCCTGACAGCCTCAACTCGCAGAAATTAGCGATCCCAAAGTCATCCATGCGGCTCTTTTACATTCATTCCATTATCGCTGAAACCTTTCACAATATTTGTTTGGAATAAAAACACAAGGCACGAAGGTGTCTGTAGAATCATTACTTCTTTTTCTTTTCATTGAACATTAACTATTTATAGTATCCCCGTCAATAATGTTCGTGGTAATGCTTAATGTGCAGTCTTTGCTAAAAGTAACCAGGCTGCATGGTTTGCTTCTCATTCGTACAGTAGAGCCCTTACGGCTTCTCTTAAGATCAAAAAGTTCTTCGGCCGCCGCGGTGGCTCAGTGGTTATGGTGCTCTGCTGCTGACCCGAAAGACGCGGGTTCGATCCCGGCCGCGGCGGCTGAATTTCTTTGGAGGAGAAATTCGAGGCCCGTTCACTGTGCGATGTCAGTGCACGTTAAAGAACCCCAGGTGGTCGAAATTTCCGGAGCCCTCCACTACGGCGTCTCTCATAGCCTTAGTCGCTTTGGGACGTTAAACCCCATAAACCAAACCAAACCAAAAAGTTCTTCGAAAGCAAGGACAAGGGTTCCCCTTACCATGGAGAGATTCAGAGCTTCAGGGCTGGTATAATAGCTTTAATATACGCCTGAGAAGCAAACCGTGCAGCCTGGTTATTTTTGGAAAAGACTGCACGTCAGCAACGGCAGGTGTACGTTTTTTTCTACAGTAGACGTCAGCACAGCCTCAAAGCATCTTTTTCTGAATTTTTGTAACAATTTTACTGCAGCCAGCCTGTATACCGAGTTCTGCATTATTTCTTTTACTATTTCGGAATCTGAGATGATGCAGCAACGACTGCTTTTAAGCATTGAAAAACAATTCTCTTCTAAGCCTTGCTAGGAGCACACCCAGACTTCGCAGCTTTTTAATTGTACACAAAGCTATATAACTTGGGTTCCGGAAAAAAGCTTCCTCGGAAAAAACGTCGCCGTTTGCGAAGTAGGAAAATTGTCCCCAATCTCCAGTCGAGGGAACGAGAGAAAACTCGCTCACCTGCTTTTTATTGGCATGGCGAGGCGGTGATCGAAACAACATGACAACATGCGGCGACAACATGAGAGCAAAGGTATATCAGGCATGCTAAGCGCCACACAAGCGCTTCTTCCCTTTACCATCTTCGAGTAGCCAACGTATGAAAGGGCGATGCTAGGTCACCTCTGACGTCGTGGCGACGGACTTCCGGTGTCGGCCACCACGCGTACGCAGCTACTGCGCGCGTTTGTCCGTAGTATTATAATTTATGACCATTCCCTAAATTGTCATACCCTGAGCGCCCCTATATGAAAGGGAAGAAAGTTCGAGCATTCAATTAACGGTTACTCAGTAATTATGCGCGAGAAGACCACTTTTTCTAGTTTTTTAACTAGTTTTCTTATTGGCGTTTATAATATCCGAAAGTTATTTCCGATTAAAGCAGAGAAATTATTGCTCATTATTGTATACTTGTTCTCACGCTTTGCAACTGCCTTTTGTATTAAAAGCCTTGCTGTCAAGCTGCTGCCAAGCGAAAGGGGGCTGCGGCTTAGTCAAGCTGTCTCTCACAGCTTTTTCTGCGCCTCCGCTGTCTGTATCTTTACAAGGCAGAAATAAAGAATTTGAATTTCAAATAACCAAAAATTCGTTTTTTTTCTGCAAATGGTTGTTCCCTTTTTGTTTGAAGTACCTGCACAGACTAACGCGATTTGAAGGGGACAGCTGTAAGTGATCACTTATATCACCTTACAGGTGATCACTTAAGTGAGTGTACGTTAAGCCTTACAAGGCTTAACGTACACTCACTTAAGCCTTGCAAGGCTTAGCGTACTCGGATTACTACGCTCTAACATTGCTTGCAGGAGAGTTGAAATCTGAGTTACTTGGTACATACTTAAGAAAAAAAACAGCCAAAAAGACGGGGACAAAGGAGAGACGAGGCACACACAACATCTGGACTATCAACTGTGCTTTATTGAAAAACAGCCAGTCTCCCAGGAAACCTAACCGAGCATACGCAGCTCAACGGCGACGCAAAACCAGCACAAAAGACCGCGATGTTCGTGAGATAGGCTGCAGTGTCAACGGGACAGGTAACCTATTTCCTTCTGCATCACTGTGATAGACGCCGTGCTAATACAGTTATCTCCTTGATTACTTATGGGATATGCTTCGAGGATATCGCACTCAACCTTATCCCTGCCTCTACCGAGAAAAGTGACATTAGAAAACAACGGGTAGCACCCGCAATCGCGGCAATGGCGAGGCAAGTGTGCTCCGTCAGCCGGAGTCCGAGAATTATGGTGCTCTCGTAGCCTTTCATTTATACACCGGCCAGTTTGGCCGTTGTAAACTTTTTCGCATGTCAGCATAATCTTATAAACCACCCATGTCGCACATGGAACATAGCAGTTTTTATGCCACGTCGAACAAACAGGGGGTCAAGTTCTGCCACGTGCGACACGTGAACAAGGGCTTGAAATTTTGCAAAGAGCAGAAAAAAGAACATTGACACCTTGTCTTGCAGCAAATTTTTTGATGTTATGGGAAGCCCCATGCACATAAGGCACCACCAGTCGTCGTGTGTGCCTCGTCTCTCCTTTGTCCCCGTCTTTTTGGCTGTTTTTTTTCCTTAACATTGCTTATTTTCACGAAAGACTGCAACGAATGAATGAGCTTAGCGAACCGAAGTATTCCTCCATCCTGCACCTGTCATGCTTGATGCGGACTAAGTGATCGTCCAGCCAGAGAAAAATGTGTTGGTTATCCGGAACTAACGTAATAACCATAAAATCACGCTGGTCTGTACGTACAGGGTCGTCCAAAAGTTCCCAGGCCACAGGGTCTGCTTTAGGGCGCTATAGTTGGGCAGCTACGACACCCCTGGAGCCAAAAATCTCTGTAGAGGATAGTAGAAGTACTATTCTCACCTCTGAAAACCTTGATGTCTTTGATGCTATCGTAAGTGGCAGTATACGCCGCTTGAAAGAAGACCCTGTGGCCTGGGAACTTTTGACCGACCCTGTACATTGCGAGTAGGATACTGACGCAGACGACGCCAAGGCGGAGAGGCGTCGGAGCCGTATTCGGTGTGCTCGGGACGCTGCCCGTATAAAAACAAAAATAAACAAGACGAGCTACATTAAGAACAGACGACGAATGTGCAAGAGGCGCAATCTGCTGAGGTGCGGCTGAACTGAATCCTGATGATGAAAAGCGGAACAGGAGTGTAAGTAGCGACAAGGTCAAGCACACCAACTCATCATCTTCATCACCAAACTTATCAATCCTTGAGTCAACATTTCGTCATTCATCATTCATTCGTCATTCAACCAATTATAGCGCTGATCAATCGTCACACCATTAGGATAACGAGCCCGCTTTATTTTGCAGTGCGTTAGACTATGTCTAAACCATGCCGCAACTAACCATTCTTCTCGTCCTTTCAGAATTCCCCCCCCCCCCCCCCCCTTTTTCTACTCTTTTTTTTCGAGAAGTGTACGTAGAGATAAGGTAAAGCACTCAAACTCATCATCTTCCTCACCAAAACTATCAAGCCTTGAGTCAACATTTCGTCATTCATGTCGCGAACCAGTTATAGCGCTGATCACTCCTCATGCCATTAGGATAATGAGTCCGTTATTTTTTTCAGTGCTAGTTACACTATTTCTGAACCATGCCATAACTAACCACGCTTTACATCTTTTCAGAATTCCCCCCCCCCCCCCCCCCCCCCCCCCCCCCCTTTTTTTGTCTCCCTGTTCCTATACTCTTCCTGAGTGGTTGGTTGCCGGAATCCTCTCACTTCATTCCTAGCTCTTGCCCACGCACTAAACACGGCTGCTTGGCGCTGCCCAGGCAGCCCACACGTATTGCACTGTTTGTCAGAAAACACAATGAAAATAATTATAGAAAAAAAACGCGTTGACGTTGATCTGCCCGGAGGGCTTGTCAAAACAGCCGCCTCTCCCAATAAATAGACCGCGCAAATTTCCAGGAGACGGCCGCGCGGACTCCCGAAGAAGATAAAAACGCAAAAAAAAAACCCTGCAGCAAAGACAACAGTAACGTCCGGGGAAGAAAAACAGTTTCTGGAATTGCGATAGAGAGGCCCTCGACGCCGGCCTTTCCTGCATCCGAGCAACTTTCGCGAAATACGCGGCCGGGTATTGTTTGTTGCACGTTCGGCTTTTAGAAGAGTGGGGGCTGTTCCTGAACGGTTTTGCTGCTCTCTGTTTTGTGACGCCGGGCTTTTTCCGCGAAGTAGCTTATCGTCCAAGCTCTCTCTCTATCTGATATGCGGTCTAGCGTTATCTGCTGTTTGGCTACGACCCACTTACTAGAGGCGCAAGCGGACTCGCTAATAGCGTGCATCGATCGCCACTGTTAGCAGCTCTTGTAGCGCATAGCTTTCAACCCTGCACTGCAAGCCAACATACACTACCGAGGCCCTCAGTAGTGGGAAATAAATTAATTCAACTAAATAACCGCGGTGGCTCAGTGGTTACAGCGTTCGGCTGCGGCGGCCGACCCGTGTACTGTGCAATGTCAGTGCACGTTTAAGTGGCCCCATTGTGGTGCTGCGCCCGACCAGTGTGACGAAACACACTTGCTGTGGACTTGCCCGGCTACAGCTTCCGTAAGACGACGCTTCGTAAGAAAGGTAGGCCTGCGATGGGACGTTGCAGGCGACTATCGCAAGTGGACTCATGATAATCGCTTTATCGCGATGTTTTGCCGCTTTTTAAGCGAGGCTTGTTCGTACTGCTTTTTATAACTTTCTTTCCCTTTTACATTATGCCTATTGGCAAACAGCTCGAATAAAAAAATCTCTGCCTCTCCCGTAAACGAGAGTAGAGTAAGCATGAAAGGTTTACGGGCCTAATGTCATCTCGGTGGACACCCGAACCGCACCGTACAGGAAGGGAGGAACGCCACCACCCGTTCAGCGCGATGCCTTGCCCTTTGAACGCAGCGCTTCTCCCCCGGGCCCCTGTGCGCCTGCGCGGCTTTGCTTCGATGCGCGAAGCCCCTAAGAGATCACGTATGACAACGAAGTGTAACGTGGCACTTATGTGCTTTTTGCAAGCGTTATTAGAAATCGGAAATATAATTCCGTGCATTATCAAACCCACAGCTCCACTGATATCTTGATAAACATTGAGAAGGCACTGGCAGCAGTTATTTTTTGTCTCGTTTGGAGACCAACCGGCGCTTGCATGCCGGTCGCGTAGGATGGCTTAGAGAGTCTCGTTAAATCTCGTTAAGTCTCGTACGGTGCCCGGATGTTCTCGTTTTGAGTGTGTTTCCAATGTTTTGTTTGTTTGCACCGTTGAATAAACTTCCCTTTTATTCAGAGCCCGGATGAGTGGATTTCAGTGCCCGGATGACTGGAATTCAGTGCCCGGATGAGTGGATTTCAGTGCCCGGATGAGCGGATTTCAGTGCCCGGATGATGGCTCTCGGTCTCGGCGTGACGTCACCACACTGCTGACAACGGGAGCTAAAAGCATTTCATGTTTAAAAAGAAAAAGAAACCCAGGTGGTCGAAATTTCCGGAGACCTTCACTACGGCATCCCTCATAGCCTGAGTCGCTTTGGGACGTTAAACCCCAATAAACCATTGAACAAAATAGAATATACGGATTGTTTCACCAAACACTTTCTGCCATTTTTAAAAATATTCTTCTTCAGTTAGAAGAGCGCTTTTTTCGGCGTAGCATTATCAGCGGTATAATGCGGTTTGGTTTGGTTTGTTGGCGTTTAAAGAACCCCAGGCAGTCGAAATTTCCGGAGCCCTTCACTACGGCGTCCCTCGTAGCCTGAGTTGCTTCGAGACGTTAACGTGCACTGACATCGCACAGCGCACGGGCCTCTAGAATTTCGCCTTCATCGAAATTCGGCCGCCGCAGCAGGGATCGAACCCGCGTCTTTCGGGTCAGCAGCCGAACGCTGTAACCACTGAGCCACCGCGGCGGGGCCACGGTGCAATGCATCACAGTGCAGCTAACGGGTGCTAATGAGCAGGATGATTAAATGACATTGAGTAGTTACCTTTTTAGTTACGCAAAATGCCTTCGATGCTATTTACACTAGCGCATCCAGAATTACACCGTCTTCGTGCACATTACTTGATTTTTTTTATAACAAATTATCTCCCTTCGTAAGTTACAGCAGATACAATATTCGCTGACATCGGTGACCACTTACCTGTCTTCATCATCATAAATAAGAGAAAAGTCCGAATCAAAAAGAAAGATCACATTGTTCAAGATATTTCATGTCCCAACTTATTTAAGTTCAGAGAAGCTATAGAAAGGCTATCGTGGCAACTTTGATATGAGCAAACTGATAGTGACACAGCGTATGAAGTATTCTTGCATGACTTCTCTGAAGCCTATAATGCTGTCTTTCCAAATAAAGCTGTTAAGCAGACCAGGAAATGCCGTAAGCCCTGGGTGACCAAGAACATAGCTGGACAGATACACCAAAAAGATCGCCTTTTTGAGAAATTCATTAAAACTAAGGATTATAGTGTGCTCAAAGACTTCAAGCGTCGGCGAAGCAAGCTTGTCAGTGTATTAAGGAAGGCTAAAGAGGAGTACTATTTTAACTTGTTTTGTAACGATATGCATCGTACGGACTTAACCTGGAAGAAGGTAACCAGTGTACTTAATTGGTCGCGTGAAAATAAAACAGTTGAGGCTGTTACACTCGACGGTGTAACAGTATCCGGCCAGGCATTAGCAAATCTTTTCAATGATTTTTTCATCAACCAGTTTGCAGATAGGAAACCCACTAAAGTTATTCCGGAAGGAAAGAACATTCCCTCTAATTCAAACACGCTGTTTATGACCCCTACAAACAAGCAAGAGGTGATCACAACTGTGCTGAACCTAAACAGCAGCAGCGCATGTGACGCTGAAGGAATCCAAATCAAAACAATAAAGTATGTCATTGACTTAATAGGGCAGCCCCTGACACACATGTATAATTTAATTATCGAAACCGGTGTGTTCCCGAAACGAATGCAGACTGCGAAAGTTACTTTAGTATTTAAGAGTGGCGACAGCAACATTCTGAAAAACTACAGGCCAATATCAATTTTACCAGTTTTTTCAAAGCCAATTGAAAAACTACTTCACTCCAGGGTATCACAGTATCTATATAAGTATAGCTTATTAAACAATTTTCAGCATGGCTTCCGAAAGGGCTGCTGGACCGAAACTGCGTTACTAAACCAAAAAGAAAAAATCTTGAAAAATTTCAATGACAACATGCTAACGTTAGGAATTTATGTTGACTTATCTAAGGCATTTGATTCTTTGAACCACGAAATCTTACTCACTAAACTACTCTCATATGGAATACTAGTGTCGCTTTTCACCTTATGGCTTCTTACCTGGAGCGCCGGCAACAGTACATAGCGCTCGGTAATTTTTCATCTGAATTTAAAAGCATTAAAGCAGGAGTCCCCCAAGGCAGTATATTAGGACCACTTTTATTTACAATATATCTAATTGACCTACATTATGTGCTTAATCATCCTGATGTTTCTTTCATATGTTACGCTGATGACACAACTCTTTTGATAACCGGTGAGACTACGGTAGACATCGAGCAAACAATTCAGCAGGTCTTGCCTAATTTCCTTAAGTGGACTAAGGAAAATGCTCTTTATATAAACACCACGAAGACAAAAGCTGTGCTTTACCGGACCAAAAACAAGACTGTACAGCCACTGAATATACTACTGGGCGGAGAAACTGTAGACCTATAGCCGATAAATTTAAAGTGCTGGGTGTTGAATTTTCAAATACACTTAGCTGTGATGGTCATGTCAATGAAATCCACAAAAAACTGTGCAAAGTTAGTGGCATTCTAAACAAAGCTCGCTATATATTGCCTCAACGTGTAAAGATCCTGCTTTATAACGCCCTCTTTATTCCGCACTTTACCTATTGTAATCTGATTTGGGGAACAACCACAAAAACAAACATTGACAAATTAGTACAAATGCAAAAGAAAGTGGTAAGGATTATTGCTAATGCATCATTTGCTTCACACACGCAGGAACTATTCGACCAATATAAAATAATCAAAGCAAGTAATTTATACCAATACAGATTTCTCCAGACCTACTGCAGAGCAATTAAGAACACAAATACATTTTATACAGACTTATCACAATTGAGCCCCAACCCAAGTACGTATGCAACTCGATTGACAAACAAATGGTACACTTCAACGTCGAAAAATAATTGCGCCTTGCAGTCATTACGATATAATCTCCCAATGCTGCTAAACAAGTTTAATAACTCTGGAATAGATGTCTGTCGCCTTCCCAAAAAATGTTTGAGGACCCTGTTTCTTGTGAAATAATATTTGGTAAAAGAACCTCCCACTTAATCTTACTGTTTAAAATTCACCTGTGTTCAAAATACGTAGAAGCGTGCGTGAATTCCTGTCTTTATATATTTTGCATGTATTTTTTGTATTTCCATTTTTCCTTTTTTGTTTTTGCTTTCATGTCTTTTCGTCTTTTCTTTTCTGCTTAATTACATTGTATCAGTTATCATTTCAGTTACCGTTTTCAAATGTACGAGAACTATGCATGATGTGATGCCAACTGCTGCCAAGATGTAGGGGCAGTCGCCTCGTCAAGCTGCCACTTCGAGCAGCTTTTTGCGACTGCCCCATCCTTATTCCAAAGAAAATAAAGATTTCATTTGATTTGATTAACTGTTACCGTTAGTCTCCTTAATTACTGAGAGGTGTTTTTCCCACAGCAAGTAATATTCATACAGTTCTTAAAATTTCGAAAACGCGGTTACCCTCGGCGCTGCGCCGAGGGTAACCGCGTAACCAAACAAATTTTGGCTATTTCGATTAGTTACGTGCACTGGAGAGGTTGCTTTGCCTGCAAGCTTCTCAAAACCGGCGAGGCTAACCGCGTTTCCGAAATTCTAACAACTGATACGGATATTATTCACGATGAGCTAAAGGCTTCTAAATAATTAATTAGCCTAACACTAATAGTTAAAAAGTTAACTACTTAATATAACCCAGAAAGCTTACTTTTAAAAGTTGCAGTAAGTCTTACATGAAACACCGTGTGTAGCGCCATTGCATGACTCGTGATTTTGATGAAAAGGGTGTCGCGAAATGAAATTTGCTCTAGCCGGAACAAATTAGCTTTTTTCTTTAAAATGGAAGATATGACCGCTGCAAATTAAGAACTTCTTTTTGAAATAAGATTGCCTAGACAGGCGGATATTTGTTCAAGCGTATGTGTGTAAACGTTAGATCCTTAATTGCGCAACCTCTAAATATCTTCCTGATTCATTGCATACTTTTTTATTGGCCCCCGTTTATTTATTTTGACTTGTTTAAACCCGTGATAGCTGCCATGGGGCACGCATTCCCTTGACTTGTTCTGTTCTTTTGTTTTGTATTTTTGCTACAATACAAACTCCAAAATTAGGAACTGAGCCCATATCTGCATCGAATGAAGTGAAACACTTTGTGTACGGTCCTCCAATGCTGCACACATTTACCAAGACCAAGAGGCAAGGTGCTGCCCTGCTTATATGTAACGCCCTCTGGAGATCACTTTCCACCGACTGGTTGCATCACAAGTGATAAGTCGGCGCACGAGATAGCGAACCCAGGTCCTTCAAGAGCCAAAGCTGAGGCATGGTTTACCGCGTACAGATAACCGGAGGCACTGAAAACATCGGCAGGACACAACCTCGTATACTCTCGTAGCGTCGAGCGTACACGTATTTATCGATCCGTGCCGTTCAACTCTCCGCACAATATGCCGGGCACTTCGCTTCTATTTGCCCGGTGCTAAGAGGGGGGCATCCTTCTTTGTTTCCTCATATCTAGTGTAAGATACAGCTTCTCGTTCCTCTTCCAGGAGTGCGCCCCCTTAAGCGCCCCCCCCCCCTTCCGCACCTTCTTAACAAACAGCAGATAGCGCGCCGTGTGCTTATCGGGCGTTGTCGGCGCTGTAAACAAGGCCTGGCCGTGAGCTATACTCATATACTTACTACGTGAGCTGAACTATACCTGCGCTCAGGTGCGCGGCTTTCTCAAAGAAACCGTGTCACTTTATGGGACGTGTAAAGTGCTAAGTATTCTTTATATGAAATGCGAAGCCTTTTTTGTTTGTACGGCCAACCCTCCATAGCGCCTGATGTCCGCTGGGGACTCAGCTGATGTACGAGAGAATTTCAGCATAGCAGACACAGCCAGTGCGCATGCGTTGATTGGTCCCGACGAGGAAGACGCGCGCGTAGCTGGCCGGCACGTGGCGCCGCCTTGTGCCGTCTGGACAAACTGCGCAAGCACGGTTGCTGAGGTAGCGGTGGCAGTACGAGCAGTGCTAAAAGCTACTAATGTCATCCGGGCAAGAGAATAGGGTGGAGATTAACGAAATAAAGGATTAAGTAGGAGAAGCCAGAAATAAATGCTGTCTTAAACCTTTTCAAAAGAAAGGTTGATGGGCGCCGCCATATTGGGCCCCGGGCTTTGCTCGTAGTGCAAGAAAGAGCTAAGAAAAAAGCGCCCCCCCCCCCCCCCCCCCCCCCTCTGTTCTTCCCAACAGCCCACAAGAACAGTTTTTCTGGAGGAGGAGGAGGAGGTAGAAGAGGAAAGGCAGGGAGGATAACCGAAAGAATAACCGGTTTGCTATACCTACACGGGAGGAAGGGGTGAGGGCCCTCACCCCTTCCTCCCGTGTAGGTATACAATGATACAATTCGTATGATATATCATACAGATTGTATGATATTCTATGATGAATGATCTATGAGGTTATTGCATCATAGAACTTTTTTTCAGCAGGGGGATAACAAAAATGAAAGAGAAAGTAGAGTAACAGAAAATTGAAGTCACATGAAAGTTAGCATTCGTGAAGTCACAGCCTATCATGCAGGCCAGAAGTCCGCAAGAAGCGGAGCAGTGCCTTTGAGGCCTCCACCGCCGACGATCGCCGCGGCCAGTGGCCGAGAATCTTCATTTCCGTCAGTGGGCGTGGATCTAGACGCTCCAGCGCACGGCTGAGAGACTGCCTTTCGGCGCTGTAGGCAGGGCAGTCACAAAGAATGTGGGATATAGTCTCGTCACACCCGCAGATGACACATGCAAGTCTGTCAGCCATACTGATCAAGAAAGAGTAATGGTTGGTGAAAGCTACACCAAGCCACAGGCGACACAGTAAAGTTTCGTCTACCCGAGCACAGGAAAAAAAACTTGTGTCGTAATATATGCTGATGGTTTGGTTTACAGAGTTTAATGTCCCAGAGCGACTCAGGCTATGAGAGACACCGTAGTGAAGGGCTCCGGAAATTTCGCCCTCCTGGGGTTCTTTAACGTGCACCGACATCGCACAGTATGAGGACGGTTCACAATTGTGTATGTACATGACTACTCTAGCTCGTTTAGACTTGAGGATGTACTCCTTGGATGTCCCATAAATGCTGAACACTTGCAACGCCATTTTGGCAATGCCAACGAGACAATCATCTCCTCGTTTTTTCTTCGCCAGGCCTCGGTACGAGGTCTCCACCTCCCATAGAATCATAAATGTGCTGTCGGACCTTCAAGCAGCCTAGCTTGCATTCCCGTATTACTTGGGGTGCTCTCAAAGGCTGAAGGGTCTTGAAAGTTGAAGAATGAAGCCTATGCACGCGTTACGTATGATATAGTGTCATGTCGTGACCGTCGTTCAGGTAGGGCTTCTGAGACGTAGAAGCTACACCCGCACGACCCATGTTGTTGTTTTTGGCCTCTGGTGGCTCTGGCATGATCTCATCTTTATTCTCTTCACTTGAGAGCACGAACCGCGGATCACCGTATTTTTGTTCGTGCGTGACATGCTCGGGTTATTTTATATCCTCGTGGCTTTTTCTCCCAAAAGAGGTAAATAGACTCTTCACCGCTACACGGCTGAAAGGCAACGCATAAGGCGCGATTTTAGTAACTCGTGTCTGAGGGTGAACGATTACTGAACACCCTCTTTCTTTATGATACTTATGATGAGCGCCGCCGCGGTGGCTCAGTGGTTATGGTGCTCGGCTGCTGGCCCGAAAGACGCGGGTTCGATCCCGGCCGAGGCGGCTGGAATTTCTTTGGAGGAGAAATTCTAGAGGCCCGTGTACTGTGCGATGTCAGTGCACGTTAGAGAACCCCAGGTGGACGAAATTTCCGGAGCCCTCCACTACGGCGTCTCTCGTAGCCTTAGTCGCTTTGGGGCGTTAAACCCCATAAACCAACCATCCATACTTATGATGATGATGAAAAACTTCATTGGCCTCAAGGGTTCGGGATATGTGGTATGGTCGCTACCGTCACTCCAGAGCACCGTTGACCTCCCCGATTGCTCTTTCTCGAGACGTGTTTGCAGTCCATAGTTCCCATTACAATGTACACTCTAAACACGAATACGCCTACAAGGGAGTAAAAAGGGAGTAAAGTGTCTAGCGCACTTCGTTCTTAAAAGAGAGGGCGTTATCTCCCTTTTTACTCCCCTCTGTTTACAGTGTGCCAACTTCTTCAGCGCCATGCAAGCTCCCCGCTAATCTGTTACGCTAATCTGACGTTTCCGCCTTTACGTCTTGTGGCTTATTTTTAAGGCGAAAGCCTTTAATACCTCATCGTTGTCGACACAAGGTTGTCAGCAGAGGTGTTAAGCTTTTTCTTGTCAGTCCAGAAAAAAATCTTTGTGCACGATGGGATTCGAACCCCCACCCTTCCGTTCCGTAGCCGAGCACGCTAATGGCTACGATACTTCCTTTTTTTTTTCTTTGTTGCCTGGCTTTGACACATGATATTCAACAAAACAAACAATCAACAAAACACACTAAACGCTATGTACAGTCTTTGTCAAAAGTTTAGAGCCCAGGGGGTTTGCTTCTAAGCCTCTGGGACTCCTGTAACATTCGTGGTAGTCCTACCCATTGGAGGAGGCAGGACCAGAAATCTTCTTACCTTCAGCAAATTTGGTGCGCTGGAGATGCAACACGAACCACACAGTGAGGCTCAGAAACAAACCCCCTGGGCTCCAAACTTTTGACAAAGGCTGTACATACACACGGCACTGTCGTGGTCAGCCATTATGAATCTGGCTTCGTCAGATTAAAATTCACGCATATTCCACAGCGGCTCTAGTCTCGAGAGCCACTCTGGAGGCACCGCAGCTGCTTTGGTACCGTTTGACTTAAATGCTGATAGGCCTACACTGTATATGGCGCTCCAGAATGGCAGGCTTCCATTGTGACAGACACACGACCTGCGCGAACTTACTTTCGCGAAAACATAGACTGGTTTCTGGCCATCCAGAAAGGCTACGCTACTTCCTGCCAACGCATATGTAGTTCTGCTTGTCTAGGACGCTTGAGAGTGTTTGCAGAAAGGCGTCGAGTCAGACGAAAGCCTCCCAAACGCCCTCCCGTGTCTCCAGCATTTAAGGGGGGACACTGGTCTTGAAAAAAAATTTTTTATTAATGAAGTCACAGTTACGAAATCTTAGGGAATATGTATTTTTGTGTGCTGATTCCAAATATGTCGTTTAATTTCATGTAAAACAATGCCTTGAGCACTTATGCACTTTTTATGTTAGTATTTTGCGGAGAGTTATGGAGAAAATTTGCTGCAGGAAACTCGCTGAAATGTATGCCATTGGGTTCTCTTGACACCAAGGAATGCAATAAGGGTGAAATTGTCTTCCTGGCTCTCATAGAACTTAAGTTATAGAGTTTTGAAGTTGTCGCTTTAGAAACGAGAAGGAAAGTGTGTATTCCTGTTTCTCAAGTGGCAGCTTCAGTACCCTATTACTCAGGTTCTATGAGAGTCAGGATGATAATTTTACCCTTACTGTATTCCTTGGTGTCAAGAGAACCCAATGGCATACATTTCAGCGAGTTTCCTGCAGCAAATTTTCTTCAAAACTCTCCGCAAAATAATTGCATAAAAAGTGCACAAGTGCTCAAAGAATTGTTTTACATGAAATATAATGACATATCTAGAATCAGCGCACAAAAATACATGTGCCCTGAAATTTTCATAACTATGACTAAATTAATAAAATTTTGTTTTCAAGACCAGTGTCCCCCCTTAAGATTCACAAACAATTGTCTACTTAAGACACAAGCAGCAACACCGCGCTAAAGGCTTTCGCCTCACCGCACTTCAGGTCAACAAAGTGCCCCCCTGAATTTTTTCTTCCTATTTATAGCGGCGAAAACACTTCCCTTCTTCGCGGCATCCAAGCGGCATCCAAGGCGGCATTTGCGCCTTCTTCGCGGCTCGGCCGACGGTCGGACTTGTCGCAAACAAAAGAACGCTTCGGCGCCTTCATCATCAGCCACGTCCTCCTCGACGCCCGCGTTCCAGGAACGAGATTCCATCCGAATTCCGACGCCTGTCAGGACACTTCTGCTGACGACGCGCGAGCAGCAACAGGTCACGTGACACACGAGAGCCCGTATCGCCGGGCCAAGGCCGCCTTCAGGGAAAGGCAAGTTTTCCAGGACCACGCAGAAGAGGAGGAGGAGGGGGGGAGACGTGACACCGTGTACGTCGTCGTCTGCGTTCCGGAGCCTCCAGGAGATGGAGTCCCCCGAAAAGACAGCGAGAGGGCTAGCGAGCCCGCATTCCCAGAATGCACTAAACGAATGACAAAGGGCCTTCTGGAACGGCAGACAAGCGTAACTGAAGAAGACGAAACTGGCGCCCGAGCTGTGTTCGTGCAAGTGTCGTCGCCGTTACGGTAGCCACTACTTTGCCGTGGCTGTTAACTCTACCGCGAAAGAATTACCTCGCTTCGCGCGTCACTTTGTTGCTATTGTATTCCCCCCCTGCTCCCGGCTTTTGATTAGGAAGGCATAATGCTTCACTTCATTTTTATTTCCTTAAAGACCCCGGGAAGGACGGCAGATTGGGCGAGTTGGTGTTCCATGGTGACAAGAAAATTCAAACAGCGCTAAACAACAAGACCAGAAAGAGGAGCGCCGTGTTTGTCTCCTCTTTCGGGGCCTGTTGTCTAGCGCAGTTTGAATTTTCTTGTCACCATTAAAGACGCCCCTTCGGTGGTATTGCGTGAAGGGTGGGGTTACACATTTGATGAAAAATAGTACATGCGTATTTGATAGTTTGGTTTATGGTGGTTTAACGTCCCAAAGCGACTCAGGCTATGAGGGACGCCGCAGTGAAGGGCTCCGGAAATTTCGACCACCTGGGGTTCTTTAACGTGCACTGAAATCGCACAGTATACACGGGCCTCTAGAATTTCGCCTCCATCGAAATTCAGCCACCGCGGCCGCGATCGAACCCGCGTCTTTTGGGTCAGCAGCCGAGCCCCATAACCGCTGAGCCACCGCGGCGGCTGGCAAGAAGATGTTGCGAGAAAAGCTAGAAAAAAAGTTGCGTAAAGAAGAAATCACGATCTCTGAACCTGTTTAAATAACAGCACTGACGGTAGCGCGGGTCCTTATTCCCTGCTGCCATGAAGCGCGCGCTTGATCATTTGGTTTGGTTTATGGTGGTTTAACGTCCCAAAGCGACTCAGGCTATGAGGGACGCCGTAGTGAAGGGCTCCGGAAATTTCGACCACCTGGGGTTCTTTAACGTGCACTGACATCGCACAGTACACGGGCCTCTAGAATTTCGCCTCCATCGAAATTCAGCCACCGCGGCCGCGATCGAACCCGCGTCTTTCGGGTCAGCAGCCGGGCGCCATAACCACTGAGCAACCGCGACAGCTATATTCGCCCAGTGTGAACGGCTTGATATCGTGAACCATCTTAGGGAAGGTGAGGCCATGTTAGGGCACCACTCCGGCGTCCTGTACGCTAAGTAAATCAATGAAACAAGATGGTGTGCTCTGAACATACGGTATGTCACCGCATGTGGTGCGGTATGTGGAGTTTAACGCCACAAAAAGAAACATCAAGAGAAATAGTTATTAAAATTTTGAAAACAATAAAGCCTTGCATAATTAAAGAAAGACAGAAAGCGTGATGTTAAAGCACAAAAAACAAAGATGCTTGACACCGAGACCTACTGAACTACAGACCTGCACAAATGGCCCTGCTCCAGCGCGCACGTTCTAGTTCATGCCTTCGCCGCTAGGATAGAAACATGACGGGCGGCGTGGCGCTAATATATACCTGTTGAGAAAATGGCCTCCTCTATCATTTTATTTCAAACAGGGCAGTTTTGTCGTCTGTCCACGTAATCATTATGATCCATTTATCTATGCTAGGCATAGTGGTGCCAACGAAAAGAAAGCGGACAAAAAGGAAGACGTTTTTATGCTCTTTCAGAGCGAAAAAAAGTCGTTATTATGGCTATTTTCATTACTGATGTCAATATAGCAGAGAAAGACAGAACAGATGTATTAAATAGCGTGCACAAAATGGCAAATGATGATGATGATCATAGCAGACGAACAGGTCAACCGAGCGCCCTCAACGGCCAAAAAGCTAACGAAAGTTGGCGCACGCTGCTCCATAGGACCCCGCCATGTGTGCAGGTCTGTAGTTCAGTAGGTCTTGCTTGACACAATGCCCTTCCTTGACCTGTGTTCCCTATTGCGTGAGAACCCGCTAACCGAGACATAGAGAGTGGAAAACAACGAAACACAGACAGAATAGCACGAAAAAGAAACGAAAACCAACGGGAAGAAAGAGTGTAAGTAAATAAGGGAAAGGAGAGAAAGAATATGGGGATACTCAAAATTCAACAAGTGCGCTTTCTCTCATCACAATGTTGCCCAAGGCGAGATGGCTGACCATGCGTTGCCAGCTGGAACAAAACAAGAAGGACTAGTGTTTCGTCTGATTTTTCCAAAATACGTTTCTTACGTTCTATACTCACCCCGAGCGCCTGCACTGTAGCCCACACAGTTCTTTTATGGAGAGGTCGTCCATCCTGTCTTTGGCAACACAGTTAGGTGGGAAAGCGCCCTTGCGGAATTTTGAATATCCCCTATTGTGCCATCGCCATCGCTTCAGAGGCAAAAAACAACAACGGGTGTTTTGTTTACGGCCTCCAGGCTCCCAGCCATCTGAGTCTCTTTACACTGGTGGATCGCGCGATTCCTTGCCTCCTTGTTCATTCTCTCGGCGGCACGGACCCGCGTCGGGTTTCTGGGAACACTCTCCTAAGCGGCCCGGGGATCTTCGGACGGTCGCTCAGCGTTCGTGGAAAACTGTCGCTGTTTGTCCGCTGCCATCCCACCACACACCAGCCCCTTCTTATCGGAATGGGCTCCTGCGGGTGGAGATAACGAAACGATGTCTCTATTCGGAGAAGCGGCTCGGCTGTGACGTGTTTATTACGCGTTTGAGCGCGATAGAGTTAACTCGTTCTTGTTTATGCGGAGATTATGACACAGGAGCGCCTGATTAACGGGGCAGGCACTTCCGTATTAGCCGACTCCACGACGTAATCCGTATCACGGTAGGTAGAAAGTTAGTCGCGGATATGATCTTTTCGGGACTAGGAATCTTCGGTTCCCAGAGTTCTCCGTGCGCAAAGGAACGTCCTGTATTTGACAGATTCAGCATACCGGAGACGTATTAACGGCGGCGTATGCCGATTTTACGTACCTCTCGCGCATGCGCAGTATCAAGCGCATGGCCGGGTAGGACTACTGAGCATGCGCAACAGATGTACGTAAACCCGGTCTACGTCTCCGCAAATACGTCTCCGGTATGCTAAATCACTCTATTGCTTCAATGTGCACCGGGTAGTCCTAGACCGAGCATATGTCAGTCTCGTAGCCAGGACCACGGTTTTAGCGCCATGTATAGGGCCGTACTCGAGTCGCTAGACAGTCGGGGTGAGTGGGACACGGATGCTGTGGACAGCTTTGCAATCCCTTCAACGTAGTCGATATAGAAGCTGTGTTTTTCCCACACTGTACAGGACATTATTAAAGCCTCAGTTTATGAGCAACCCTGAGACAGCTTGCTCTCCGATGGTGAGAGCTGTTAAGAATTATCAACCCCATCTCTGCTTTCTTTTCATCGTCGACACAATGACGTGCGAAGGTCGACTGACAGCGTGAGTTGCGTTCTTCCCAGAACGCCGTCGCCACAGCGCCGGACCAAATCTGTTCTCGGAAGGTGTCGCCTAATAGATTGTAACCGCCCCGTCCCGAGACAAGCAGGGGACGCTGTGGTGCGCAACCTACGCCCTTCATCTCTCCCTGTCACATGTCCGTTCCGCTATCCGCTGGAATGTTACGAAACCACACGGTTTCTGCACCTCGGGCTTGACGTATGATATCGCGCCAGCGCGGTTTGTCAGGAGTGGTCATAGTTTCGGATTTGAAGGGGTTGGTGTTTTAGGGAATCATGCTCCGCATACCGGGGCAGGCCAATCGATATGCGCAGTGTCGAGGTGACTCTGTTTTAACGCGAAAGCATAAAGTGGGTCTGACGGACGCGAAAATCCGGCGTCGCACAAAACGTGGCGGAGTTACGAAACTCGCCATTGGTCGGAACGGTGTGACGTCATGAAAGGCGGGAAAATGCGAAATGTTAACCGGTAATAGTCAGTGCTAGTACTTAAAATTACTCCAACTACAAAGAAATAGAATGGAATGGGAATAGGATTTCAATGGAATTTCAATGCTTTCGCCTTACTCGCACATGAGTTCCTTAAGTGCACCCGGTAATTGTATAATTGACGCCCTATTGAATCAATTAAGGAAATAATTACGGCTGGGGCCTCCGTACCACCGAAGCCTCATCAGATGTCCCGCCGTCGCCTAGCTTTCTCGCTATTCTTTCATCCGCAGGTCCATTAGTGCTTTTTGATAGCCGCTGCATGTCCTGCTTGGCTCACTTTTTATTTGCCGACTATGTAGCTTACTGCGCTCGGGTGAGATCATTTTATAATTCATACTACTTCTAACGTTCGGCTTTTACACTTCTTGTCCTTCTCCGCGTAGCTCTTTGACCTCTTGTTCACAGTTTAGTCTCAGACATAGTTTAGTCTCAGACATAGTCTATTATGTTAGACTTGCTTGTTCACAGCATATTTCTGAGAAGTGAAGCTCCGCCCACATTCAGCCTCCGCTAATAGAATTCCTCCATGGCAAAAAAGTTCTCCGCTGCTTAAACGTATCTTGTTACATAAACCAGAAGCTTACCACAAGAAAAAGATTATGAGCTCTGGAATTTGGGCACGTGGATTGTTTGATATTGTCAAACGTTAAAAAGCCGATTTCGTTTACTGTTAGGAATGGCCAGTGGAGTAATACAGGACGCCGCGGACCGCGGCCCAGTGTTAGCAACTGCGTTTTCTTTTAAGTTGTATACTACTATAACACCGACACCTCGCTGACACGAGGAATGAAAACGATGTCGTCGTTCTATGTTTTTCTTTCACCCCGGTCTCTCCAAAAATGGAAGCGCCGCGCGTTATTTTTTCCGCTCGGTGGCGCTGACGTTGAGTTACGCTCGCAGTCGCTTCCTTCGTCGCGTCGGCAAGACCGCGACTACCGTGCGAACACGTCCACTCTGTATTTGGCGGCCTGAGTGCCGCTGCTCCGAATACCGGCCGCACTGAATCACCACCCTTGGAAGGAGGAGGTCGGATGAGCGATTGCCCGCGCTTCCTGCGAACGCGCGCTTCCTTAAAAGCCCGGCCGTCTTCATCGCCCCCCGCCACTCAAGCCGGCCATTCCCAGAGGCACTCGCTCACCTTTGTACCGCATTAACTCGAATGTAAGAGGCTGCACAATGAATGAATTAAAATTTAGTTTACCTTCCTCGATGATGGTTTTCAGAGGTTACTCGACTTTCTTTAAAGCATTTACTAGCGGAAATTTTTGAAATGCCTTTCTGTTGGCATCACTAGGTACCGAAAATAACGTTTTAGGCCCTATACACCACTGATTACTTCGTTTTCTATAAAATTCTGCAGAAAACTTTCCCATACATTGTGCTTGCCGCATGATGGCCTTAGCTGCCCATGTGCCATCAAACCCAACGCACAACACAACAGCAGTCTTGCTCGGTGACCACTGAGAGCCTGGAAGCCGCCGCAGTGGCTCAGTGGTCATGGCGCTCGGCTGCTTACCCGGAAGACGCGGGTTCGATCCCGACCGCGGCGGTTAAATTTCGATGGCGGCGAAGTTCTACAGGCCCGTGTACTGTGCGACCTCAGCGCACTTTAAAAGAACCCCAGGCGGTGGAAATTTCCGGAGCCTTTCACTACGGCGCCCCTCATAGGCGTAGTCACTTCACGTTAAGTTTCCGGAGCCCTCCACTACGGCGTCCCTCATAGCCTGAGTCGCTTTGGGACGTTAAGCCGACATAAAAAAACCCATAAACCAACCTGACTGACTGGTTAAATGAAACACGTTGCTGGTCTGGTTGATTTTGCTGGCTTTTTGGCTGGTCTGTGGTGCTTGCTGTCGGTGGTCTCCCTTCACGGCTCACCTATTATTACCCTTTGTTCGAAAGCGCTATTGACCTCCTAACCTGGAAAATGCGGGCGTGTGGTGAAGCCTTTGAAGTTAGTCACGTTATGCGGTAAATGGCGAGAAATAAACGAGACTTTGAATGAGGGTGAAGGTTAGTCAACTTGGAGAAATAAAGTAAGTACACCCGCGACTGCGTTTAGAACCCTTCTGTCCGTCTGCTCGCATACAAAAGTGTAATCCTGCCGATACTAGATTATGCATGTGTAATTTGGGACCCTTTCACCAAGACTAACATCACCAAGATGGAAATGGTGCAAAGAAAAGCAGTTCGCTTCATATATAATAGCTTTGGACGTACATCAGTAACCGAACTACTAATGAAAGCAAACCTGCCACCATTAACGCAAAGAAACCGTGTATCACGACTAAAATTCCTCTTTCAACTTATTAACGGTCATTATAAAACCGACCTCACGGGAATAATTAGTTTTTCATCTGGGTATTCTACAAGGCAGAGACACAGTCGCAAAATAACCGCCTTTAGCACCCATAATAACTGTTTTAAGTATTCTTTCTTTCCCCGAACAGTAACTGAATGGAATCTACAAACCAATGATCAAATTTCAAAATCATCACTGTCGGCATTTGTTTTAGGTATTGTTTAGAAACGTGTTGTCTTTAACTGTTTATACGCTCCATGGATCTAATTTGTATTATATGCTTTGTCTGCGTTATTGTTTTCATTATGTATTTATTGTATCCCACCCTGCTAAAATCCCCAGAGGGGATTGCAGTATTGATAAATAAATAAATAAAAATAAAATAGAACCCCCAAGCCTCGTGTTAAACTGCAACACACGTTCGCGCTGTGCATTGTTACACTTCGCACACAGCTTCAATCGCGCTTTCAGGTACGTTGCGTTGGTGTCCACGTGCAGAAACCTGCCTTCGTACAATATTTCGTGGTTAGCAACGCCAAACCATTCAAGCAGCACAGGTAATCGGGCCAATATTGTAAACGAATTGTTTCACTCTAGTCCTTTGAAGGACGGGCCTTTGCCAATACATTTCCAATACTGGGCCGATTAGCTGGGCTGCTGGGCTTTTTTAGTTTATCATTAGGTGAATTTGTTCCGAGGAATTCAAGATGGCGGCCTCCAGAGTACATCGATATAGCAACCCAATTGGGGATTGATTGGTGACGTCATTAGTATATCGAACTGGTTATTGGTGACGTCAGTGATTTTGTGGCGTCATAATTAACTAGTCGCATGACTACGTTTAATCGATTTTAGCTCAGTAATTAATGAGGCATCAAAAATGAATTAAATATTGGGAATCCTGTATATAAGTAGAACAGGTTAGACACCAAAATTAACTAATTAATTTAATATTTAGTTATTGTTATGGTTATGTTTAATTGCTTATAATTAACTAACATATAAAGTCATGATCTAACTAATGGATATTTTTATTTATTTATTTATTATACCTCAAATGCCCCAGTTGGGGTATTACATGAGGGGTGGGCTTATTACAGGCGTTATGTTATTCTTTCGATGAATGACTTGAAGCGGTCTGGATGGATGTGGCGAACTGCTTCGGCAGGAAGGCGATTCCAGTCCTTTGCTGTCTGAACGAAAAAAGCGTTCAGATGCGCAGTGGTATGTGCTGATGGCGGGTAGACTGCTTTGCCGTGGTTAAGGCGGTGAGAGGCTCGATGTGCAGGGACGATGACACAGCTTCCAAGTGATGAGTGGTAAAAGTTGTGAAAAAGGCATAGTCTGGCTATTTTACGTCGCGAATCGAGGGATGGAAGATTAGATTGCAACTTCATATTAGTGACACTTGAATGATAGGAGTAGTTCGAATGAATGAATCTTGCTGCACGATTTTGAATGGATTCGAGGGCGAGAGAAAGATTTGTCTGATGAGGGTCCCAAACTGCACATGCGTACTCCAATTTGGGACGGACGAGTGTTATGTAGGTAAGCTGTTTTATAGAAGGAGGTGCTAGACGCAGGTTACGACGTAGAAAACCGAGCACGCGGTTGGCGTCTTTGGTAATGTTAGAAATGTGGGAAGCCCAGTTCAGGGAATTAGAAATGGTGACACCAAGGTATTTATAAGATTCAACAGCGGAAATTACAGAGCCAGAGATATAGTAATTTGGTGAAACAAAGGACTGCCTGCGATGAAATGTAATTAACGATGTTTTATTAGTGTTTAAAGACATGAGCCATTTGTTGCACCAAGATTCGATGTAGTCCATGGGAAGCCCAGTTCAGGGAATTAGAAATGGTGACACCAAGGTATTTATAAGATTCAACAGCGGAAATTACAGAGCCAGAGATATAGCAATTTGGTGAAACAAAGGACTGCCTGCGATGAAATGTAATTAACGATGTTTTTAACGGGCTCGATGAGTAGGACATGTTAGACACCGATATTGCCTAATTAGGTTAATATTTACTTATGGTTAGGCTTAACATGACGGCCATGTCGTCAGCAATCGACAGCTCACAATTTCATACCTCATGGCGACCGGGCACCTACCGCCTTGAGGTAACAAAAAATGGCCCTCCAAAGAGGCTAAAAAATTTTTCGGCCCAAATTGTTCAAAAACATCCGACCTCAAGGCGGTAGGCGCCCGCTCGCCGCGTATGGAAAAGTCGCCTAATCACGCGGCAATACATCACATGGACGATAGATGGCGCTACCGAAGAGCTACCTCTCGTTACCTGAAGGTCTTCCAGACGGTGGTGGCATTTTTTTTACTAGGCATGTGACTAAAACTGATTTGACTTGAAAAAGTCAAGGGGTGCCTGTGTATGCGTTAATACGGTACTCCCAACTGCGCGAGAAGAAAGGAGGTGTTGCATACAGCGCTGTTTGCGGCATCCCGTTACAACACGCGTGCCGCGCAGGCGTCTTCGTCGCCTCCCGATTTCGACACCATCAGGGCGCGCGCTGGAGCGCTCGCGAATGGAAACTTCGACATTAACCTTGCCCTTGTCAAGATTCAACGAGAGGTCGTTTGTCTGGCTGAGTCGCGAGAGAAGAGCTCGAGGGAGACGTATGTAAGTCCCCCCCCCCCCCCCCACACACACACACTTTCTCCTTGTCGACTCCCTTGCGAATGGTCGCGGTCGTTTGCCGAGGTTATACGACTTTGTCGTCGCTCCAGTTCGTCTCCGTCTTGGCGGTAGTTTACGCCCGTCAGGGCGGTGTCTGCGTCTACACCGAGAATCGCCGTCACCCCGCCGTTTCTAAGCTATTTCAAACGTGTCATTTTTAAGCAGCGCTCTGTATAGAGTAACGGGTAACGATGACGCTGCAGACATTTAAGTATTGAGAGCCTCCGCTACGCTTCCGGAAGACATAATGGTGATGCGGGGAGGGGTATGGCGCTTCCGTCAGCAGCTGACGAAAAATGGTTGCTGAGAATGATGGTGGTGACGATGTGACTGATAGTGATGGCAATAAAGGTGGAGCGGGAGTCTGTACACAGCTGGCTGAAGGTAATTTCTTCCTGGCACGACGCTGAGGCGCTGGAATCTGGCATTTTGTATTTTTATTGTTTTCTTTTTTTGTTCGTTTTTTTTTTAACGGAGTTCGTCGTCATGCCGCGGAGGAAGGAAGAGAGTGAAGTACTTACTGTTCCCCGTTCGACTCCAGCGAATGTGTCCACAGGCAGGTCATAACTTCTCCTCCTTAGTGTTCACAGTTTAGGAGCGGGCTAGCTTAAACGGCCTAGGAAAAAAGGAGGAAAACGATAACGAGGCTGTTCGAAAAGCTTGTGTCTATTTTAGGCGGCAGTTCTACCCATCTTCGACTTCCATATATGCCCTAGCTGTGCTCACGCAATTATGAGGGCGCCAGGGTGCTTACTATTTATCATTGAACTTCCTGGTAAACGTCTGTGTTTGCAGACAAAGGGAAAAAAATGGCAGTGGTTTAGCTCTGGTTAAACCTGGAGGATTGCGAAAGCAGCGAGGAGAGAGAGAGAGAGAGAGAGGCGATGGAGAGCGCGCGGCAGCAGCGGGGGCCCCGGCACGCTAGCTATGCGCCGCTACGCGCCCGCGCAACTGGCGAGCGCGGCGGCGGCACCACTGAGTCACCCGCGCAGCGATGGCGGCGGCGCGCCAGCTGTGCTCCGTGTGACGTCACTGCTCCTCGCGCATGCGCAGTATGGCCTTTCGACAGCTGCGCGAAATGGCTCGGCGACTCGCGTAGTATTGCTTTCGCAACAATAAGGAACTCTGATGACACAAGAAACCGGCAAACTCAGCGAACAAGGAATTGCGTTCACGCTCAAGCGAGCTCAAGACAAACGCTAAGCACACAGTTTATCGGCTGTAGTGGATTAAACGCCAGGTCAGCGAAGGATAAAAATTAAAACAAAAGCAGCAACGAATATCGAGAGCTTGCGAGACGCGACATTGCGTCAGACTCTCTCGCGTGCTGAGGAAGACTTGAAAAAACCCCGACCATCTTTCCCCGTGGTACCGCTTAATTTCTGTGGAGAATTTGTGGGTGTCGGCCGCTAAGCCGAATATATGAAAGCAATCTTTTCTTTTTTTCCTTCATGCCAGAGATAACGCTTTCGTTGCGAGCGTTGCTTCACCCGCGATGTATACATGGTTGCTGTTCGCTCGAGATATGTGCAATAAATTAGGCTGTTGCGAAAACTGAAGGTGCGGGATTGCGCACCTATGTCGCGAATAATTTGGTTATCTTCCTTATGCGATATCAGAAAAAGAAACAGAAAGAACATAAAGAACTAGAATGAAAGAGTGAGTCCTGACTTTCACCGCCACCTCGGAATGTGCGCGCGAAATGTTTCAAATATGAAATCTGTTTCACATTGTTCCAAAAGATTTCGAAGCATCTACAAGACAGCATGACCGCTAGAAGGAACCGAGCATATACGGGGTTTTTCATGGAAGGTTTTAAGTCATTTTTAAAAAATAGGCTTTTTGGGATAAAAGTATGGCGTGTGCGGAATACTATTACCCGTTGGCGGACACCAGAAAGCCGGTGAATCATTTTAAGCAGTAAGCTGGTTAACTAATTTGTTATAATTAACTTTTTAGCTATTAGAGTTAGACGCCTAGTTGCAATTAGAGATTTGTAGCGATAGTTAGTAATAACCATATCAGTTTTTAGAATTTCGAAAACGCGATTATCCTCGTGCCAAAATACGCTCGTTTTCGAAAAGCCTGCAGGCAAAACAATCTTTCCAGTGCACGTAACTAGTTAAAAAAGCAAATTTTGTCGAGCCACAGCGCCAAGGGTAATCGCGTTTTAGAAATTCTAACAGCTGATATCTCCATTACTAACGACCAGCTACAAACCTCCCACTGCAACTGGACGCCTAACTCTAATAGTTAAAAAAGTTCATTATTAAAAATTTGTTAACCAGCTTACTACTAAAAACGATTCACCAGTTTTCTGGTCTCCACCAACACTTGTAATATTATGCTGGAAAAGGCATATTTTTACCTAAAAAAACCTGCTTTTGAGAATTGCTTAATTTTCCCTGAAACACCTGGTATGCACGACCTCTCTATGTCCCATGTTGTGTCGCCGAGTTGACAATGCTTAATGAACTCCGATTCTTTCTATTAAGATCGCTTCAGTATTGTGCAGTTTTACAGGCATTCGCAGCGTAGCACTCTTAGCCAACATCTGAGGTTGCTCGGGGTTATGACACATGGCGCAACAAGGCACTATAGCGCTTCTCGCTAGCGAACAGCATCCCTTTGTGTTCACTAGAAGCAACACCCTACTGCATCCCCCCTCCCCCGCCATGCGAAGTTTTATGCTTCCCGCGTAGTAGAAACCCGTTCGCAGTACGGCGACCACTCTCCGAGAAGCCGCGCCGACGATCAGATGTCAAGGGGTTACGAGAAAGAAGAAAAGAAAAAAATGATGAAAAGAAACAAAAAAGAAAGCGATCTCAAGCGTGCTTCTGGTAGTGGCTTGGCTCTTAGCAGCTGAGGCACAAGAATAGCCGGGAACGGAAGAAATAAAAAACGTGGCGGACGCAGAAGCGGCTTCTGCGGCTGCCGTTGGAGAAAGGGATGCGGCGGCGAGCCGCTTTGAAGTGTGTCGTCTGCTTCCTCGTCAGCTTCTGCGTAATTCGTCTGCTCGGAAGCCGCGCAGACGGCAAAAAAGCGCAACGGAGCAGACGTACACGTGTTAATGGTGGGCTGCTAGGGGCGGGAAATTCTGAAAAAGTGTAGAGCAACTTTTAATGAGTTTTCTCCTTCGCAACCACTTTTATTGATCGTTGTAAGATCTCTGTGTGTGTGTGTTTGTGTGTGCGCGCTCGCGTGTGTGTTTGTGTGTGCGTGCATGTGAGTGTGTACGTTCATGCATGTGCGCATGTGTCTGTGTGTGTGTTTGTTGTGCGTGGGTGCGATATAGAGGAAGAGCTCCGTTATTTTTGGAATTTTTTTATTGTATGCTCTGTTCTATAAATCACCTCGTGTCCTTCAATCACTTTATACCTTTCACCTGGCAACATTTTATGCTTGTATGCATTTTATTCGTTGCATTTTGCGCTGTAATTTTGTTCTCTCTAACATAATGCCTCCAGGTTTCTTTTTTCATAGCTATTTGCATGTAGCAGCTCCTAAAAAAAGCTCTTTATTTCATTTTATGCGGGCCTACTCATCTAGAAGGCGTTGGACTGCTGGTGGAAAAAATATATTGCTGCTTGGTCTCATAGTTTCATTTGGAAATAGAAGTCTTGAGCGCTTACGCGGACGTCATAGGTTTATTGACATTTCTTCATTAAGGCATCAGTTAATTGTATAGAGCTTACACATACTCTACTAAAACAGGGGTTGTTCTGATATTAAAAGTTGCGTTAATTACCATCACAGATAGATTTTTAACGGCTAGCGCCTTATGCAAAAGACGTCTTTGCGTACATAATCAGAAATAAACTCCTTTAGTTCCCCAGTTAACCCCAGGATAGGGTTAATTAGAAAGCTATGAGAGAGGCCTTTGTCGCGCAGTGGGCGTAGTCAGGCCGATGATGATGATGAGTTCCTTCGGTAAATATAACCTTGGATTCTCGGTAAATATAAACTTGGATTTCTTTCTCCCTTTATTTAGTCCTTTATATCTTCGGTGGCAAATGAAGAAACGATTTACAAAGCCATTTTCTTTCCTTCCAGTGACGCATTCTAACGGCAGCCATTGACACAACACCCACTCGAGCAACACACGTGAGGCGATTCCAAGAAACGCAATTCCATTTTTCTCGGCTGTGGAGCAATCTTTTCTTGCACCCACTACCATAGCTACACGGGCCACTAACTCACAACTCTAACTCAAGCAATCACTGCTAGACCCGCACGCAGGAACAACCGCGTAACTTCTTCCAACTTCCTTCGCTTAACTCTTTCTCTCTATCTTCCTCGTTCGGCTCCCGGGAACCGCGAGACCAAAAACAGACTCCTTCATCTTCCAAGAAGAGAAACTCCGGGTACATATGACGTCACTGCCGCGGCTATAGCCGTCCGTCCGGCGTTCTTTGCGGGCTCAGATGCTCGAACTTCTAGCAGCACACGCACTTATCGCGCGCTTTCGCGCGTAGTGCGTGAGTTCCAGAAAAAAAGCGCGCCGAGTTTCTTCCGGGTTCTGAGCGCGGGCGCATACGCTTCGTGAATGAAAGCCGGGGCGCTCGCCGGATGCTAGCTTCGCAGAGATCTTTAATCACCTCTGGAAACTCCGCACAAGGTCCATGCATCCAAATCCGGCACTCGAAAGAAAGACAGACAGGCAGGATAGCGGACGGATGTACAGGCGGAAAATCTGGCTTAGAGGTCAGGAGACTGACACGTCATCTTCGTCATTCAGATGTTTTCACACTCTACGCAGGAACGAATAAAAAAGATGCCCAGGCTTAGCTTGGTTAAGCCAAGAATGCGTTGCATATTGCGCGGTCTTTTTGCGCGAGGTATTGCTTGGCGGCACTCGATTTTCTCAGCAGCTTTCCTCCGTGACGTATGGATGGATGGATGGATGGATGGATGGATGGATAGGAGCGCCCCCTTTGAAACGGGGCGGTGGCAACCGCCACCATGGTCAGCCGTCCTTTTTTTCTTTTTTTTCCTTTTTTTGTTTGTTTTTCTTTTTTTCTTTTTTACGTGGTTTGGTGACGTCACCAAACACGTGACGTCACGTCACATGGTTTGGTGGCTGCCCGGCCGCGCCCAAGGGCTGAACTGAGTGACTGAAATATGCTACGCATAAAAGGAAGTAAACTGTCCTGAAACTCCGGTTTAAACCCGGCTTACCACGACGTGAGGCAACTTAGCTGTGTCGCCTTTGGCTTCGGTATGCAACAGCTGTTTCTTCCCGCTGCTCACCTATGGGGCAGAAACGTGGAGGATAACAAAGAGGGTTCAGCTCAAGTTAAGGACAACGCAGCGAGGTATGGAAAGAAAAAATGACAGGTGTAACGTTAAGTGATCGGAAGCGGGCGGAGTGGGTGAGAGAACAAACGCGGGTTAATGACATCCTATAGTCGAAATCGAGAGGAAGAAATGGGCTTGGGCAGGGCATGTAATGCGAAGGCGAGATAACCGCTGGTCCTTAAGGGTAACGGAGTGGATTCCGAGAGAAGGAAAGCGTGGCAGGGGGCCGCAGAAAGTTAGGTGGGCGGAGGAGATTAACAAGTTTGCGGGGATACGGTGGGCGCAACTGGCAAAGGACAGGGTTGATTGAAGAGATATGAGAGAAACATTTACCCTGCAGTGGGCGTGGTCAGGCTGATGATGACGAAGCTGTCCCCTAGCGCACACCCTTTTTAAAAGAAGGCACGCTGACAGCAGCTCTCTCCCTTTTATGTCCCTTATAGGCGTATTAATGTTTAGAGTGTGGCGCTGCGCGACACATCTGTTTTCCATGACAAGGACACGTCGGGATCATTCATCCACCACAGAAATTCCTGTGTGCGTGAACTTTTTGTTTGCGTTCGGTAGTCATGGGCATAAATTTGCTTTAAGATTCAAATATCTTTTTTTTTATTCATACCTCGAATGAAACATATTTTCCAGTCCTTGAAGCCGTATGAATATTGTATAACGTGCGTATTATAAACTTGCCCGTAATAAAACACGCAGCACGAAACCATGGTACCCAGAGAACGATAATTAAAGCAGGACAAAAAAAATGGATCTACCATACAACAAAAATAACTTTGGTTCTGAAGCTCAGTTCTTGCTCTGAGTCAAACATAAGCCAAACCAAACAAAAAGTTCGTGTTTCCTTGAACTCGCATAGAAACTGCTCGTAGATTACATCCGTATTTTTGTAGAGTTTCGGAAGTTCTGGGAGTGCAAGAACTGTGGGCGCGTCTGTATACCGGCCTTCGCACTTCATCTCTGTACGCCGGCTACGCACTCGGCTCGAAATATGCAAACGAGTTCTTCCCCTCCTTCCGATGATTCCTTTTACGCGGTGCCTTCCTGGTTCTCTCGCGAAGAATCCATTTCCGGTAAGAAGACTGTGATGCTCGTTCATTTTCCGCTAGCCTTCTTTTCAGCGGACGCATGTCGTCTGCTCCCGGTTGCCCGCTACTCATTCGTCTGCGTTCTTGTAATCCGTCGTCTGCAAGTACGCTCGAGCCGACGAGAAAGAAGAACAGAAAATCTTTTTCCCGGTTCCATTTTCCGAGCATCCAATGCGTCGTTTGAAGTGTTGCCTCGTTCCTTTTTCAGCAGTTTCGAGAAGTTTGGGTTGTTTTTAGAAACCTTCGAATGCGTACACGGCAATTCATACATAACCGGCACCTATATATAACCGTGTCCTGCAGAACCTAGTTCTGCATATAACACGTTGTTTTTGTAGTGCGGCAACAAGTGTTTCGCAACAAATAGCCCAGAACGTCCCTCGCAAATATTTTACTTTTTTTTTTCGTCAGAATCGCGCTCCTACATCCTTCGAAAACGCGAGCGCGCGGCACAAGTTCGCCATAACAACACGGCACACAGATCTCGCAAGTCAGTTTGCGTCATGCAGCAAACCATAACACGACACGAAGCGTGACGAATGGTGATTTTTATTTTTTTCCCCTCCATTTCCTGGAAAAGTGCTTCAAAGCTTCAAATATATGACGCGCAGTTGTCGGGTTTCCTATAGTTCCGCTCCCGAAACGCAGTCAGTGTGTCAAACGTCTCCGCGTTTCCTGTTTACGCTGCCACATGACGTATTCTTCAAGCTTAGTCAAAGGAAATGATGCAGAAAGCAAACACGCGAATGCACTCTCAGCGTTTTTCATGCAACCGGCTTCCAAGACTGCGCGGTATGCAAATAGTCATCCGACACGTTTTGCTAGCTCAGTGCCACGCGTCGTCTGCTTCCCGGACCCCCCATAAAACAAAACAAAAAGCTACGTCTGCTCGCTCCCGAAAGTGTTGTCGTCTGCGAGAAGTAAGCCTTTTTTGCAGACGCCTATAAAGCTTGTCCCTGGAAAACAAAGTGTGAGTTGAGCGAAAAAGGTGCCGTCTTTTCTCTTTTAACGGTAAACTTTGGAGCGTTAACATTTTGTGCTGCATGGACTTAGAGATTCTGAGAACATATAAGACAGCCATGGATACAGGCGCGAGTTTTCCTACTTCGGCGAAGGACGCCTGCACGGCGCCACATCCGGTTCGTCTGCTTATCGAGTTCGCTGTAAATCGTCTGCTACTCCGGGCGCCGCGGAGTACGCAAAAACGGCTCTCACACCACGTTCGACGAAGTGTTTCATCGCTTTTAGGACTGAAGGTTGTTAAAACGGAAAGGAACGGCGTGAACAGAAGCAGGTGTGGCTTCTATCTGCGTTTTAATCGAGCGCCGGCCGGCGTCATAAAAATTCAAATGAGTAATAAACCCGTTCCAGTTTATGGATCGCCGAAGTACTTCCGGTGAAAAGGGCGCGGAGGGATTCTGCCGTGAACTCTACTCTGAAGCGGGGTACTTTCAAATAACTCCTCAGAACGCAAGGAATTCTACATACTTAGACTTTACTTTTTTAGGAAATTGCCTTCGGTTGGATTGAGTAGGAATGAGTGTTCACTTATCATAGCTTTTTTTTTATTAAGTGCACATTTCTTGTGTAGTTAAGCCTACATGCTAGCTGCAGATGTTTCATACCTTCGAAAATTTTCGCCAAGAACTGAATTCTTTCTGTAAACAAATTATTACCTTATAAAAATGATCCATAGATCTCTATGGACTTCTTATTGACTCTATTGACTTCCTATAGATAATGCTTTTTGACTATTCATAGTCTACAGATTGTCCATAGACAAATGTTAACTAAAAGTGTATGGCCATAAATCTATAGACTGTCTATGGCATTTCTATTGCCTGTAGACTTCTCTAAGATTTGTCTATAGACAGTCTATAGACTTGATAGACAGAAGTCTACAGACTGTCTAAAACTTTTTTTGTAAGGGTTCGTCTCTGTCGCGTGTACTTTGTTCAGAAACAATTGCATGATCTTCTGGGAAAGTGAAATACCGTTATGTTAATATTTGCCAGCAGTGCAATGCAAGCAGACCAACTGTCGCTGTGAGACCTCTGAATGTTTCGCCACATGAGGAAACAACACAAGGAGGAGACGCATCCGTACTTTATTATATATTTTATTATTCAGCGCACAGTCGCAATCGAAACTCACTTTGTTGCTCCTTCACAAAGCAACTCAGGGGGTTTGTCTAAATCAAAAATTTTCTGCCTCCTTGTCCTAACTGAGGGTTCCCACTAAAGGACCAAGCCAAGCGGTGTCACGCACGCGCACGCACACACAGGCACACACACACGCGAACACACAGACACGCGAACACACGCACGCACGCACGCACACACACGCGAACACACACACACGCGCGCACGCGCAAGCACGTACGCACACACACACGCGCGCACACGCACACGCACAAAGCCGCGGTGGGCCCCGCCGCGGTGGCTCAGTGGTTACGGCGCTCGGCTGCTGACCCGAAAGTCGCGGGTTCAATACCGGCTGCGGCGGCTGAATTTCGATGAAGGCGAAATTCTAGAGGCCCGTGTACTGTGCGATGTCAGTGCATGTTAAAGAACCCAAGGTGGTCGAAATTTCCGGAGCCCTTCACTACGGCGTCTCTCATAGCCTTAGTTGCTTTGGGACGTTAAACCCCAACAAACCAAACCAAACAAGCCGCGGTGGCTCAGTGCTTATGGCGCTCGACTGCTGACCCGAAAGACGCGGGTTCGATCCCGGCCGCGGCGGCCGTATTTCGATGGAGGCGAAATTCTAGAGGCCCGTGTATACTGTGCCATGTCAGTGCACATTAAAGAACCCCGGGTGGTCGAAATTTCTGGAGCCCTTCACTACGGCGTCCCTGATAGCCCGAGTTGCTTTGGGACGTTAAACCTCAATAAACCAAACCAAACATTTGACACGATTTCGTGGCTCTCGAATTTCCACTCTTAAGCAGACTTAAGAGCAATACTGTATTTTTTTTTGTAACGAAGGCTGTAGAATTTGAGAAATATAATGTAATCGTCAACTACAAGTGGTCGGAAAAGCACACTTTTTCTTTTTAACGACCCTTTACAAAGATTACTCCTACGAAGAACAAGTGTAGGCGTCATCGCCGCTTGTTGCCGAGGCGTCTGTCCCATTCGATGTAAAGGCACTCCCTGTCGCGTCTATTCGAGGAACTGTCTGGCAAACCGAGCCAAAAAAAAAAAAGCGCCGAGATGGATCGGCGCGCGTTAAGTCGAGTCGCCCGCGCTTTTCTCGCGCGCGCGCGCGCGTTTTACAATCCGGTCGCTTTTATAAAGCCCACCCACGTGGTGATGAAACCGCAAATGCGTGCCACATGCATAACGCGGGCCCTCTCATATTTATGACACAGCGTGTTCACGGTTCTTCTGTCTGCGCTTTTTCTTCCTGCACCCCGACGTTACGAGATGGAAACCTCCGTGTCGTTATGCGGGCCACTTTGCTCGACGGCTTAAACTATTTAGCGCATGCTCGCTGGCTGACCTTTCGAAGTTGCGCACTCGCTGTATGCGCCATGGGCGGGCTCATTTTAGCAGCAAGGCTCTCAATGTGTTAATGCAGTAGCGTTGAGGGTCGCGTTCTGCAGAAAAGCCGTCGTCGTAGGCGTTGTGAGCGAAATGTTGGGCCACTTTGGTCACGTGACCTGCGGCGTCATCAGAAGGTGTCCATCGGGCCCCGCCGGTGGCAGAGCCTGCCATCGCAGTGCAGTGGCGCGTATAACTCAACCGCAGCACTACTGCGCTGAAGGCTCGCAGAGCTGGCGTAGTGTAGCTCTCGCTACAAAAGCGGAAGCTGCGGTGTGAAGTCCGAAGTGTCGGCTGCAGACAAGGGCATGGGCATTCAGTTAATGGCGCCTTTTGAAGTGTGCAAAGCTCTCCCCTGTCCTTTCTTGCTATCGCTACCCTCTATGCTTCTCCTCGCTATCCTCTCTCTTTCATCATGGCCGACTGCAGCTCAGGTGCTTGAGATATTAATATAGCAATTGCCGTGGCCGGCAACATTCTTTTCCTTCACTTTTTTTTCTTTACAATGAACCACTACAACCACCGTCATACTGAAGTAATTACAATGCACGCTTTCGAAATATCCGAGAAACTAGCTTTTCAACTTTGATTAGTTGCACAAGACACTGGGTCCGGTTTCGCCACCTCGCCATGGCGCTTGCACAAAGGGTTTTGCGCTAACGCTATCTTGATTTGGCTCCCACAGATGCACTGTTTCCTAGATAGTTGCTCGTTGTCGAGCGGTTCTTTTCAAAGTTAATGAGCTTCGAACAAATGGTTTCGAGGAACCCTCGGCATACGCTACGACAGGAATATCGAAACTGCCTTTGCATCGCAAATTTCTATCCATTGTCGGATAGAGAGAAGAACTTCCACTTAGTCGGTGAATTTTATCCTCAATGCAAGTTTGAAGGACGTCTCCGCTTGGCAACAATGCGGCATGATGAAAACTGCAAGTAGAATCGCAGATCGGTTAGCGCAATTAACTCTAAGGTTTCCGCGTCAAGGTTTCATGGCGTTCGGTTAGTAGTAGATAGTGAGTGCGATAAATCGTCGCGTGCTCTCCCTAATGAAATGCAAGCGATGCAAGCAATTCTTTTTGAAGAAGACGAAATGTGCTGCGTATGCTAACAAGTACAAGTAGCGTGATTGCTAGGCCCTTACAATTTGTTTAGAAAATCTGTAGGCTGTCTATACTTTTTCTATAAAGTCTTTTCTATAAAGTCTATGAGACTTTGTCTGTAAGGTCTATAGTTATGGTATAGACGAATCCTATAAACTAATCTAAGGAAATACAAATCCTATAGGCAGCCTATAGAAATAGCCACGCACTTTTGGTAGACTTTCTTCTACACAGACTCTATAGACTATATATAGACAAAAGTAAATATCTCCAGGAATGCACTGTAGTCTATAAGAAGTCTATAGCCAGCCTATAGACCATTTTTTAATTGGGGATACGAACCGGTATACAAATATGCTGCCACTGATGTTGATTGCACTAGTACGACGCTGTCGATGGAACGACAGAGCGGTACCGGAGGCTGCGACGATCGAGGTTCAGACGAAGCCAAGCCGACGAATGACAAGCCGATGGTGACGCATTTGCACTAACTGATAATAACATGGTACGTCAAAATCGATTTCCATCGAATTTGTTTCGCAAGAACCCGCACGTCGTGACCGACGAGATAAGCCGACTTCGTACGTTGAAAGTTAGCCTGGCAAATATGTCATGTGGAGTATTCTTCTGTTCCAGGGGCAATAATGCAATGCGTATGGGGTAAAAGCTGTTCGGGTTTATGTATTTCTTATAAAAGACGTAGCTGACACACAAGATTACCGGCCATAGATTAAAAGAGTGCGTGACACAAAATTTAGAACGCAAATCCAAAAAAAAATGGCGATTACACCCGGTAATTAATGCGTATCATCGGCTCCAGCAACTACTCTTCTAATTCTGCCTTTTACTTCGAATGCTGCCGCCACGCATTAGTGCGCTTTGTCGAAGTCCATGGAGCCCTCTACGTGCAGATTCAGGACATACCAAAACAGACTGCTCCAAACAGAGCGAGGCTTGCGGAGCGCGCCATATTAATTCATAGATAGTGCTTTCGTCTGCTGTATAGGCTCTGAAATATAACGAAATTTTTGATGTTATGAGAGTCTCTTAAGTCAGGGGTCTCTGCTCCGTCGTTTTTTGGCCTCGCGGTCAATCAGCTGCTATACACTATTCGGCCGCTGAAAAAGAGGTCGCGGGTTCGATTCCAGGCGTGGCGGCCGAATCCACTATACGCTGTACTTCATTGCTCAGAATGTTTGCTTTCCTTCTAAAGGAGTATAGACACCTGATTTTATTGGCATGCTTTCTTGTCTACAATGATGCGGAAGATGCATGAATCGCCATGTGGTGAACGCCTACGACAGATAAAGATTTTATGATCAAATTTCTGCCTCATGCTGTTTCGGTTTCAACAGCCGAACGGTGGCTGTGACGTCAAAGTTGGGTACAGGTGAAGCGAGGCATGAAAACACGGCGATATAATCGATGCTTCGTCGTTTTAATTCACTACAACACTAAAGCCAGTCTGCCTAAATTCCTATAAATTACAACGAATGAAGTAGCAGAGGTTAAACTACGGTTTTCTCATGCCTCACGTGACCTAAACGCAACGCACCCACCTTTTCTTGACATATCACAGCAATGTAGAGCCCTCAAAACCTTCAAAAATGCCTTCCGAACCTACATACTGTCCAACTCAAAGCTTTAAGCATACATGTTTTGATAACCAACTAAACTTTTTATTGGATGTTATTTATTTTAATGTTGTTACATTAGCACTTGTATAATGCTGTAATCCTTAGTACTTTTCTACGCACTGTAAGGGTGACAGGGCCCTCGTCAGGCAGAGAACATCTGCCTTTTGCTCTGTCATCCTAGACCGCCTGTGTCTGAAAGAATGTTACAAATAAAAATAAATAAATAAACTTCGACGTCACAGAGCTGTTGAAACCGAAACAGGATGAGAAGAGTTTGATTATAAATTATTAAATGGTCGTAGGCGAATGCCATGTGGTTATCTATGTAATGTCTTACGCATTACTGCAAAGAAGAAAGCGTACCATCAAAATTAGGTGTATGCAGGGTGTTTCCCTCAAGATTTTCAGCAATTTTTAAAAGTAGGCTCTGTGAGTTAGAAGAGCACTTTTTTTCGTCATAGCATTGTTGGCTGTGTAATGCATCAGAGTACAGCTAAGGCGTGCAATTTAGCAGGATAGTTAACTAATATTAGCTGGTGAAACCTTTTTAGAGGCGCATCGCCCACCGTAAGTAATCTACATATCAGTTTTTAAAAATCCTAAAACGCCGTTACCCTCAGAGGTGTGGCCATCAAATTCTGCCTACATCGTACCAAAATACATGCTCTTTCGAGGAGCTTGCAGGCAAAAAAACCTCTAAAGCCCTCGCAAGCCGTCGAAATAGCTATAAATGATGGACCACAACGCCGAGGGTAACCGCGTTTTCGAAATTCTTAAAAATTACACGACATTACTTACAGTGGGCTACACGCCTTTCAGTAATTAAGGAGCCTAACAGTAAATAATTGAAAAGTTAACTATTCAGTATTAGTTAACCATTCTGCTAGCTAGCACGCCTCAGCCTACACCACTGACAATGTTATACTGGGAAAAGGCGGTCTCCTAACTAAAGAAGCCTGTTACTTAAAATTGCGAAAAGTCTCAGGTGAAACACCCCCTAAAGTTCTCCTTAAACACATTAACCTTTCAGCTATCCTGCGCTTTTCTTACCACAAGCACATCTACGCAGTCTATAAATATGCCAGCAACGGGCCATAGTCGGAGAGAACCTGACCGCATTTTTTTTTGCACAAACTAAGTCTCAATACCAAACCCCGACTATGCACGAAAAAGGCGTTCTAAAACTTGCCAGCGCCTAGGGACCTGGTTCTCGGAACACGCTGTCCTGGTTTCCCCACCTTTCCATAAAATCCCCACGGGAGAAGGGAAACCACACCGGTCGGAAGGAAGACGGATGATTCAAGCGAAATGCTCGAAGAGGGGAAGAGGATGTGGCGAAAGGGAAAGAAGACTGCAGGGAATCAGGTGTTCAGAACCGTGCACGTAAGCATCTACATGGCGCTAGCGTCGCACCTTTGCCGCTAAGGGCCTTGGAGGCGAAGGCGGCCGTCCGTTTGAAGCTCGAAAAAGAGGCGTGGTAGATCGAACGACCACAGCGCCATCTAGTGTAGGAAATTAAAGTAAGAAGAGAAAACCTAAGTAGCTAACAACGTTAGAAAGCATCTTATAAATGTAAAAAAATGCGTGTTTGATTTTGCTTTCTGGACTGCTGTTCATATATTACGCTCAGACCTAAAGACAGTAAAAATGTAGCAGTACCGGGTGCCCCTGGTGGCCGGAACGATAAACAAAACACCTTGCTCCTGGCGAGAAAAGCTGTGGATGTACAGTTCATATGTGAAGAAAGTAAGAAGAAATACAATTCTAAGTTCAGCGAGTTTATAAAATACTAAACTTTAATTTTTGCTCAGTGGCTATGGTGCTCGGCTGCTGGCCCGAAAGACGCGGGTTCGATCCCGGCCGCGGCGGTTGAATTTCTTTGGAGGAGAAATTCGAGGCCCGTGTACTGTGCGATGTCAGTGCACGTCAAAGAACCCCAGGTGGTCGAAATTTCCGGAGCCCTCCATTACGGCGTCTCTCATAGCCTTAGTCGCTTTGGGACGTTAAACCCCATAAACCAACCAACCTAAACTTTAATTTTAAATCTTTCACATTAGGCACCTCATGCATTCAGTGATGGGCGCTGAAGTTAAGCGTCTGTTAGGCTTTCGGCCTGTTAGACCTTTAGGCTGCACCGTGTAGCGGCGTCGGTGCTACTTTCAGGTTCTGCTCCTTTGGTGAGAATGGGAGCCTTTGCTGGGAAGGCCTTGGGGAAGTGTCGCGTGAAAAGGACTTTCACAAAGGCACCGCGCCTTCGAGAAATGGGACAGTGTCTGGCTAGATTTCAGAGCCGTGCATTGTCTTTCAAGACAAATGCAAAGCACGAGCAGAGTACGAATTCTGCCTTCTCGTCACACTTGCACTCGAGGAACGTGGAAAGTTACTCGTTAAGTACTCTCTGAACAGGAAGGAGTAAAAAGGGAGTAAAGTTGCCCTCTATTGCAAAGGGTGTGCGCTAGAGGAAAATTTACTCCCTTTTAGGTGTATTCGTGTCTAGAGTGGATGTTTTCTAGACCATCACTGAATCAAGAGGGAGAAATGGGCTTGGGCAGGGCATGTAATGCGAAGGCAGGATTCCAAGAGAAGGTAAGCTGAAGCAGAGGGCTGCAGCAAGTTAGGTGGGCGTAGGAGATCAAGAAGTTTGCGGAGATACAGTGGCGGCAGCTGTCACAGGACAGGGTTAATTGGAGAGACATACATGGGAGAGGCCTTTGCCCTGCGGTGGGCGTAGTGAGGCCGATGGTGACGATGATGGTGATGTTTTCTAAGAAACAGAGTTGCGCTGAGCGTAGGAAGACTTGCACTGTTACCAAAACACTCTTAAGATAAAAATAGCCAGATCTTGGGACACTTTTTCGCTGAGGAACGAAGGTCATTCGTGTACTACTGAGACAATGGTTCACGGCCAAGGCCATTAATGTACTCGGAGAGACTCCTGGTGGTCCATAAAGGGTTATTTAGGTGACTGGGAGGGGGGTGACTGCTCAGGCCGCGTGATGGCGACGGTGCTATGGGGGTATGCGGGTATGCGGGGTGGCATACATTTCGGTTGTAGTCATCTCCCCCATCCAGAGTAACATCTTCCGTTTCACCGGTGTACCAAAACCCTGGTGGCCAAAATTCCCACATGACTCTCACCACGTGTCAGCTTCCCCTCCTACCTCCTCCACGGGTAAAAAAGGAAGCGAAGTGAAGTAGATATAGAGGATGTAGGCACACCTGAGCGCACTTCAAAACAAAAGGGGTCAGAAGACATCCTGAACGTTTAAATCGAAATCGCTCCTTAAAATGGCCTTAAACACAGACGGCAGAACGATGAGAAAGATTATTTCACTCACATCCCGTGCTAATAACGATACGATTGATATCATGTGCTCACAGAAAGCGAAGGTTTCGAAATAATTTGAATCGATGGCGTGCATATACTTTTTAACGGTTTGTAACACCAAAGTGATTGTCGGCCATATATGAGGCTTATACTGACGCACTCTCTTGGCAAGCACTTGCGCCAATGTCGGTAGATCGCACTACAGCCCACAGTCGTGTAGGCTACAGGACTTGCATCATGTCCATCGGACTTTCAACTGTAAAAAGGCTAAACGAAGATAGGACAAGCCGGCCAGCACAGCACGAAAGGCTCGGGTAAGCGGTGATTTTCAGCGGTTTTCAAGTCCACATTTTGCATAATTACTTTTATTTTGAGGGAACTGTGGAATATTGTAAGATACTGGTATGAAGGTATTGATGGAAGTGGTCGAATCTTCCGATGCATAGCAAAATCTTGCTTTGAAGATTGGTCCTGCACTCGTACCGATTAGTGAAGACTTCCATAAAAATCAAATTCGGTGCGTTTTTGAAAATAAATAGCTTAAGGCTACAAGCGTCGCTAGGAGAGATTTGTGGATTTATTGGTGGTTACGGTGGGACGCAAGAAAATTTCGTTGCTCCCTTACAAAAATTTTTAGACAGTCTATAGACTGTCTATAAAGTCTATAGACTCACTACAGACAAATTATAGAGAACAGTCCATAGGCAATACAAATGCTATAAACAGTCTACGGACAATCTGTAGATTTATGGCCATACACTTTTAGCAGACCTCTGTCTATAGACAGTCTACAAACTATGAATAGACAAAAGGAAATATATATAGGAAAGCACTAGAGTCTATAAGAAGTCTATAGACTGTCTATATACCATTTTTATACGCGACAAACAGCTTCCCTTCGAAAAAATGCGCTTGCTTACAATTTCTGAATACATAACAAGACGAAGTGGAGACTGAGCCCGTAACTTTCCCTGTAAAGTCTCTGCTAATAATTAAACTCCTCAGTGGTATCAACCCTCGTATACAGTGCATAACGAACTATGCCACTTTGGAGGACGCGGGACAAACATTACCCCGGAGCCGCCGCCCTGCGACCATCATACATACGTCTTTGTTCGTTGTTGAACGTTGTAAAAGAGAGTTCGGATGTTTACCAACTAATCCCCGGTCGTGCCTTATCCAGCTGTTCTCCCACACCGTTCAGCCGTCTGTGCAATGAAAGCAAAACCAAAACAAAGTGAATATCCCAGCTAAGGCGTGGCTTTTCCAAGAAATCGTAAACGATTAGCACCTAGTTTTTGGTCGTCTAACAGCGCAGTATTAATGAATAGTAAACAAATACGTGTTGACGCTCCCGTTCCTGGATTTTTCTACAAAGAAAAATTATAGGTTCCGTGTTTACCCCTTTCCGTCGAGAACAAGGTCGCCGTCGCCTGCAGACGACTACCGACCGCTCGCGTTTTTTTTTAAATAAAGTCTTGTGTTTGTAGCAAGATTCCTGTATACGATATTTAATTATTTGCTTTTGGGTGCGTTTTAGGACTAAGTCAGTTCATAGGGGAGCATGCGATTATACGAAACAAGCGTGATGTTCCTTACTAAGCAATGCTGTCCAAAACTAATCGCAGAAATGTAGGCGCTATAGAAAAGGAAAAACAAATGTAGAAAAAAGAGCAAACCGCTTTGGCAGCGTACGAGAATCGAGCGTTGGCAATATTGCATCGTTAGCGATCTTCACTATATCCGGTACACCATTTTCATTATATCTATATATCTACTATTTTTGATGCCAACGTATACAGCGCAAGAAGACAAATCATTTGACACCACTTCGAATGTCCTACGCCAATTGGTTTGGCTCTATTGCAGGGGGTCTCAACACAATGCAAAGATGAGACTATCTCCTTTCATCTAGCACTCCCTACATTGTCACACCAGCAGGCTAGTGGGAATCGGCCGACGCCACTGACTGGAAGCGGGTCATTCGACGGAGCAAAGTCGCTTCGTTCTTGAGTTCTGTGCGATTATAGTACTACACCACCGTAGTAAAGCGCTTGAAAACTTGCTCGAAACAGCTTTCGCCGTGAAAGCCGTGCTGCTGAGATGTACCCTGCGCAAGGCATCGCCATTTCATCACTCGTCTCCCAGAGCCAGCCGGGTTTCTAGCCCGCAACACAACCGATGCTTCCCACCCCAAGTGTTACTTTCTTTTTTTCTTTTCAGACCGCGGATGCAGTCTCCCACGGGGCCACCTGGTCTTCCTAATCTGAGGATTCCCCGAATTACCGTCCTCCCTCGTAGCGTCACTCTGCACCCGTGCAACTTGCCGTGAATAAAACACGACCATCACCTCCCTCCGCCTTCTCGTTAAAGCACACCCTTGAACTCTCGTTTCGCATTTTATATTCCCAGCCCCTCAACTGCCATTCCCAGCCTCCACGAGCCGTTGAAGGGGCTGCGTTATCGTTCAACGAAAAACGTAAAATAAGAACCCTCTTTGTTCAACAACCCCTTTGCCGCCCCCCCCCCCCCCCCCCCCCCCCCCCCGTTTCCAGCTAATGGTGGCCGAGGCTCATGTTCGGGATGAGCGCATACATTTCACGCTTCGCTGTTCCTTGTTTGGTGGGAAAATGCGCCGCGTTTCGCGGTTGGAGAACCCCGCAATACACAACGCTCTTCCTCTTCTTTTGGAAATGGAGAGAGGGAAAGTGTGGGACCGTGTTTAGCTGCGATGGATCGACAACCGGCCGTTTCGCACATCGACAGTCGATGCTAACTGCTTGCAAACTACAGCAGACGCTTAGGAGCGTGCGGCTATGTAGGCCAGCTGGTCAAACACCCTTACAAAATTTTTTAGACAGTCTGTAGACTTTCCGTAGACTATGACCTACAGCCTTTCTTGTGTGAACTGCGCCTGTGAAGAGACAATCACTCATCTCTTGTGTGAGTGCCCTGCCTTTGTGGCCGAGAGACATAAGCTTCGCTGCGCTCTGGAGCGCCTGGATCCTCGCCCGTTCACAGAGGCCAAGATCCTCGGTCCATGGCCACAACAGTCAACTGCCATCAAGGCTTACAAGGCACTCTTTTGTTTTTTGAGAGAGACTGCCTTGACTGACAGACTGTGATTATTTCCCGTTCCTTCTCTCTTTCCTCTTTAATTCCCCTCATTCCCTTCCCCTGTGCAGGGTAGCCAACCGGAATCCTTTCTAGTTAACATCCCTGCCTTTCCCTCTCTCTCCATCTATCTATAGCTTAGTCTAAAAAGTTCATAGATTCTTTATAGACAAATCCTATAGAGCAGTATATAGGCAATACAAATGCTATAGACAATCTACAGAATTATGGCCTTACACTTTTTGTCGACTTTTGTCTATGTACTACCAATAGAGAAAAAATATCGATAGGAAGGCAATAGAGTCTATAAAAAGTCCATAGACTGACTATAGACCATTTTTATAAGTTCACTGAATAAATGTTTAGGGGTCAAACGTTTGACCAACTCTGTTCCCACTTGAAGTTATTGATGAACTCGCTCTCGCCCTACCCTGTGCTACCCGTCTCGGTTAGCTCAGTTGGTATAGAGGACCTGCTCCGGTGAAGCGATGGTCCCGGGATCGAACCCCTGATCAGGGTGAATTTTTCTTTGTAAAGTTTCTGAGAAAGCTGTACAGCTTTCCTCTGTAGCCGTACGGCTACGCTTGGGTGGATGCCAATAAGTAATTACTCCCCTACTGGTTACACATTACTGACCCGATGAACCGCACAAACACAGGGCGACGGAATGGGAGACACGACAAGGCGGTACTGACAGACTGTTTTTAGCACCTCTTTGCTGTGTTGCCTCCTATCGTCCGGTGTTGCTGAGGTTCCTGAGGTCAATATAAAATGCTTGGCTGGAGTAAGAAATCAGGTGTGAGGTGTGTTGAAGTGCCCTGAACACCCTACTTTACCATCTCGTGTTCACGTGACCGGTCACGTGTCAGGTGGCGTCATCAGTGTAGCGAGGAGCCGTCCGAGCGTGCTCCGCTACGTTTTGGCGGAGTTACTTTCGTACCAAATGGTATGGACCCAAGCAGTCACGCTGGTCAAACGAACAATGGGAACGCATAAGCGTCGAAATTGTTTTTTTTTTCTTCATTAAATTATGGAATCGAAATGTGCCACATTGAAATGAACATTTCGAATGACGTTTCTTTTTTTTTTTTTTGACAGAGGCATCATATTTCCATGATGTCAACACTAGCGGCAATGCACTTGAACGACATCAAAGGCGCGGTGGAATGGGGATGTCTTCGCCAAACACCAAGCACGTCAACTTTTACCTATCCTCCAGAGTGGACAAGTAGCTAAGATAGCTGTGTGGCTTGACTGCGCTGCGTGTTACAAGGTCAAAAGAAGACAACGACTCGACGGACCTGACTGTCTCGTTTTGTCCTTGTAACCACTGAGCGCAGTCAAGCCACACAGTAATATTTTGTCGACTTGCTTAGCTCTATTGCGCAATCCACCCACCCCCATCCCCTTTGCTCGCTCTAATCCTCCTGACTCTCGACGGACAGGGCCTAATACCACGAAACCGCAGCCTTTGACTGCACGATCACCGGTGTCACTGTCTGGATGGGCACCACATACACATGGGAGAGTGCTTAGCTGTCGCAGGTCGCGAGCTGATGGGCGATGGCATAGTTTCGTAAGTGATTACGTCGTGTGACTTTCACCTATGGCAGACACACCGCTACAGAGTTGTCGTAAACTTCGGACAGCCGGCGTTAATATAGAGTGGCGCAGTGAACTTTTAATGGCTTTTAATGGCCTTTAATGGCTCATACTGTCGTCCGTCCGTTAACAAAGCCTGTCACACGCTTTTAACTCGGGAACAAAAAAAGACAGAAGAAAACCAATGGTTCCTTCAGATAAAGGAGGAAGAAATGAACCTTGAAGCCAAGTTTGGTGGCTGTAGAGTAATTAGCTAATTAATTACAAAGAAAAATTTAGAAATTGCGTTGGAATAGATCGGACGTCGATATAGCCACAGGAGCGGTATGAAGTCACATCCACCGGAAGTCGTCACGGCATAGTGTCCGTGGCTTTCGCCTCTCAACGCTTTAGTTGCCAATGTGTACTCGCTATTTTTAATAGATTAGGAGATTGATTTCTTCACTGACTGACTGATTGATTGCTTGATTGATTGATTTGCTGTTTGCTGAATCAATCCACCGATCGATTGACCGACCGACTGACTCGCTGATTGGTTCATTGTTTTATTGATTTGTTTGTTTCCTGAATCAATTCACCGATTGATTGATTGATTGATTGATTGATTGATTGATTGATTGATTGATTGATTGATTGATTAACTGATTGATTGTTCGATTAACTGAATGATTGATTGAGTGATCATCGAACGCACAGCTGCTTTTATTTGCACAAGACGGCACGCTAACACGGACTGCAAGCCCCATGCAGACGACTATAGAGCCGCACCTATGGGGCGCATACATGAACATTGCGCGTCATCCTCCAATCTACTGTTTTGTCTGTGCGTAGCCGTCGTCTGCAGCATATACGTGCACAGCATGCATTCGTTCGAAAGTTCTAGGTGTTTGCAGGCCGTCTGCATTGTGTGTACACAGGCGCCATGTTTGGACCGGCGTGTTTATCGAGAGCAGAGTATTCCAGCGCGGTGGTTTCGGCGGGCCTCTCGCGGAAAGTGTTTTCGGCCGGGTCCGCTTCCCGGTATTACGCGCTCTGTTTACGGTTTTCTCCGTGCGCACGTGTCGGGATCGCCGGTGCTGAGACGCGGGTTCCGAGAAATACACTTAAACGGCCCGACGATCCGTGTCGGCATACGGAGAAAGCGCTCGCAGCATTGTATACACACGCGATGAAAACGCTGCTACGGATCAGCGAGCCTGGAAGCAAACAGCTTTGCACGGGATGCGTTCCACATATGCAGCGGCGTATCAATTTCGCAATATCCCTCTAGTGACCCCCAAGAGCAAAGTATGTGATAGTTGTATCCTTCCATTAGTAATCTATCTGGCAGAAACGTGGAGGCTAACGAAAAAGAGCAAAACGCTGAGGCAGCATTTGAGTATCGAGCATTAGCAATATCGAACGAATACTCCGTCATTAGCCATCTTCGCCATATCCGCTGCAAATTTTTCGCTACATCCGGATAACTATGTTTTGATTTCAACGTATACAGCGCAAAGAGAGGAATCGTTTGACACCACTTCGAATGTCCTACGTCAATTAGTTTGGCCGTAATAGACGTCTGAAGTTTTAAGAATTTACGGTTGGGGAAATCAAAGGTCGCCGATGGGAATCCCTTTGACAAGCTATGCTTTGATTGGACTAGTAATCGTATGCTCAGTAACTCACTGAGTCGTTTGATATCACTCCGAACATTCTACGCAAAATCAGGTGGTCCACAATCTGCGTACCAGTGGTACTACCCACTGGTCCCACCTGAATGACTTGTGTTTCATACCAACGTGACCCTGATTAATATGACTATTAGAGCTAACGCTCTAACAGCTGAGAACTGAATGTTGCACGACGCATCAGCTAAGGAAAGAAGCAGTATGGGGCAAACATTAAAGTAGTATAGTTACGGAATTTTTGCTTGCGTGTTTTCTTTTTTGTAAGCATGCGCTAGACGTTAGCTAGTATACATGTATCATCCCTTGGTGTTGTCCCACGACCGCTAAGTAATTTAGAATTGAACTTGTTCCATCGCGCTGTTTCAAATTAGGTTTCATTAACCGAACGATGGCTGTGATCCGTTGGGAGTGTTCACGTCCCGTGACTTACGAAAAGAACTACATTATAAGCGCTGATAAGTAGTTTTAATTCATTACAATGCTCACGACTGACTTCTTCAAAAGCTGGAATGATAACGAACGACGCGTCAGCTTTACATTGGTGCCGCCGCGGTGGCTCAGTGGCTATGGTGACCCAAAAGACGCGGGTTCGATCCCGGCCGCGGCGGCTGGAATTTCTTTGGAGGAGAAATTCTAGAGGCCCGTGTACTGTGCGATGTCAGTGCACGTTAAAGAACCCCAGGTGGTCGAAATTTCCCGAGCCCTCCACTACGGCGTCTCTCATAGCCTTAGTCGCTTTGGGACGTTAAACCCCATAAAACCTAAAACCAAGCTGTTACATTGCACTTTTTTTCATGCCTGAAGTGAACTAAAGTCCTTTTACACGTCACAGCCAGAGCTCGGTTGATGCAAGCGAAACAGCATGAGAAAAGGAACTCCATTATATATTATTTACCGGTCGTAGGCGAATACTTCGTACTTATGGATGCGTCCTGAATGTCATATGCATCATTAGAGTGAAGAAAACGTGAATATAAAATCAGATATATGTAGTCATTTTTAAAGACAGGAAGAGAGCAGACTTAGGGAACAAAAACGGAGCTAGATCCTAGCTGAAATCAAGAAGAGGAAAGGGACATATATATCCTATGGTCCCCTATGGGAAGGCAAATGTAGACCCGAATAGAAGGCGTTGCCGCGGGAACTCAAGGGCCAATTAAGAAAGAGAGCTTTGAAGGAAGGAATTAAGGAACCCACTAATAACCGGCTGGGCTGTCGTTCCCATAGCTCGGCACATTCTGCTAGAAAATGCTTAGAAACAGCAGTTACCACTGCACTCGAGCCATAAAGCTCACACCTCGCCTCCCATAAAACCTCGCTGCTGCTCCGAGCTCGTTCGGGACAATGTATAAACTTAGGGAAACAGAGGCGAGTGGGGAAAATGGGAGTTCGTTGGGAGGAAGGAAAGAAGGGGCAAGTGCGGCTCGTGAAGCTCGCGGTAAGGTGGGATGGCGGCCGTTATGGCTTCCGCCGTCCAGGGGGTAATATACGACCGCGCCATCTGTGGACCAAATGGCGTACCACGCGAGCGACGGCTGTTGCAGCCGGGGTTGCCGCTTTTTTGCCCGGGAAATGTAATGGCCGGTCGTATAAAGAGAATTGCCAGAATGCGCACCACCCCGGCAAGGGCTACGACCGAGGCTATGACCCCTCTATGGCCCGTCGAGGCCTCCGGATCCCGTTTCCGCTTCCCTCGTTCATGTTTTGGTATCGTTTTCAACGGGGTTGTTGCGTTATTGGCTGTACCACTGCCTGCACACTTCTTGTCGATATATGGCGATGTAAACCGTTGCTTCGCAAGTTGCCTGCTTTTCTGATGTGGATAATATTTTCTTTTTTTTTTCCTTCAGGAACACCAACTCCAAACACAATCTCGATCACATGGGCTGCACTGAACATAACTGACCCACTTCCGATGGCTCCTTGGAAAATTCCAGGCGTCATGCAAGTCGGAGATGTTTCGATTTTAAGGAGGAGGAGGATGAAAAACATTTATTGAACTAAAAGGTGATAAGCATGGTAACGAGGAGGCTCAGTCCAAGAGTCCAGTCACCGTAGCCACGGCGCTGGCCCGTTCAGTTAGCTGCAGCTGGTCTTGTGGTCACGCGCTGGACACGGTTTTCGCCCACTGCCTCAGGGTAGGATTGGAGATGTTGGGGACCACCGGGGTGATACCATGGACTAGTGGAGAGATATAAACTGGATGCGTTTTGTGGTTGAAGGTAGGAAAAGGTTTTACTCTGTAATCGGCGCCTGTAAACGCACTGCGCGCGATTGAGACGCGGGTTCCAATACGCCGTTGTAGGCGGAGGTTATACCCGTAAAACCCCAGTACCGTGATACTGGGGTTTTCTTTCGATGTCCCATACGTGGCTTGCATCCCGAAGTAACACGTGGGCTGCACGTGGACAGCGTAGTGAGGGCCTCTGGATTATTTTCGGCTACGTGGGGTTCTTTTAACCTGCTTTCAAACGGTGCCTCTTCAGCAAGTATTCCATTCCGTGGCCCTGGGCACTGAATCCGAATGCAAATGAGCCGCTGCGGTGAGTATTGTGGTCCCCTTTTCCTTACCTTTGTCAACATACACTTCCATCAATTTGTGCGGCTTTAAAACAGCACTGGCGTTTTACGTAATAGTTCTGTGTCTTACACACTTCAGTTGGGGCGCCCATTCGAACTACAAGCCCGATCACGCTTTGCACTCGTGCTCTTACCCAAACCTTGATGGCTTCTGGTGTAAGGAACAGACGCTATATAGCTGGCGCGACTCTTGGAGAGAACACCGCTGGGAACCTAATTTATGGCAATGTGCCGAGAAAACCAAGCAAAGGAGCGGATAGAGAATGAGGTGGAAAGGAATGTTTATGCTGGTCGTTACGGGAACGACATCGAGACTCCCGCGAGATTTGCTACCGAGAGCAGAGGGGCTAATAAAGCTTTCCGCAGCGCCGCGTCTCTGCACCAGGCATGCGTCGCCTCTGCGTATGTTGAGTCAATCTTCCTCGCTCCCCTGCACACCTCCTCTCCCTCTGCTCCTTAAGCCTAACGCTATACCTCTCTCCAGGGAAAGCGCGTTTGGGTGTTCCTGGGAACTGACACGAACCAAACGTCTTTTTTCCCCGAGGGTCGGCGTCGTCTGCTAGCTTTATTTCGCCCAGGGCATTCTTCGGTCGTCTGCTGCTTGACATGCTCTCATCTTCTTCTTTCTTTCGTGTTTTGTCTTTTCATTGTTCCTGTTCTGCATTTGTTGCCTAGTTCCGTTTGGCCGTCTTCTGCTTTCTTGAGCCTTTCTTTTCCTGGTATGTTATTTTCAAGACTGATTCCTGTTGCATCCTATGAAGTAAACAACACTGACATGTTGCACGCCGGGGTTTAAGAACGAACTACCCTGGGTACTCCCGCCAGACGTTTGCCAAAACATTGATTCTCTAGCGGACAGATGCCGCTCGACCGAGGTTTTAGAGGATACTGGTCTCATGGAACAGCGGTAGAGATGCGATCATTCAAATCGGTGATTTAGGCGGAGCAGTTGTCGACAGGTCACTGTAAGGCTAATCCCGCCTTTGCGTTAATTCGTACCACCGCCTATACCCCCCAGAGAAACTTAATAAAATGTAAGTCAGCTTTCGTTCATCAGTCTAAGCAGTTATAGGCGGCCAGCTATCGTTCACAAAGACAGACCTTCTCGCGCCGTTAGTTAAGCCTAACTGCGTAATTATTCAACTCTTATTGGGCCAACAAACCCAGAAATCCTGGACAAGCAAATTTTTTAACGAGAAGTTTATTTATTTATTTATTTATTTATTTATTTATTTATTTATTTATTTATTTATTTATTTATTTATTTATTTAATACTGCGGACTCGCTTGACTCCAAGCAGGCATGAGCAGAGATACAAATAAAAAACAAGATATGCACAAGCGTCACTGCAAGAGCAAATAGATGATGCGAAAAAAAGTTGTGTCTGAACGCAATTTTTTCATACATTGTAAGACTCCATTCTAACAATCAATATATCCAATGATTTTCTCTCGATCGGCAGGCTTGCATTTTTTTGCTATTCACGCTTCTGCTGCCGTCGAAAATGTTCCCCATTATTGTTTTCCCTCTCTTAAATTCTCAATGCGAGCGACGGACCCACTTTAAAAGAAAGATTTTGCCAGGCGTCGGAAGAAGGCACCATTACCTGCAATATTTCCATAACTTAAGAGTACCTTTCAGTATTCCACAATTGGCTCACAATTAAAATTGAAACGGACACTTAAGCTCAGCCTGAAGGGTATGATGCGGCAGCGTTAATGGGTTAATGCCCATATATGCGGAATGGATCATTCTCTACTTTACATTCATAGATCCCTGGGAGTCCTTGTACCACACCTGGCGCAGTGGTGCAGCGGTTAAAGGTGCACTGAAGAGGAATCTGAACTCGTATTTTAACTGCTGGAACTCGATCTACACGTTGCGAGTCTTATACACTTCAAATTATTGCCCTGTGCGGCCGATTTCCGTAATTTAAATCGGAATAATGTATGGCTCCCTCCATTTTTTTTTTAATTCTCCGCAGACGGTGGGAGCTAGGAGTCGGCCAACGCATGACGTGCCTTTCAGGCAGTAGCGTGGCAGCTTTGTTTTCGCTTTTATTTTGCTTTTTAGGTTTCCAAGAATAAATAGATCTAGTCAAAGACTACATATAGCTGCAAATTAGACCCACGGAAATAAGAATACGCGTGGACTCTTTGCTTTCGCCAATCGCTACGTATCACTCCGCCGATGGCAGAGCGGCAAGCCCCCACGGGACTGGGTGAAAGGTTGGTCGACTCCTGCCACCGTTTGCGAGGAATTCAAAAAAAAAAAAAAGGCGAGGGCCGGGACGTTTAATCGGATTTAAGTTAAGAGATCGGCCGCACATGGCAATAATTCGAAGTTTCCAAGAACACTCGGAACGTGTAGACCGAGTTCCCGCGGTTAAAATACGGGTTCAGATCCCCCTTCAGTGCACCTTTAGGGACTGCCCTGCGATGGTAGGTGCTGCCACCGCGCGGTGGGGCTTGTGCGACCTAGGTTTCTCTTCCCGAGCAACCTCTCGAGACCCGTCATTAATTTAACTGCCACCTGCCATGGTAGTCAGTTTGCGCACAATTCGGTGGGCAACGTTGTGATGACGTTAATATATTCAGTTAATATATTTATATACGTGTGCACATTCTGTATGAACTCGCTATTTGTCGCCTAGTAGCTGAAAATTCGGCAATGTTGCTGCAGAAAGTGTAGGTATGTCCCAACTCTTTCACCATACGAGCTGGGAAATTGGCCTGGGGAAACTATAGTGCCCGGCACTACGACTGCGGCAAACTTTGGTGGTTAAGGGGTTACGGAACACAGATGAACTGTCCAAGACTGTAACAGCAGGTTCTTAAACGCTATTGTTCACGTATATGATAGGAACACTAGTATAAGCTTGCAAACCCTGCTAAAAATTTTCCTACGACGAGTCTCATAATATCATAAGCTTCCATACGGATTATATGGAGTCAATATGGAGCATATGGATTTGGTATGGACTATATAAAAAGCACATATGGATACTTATCGACTCCATATGACGTCACGCACTCTTTATAGATAAACTAGTCAGGAAATGATGTGGAGCGCTTGTAGACTCCGTATAAGCAAGATATGGAAGTTCATATATTTTTTCATATATTACAGACTCCATAATTCCATACGAACAGCTCATATGGAGTTTTTCAGTAAAAAAACAGCGCCATCACAACCTGGTAACACCCAGAAACTGAGCCACAAGTTCTGGCCAAACTTGGATCCTGAGGTTCGTGAATTCATATCTGGCTGGCTTCTCGCGAAGATCAGCTCGTCCTGGTGGGAAAGGGGCTCATTTTGAGCAATTCATTTTTCTGAAATAAAATTCTTTACTACTACCACTACTTATTTCGCACTGAAACTCGTTAAAAGTATTGCATAAAGGGTATATCCCTTAATATATCGTATATTAGCGCTTTATTTTTGTGCGGAAAGATTAAAGAACATCGTAAACCAAGTACTGCACCAGGCGTAACGTATATATACATTTAATTTACACAACCTTAACTTTCTTTTTGTTGTGAATAGTTGAATCAGTAAAGGTATATATGCTGCACAAACTGAATAGACCTGGAGCTCCAAGCCTTGATCATGTCGTCTGCTCCACTGCCCTCTTGCATAATGCGAAACAGGCGCGTCGTCTTTCATCGTCTGCTCGGGGCCGTGGGCGGGCGAGCGCTTTTTTATTTATACTGTCTTTCGCCGCGTCGGCGCCAACGTCGCACGACTCATTTCAAGAGAACATGCGCGCCGCGACCTGAAGGAAGCGAGGCGAGAAGTTCGCAACGCTCCATGACTTGTTCAACCACGCGTGTCGTGTCTTCCACGTATACAACGCGCCCGCGCATTCCCTCGAATGTTCTGGCACGAAGCGACACAACCCTTTCTGTATACCACTACGAGGCAGTAATTTCTTCCGTTGTTTCAGTCATTAATATCTCGCGGCCCCGGAATGAGTCGGTAAGAGAAGCGAAAATAAAACCTCATCTCGCTTTGTAATGTAGTAGGCGCGTTTATCTCGTATTCTTTATCGTCTGCATCTCCCTGCCGCGCGCGCAATTTTGCCGCGCGGAGAACTATACATGCAGACGGCAAAGGGGTAGTGAAATATGGCGGCCAACAGGTGTTCTCTAAGCCTTAATGGATGCAGGACTTTATTCGGGACGGCGAATTGCTCTCAAGAACAAAGCTTTCACTCGAATAAAACCCGCGTGCGGAGCGAAAGCGCAGGTTTGTTGCAGACGACTAAATTGCTGCATGCAGACGAAAATTAAGTTCGACCGTTTTCGGTGGCGAGCGGGCTTGTACATACTAAGGGGGAGGTTATCGTAAAGCTTTCGCCTGCGACACACGCAAAATATGTCTTTCTGCAATTCTTGGTAATTCCTGCTGTATCAAAGCACAAAAACTTGCGGTGTCATAAATTATAGCAGACAATTCGGCCGAACTGTGTGTCGGCATGAAGTGTGTGAGACTGGCGGTGGTAGTTACAACCGTATTTCTTGGCATCATCACGCTTGTACTTTGATTCCAATAGCCTAATTGTTTCGTTCCGTAGTAATTTGAAGTGAATTTATGTTTCTAAACGGAATGCATATAGTGTAATTACAGATTGTACTTTCATGTAAAACATTACTTACTTTTATCAATCTTAAATCAGTGTGCTCAGCCCCTTTTTGAATGGCTCGTGTGGAGAAGACTCTATATAGGGCTATGGGAGAGTGAAGAACTAAGAGAGCCAGTCAAACGCTGTCAGCCGTTTCATAGTGTATAATGTTAGCGGTCCTTCTTGATCGCAGAGTGCTACTAAATTTGCACTTCGGCACGATATGCAGACTAACTTTATTGCATTTAGGCAATTTTTCGAAGTGTTTCTGCGTGTGAGTTTGCGCTCATTTCAGTGATGTTGCGGGTCTGCAGGAAATGATGCGCACAAGTAGTATTAATGACGGCAGCCCTCATAAATCAAACCAAACCAGTTTACGAGCAAGATGTCTACGATTACTCCCCAAGCGTAACCGACAAGCGCATAACTGGGCAGTATTCGGCTGAACTTTTATTTCCCTGAACGGCTGTGGAAGCTTCAATAGCGCGAACAACTGTTCCCTTTTATACTCCACACCCCTGTGCATACATTTTCTGCCTCATCGTCGACCCGCACCCCGGAAGCGTATCTACTGGTTTGCCTCTAACCACTTGATCGTCTCACACCCCTTCACAAAGTCGATGCAGCGTCAGAAATAAAGCTTGCTCCGTAGCGCGAACATCTGTTCCCCTTTATACTGCTCACGCTTGTACAGAGGGCAAAACGCATGTCTAGAACACGCTCTGAGCGTGTTTCGGGCGTAACACGCGATAACTAGCGATTAGATTTGGTTAAAAATGGTCCGGATGTAAACATAGGCTATTAAACTCAATTTCATCGTCATTTTTTGCCTTCTTGGTTGCAGCGGCTTTGGGAGCTCCGGAACGCAGAGTTTGGTTCTTCTGGGCATGTGTTTTGCCCTCTGTACATGCCTACATGCCCTTGTCCACGCGTCACTGTGCATGCATGCGCCATTGTTGCGTGCTTCCTGCCTGCCTTCTAGCAACGAATTCCGCATAGCTTCGAGATGAGCCGATATCTTAGAACCGTGGGAGCGGTCACACTCTCATGACAGATGTTCAGAACATTCTGCGGCTTCTCCCCCTTGTACCTCAACGGCAGACGTCCTACCCTTCGAATGTGGCAGAGGTGATCGCGCCGGGGACCTTTCGCACGTCAGGCGGATTCTTTATGGGAGCCCCGGGAATCCGCTGTTAAGGGCTCCAACAGCGCGAGGCCCGGTTAAAAGTAAAAGGCGGCGAATAATGGCCGAGAGACTCATAACTCTCTGTCCCCCCCTCCAACAATGCAGTTTCAGCGGAAAATGCAGCGCAGCGCGGTCATAATTCCGTCATGTGCGCCGCAGTTATGGCCTTCTCCCAGGCTGGACGCATAGCTAGGGGTTGCCAGAGCGCGGGGGGAGAAAATGGCGGCTGGGAGGGAAGCTGACGTAATTTATGACGTCGTTTCCGCGGTTACCCCTAGCGGGTGCAAACTGCCGCGCGGCACGGCGGCCCTGCCTGGCTTGGATCGGTTTGGCTTGCCACGGCTATCGTGAGAATGGGGTCCGCTCCCACCGGGCGCATATACATGTATGTGCACGTCAACGAGCAGAAGGTACGGAAGCCTTTGCTGAGGGCCATAACGCGTTTCGAGCTAACAACGCTCAAAGGCGAAGAAGTGTTTTTGGAGATAAAAAAAAAGAAGAAAGATAAAACTAACGCAAGGAAACTCCCACGTCCTGGGAATTGAGAAGCGGAAGGTAGGAAAGGAAGAGGAAAATTCTTTGCCTGTAAATTCACCGAGAAAGTGTCAGCTTGCCAAGAGTGTCCGACCTTTCCCAAGCCCCGATAACTATCTTTCCATTTTGTCGGCGTCTCCAATTTATCTTCTTCCTGTTCGCGCTTAACTTCGTCGCCGCATTAAAAACAAACAAAAACAAGAAGCCCGAAAAGCTTTTCTACAATGATGAGTCCATTGCGCTGCGAGCAGACGAGAATCTCGGAACTACCGGATGTAAAAGAAAGCAACATAAAAACAAGCTCAACACAGGTGAGCACTAAGGAAAGGTAGAAGTAGGATCGTCTGTCAAGTTGCGCGCTCGCCTGCAACCGCTCGGCTCGCGCGGTAGCAGACGACATTCCGACCGCTGAAAGCTGAAAGAGTGAGATACTGTTATGGCGGCTGCGAGCTGGGATATATATTGTTTCTTTCCGGGGATCGTGGAAGCGGTCCCAGCTCTAACGGCTAGAAAGAGAGAGAGTGAGGATGTATAGAGTGATCACGAGGTTGGTTTAGAGGGGGGTGGTAGGTACTACTAGCGTGGGCGCGGTTAAAAAAGCGAGGCCAGAAGTTACGACTGTTCTGCGTTTGTTTCTTTTGTCTTGAAGTTGCAGCTCACTGCTTCTGTACGGCTTGTACCCGAAACATTTAGTAAGCAGCAGCGAAAGTTTCCGCAGCTGGCACACGATTGTTTTCTCTCTTGTCTCTGAAGTGGTTCCCCTTAGTAAACGTACCTGCCGACGCATGTTCTGTTTTTATTTACCCATCTCGCTCCTTTCAAACTCGAAGTTTGCATCGTGTGCTCGGGCGACTTCCTAAAAGTTCATGATGGCGTCGGTTTATAATGTTTCAAGCGGCCGCTCCGTTCCAGTTAAGCGCGAACCGAATTTGCGGAACCTAGTGCGCAAATCAGCAAGTTCCTCGGGCGACACTCTCGATGAGTGTTCGGCGAGTTGTCAAGCGTTCCGACGACGCGACGCGGAGAAGACGAGCTTACTTCTCGGAAAGCGTGCAAAAGCGAACGCCCGTATACTCGACTAGAACTGAGCGTGAATTATTTCTGGGCGCGTGGAAACCGTTCCGCTTCAGAGAACATCGCCGTCGAGAGATTCGAGGAGCGGTCTGGATCCTTTTCAACTCAATTCATCGTAGGTGCTGGGATAGAAGATGATGCGAAAAGTCGTTCGTGTTTTGACTGTCAGCTCCTGTGATGACGGGGAAATGTTCCAATAACCTCCGCGTATTCACCTGAGTTGTAGAAGCATATCTTCAGATTGGATTTCCGAGGAATTCAGGATGCATAGACTATTGATAACAAGCTCCCGGTTTTCGATGCGCTCGTTTTAGGCTCCGAACTAATTTTGCCGTGTGTATGATGGAACAGGGGCCGCATTTAGGAAGCAGCCATTTGCACGTTCACACTGGAACCTTTCAAGAGCATTTCGAAGCATGGGACTGATCATTTCGGATCCTTTTAACGCAACGTTCAAAGTGCTGTGCTTTCTCTTGTAAGTGCGGGCAGCAGGAAAGAACATTAGTAGAGTTTCGCTCGTGTATATTTGCCTGTTTGGCTTTCATGTTACTGATTTATCATGGTTTTTTTGCCTTGCTGCATACTACATAGTTATCCGCCTTGTATTTTATCTAGATTTATTTGGAGTGAACGGGCACATTCCTTTCTTGAGCTGTTTTGAGTATAGTTGGCACCAACTTGTTCTAACGGCACTTACGTTGAATATCGTCTTCAGGAAATACATTTTCAACTGACATTTGTGTGCTACTGTTCGCCCATGATACTGAGTATAGTTGGCACTAACTCGTTCTAACGACACTTACGTTGAATATCGCCTTCAGCAAATACGTTTTTGAACTGACATTTGTGTGCTACTGTTCGCACGTGATACTGTCCTCGGAAGCCCGTACGATATGTATCTTGAATGTTAGATAAAAGTAAATAGATCAGAAAGTTATTACTCTCAGCGTATCGAACGGGGCTTTAACTAGTCTTGCAGAGCCTCTGCTTATCGTGTGCTGTACACATTGCACTAGCGCCCACAACTGTTCTTTTTTTTTTCTGTTCGTAAAATAATATATTCAATCCTCACATCATCGAGCAAACTGCGATTCCCAACACATATTTCAAAGCTAAGTCAATATGCCACTTCCAAGATGTACAGAATTCAAGATTTCTTCGGAATCATATTCACCTTTGGTATTGAGGTAATGAATGTTTCCGAGCATGCTTGCCCAGTTTTATCGTTCAGAAATAACCTAATATCATCCCACTTAAAGGGTCAGTCTACTCACCGAGATGAGTGTATAAATAATGGCATATTCTGGTAGTTGGCACCCTATAACATCAATAACTATGGAACTGCTCCCGGTTTATGCAGGAATTTATATTTTAATTCGGCGTTAAAAGTCGCGTAAAAATGCATGGTGGCGACCCCAAACGTTCATTTTTTTCAAGAAGGTGGTAGTCTTTTTTTGTAGAAGCATAAGTGAATATACTAAGTACCGTTTGTATGCCCCAATGTCAGAGAAACGCACGTTTTGTTCTAATAAACTGTAGAAAGCGTACCGCTCGCTTTTTCTGTAAATCACATGAATATTTATAGTTACACGTACGCAAAACGCAGGCACATTCCCACTTTTAGTTCAGCGTATGTTAGCAGAGACGCAAAAATAAACTCAGCGCATAGTGGCGCCATCTGGTTGTCAGGACGGGAACCATTGCTGTAAACAAACCGACTCTCCACTTAAGCCTAGGAGCGGCAGAATCGTCACTCTAATTATTAAAATAAAGCAAATTTACCTCTTATATGTTTTCTTACAGGCGAGATGAGACGAAGCGAAAGACCGGCGCCCGATTTATTGCCAGTGAACGCACTGAAAAAGGCAGCAACAAAGAGAATTCCGTCCGAAGCGAGCATAGAGTTTCTTACTATTACCTAGAGGGAAAGCTGGCAAGCCGTCTATGGGAGTTTGCATGGAGACCCCACGTGACCACCTCAGCCACCATGGGCGCTCAAAGCATCATGGGGCGGTGAGCTACTTGTTGCGGAACTGTAACTTTTGGCCAAAAAATAATAAAAAAATAAAGCTGTTTGATAGCTACAAACGTCCTAACATTCAATATCTTGTCTAATGATTGCAACAAACGAGCAGAAAAGCATTTAAGTGCAAAGTTTGCCTAAAACAAGACATGACTAGCTTTCCTATTGGCCAAGTGATGAACACTAAAAAAACTAATATTTCGTAATTAATAGGCGCACTTTTAAAAGTAAATATGTTTTCAAAAAAAATGTTGTTGTTTAGATACTTTAAGAGGTTTTTTAATGGCATTTCGGAAGAGTAAAACCTTTTATTGGCGTCGTGTGTCGTCGCGTCTTCACTACTATGGCTTTTGCACACTGCGTTCGCGCGAAAGTCGTCTGCGCACACACGAACTACGTTTTCGGAATGAAACGCCTTAGTACTGCCACTCTGTGCTCCCGAAAAACTACGACTGTGCCGCAACAAGTAGCTCACCGCCCCATGATGCTTTGAGCGTCCATGTTGGCTGAAGTGCAGCGCCGCCAGCTTTCCCTCTAGGTAGTAGTAAGAAACTCTATGGAAGCGAGAGGTCCGGCTTCGACGGGCGCCGCCATGTTTGTCGCCGCGCGGCGGAAATCCAGATGGTTGCCAGATGAGACTACCATCTCATACAGATGTGTTCCCACATCAATAAATTCTATTTTAAAATGTTCTACCGCACTTCTTGGCACCACAGCTGGCTAAACGGTAATTTGAGTAAAGAGCTATCGGTTGCCGCAAAGAAAATATGGTCGATAAAATTCAGTAGACTGACCCTTTAACTGTTACTTGTTGTTTAATTGGTAACTGTTACACTCAATAAATATTTCAATTCGTTACATAACCGCAATGCATGGCCTAGTAATGACGACACGCTATAAGCCCGCATGTAACTATCTCACTTCTCGGTGGACACCTCAAACGCGCCATGAGGGAAGGGAGGAAGGTGGGAGTGAAATAAGAGAGAAAGAGGTGCCGTAGTGGAGGGCTCCGTAATAATTTCGAAGAAAAGGCGTGAAAACTGTTCCTCGCAGGATGGACGCGTATGCCTGAATAGAGCCTACGAATGAACCTTGGCACAACAGCACAACCGCAGTGATCAACAGAGAACAGCGCCATCTTGGCAGTCCGCGCCATAATCTGAGCCCGACGCTCTTCTGCTCATCGTCTGCGAACGCCAGAACGTCGTCACGCCACGCCTTACTCGGCGCGATGGCCTAAAGTGGTTACCGCGTTGACGTAGTAGTAACCAAAACAGAGCGAGCCTCCGCCAACTCCTGGAAACTGCGTTGCGAAACCCTCGGAGGCTCGTCTGGGAAAAGCGGCGAGAGGGGGGAAGGAAGAGGAGCAGAAAACCTTAGCGAGGGCGCCGACGGTCAACGTCGTGACGTCGCTGCAGTCTGCCTGGCCGGCGATTGCGTAATGCCGTGGCTGAATAACAAGCACGCGGCGTAGTTGACGCCCCCTTTTCAGCGTTTAACGATGTCGCTTTGTTGCTGCGAGCCAAGCACTCTGAGATGGTTAGCAAACTGAAGAAGCGAACACGCCTATGTCGTGTCTGTGTGTGCGTGCGTGCGCATCATGTTTTAGATATAAATGAATTCTTTTGTTGCGAAAGCAACACTACGCGAGCCCCGAGCCATTTCGCGGAGCTGACGAACGGCCATACTGCGCATGCGCGAGGAGCAGTGACGTCACGCGGCGCACAGCTGGCGCGCCGCCGCCGCCTTCGCGTCGGTGACTCAGAGGTGCCGCCGCCGCGCTAGCCAGTTGCACATGTGCATTAGCGGCGCATAGCTAGCGTGTCTGGGCCGCCGCCGCTGCCGCGCGCTCTCCATCTCCTCTCTCTCTCTCTCCTCGTTGCTTTCGCAATCCTCCAGGTTTAACCAGAGCTAAACCATTGTCAATTCTTTAGAAAAGGAAAGGGCGCAGTGTACCTGTTTCCCTCCTCGTGGACAGTTCAACCACGCTGTGTGGAAAGGGATGAAAGAAGAAGTGAAAGAAGGACAGAAAGAGGCACCTTAGTGGAGGACTTCGGGGGCTCCTTTGGTTAACATCCCTGCCTTTCCCTCTCTCTCTCTCTCTCTCTCTCTCTCTCGGGGGCTCCTTAATAAGCTACACCGCACAGCACACGGGCGCCTTGAAAGTCGCCTCCATCGAAATGCAGCGAACCCAGGACCTCCGGCTTAGTAACCGAGCGCAGTGATCACTAAGCCACTGCTGCGGCAGAAGAATCAAATGAAGAAGCAATAGAAGAAAGTAGGTAATCAGGAGAAACAAGACAACAACAGCATGAACACATTCCACGGAGTATTAGTGCTAGCACCGTCGTTACTGTTACCACGATTACTACTACTATCCTGTGGCATGTGTATACGCCGTCTTCGTCGTTTACGTGTCGTTAGACCCAACAAAAGGTAGGTTGTGCCGCTGCTGCTTTTCTTGCCAGCCATGGTTACTATTACCTTGCCACTATTATTACCACTACCGCCACCTTGTGTTTGGCAGTCCTACTCTATACTACTGAAAATGAACTGGACTATAGACCTTTTCATAAACAGGTCGTGGGGCGCTTCCATACTGGACGCTCAAAGGAGACCTACCAGCCAATTACTTCCATCGATTGTCGTAACGTCGCGGTTATCCCCGTAATCCGTGGTTAATCCCCTTGCGCCTAGCAGTCCCCAGCATTGTCATGCTGTAGTCTGGAAGGGGATTAGTTGCGACGTCATAACAGCCTCTCAACAGCGCCATTGTATCGAGGCCCTCTCTTGAGGGGCACTTGTCGCTTTATTCTTGACTGGTTTGATTTATTGGGGTTTAACGTCCCAAAGCGACTCAGGCTATGAGAGAAGCCGTAGTGGAGGGCTCCGGAAATTTCGACCACCTGGGGTTCCTTAACGTGCACTGACATCGCACAGTACTCGGGCCTCTAGAATTTCGCCTCCATCGAAATGCGACTGCCGCGGCCGGGTCAGAACCCGCGTCTTTCGGGTCGCTTTGTTCTTGAGTTGTACCCTACCATATATGGTGATCGTCCCGTCCCACCCTGCGGGTTCTTCCGCTTACGCTGCGAAATTTTAATACTGACAACCACTTCCAATCTTCTACCGCACCTATACTATCACCACTATACTGCCGTGACTATATCACCAGTGTTCTCACCAATTTTTTGCCGCCGCGGTGGCTCAGTGGCTATGGTGCTCGGCTGCTGGCCCGAAAGACGCGGGTTCGATCCCGGCCGCGGCGGTTGAATTTCTTTGGAGGAGAAATTCTAGGCCCGTGTACTGTGCGATGTCAGTGCACGTTAAAGAACCCCAGGTGGTCGAAATTTCCGGAGCCCTCCACTACGGCGTCTCTCATAGCCTTAGTCGCTTTTGGACGTTAAACCCCATAAACCAACCAACCAATTTTACGTCTGTGACTATGCGGCTCCAGACGACTGCAGCAAGTGTTGCCCCCATTACTGCTGCCACATGCCGCTATTACCCCCCCCCCCCCCTATTATCACCAATTTCAGTGCATTCTAGATGCCCGTGTACTGTGCGATGTCAGTGCACGTTAAAGAACCCCAGGTGGTCGGAATTTCCGGAGCCCTTCACTACGGCGTCCCTCATAGCCCAAGTCGCTTTGGGACGTTAAACCCCAATAAAATCAAACCAAGCCAATTTCAGCTCTATTGCGTACCGCCACAGCTACAGTTTCCTAAACTGCTGTCGCTATCAACAGTACTAGCACCACCGCTGTCACCAATGATAGTGTTCATGTCATTACTATGCCTTCAGCGTTATTACATCTAAGACTTGCTACCATCATTAAGGTGTCCTCCAAATCGCCTACCACTACTACTATCTCTTGGGAATCAAGTTAGCACTAGACGAAAGAACACTGGACATGTAGTACGCCTGTCCTGTGCTTTTTTCTTGTCTTTTGTCTTCTCTAGCACTAACTATATCCGAAGAAATGCACCAACTATCCAAGCAACAAGTTTTATCCCCCTACTAGCACTGCAATAGTACTACTAGCAGCGCATATAAAACCCCGTGCTTGCCTTTCGGTTCACTCCTGCCTTCCCTTAATTGGCTGTCTCCGCCGCGTTTCCTGGGAGCTCTGTTGCGCAACAGGCATTGCGTGTAGCGCCTGATAGTAAATTATAGCGAACAGGCAGCAAAAGAAGCTCTCAGCCGCAACGCCTCCGGGGTTTCGCAAGAGGACGCACAGTGACGGTCATCGTTAAGTTAAACGAGCCATTAACGCAGCCCCAGACCACAGCGCGTTCGAGACGTCGGCGTTGTCTGCGGACTGACGCCGTGCCTATCGCGGCCGCCCATCGCAAATGCTCACTGAGTTCTCAACGCTATCCAGGCTGCGAGCGCTGCCGAAGCCACGGCCGAGCTCTGCAGATTCCGCGAATTGGTTTGCCAGCTGGTTATGTCAGATTCCCTGGAAGAAGATAGCCAGCAGGGTAAGATAAGCCCCACGGCGAACTATAAGATAATTCGGTTACGCAACACTGACTTTGTTTTTGTTTTTTTTCGCGGGGTATGGTTAAGTGCACATAGAGGAAAAGTCTGCCCTTAGTTTGTCTGGAATCTGAGTCTCATTTTCCTGCTACATGCATAGACGTGAGCGCAGTTGTCTAGAGCGCTCCAGCATTGATCTGTCGAGGAAAGTGAGCGAAATTTTAAAATAGGCACGGAGTTTGAGCTTCGTCAAATGTTTAGGGGAATCCCTCAAGCTTGAGACCAGCCGGACCGATATACCAAAAGTGCAGGCGCAAGCACCTGCCTACCTGCCGGCCTCCTACCTACCTACCCACCCACCCACCCACCCACCTACCTACCTACCTACCTACCTACCTACCCGCCCACCCACATACCTACCGACCCACCCAAACCCGTCTACCTACTAACCTACCCACCGACCTACCTACTTCACGTACCTACCCATGCACCTATACCTACCCACCTTGATTTGAAGAAAATAGCGCCAGAGCATGCAAACCACGAAACACTATTCTTCAAATCAAGTATGCACCAACTCGCCCAAGAAGTGTTAATGCATGATCTACCCACCTACCTACCCACTTCACGTACCTACCCACACACCTATACCTACCCACCTACCTACCCACGCACCTACCTACCCACCTGCCTGCCTTACCTTACCGCTTTGGCCCTTGGATTTGCTTCGGGGCCTCCGACCAGGTCTTTAACAGAGCTCGGGCTATCATGCTCAAAATGGATCAAAGGCTAATTGTTGCTAAATGACGGCATGCCGCTATCTCAAATTTTAGCGGTGCTAACAAAAATTGGATATTGCCATTTGAACGTGTGTAGGAAAATGATAGATGTAACGTTAAGAGATAGAAAGGGAACAGTGTTGGTCAAGGAACAAAGTAGTTCGGACGGCGCGAAAACAACAAAGACAAAGGAGACACGAACACAACAGGACGGGCGCCATTCGTGTCTCCTTTGTCTTTGTTGTTTTCGCGCCGTCCGAACTACTTTCAAGATATGAACCAACTAGCCCAAATCAAAGTACTTCTCAAGGAACAAAGTAGATTTAGTTATATTTTAGTCGAAATCAAGAATAAATACTCATGAGCAGGGTATGCAATGCAAAGGTAAGATAACCGATGGTCCTTAAGGGTAACGGACTGGATTTCAAGGGTAGGGAAGCACAGCATGATTGCGCTCGTCCTGAGTGCGCCTTTCTTTGCGTAGTGTTTTTAACGGAATTCATTGTGGCTTTACAAGCATAACACGGGACGGTCAGATCATCACGTCATCGCACTGAAAGAGTCATCGCGTTGTCGTGCTAGGCAGTATCACAAATGGTCGTCAAGAGGGTTCTCGTCCGTCGCTTAGTTCCAACCTCTCAGCATAAATAAAATTTGCCGACACAGGCTCGCAACTTTTGGTGCAGCTGCATCGCCACCGATTGTCCAGCTACTACAGGGGCCGCGATGTCCAAGCGACAGAAACAATTCTACAAGTTGTTGTGGCTACTTATTGGGCCCGACAGGCAATCAGCAACGTGTAGTTGTTCATAGCAACCAGTCACAGATGCCCCTGCAGATGTAGTTGCTGTTGTTGCTGCTTCGAACAGGTGTACAGGGGCCTCCATGGGCAAAGGTGTCGCCCCCATAACTTTCCTCGTGTGCCTGAATGTGTTCTTCGTCTAATACTCCTTATTATTCCTAATCTTTCTATCGTTTCAAGCTCCAGCTGGATAACACGAATAACATAATCCTGCCCGCGCGGTCATGTAAGCTGAGTACGCTGAATGTGTCCATGTAAGCAGTGAGCGCTTGTGAACACAAGGGTGTTGTTCATTATTTCCCAGGTAAGCTTGCACCTGGATTGTTTTCCGGGGAGAAGTGTCCAGTTGTTGTTAGTGGCTATTTATTGGTGATAAAAAAATAAATAATAAAAATTGAATGAACAGATGCTGCTGGCCGCGGCATCTGCCATCGAAAGCTGAAGCACTTGAGCTGCGGCTAACAGGAATAAGAGGGGAGGGAGAGGGAAAGAAAGGGGGGGGGGCGATAGTAAGAAAGGACGGGGGTAGGCCGGCAATATACACTAAGCTGTCCAGTGCCGATGTAAAATTGGACCCTCGAAATGTTATGTAGAAGCCCTAGACCAAATTTCTGGAATAAAAAAAAAAAAAAACTAGCACGGTGCTCAGTCTTCGAGTTCTCCGTAGCCACCGGCGACTGTGTCGAAGACCGCCACCTTCAAACGAATATAATTCCCGAAAAAAAAAAAGCATCGCGCTTAGAATCGAAACCAGCCCCTTCCAATCCCTTCCAAGAGCCTGTTAACTCAGTCTGTTCATTTAGAAGCCACCTGTGCATGCATGTTCCCTTACAGCGTAATCCGCCACTTAAATGAAGATATCAGAAGACAATGCACCGGTGGGGCTCTCAACTTATAATTACAGAGCCTAGCGTTTTGTAACCCTCTCCAGCCGCGCTTCCAGACAGGTGCGAGACGAGAAGAGAACGAAGTTGAAAGGAAGAGGGGCTGGGACGGCGATTCCGAGAAAGCGGTGAGCAACGCGATCCCTTCTTTCCCCGGCGGCCGCACCTCCGAAGAGAGAAACGGAAAATAGGTGCGTTGCTGTGAAGGCAGGCAGGCAGGCTTGAAGGCGAGCCCAGCCCAGGCCGACGGCCACAGCACCCCCCCCCCCCCCCCCCTCCCTCCAGCCCCCACCCCAACTGCCCAGCCTCTGTAAACCAGTCATCCGTCGTCCTCCCTTCTGCGGGGCCGTTTCTCTGAAGAGGGCGAGGAGGATTTGACGGCCACTGACGGAAAGGGCGTGGCTGAACGCGCAGCGGTAGCCGCGCAGAGTGATTGCTCCGCCGATTGACAGGTTTCGCTGGATGGCGCGGAGATTTATTGCTTGCTCCGCGGTTGTTTTGTCGGCGACGGTAACTGCTTCCTCGCGGGTATTCCGCGGCACAGTTCGGCTGTTGCTGCTGCTGCTTGCAGGGGCGCAGAAGCTAATTTCGCACGACCTGCGAAACCAGCGCGCGACGACGGTGCGAATAAAGAACGTAGGAGAGTGCGGAATTCAGAACAAAAAGTACTTGAAAAGAAAACAAAAACTGTATATATACATATATATTTCAGTAGACTGACACATGCTTAAAAACAACGGTTCACTCACGTTTCGGGTGGGGACCAGTCTTCTGCAAAGTATATATATATATATATATATATATATATATATATATATATATATATATATATATATATATATATATATATATATATATATATATATATTAATTTCTCTCTTGCCATTAACTTCTGTCTTGAGACAGGACACGCCCTGTCGGAAACGTCGACTCAAAAAAATCCCTACGTAAATGAAATTTCTCCCAGCCTCGTGTCTGTTTTGTTTGTTTTATGGAGTCTAAACGTGTGTATATATATATATATATATATATATATATATATATATATATATATATATATATATATATATATATATATATATATATATATATATATATATATAACGCGCTTTGCTAAACATTGCGGAGAGAGAGAAAGTAAAAACTCCAGAAGCGGGTCGTCTTTGATTGCGCTGTTTATCCAATTCGTAAAAGTAAAAACATTTATTCCCAAACCCGGCCTGGCCAGGGTCGCCGTCTGAAGTGTTGGAGCCCATATCACCCAACACAGGGCGGTATTTGCAACGAGCAATGGCCACAGTATTCGGCAGAGTGCAGCTGAAGGAACGACCCTGCTCTCCTAGATGGGTGGGAGCATAGAGTTTCTTACTATTACCTAGAGGGAAAGCTGGCAGCCAGTCTATGAGAGTTTGCATGGCGACCCCTCGAGACCACTTCAGCCACCATGGGCGCTCAAAGCATCATGGGGCGGTGAGCTACTTGTTGCGGAACTGCAACTTTTGGCCAAAAAATAATAAAAAAATAAAGCTGTTTGATAACTACAAACGTCCTAACATTGAAAATCTTCTCTAATGATTGCAACAAACGAGCAGAAAAGCATTTAAGTGCAAAGTTTGCCCAAAATAAGAGGCGACTCGCTCTCCTATTGGCCAAGTAATGAACACTATAAAAACTAATATTTCGTAATTAACAGGTGCATTTCTAAAAGTAAATATGTTTTTAAAAAAATGTTGTTGCTTAGATACGTTAAGAAGTTTTTTAATGGCATTTCGGAAAAGTAAAACCTTTTATTGGCGTCGTGTGTCTATGCATTTTTACTACTATGGTTTTTGCACACTGCGTTCGCGCCAAAGTCGTCTGCGCGCACACGAACAGCGTTTTCGGAATGAAACATCTCAGTAGTGCCACTCCGTGTTCCCGAAAAACTACGACTGCCCCGCAACAAGTAGCTCACCGCCCCATGATGCTTTGAGCGTCCATGGTGGCTGAAGTGCAGCGCCGCCAGCTTTCCCTCTAGGTAATAGTAAGAAACTCTATGGGTGGGAGTTGGGGGCAGTTTGTAAGCAAACTTTTTGTTAAATTTTGAAATATGAATAAAATGGTGTTGAACGCTTTCGGGGTTCATTTAGCGAAGTAACAGACGACAGTGCCATTTTCTTCGCGCTGACCTGAGCCTGTTTGACTGCACTAGCGGAGGAGAACACGGGGCTTCTATGACAATAAATGTCAACAAGAGCTCGATCGTCACGATGTTCATTATGACGTCATGTTCATTATGACGTCAGAGTACGCTGAGAGCGCACGAAATAAACGGCTGTATTGAAGTGCACTTGTCTTATATTTAAAATAAATTATCCGCTTGTAAACGCACGAAACACTTCAAGAAACAAAAAAAAATGGTCATATTCGCGCACTAGTTGCACACGGCTGTGCACGTAAGATTGTAAGGTCCGAATTTCTTTTTTCCTATCTTCACGATTCGTTGTCGTGGATGACTCGCTTTATGGACAGTTTTACTCTTGAACAGATGTCTATTAACAAGGCACAGCTGTAATCAAAATCAAATAAGATATTAATAAAATCCTTAAATCATGGCCGCTATGGAGATTTAACTGCCCTTTCTGAATGCAAATGGGTCATTGTCATCAGCAAGAGCAGATGCGCTAGACTAATTGCCTTACAGATTCATCTTCCAGTGTCCTGCGCCTGTGTAGAGCCGAAAATGTCGACTTGTTGCCAGATACGCGGCCGGGCGCCCCACCCCGGCCGCTAGTGCAGTGTGTCGCGCGCGCGATTAGTCCGAGACAGGACGATACGTGCGCGCGGCTATGTACATAGAGTTTACTTCTTTTGTGATTGCGTGCAGTGGCCGCTCGCGCTCACTTATTTTCGGACAATGCTTGGACATTAGCGCGCGAGCGGCGCGAACTTGATTACTTTTGTATTTTGTAAATAGTGTACAAAGCTCTCCCCTGTCCTTTCTTGCTGTCGCTCCCCTCTATACTTCTCCTCACTATCCTCTCCCTTTCCCTTTCATTTCCGCCGGCTGCAGCTCGGGTGCTTAAGATATTAGATAGCAATTGCCGCGGCCGGCAACACTCTTTTGCTTCACTTTTTTATTTTTAAATAAACCGCTACCACCACCACCACTCGTTGCCAGCTGCGCAAACGGACGCACGTCCGCTCCATACACTCTCTCACCTCCAGAGGATCGTCGCCGGACGTATCCGGAGACGCGAACTCCAGCGGCCGTGTTTCAACCACGGGCGAAAGAAACGATGTAGTCGCATAAACAACAACAAAACGCCAAGCACCACGAAGAAAGCCCGCGACAGACCGCTTGGCGTGCCCAAACGATGGCTGCTCTCGTTCTCCGTCGTTTGCTAAAGAGATAAGAAGAAAAAGCGCAGCTGCAGAGAAACGATTAGATGTGAAGAAGAGGAGGCTGTCGCTACAGGAAAGGAGAGGGTGCCTGTCGAACGCCGGCAGACGGCATGGCGGCGGCCTCGAAGGAGACGAAGCTCGCTCGAAAATGATACTTTGCCAAAGAGGGGCGGAGTTTTCCTGCGACCTCCGTGCGTTGTAGGTGCGCAGCGTGACTGCGCCACGGGAAGGATGACCTCACGACACACGCGCGTGCCAGCACGCTAATAGTATCGCGCGCGTAAGCGCGAATTTGCAGCACGCACTTCTTTCGCCCGGAGCCGCTGGAGGCCGTGTTAGATGGTGGCGTGATGCCGAATGGCCGAGCTTATCCGATTCCAGGAAAGGAGGAAAGAAAAAAGCATTTCGCAGCCCGTGCAATCAGCTCTCGTGGGTGCTGCGTGTACGTTGATGTGTAGTTGTGGAACGCCGATTCTCGTAGTTTTTCTTTTTGACGGTTCACGACCAAAGCTGCAAAAGCCGGGCCGTCGCTGAAGCCTTGACCTTGGCTTTGAATCAATAAATAAATGCATGAATATTGCAGGGAATGGGATAGGTGAATGGGATGCAGGGGATAGAAAGTTAAAAACTGCAACACACTCTCGTGCTGTGCATTGAACATTGTCGTCTTCAACTTACATGTTTCTTTTGCTTTGTAATTATTGTGCTTATGCTATGTTGTTTCCGCCGCAGCCAAGGGGGGCGCGGCCCCGTCAGGCATGTCTATTGCCTTTTGTCGCGTCCCCCAAGGCATTTCTGTAACGGAATGTCTTGAAAGAAAGAAAGAAAGAAAGAAAGAAAGAAAGAAAGAAAGAAAGAAAGAAAGAAAGAAAGAAAGAAAGAAAGAAAGAAAGAAAGAAAGAAAGAAAGAAAGAAAGGAAGAGAACATATAAGATCTGCTTAACCTCGATCAGAGCTTAACCTGAGCCTAATGTCGTCACCAGACGTGCCGACGACCCAGCGAAGCAAAACCATGAGCCAACCAAGCCAAATACATGCTTTCACACGTCTGCTGGGTTTAACTACGTTAAAAGCTTTACCTTTTTTTTTTTCCATCGATGGATGCATTGCGGGACTTCCTCGGAGGTGTCTCATTGTGTCACTTGTGAAACCACCCGAAAAGCAAGAAAAACCTCACGCACCAAATCCGGGGCATAGTAGTAGTGTGAGTACTGAATGAATGAATGAATGAATGAATGAATGAATGAATGAATGAATGAATGAATGAATGAATGAATGAATGAATGAATGAATGAATGAATGAATGAATGAATGTTTAGTGGCCGAAGTGGTGGTAGTATTCAACCCGAGTGTCAAAATTCGGCGCTCTGATTGGGTTCAACTTCCAAGGCTCGTAGGTTTTCGCGATACCTGCGTTACCTGCGTTGGCTTAACGCTGGTTCAAACACGTGTACAGATAGACGAAGCAAAAGTTGCACGGCTCCGCCCATAGCCATTAATCCTGAGAACATCATCATCATCGATAGCTGGCTGCCAAGCTCATAGACGGCACCATCGCCTGTTAACCTCACGTGAAGTTATGGTTGCAACAGGTATGATCAGAGAGCGCTGCTGTCCAGATATTACAGAGTTTTAGCATAACTTAGTCGTACAATAGTAAGATACAAACTCAACGACGAAGCGGCTTTTCCCCCGTCAAAGGGGACCCCCTTCCAGCTAATGGCGTCGGCCGATTCTCAAGTGCCTGCAAGCAGGGTTGCCGTTGGTGGCTACTTTGCGCCAAATTGGCTACTTTTCGACCCCGTCTGGCGATGAAAATTTCACGTTGGCTCCTTGGCTACTTTCTGGCTACTTTGAACTTCTATTTTGGCGCATTTACTAGCCTTTTTTTTTTTTGCAATTGCATATACAATAGCAAGCAAGAACAGAAAAGAACAATTATTTCCAAGCTTTGCTGTCCTCATTGCTGTCCTGGTCGCCTTGATGCGCGCGCGCGTCCTCGACGCATATATTCCTCCAACGAACTGGAGTCTGAAATACGCCAGCAGCAGAGAATTAGCGGTGCACTTGATCGCGCATCATGTTTGACTTTCTGGCACGCAGCGGCATCGTACAAGGACACTTGCGGCGAATGCCCTTTTCAACGGCTGGCGCAAGGAGCACTGAAAATTTTGACCCTTCCAATTTCTAATGCTGATGCAGAGCGCGTGTTCTCTTGAGTGAACTTGACGAAAACAGAGATCCGTAACAAAATGAAGCTGGACTTGCTTATGGCGATTCTGCGAATCAAATTTGGGCTACGACTCCAAGAAAAAACAGCATCATCGTTTAAAGTTCCTGCTGAGGGATTGAATAGAATGTGCCAAAATTACTCCGGCAAGAACACTATCTACTCTAGATAAACCACGCGGACTGAACTTTTATTTATTTGCAACGTACCTGATACTTGAAGGCCGAGCAAGAGGCCCAAAATTCCGTGCTCTTTATTTACTCTGTGTTTTTGTGTCGATTCAAAATGATATTATTTATTGTTCATTAATAAAAGTTGCTTATAATAATGGTTCTTTTCTACTTGGCTACAAATTTGGCGCCAAGATCAGGTCGCGTGGCTACTTTTGGCTACTTCTAGCTTCAGTTCTGGCTCTTTTTGAAAAATTCCCAACGGCAACCCTGCCTGCTAGCATGGCAATGCAGGGACTGGCGGATGGAAGTGGATCGTCTCCTCCCTGCATTGTCTTGCTAGCAGGCACGTGAGAGTCGGCCGATTCCATTGGCAGGCCTTTGACGGGGAAAAGCCGCTTCGTTCTTGAGTTGTATGTGACTACAGCACAGGCGTTTACCTTGGCTAGCAGGGGCCTCTTGCGCATGCACACTAGGGCACCTGTCTACGACAGCGGCAGCGCATGGTCTTATGGCTGGTTTCGTGTACGCCTATACGACAGCATGTGTACACAATGCTATATCTTTGTAGTCTTTCCGGAAGCGCACCGGGATAACAATAATATTACAGCTGAATAGCAAGATCGGAGTCTTTCGAGTTCAAATGCACATATCTTTGCGTCTGCCCAATAACAAATCATCATCGTCAGCAGGAGCCTAATAATCTAAGGTGAAAAAAAATACCAGTTCCTCGTGTCTAGGGAACTCATTATAAAGGGTATTCACTAGCAGGAAGCAAAACTAGACTTCAGGCGCAAATGTGCCAAGGTAGAAGTAGCCGCATTAGTATTAGAAATTTTGCTCTCAATGATATATTTGACACTTACATACGCCATAAACACTTCCACAAACATGACGTCTGAAGGCATGAGCCCAGGTGCTGCCGGTACATTCATTGCAAGCAAGTATAGGACGAGGAAGCCTAAAAGTTTTCTTTCCAAAGATGTACTGAAAAATGTATGTTACCCAGCAAAGTGGCACCGTGATGTCCTTAGGCGGAACTTTTAAGATCTGTTGCAGCCCATTTTAAGATGTAGCCCCGTCCTGTCCTCATATTTCTGTGTCCTGTTTCAACACTACGTTTTTTCGTTAAGATTTTAAGATCTCATCGCTTTGTTCTAGTTGTTACTCCCCCTGGAAAACGTGGAGGAGCCCAGGTCAGAATCGACCTTGGCTATGCCTCTACTCGTTCGCCTCGCTTGGCAAACGAGTGTCTCGAATCCAATTAAGCCCCCTCCCCGTATGTGTTATTTCTGCGATCTCTCTGACAACCGCCAATGGCAGCATGGCAGTTCTTTTCAGCAGCATCTTAGCAGCAACAATAGTCTAAAGAGCGGCAGAAGCAGGCATTGTTGTGTTGTGGCCGGACTTGCAGTGATTACCGTTATTACTACTTTCTTTTTGTTTTTACGAAAAGGTTGCGCCCGTATAGTGTCATAACAGAAAGGAAAGCTAGGCAACTGTTACATTGTGAGTTGTAATGCCTGGACATTGCGCACGAATAGCAATAATGTCCCGTAATGACAGCCCTGAAGCGACGTTATACGTGTGGAAATCGGTGGGCCAATCTCGGCGAAGCTGAGTCTTTATACGAGGACACACGGATGTCTGTTGCGCTGACGAAAGTCTTGACTCCAATGTCTGGACAAAGAAAGAAAAGAAAAAAAATGTTTGTAGGCAATCGGTCTTTCAAAGGAATTTGCAACGCCATAGAATGTGGGTAGAGGTCTGTGCGCACACCGTTTCATTGCCTGTATTTGCATGCAAGCGCCTACGTGTGCATGTATGTCACGTGAATGTTGAGTGAACACATTCTACCCTTACGGTGTCGCTCTTCACGCTAATAACTCAAGCTAGAATATCTCTCAATCGTTTTTGTCCGCTTATCCGCATTGTTACGCGGGTAAGTGTGACAGCTAAGCGTTACAACGTGGATGAGTGTGAGAATAATTTATAAAAGTTTGTTTTTTTGGCGCCGAGGAGGAACCCAGGGCTTCTAACAACCAATGAAGGCTCGAACAACCAAAGTGTATGTAACTGTTGGCCGGGTGTAGATGCTTAGCACGGGAAGAAAGACGAATTTATGACATATCCGGCTGTCGATTGCGATTACAGGGTTCACGAAAGGCTTTGTGAACCATCCAGTGTTGTCCGCCACTATGCCTCTTGACAGGCTGGTTGGCATTAGCTGATCATACGCGTAAACGAACAAGAAGGAATGCAAACGATGGCGAAGCAGCCAGTCAAAGCCCGCTTCCTGTGCTTTGTGCTTTAGGCGCCACGACAGTGCATGTCAAGTCGCCAGCCGCTCATATATAGATATTTTACGTAGATGGCATCTCCGCGGGCTCTGTGCGGAGATAAAAAAATAACTTGCAGGATTTTTAATGAGCGCCAGGAGGAATTTTTTTTCGACAGCGATAATTAATGCCATGACTCCGCACCATACCTTTTAAAGCATTCTAGCAGTGAACATGTAATTCTTTGGCTGTGGCACCTTACAGTATTTTGTGGTCCTGGTACTAGTTAAGCATCAAATTCATTCATTAATTCATTCGCTCCCGCGTTGGCTCAGTGTTTATGGCGCTCAGGACCCGAAAGACGCGGGTTCGATGCGGGCTGCGGCGGTTGAATTTCGATGGAGGCCAAATTCTAGAGGCCTGTGTACCGTGTGATGTCAGTGCACGTTAAAGAACCCCAGGTGGTCGAAATTTCCGGGACCCTTCACTACGGCGGCCCGCATAGCCTGAGTTGTTTAGGACGTTAAACCGCCACAAACCGTAATTCATTCATTCATTGATTCATTCATTCGTTCGTTGGTTCGCACGACCACAGACCGCATATCTTCGATATCGCCCGCTCACCGGCCTGCTAGGCTTTTTGGCTCTTAGATGACTCCGGTCGGCCTGCGTAGAATTCCCGTTAACCGTACGGTGAACGAGGGAGTTATCGGTTAAGACACGCTTCGACCCCGGCGTCCTTTACCCCAGATAAAGTCCCCACACGCAGCTACCGTTGCAAAGAAAAAAAAAAAGGGGTAAAGCATAGCGGAGAGACATCCTCTTATGTAACGGAACCGCTCTCCCAGAAAAGGCCAGCAGCTCGCTGACACGCGTCGACGAAGACCCCGTTCGCTCGGGCGTCGCCGGTTTGCACGAAGCCCCTCCGCGTCTTTCCGGGAAGAAGCCGCGCGCAAGCGCTTCTGCGAAGCACACCGGAGGAGAGACACCATCTCTCCCTCTCCCCTCTCCTCCCAGTGCATCCAACGGCTACGGCGAAGAAGAGGCGGCAGAAAAGCGTCGGCCGGTCGCGCTGAGGCCAGCGAAGCAGCAGCTGCCGCCGCTGTTCTACACGGACGGGGCGCTGCAATGCGCGTCACTGCGCCACGGCACTGTCGTCTGCTGCATCACGACTGGAGCGCAGTGTGGTCAAGGCTTTTAGTCTAGGCGAGAGACTTCTGCGCATAGAAATAACGTTGGAGAAGTTCAGTGTAGCACGATTCGCGTTCTGCTACCGAGGTCCTCCTGCATATGCACGTATGTTATTGTGTAACGAGAACACTTGTATGGTTTATGGAGGTTTAACGTCCCAAAGCGACTCCGGCTGTGAGGGACACCGTAGTGAAGGGCTCCGGAAATTGCGACCACCTGGGGTTCTTTAACCTGCACTGGCATGGCACAGCATACGGGCCTCTAGAATTTTGCCCCCAGCGAAATTCGACCGCCGCGGCCGGAATCGAACCCGCGTCTTTCGGGCCAGCAGCAGAGCGCTATAACCACTGAGGGACCGCGTATATTGTACCCCTCTTCTCCCTATCCTTTCTGGCTGTCCTTTCACCTCTTTCATTTCATTTCTCCAGTTTGCCCGCTATCCCTCTATTTCCGTTGACCCGGATCAGGGGCTTGCAGTAGCGATGGCTGAAGCCGGGGCTATCAAAAACATTTTCCTTCTTTTCAATTATGATTTTAATAAACCACTGCTTATACTACTGCTACCGTAGTCCGCTGAAGGTGGATTCACGCGACGGACCTCTGTCTGGCCTGGCCCGAGGACCAGGCGTCAAGTGATACTATACCGCTCTGCGGGGTCCGCGCGCCCAGCCCGCGTACCGAGAAAAGTCGCAGGGACTGTATAACCATTACCGCTAATGCAGACCTATCATATCACCTCGCTTGATCGCCAGTTCATCTCTTTATTAATTTTTACTTCTGAGCGGTACCGTAACTCCTGCACCATGGGGTTCAAAACGAAACTATGTGGTCACAAGACTCTTTAACAATGCTGCACATTCTTGCATACCAAGCAAGACACATGCATGCGCAAACTGTGATGACGTCTGCGTGCATGTTTAAGCTTGACGAGCAGTATACGTGCACCAAAACCGGCTCATGACCTGTGAGGGGTCTTTTTTTCTATATTTACTTGCTGTAATGTAAAGCGAATGTTTTTCTTTCTTTTAACCTTTCCTCGAAAATGTAGTCAGCGATGAATGATGCGCTTACACAGTGAGGTCGAGGGCGCGCATTCCATGATCCCTGTACCGCGAGGTAGCGGCTGCGTCGTTGCACGAGTTTCCGGTGAACGGCGCGAGCTTCGGCGGTTCGCGGCTGACGTCACGCGAAAATGATACCTCGCTGTTGAAATCGCCCGGAATGCAGCGCAAAGCAAAGAGTTGAAAATGAAGCATGAACGCTGACACCTTGTAAAAGGGAGGGCTTCAACCACTGCAGTTACATGTGGTAACGCTGCTACGTAAGCAGTGTGCACTAGGGAGCTTCTGGTTGTGCATATGCTGCTAGTTAAGTAGACTGTTGGTTAACCATTTGCCAGCTGCGGCTCAATGCCTCAGCCACTGAGCGCGAAATCACAGACTTAGTCTAAGCCGCGGCGAAGGCTTGTATTCGGTGGCTGCCCCAAACAAATGTCGTGCAACAAGGTTCGACGCCGGATAAAAAAAAAGAAGTAAACAATAATTGGGGCCCAGCTATCGCGGTCCCATTTCAGACCCTAATTGTGCTAACCTAACTCACGCTCTTTAACTTCGTCAGAATAACTCCGTTCGCCTGTACCATGGTGTCGCATTCACAAATCACTTCTCTACAGTGATCGGCATGGCTGATAACCCTGCCTGTGACATCTGTGGCTGCGATGAGACCATACCTCATGTTCTTTGTGAATGCCCAGCGTACAGTTCTGCAAGACATCCTCTACGCCTTGCGCTGGTGAGCGCATGTATGTGCAAAAAAAAATGAATGGATGGTGCAGGCAGGTAAACTACACATGTACGAGAATAGTTGCATACTTTCCGCTTTTCTCGGAACAAGTCAGCGCAATAGCCGCACCCTATCGTATACCTAGCAGCCGTTTTTAGTACTTTCAAGTGTTCTCTCTTTCTCCCCAACCCCTCCACATGCTTCTGATCAAATTCCAACCTCCGGCAACGATATAAGGACCCCATAAAGCATCATAACCCTCCTAATCGAGTTAGGCAGAACCCCCTAATGTACCGGATTGCCTGGACGGCCGCAGTTTCTCTAATGAGAGCCCAATTAGGCGACAACATTACCGTGCTTATATACAAGATGGCTGCACGCGGTAAAGCATGCATGCATCATAACGGTGCGGGCGCGCTTATCTAAGGGCATTAAGGGTCACCCTTTCTTCCTTTCTTTCTTTCCTTCTTTCTTTCTTTCCTCCTTTCTTTCTACCATTCTTCCTTTCTTCTTTTCTTTCTTTCCTTCTTTCTTATTTATTTCCTTCTTTCTTTCTTATTTCTTTCCTTTATTTCTCTTTCTATCTTCCATTCTTTCTTCCTCTCTTTCTTTCTATATGTCTGCCTCTATGTTGTTTCTTTCCCTCCAGGGAATACAGGGATACTCCTGTTTACAGGGATAAGCCCTGTAAACAGGCGGTCAATAGCAGCGGAGAAATCGTGTCTCCCTGCCTGACACCCTTCCTTACTGGAATTTTGTTGCTGGCTTTATGGAGGACTATGGTTAACGTGTAGCCGTTATAGATATCTTCCAATATTTTTACGTAAGGCCCATCTATACCCTGATTCCGTAATTCATGCATAACTGCTGAGGTTTCGACTGAGTCAAATGCTTTCTCGTAATCTATGAAGGCTATACAGGGGTTGGTTATATTCTGCGCATTTCTCTATCAATGCTTTACGTACTTTCTAAAAACCAAAATATTCATCATCCCTGCTGCGCAGTAGTGTGGTCGGACCGAAAACAAATGAGTACAAATGGAAGTCCCTACCCTTGGTAATGCTTATATATAACGGGCTGTGCCGTACAGACAGCTTATAGTTTGACAGCCATACAACCGTAAGCCTTTGCCTGCACCACTGAGGCAGTGCAGATATGATGCAGACCAGCACATTCCTTTCTCTGTACCGGAAATCCGCAGCTCCGAGTCTCTGCGTCGCCACGAATACCGTTTCCGGACGAATCGCGCACCGCCAACTAAAAAGGTTCCGGCTCGTTGCATGCTCCTAGCCCTTGTTACGCGTCTTCAAGCTGGGAACACTTTCCCAAAGTGGAGCAAATGAACCAATCACCCCGTCCCTGCCTTAATAAGTTCCTAGCTTCGTTTTACTTTTTTTCTTTTCTCATCGTTCTGTCCGGGGCGAGACGGAACCGAGCGAGCAGTGTCAAGGCTGACCTGTTGGGTTGCGCCTACCGGAAATTGCGATGCCACCGCCCTCATGCCTCCGATGCTCCCTCCGCACGCGACGGGGTGAGGGCGCTAAGTGGGTGTGGCATCGAAGTTCGAACGGTGTTCGCTCCCACGGCAACGCTCGAAGCGTGCAGTGGAGTGCTGGAGAGAGACGTTCAAGCGTGTTGCGTGCCCTGTCGTCTCATCGAGATGGGGCACTATTTTGAAAGCTGCACGGCCGGAATAGGATAATGGTGGACCGATTGCGCAGAATTGCATCATCCGGCTGTACAGTGTACGGCTTTCCTTCAAGTACTTTTTATGTTTCCTACAGAGGAGGTCATGTCTTCTTTATGGGTACGTTTGGTTTGGTTTATGGGGTTTTAACGTCCCAAAGCGACTCAGGCTATGAGAGACGCCGTAGTGAAGGGCTCCAAAAATTTCGACCACCTGAGGTTTTTTAACGTGCACTGACATCGCACAGGTATGGTGCTATAGTTTGCTAGGTACCATACACTACTGTAAGACACGGTACAATATGGTATGGCATGGTATGGTGCGGTACGGTACGATAAGGCATGGTATGGTATGGTATGGTATGGTACCGTACGATAAGGTATGGTATGGTATGGTGCGTTACGGTACGATAAAGTATGGCATGATATTGCATGGCATGGTATGGTGCGGTACGGTATGGTATGGTACGATAAAATATGATATGGCATGGTATGGTGCGGTACGGCATGGTACGATAAGGTATGGCATGGTATGATGCGGTACTGTACGATAACGTATGGCATGGTATGGTGCGGTGCGGTACAATAATGTACGATAAGGTATGGCATGGTGTGGTGCGGTACGGTACGATAAGTTATGGTATGGTACGGTGCGGTAAGGTATGGTGCGGTATGGCATGGTATGGTGCGGTACGGTACGGTACGATAAGGTACGGCATGGTATGGTGCGGTACAATAACGTACGATAAGGTATGGTGTGGTGCGGTACGGTACGATAAGTTATGGTATGGTACGGTACGGTGCGGTACGGTACCATAAGGTATGGGTATGGTATATGCTTTGGTACGGCACGGTATGTTATATTGTAAATGGTAAACAATCCGCCGCGTGGCTTTGTAATGGTCTTGGGAGTTACAGTGGCGCTCTCGGCCCGAGGAGGGTTCGGCACAGATATGGTCTTTTTTTCTCGTCTTGAGATACGTAATGTTTGGTGTTTTGCTACTCTCCCAGGAGCGGACAACTTCGTCCGCAGTATTCCTCGAGTCATTTGCCCAGCAGCGCATTTGACTCGTGTCTGGTTGGGATACTGACTGCTATGACTCCTCAAGAATATGGGTTTTTAAAGTGAGCTCCAACCTCCGGTTTATTCGAACTGACGTGTCGTCCCTGTTACATTATGCGTACTGAGAGGAATCCCTTCGGAATTACTTAATTTAAATAAATTTCCGGCCATATGCTAGTTGGAACCACTGAAATTAGACTGCATTTTGTGGGCACGTTGGCTTGGCTGCCGTAACTGACCAGTGGTCACACCTCACCTGCAGACCGTCAGTGAGACATTCTAACAGCTCGCGCGAAGCAGGCCTCTGCTTACATGACGCTTCCTACGGCTTCCGCCGAGAAGCAGTATTCAAGCAAAATGGAACGTGAGCGATTGTTTCATAACGCGCTTCCGGTGGAGCCCTAGCCTGCATAAAAATAAGGGCGGTTGGGTGTCGGAATAACGCCGGAATAGGAAGCAAGCAGAAGCAAATATGAAGACAGAACTGCGTTTAAAAACAGTACGTAGAAGAGTCAAAATGCTCCCTGTTGTTCTGAAATGTTTAGTTCCGAGCCCGTAGGTGGCATTGCTGGTGGCACCTGTGTATGTCGTTATTAATCTGTGTTATCATGTCCATGTGTTTAGTCGCGTCCTTCTAAGGTCCACCCTTATAAAACCGCTCTATAGACTCTCTATAGGCATCTTATAGACTTTATTGCCTTCCTATAGATATTTCATTTTTCCTATTCATAGTCTATAGAGCGTCTCTAGACAAAAGTCTGCTAAAATTGTATGGCCATCATCTATAGATTGTCTATAGAATTAGCATTGTCTGTAGACAGTCTATAGGCTTTATAGACAGAAGTGTACAGACAGTCTATAGACTGTCTAAAAAAATTTTTTAAGAGCAGTGGTACTATAGATTTCTATGTCACACGGCAGACACGAACCTGCGTATCGCATTATGCATCTGGCCTGCCGTCTTCGCTTACTCAGTGCTTCAATCGCAGTGTATAGAAACGAGTATATACAGCCCAAATCCGTGCAAATGGTGCAGACATGGTACCGTACGTTCAGTGAGCGTGCGTTCAGGTGGTCGATCACCTGAACGCACGCTATTAACTCATCACGGTTGGCACAGATTTCTATGCACTGCAGTCGAAACGAAGAACTGAATCTCTTGATGATCGAGTTAAATGCCTTACCTACGTGGCCCTGTACTCTCAGGAAGCGGCAAGCGGAGTGCAAGGGACGTCCCGAAAGCTAGAGAGGTCGTTGAACCAATGGTGCATCCTGTTTCTTACCGTCCTTATCTTGATGTTACCCTGAAAAGATCTCCTTACCCTTTCTTTACAGCCTGACGTGTTTTGAAAGTTATTGCAGTCGTTTCGGCCCAACAGGATATGCAAACTTTTCCTGGTCAATAATAAAGTGACGCGGCCGGATATAGAAGCCAAGCGGCAGTCAAAGGCCACGCATGCCCAGCTTTCCTGCACTCTAGTAGCTGGCGCCATCTGTTAGCCGACAGTAGCGAGCACCGCGCAAACTCAGTGGGGATGTTTTAAAATGGTAATTTTCAGAAACCTACAAAGTCCCGATAAATTCCGCGGAAACGTGCGGATTACCACGGACTGTTCTTCCTCCTCACTGCAAAATATAACCTGTAAGTTTCTTCGTGAGCTCACACCAATGATTTTCGGCGGTCATAAAAAATCAGTGGGATGTATTGAATATTAGAAATTCCCGCGGCGATGTTGAGTGTTCAGCGCCACGCTGCACATGGTGGCAGCCGTGCGAACTAGAAGAGTTTTTCCACATTTCGTAGGCTTGTATATTGAATTGAATTTTTATTTTCGACATAGTACTGGAAGTCTTTTAGGGCTAAAAACTGCTCTGGGCAGCTTGACGTAGCCACTGAAACCTCCACTTGGCATTACAAAGAAGACAAAAACAGTGGAAAATGAAATAATAGTTCACGAACCCAGAATCAGAAACACAACTTGTAACTTCACATTGAATGACAGTTGAATTAGTCAGTTTGCATCTATACAGAAAAAATAAGTACAAGGCAGGTGGAATATAAAGCACAACATAACGAAAAGTACCAAAGGAATTATATATCGCAGTTTATAATGAGAAACAATAATTAGAAGGTTGGTTTATTGAGGATTTAACGTCCCAAAGCAACTGAGGCTATGAGGGACGCCGTAGTGATGGGCTCCGGAAATTTCGACCACCTGGGGTTCTTCAACGTGCACTGACATCGCACAGTACACGGGCCTCTAGAATTTCGCCTTCATGAAAATTCGGTCGCCGCGGCCGGGATCGAACCCGCGTCTTTCGGGTCAGCAGCCGAGCGCCGTAACCACTGAGCCACCGCGGCGGGGCCAATAATGAAAAGAATATAATGAGTATATACTTATCTCAGCCTTCTTCTAAAAATAAACTTCATTACAACCCCGTAATCCAAGTAGGTTAAAATTTAGCTGTGGTCGGTTACAACTCAAGGAAGAAGCGGCTTTTCCCCGACAATAGACTCTCCTTTCAGCCAGTGGTGTTGGAGAACGGGCCGACGCCATTGTCTGGAAGAGGGTTCCCCCGTCGGGGCAAAGCCGCTTGTTTCTTGAGCTGTATCCGACTATGACGATCTTCAAAACGCGTGCGATTGTACATGCGCGCTTTATTGCGTATTAGTGCCTCCATAGTTGGTCGGCTGTGTCCATTCGTGCCGCCAACAGGAAAGCGACCTAACAGGTTGAGAAAAGCTCTCTTTAAGAGCACGTCTTTTCCTCCAACACCGATTAGAGGTTGCGAGATGGTGTCATCGTCTCGGAATCTCCGCTGGTGCGTACTGTTGGCTCGCACTCGGGAAACGTTAAAGCGGATGACTAATCCCTTCGCGCGTGAGGACGAAGAGATTCTATTTTAGGCACCTGAATCGCGAAGGAAGGACGCTACGGCTAGGCCTCGCTGAATCACCACCCTCTTTAAAGAAAGGACTGAATGAATCAGATCGAGGAGTGTGTGTACACGGTAGCCGCATTATAAAGTGAGACCTTGAAGGTCGCATCGGGCCCAGACGGTATGTCGAGTTGGGGCGTGACAGTGGCGTCATGGACGTTTAATTGTTTCACTTGCTTGAACCATACCATCAAGGCCCGGGTAAAGCGCTTATTTATTTATTTATTTATTTATTTATTTACAAAATACTGCAGCCCGAGGGCCAAGCAGAGTGGGCAATTTAACAACAGCCAAAGATCACACCAAACTTCAAAGAAGAAAGAAAGAAAACAGACAAACACTACAAAACACCTGAATGATCAACATAAAGGCAGTCAAAAGTAAAAGGTTGCTGTATGAACAACATTGTCAAAAAGAAAAAAAAAAGAAGAAATATTATAAAACACCAGACGTAGGATTACAAACAGAACTCGGATGATAGGGGACAAGCGTTCTTCAAAATCATGAATCAGGGTAGACAAATGTGCTACTTAGCAAATAAAGCCTGTACAAATTCATAAAGGAAAAATAAAAACATATATTTCACAATGGAACCCTGTGCACTCGACTTGCCTGTCGCTAAAGGTGGATTTATTGGCAGAACCAAATGCAGTAATGTTCATTTAATATGCATCCCCGTTAATATCAACGACTAACATTATGGGCAGTTTTTCAGGGGTCCAAACTTTTTCAATGCATTCTCGCCTCATTAATAGAAAAGTCTGCCGTTTGTTCAGTGGACAGAGCGGTAAGGCACAAAGCCCATTGGGGTCATATATTCTTGTTACAATAACATGCACAACATTCAGAACAAAAACTTGACTCTGCCGACCAGATGGTTCCTTTCCTGCATGTTGAGTGTAGGGCACCAGGGAAAAGCAATGCGAAAGCTGAAATTTCTTAATAACTACCTTTTGTTTTGGTGTTTTTGCATTACATGGCAACAAAGAGCGTTCAGCGAGCCATAAAAATAAAAATGATAGGTGTAACGTTAAGATAACGGAAGCGGGCGGAGTGGGTGAGGGAACAAACACGGGTTAATGACATCGTAGTCGAAATCAAGAGGAAGAAAGGGGCTTGGGCAAGGCATGTAAAGCGAAGGCAAGATAACCGCTGGTCCTTAAGGGTAACGGAGTGGATTCCGAGAGAAGGCAAGCATAGCAAGGGGCGGCAGAAAGTTGGGTGGGCGGATGAGATTCAGAAGTTTACGGGGATACGGTGGGCGTAACTTGCAAATGACAGGGTTTAATTGGAGAGACATGGCAGAGGCATTTGCCCTGCAGTGGGCGTGGTCATGCTGATGATGATGTAAGGTGCCTGGTCGATGCGCTGTTCCACATGCCGTATTGCATGACCGCCGGCGAATGAAGCTCCCAACAGCTTCTGCGAAGTTAAAACGCGTTCAGCAGCTTTCAACCGACTGGGTACAGATATAGTGCTAGACACGCGATCACGGCATGAGGTGCCGGTCACGCACCTCATGGGCCGTAAGGCGGTTCTAACTGCATCTCTGTTTCGAGATATACTGACAATCAGGAGCCCAGGATAAGTCACCTGAAGCTCCGAAGATTTGCGAATTCACTGCACAGGCAGACCTCATTCACAAAATGTTTGTTCTGTATATTTTTTTTTTCTTTTAATACAGGGACGGCTCGCTTTGTTGACATTTTTGCTTGGGAACCAAGGTGTCAGTATTGACGACACAACTTTTGGTGCTGGTGCTACCCTCAAGGGATTAACGACGCATACTAACTGCGGAGGTTTGTCCAAGGCACAGACGGCAACTTGCAGATGCTTAAAAACGTTTCCTGCGAAGAGATTGTTTGGTTTGGTTTGTGAGTGTTTAACGGCCCAAAGTGACTCAGGCTATATGGGGGACGCCGTAGTGGAGGGCTCCGGAAATTTCGACCACCTGGAGTTCTTTAACGTGCACCCCAGGCGAAGAGATTTGAATGAAGGCTGCCTGATTAAAAATAGGCACTAGTGGGTTCCAGCGAGATGGATGACTAAGTATGAGAAGAGGCTCTTATGCGCAGGAAATGAAAATGCTTGAGTAAGAATAGATTTTGCTCACTAGTTAAAAGAGGCTGGAATGAATATGAACACTGTGAATATATCGGTTTACAAAGCCCGTCAGATCCTCAGTGAGATGACAAATGCGTGCACGTTGGGCTTTATTTCTGTTTTTATTGAGTCACTTTTCATGAAAAGGGTAGTTGGTATAGGGCTAAAACGCAGAAGAATTAGATTGATACCTCCAAAACGTCCTAAAAACCGAGGAGCAGCTGAAATTTGAGGCGCAGCCGCAGCGGTGGCTCAGCGATTATGGTGCGCGGATGCTCGTCCTAGAGACGCGCTTTTGATACTGACCGCGGCGGTCGCACTCTGATGGAAAGAAATGCTATACGGACCCGCGTACCGTGCAATGTAGGTGCACATTAAAGTAGCCCAGGTGGTCGAAATTATCCGATCTCCACTACGGCGTCTCTCACTGCCTGAGTCGCTTTGAGAAGATTAACCATATAAATCAAACGAAACCGAAATGTGATAGTTTTGTTCTGTTTCGCACATTTGCACAGGAAGATTAAAATTCAAGGGGCACTCTGACTTGTCTAAAGTGCGTAGAGGCGAAAGCGTTTTCCGCACCACTTCGACTGCTTCTGTGGCACTGGTGACGTCACCACTGGATGACGTCGCGCATAATTAATGACTAACAACTAATTAACGAGAAATAATTCATTAATGGTCAATTACTGATCAGTGACTATATTCTAATTAACTGCTAATTAATGACGCTTAAGATTCGCCTTTAGGAGTGGAACGCGACAGCGTGTTGTTGAGCTGCCAGGGAGTCCACGGAACGCCGGCCACCCGTTCGGCGCGATGCCTCGGCCTTTGAATGCAACGCTTTTTGAGGAAAGGAAATGGCGCAGTAATTCTTTGTCATCTCGGTGTACACCTGAACCGCGCCGTACAGGAAGGGAGGAGGTGGGAGTGAAAGAAGAAAGAGAAAGAGGGACCGTGATGAAGAAAATGAAAATCGTATTTCAAGCGTGATTTCAAACCTAGGACTCACTAATGGTGGTTTCTTTACCCGTAACTCAACTTAGAGCTAAAATCAGAGCGCACGTTAAGCGTCAAATACCACAAAATACAAAATAACAATTACCAATAAGCACATGCAAGCGCATAAAAGGTGCATGCCGACGAAGCGCAGTGGTATGCCGGGGCTAATTTCCGCCGCAAACTGCATCGAGATTAAAGAAAACTAAACGCTTGCATTAGCCAAAGTTACCGTCACATGAAGGACACAGATTTCTCAAATAGTTGCAGTCATCAGAAAACTTCAGTCATCTAGTCGAACAGTATAGAGGGCGAAAAAAGGCCCCGAATTAGTTCCTCCTTCTTGGCTTGGCAGACGGCGACCTTGCCCGCGTCTTCTGCAACGCGAACTCATCGTCTGCAACGCGCGATGAGGAAAACAAGGGGGCTATGGAACCCACAACCTCTCGCCCCTTGAAATCTCCTCATTAATTTCGATTCGCCCCAGTAGCCGAAAGCCGTTTGGGAGATTTCGATATCTGTATATACCCCACGGGTATAGCAGCCACATTTATACGCACAGCGACTCCTTTCCTACGCGTTACAGCTCTCGGGTGCAATAAACAGGCCCCAATGGCGCAAGAAAAGGAACGCATCTGGTGAAGACCCGTTCCACTCGCCTCGGGACTTCCTCATTTTACGCCATATTACGCCACTTTTGTGTTGCCGTCGCATTGCGCGTATCATAGCGCGTGTCGTCTGCCAAGTTGCATAACATAAACATAAAGAGGACCACTAAAGGGCCTTCGCACGCTAAGCACCGGCCGCACTTTTGTTTCCTTTATTCTATTCATCATTTTTCTTTACTTTATTTCCGATTCTGAAAACCAACTCGCTCCTTTTGAATAGAATGCACCTGTATAGCTGTATACCGGCAACCAAAACTGTGCTGCTTGCGTTCACAGGCAGAGCTGCAGCAGCCTGCACCTGTCGTCTGCTAGCAATCAGCGTGCAGTTGTCTGCAAAGCGTGCAATCAGCAGAAGCTGGCTATTGCAAAAACGAGTTTAATTCTCTCGCCGTGTTCCCTGTGCTACAATGTGCTTCCACTATGCATCTGTTTTTGTAGCTCTAAAACTTTCCCACACTCAAAAATAAAATTGCCAGTGGTTTAGCTCTGGTTGAACGTGGAGGATTGCGAAAGCAACGAGGAGAGAGAAAGGGACGATGGAGAGCGCGCGGCAGAGGCGGCGGCCCCCGCACGCTAGCTATGCGCATGCGCAACTGGCGAGCGCGGCGGCGCCACCTCCGAGTCACCCGCGCAGCGACGGCGGCGGCGCGCCAGCTGTGCGCCGTGTGACGTTACTGCTCCTCGCGCATGCGCAGTATGGCCTTTCGTCAGCTCCGCGAAATTGCTCGGCGACTCGCGTAGCGTTGCTTTCGCAACAAAGCAAAGCAAGTATTGTGGAATTCGGCGTTGTCGGATAACGAACAGCCTAATTCAGAAAACTGTGTGCACGGAACGCTGTGGGTAGGACCCCGGTTCGGTTACTTTATCGCCGCCTGTTACGGCTGATAAGTGCAGACGGCCAGTCACGGATAGTTCTCATAGACGAGAAGTTCTGCTAATTCGGCCCGCTAGGTGTCGTTAGCCGCATGGCTTCAGATGGCGCCATGGTTTTAGTGCTTTGGTATGAATGTACGCAACCTGACCGCTGTACGAAGAAGTGGACTGCGCAAGCCAAAACGCGAAACAACAAGGGAACGGAATTTACCTTTTGTTTTGTGTCGTCTAGTAATACTGCACGCGTTGCAGACGACTACGCAGTGCGACAGAAAGATGATGCTGTTTCGAAATTATGCGTGAGTCATTTCCGCCCTTTTGAAACAGTGGCGCCATGTTTTGCGTTTCAGCAAAAACAAGCAATAAGCTGCGGCCAGGAACGAAATACGCGGAAGGAAAAAAAAAGCGTGCAATTAAGCTGTGTTAAGTCCGTCCTTGTGTTTTTCTCTCGGGAGAGACCTTATCACGACTCCCGTGACACGTGGCTATTGCACCGTGTACAGAAACTTCGTGACATTTGAATGGTGAACGTGCATGGCGTCGTTCTTACAGCTGTATGGGAAAAGGCGTATATATACAGGGTGCTTCACCAGACACTTTCCACGGTTTTTAATAATGGTTTGGTTTTGTGGGGTTTAACGTCCCAAAGCGACTAAGGCTATGAGAGACGCCGTAGTGAAGGGCTCCGGAAATTTCGACCACCTGGGGTTCTTTAACGTGCACTGACATCGCACAGTACACGGGCCTCTAGAATTTCTCCTCCAAAGAAATTCTAGCCGCCGCGGCCGGGATCGAACCCGCGTCTTTTGGGTCAGCAGCCGAGCACCATAGCCACTGAGCCACCGCGGCGGCGGTTTTTAATAATAGGTTATATGAGTTAGAAGAGTCCTCTTTTCGGAATAGCAATGTCAGCGGTGTAATATGCATCAGAATACAGCTAAGGCATGTTAATTAGCAGGTTGTTAGATTAGTAAACTTTTCAACTACTACTGTTAGGCGCTTTAATCATTGAGAAGCGTGTAGCTTACCGTAAGTCCTATTCATATCAGTTTTTAGAATTTTTAATACGTGGTTACCCTCGGCCCTGTGGCCCACGAAATTTTGGCTACATCGCACCAAAATACATGCGCTTTCGAGAAGCTTTCAGGCAAAGCAACCTCTCCAGTGCACGTAACTCGCCGAAATAGCCCAAATTTGTTGGCCCACAGCGCTGAGTGTAACCGTCTTTTCGAAAAACTAATGACTGATATGGGCTACACGCCTCTCAGTAATTAAGAAGCCTAAAGGTAATAGTTAAAAGGTTAACTATTCAATATTCGTTAGCCAGCCTGCCAGTTAGCACGTCTTGTACGCTAATGTACTACACCACTGACAATGCTGAGCCGAAAAGAAGCGCTGTTCTAACTGAAAAAGCATATCTTTTAAAAAATTGTGTAAAGTCTTACGTGAAACACCTTGCATAGTTGTGAGGTGGCGCGTGGCGCTGCTACTGACAAGAAGGCTGACATTCATGAAGAGAAAAAGTGGCTTTAATTTTATGAAGTGCAAAACGTCTTGAAGACGTCTGGAAAGAGCCAGCAGAACTGTTCTCACTTCGAGCTTTTGATCAATTCCCCCTCGCCTTATACGTTAGCCGTCCCGGTTAGCTCAGTTGGCAGAGGGGTTGCACCGGTGAAACGGTGGTCCCGGGTTCGAACCCCGGTATCGGACGAATTTTTCTTTAACTACGAGGTTTCTGAGGAAGCGGTATAGCTTTCCTTTGTAGCCGTAAGTCGGCTCTTTGGTGGATACCATTGAGTAACTGTTTCCTTGCTAGGAAAACACTAGCCTGTCGCCGCAGAGACGGGCGGAGAGATGCGACAATAGTCTTATACAATTAGCCTTATTCAGCTAACGTCCCGCACATGCGCAGTCTTCTCGCCACAGTTTCCTATGAGGCATGAATTGCAAAAATGGCTGAGTTCGCTAGCTGAGAACGTGTTCTTCCACGAACGGATTTCTCTCGACCAGCGGCGTTGTCGTACACTAATTAAGTGCAGCTCAAGCATTATATTCTAAGCACACGTAGATGCGCACGTTGTCTCCGCACGCTCCGGCCTCAATCCAAGCAGCACAAAAAGAATGGCCTTGACATTTAAGTTTAGCGGGGGGGGGGGGGGGGGGGGATAAGTGGCCGCAACTGGCAGAGGACAGCTTGGTATAATTGGAGAGACATGGCAGAGGAGGCCTTTGCCCAGCAGTGGGCGTAGTCAGGATGATGATGATGATGATGAACTCTGCACTTATCGGTGAATCAAATACACTTGTTTTGTGTTCTTTTTCTTTAGCGCACGACAGCTTTTTTAACTCCGTGAAGCTCTGCTGTCTTGGAGGTTGTCTTCCGCTGCATGCTAACCTAAATCTGTTTGTTTGTAGCACGCATTCCTTCTCGCTGCCACGTGCAGACAGAGGAGAGTTGAAAGATGTGAGAGGAAAGATTGAGAGAACAAACGCGCGTCGCAACAACCGCGTCCGCCGAAGCGAAGACGCTGGATGCAACAGATACCCTAGTGCTCCTGTCCAATCCTTGGACCAAATTTCAACGCCGTTTATCAGCCCAGAAACCCAGGGGCTGCAAAGGTTTTTTTATGACTGCAAAGGTGCCGATTTGCGCGCTCTAGACTCCTTCATTCCATGATATGCCCTGTCGAAATTAAAACTAAATGTGCCCTTTATTCATTCAGAAAAAAAAAAGGCCCAGCAATAAAAATTCTTGAAGGCTTTCCCTGCTTTCAATTATTGTCTGCCCTTTTATCTTAGTGTTACGCAACGAGACCTTCATCTCAGTCGCTAGTCGCAACGCGACGACTCGACCAGTTGCATAAAACCCAATTCTCGCTAACTTCTAAAGTATACCGAGAACGGCTTCGGCGGATGCAACGCTCCCGGTTCTCAGGGCAACGGTCGTCCTCCGATAATCCTACTTATCAATTCGCAGCAGCGTCGGATAGCGGGATAGAGTGAAAGAAAACCGAGAGAGGATGCTGGGACTCAAACGCAAGGCGCCGCCGAATAGAGAAAGGAGCCGGGCGTTTCTCGAAAGGACCCGCAGTTTCCCCGGAGTCTCGATATATACACTCGCCCTATAGTCTGCTGCCTCGGTTCATCGCCGCCGCTCTCGGGCCTCGCGCGGAGGAGGGGTGCCTGCGGGCGATTCGCCTTACTGCGATTCGCAGAAAGAAAGCCAAGTCCGGCAGACGGACAGCTCGGCGCGGTTCGATGGAACTGCGGCGCGCTGCTGATGCTGCTTCGGCTGATGCCTTGCGGGTTCTGCACGGTCCGTGCCGACGCCGCCGTAACCAGCTGCTTCTTTCTTTCTTTCTTTCTTTCTTCCTTTCTTTCTTTCTTTCTTTCTTTCTTTCTTTCTTTCTTTCTTTCTTTCTTTCTTTCTTTCTTTCTTTCTTTCGTTCTTTCTTTCTTTCTTTCTTTCTTTCTTTCTTTCCTTCTTTCTTTCTTTCCTTCTTTCTTTCTTTCCTTTTTTCTTTCTTTCTTTCTTTCGTCCTTTCTTTCTTTCTTTCCTTCTTCCTTTCTTCCTTTTTCTCTCTTTTCTTCTTTCTTTCTTAGTTTCCTACTTTTTTCCTTCTAGCTTTGTTTTCCTTTCTTCGTATCCCGCTTCCTTTTTCTTCGTTGCCCTTCTTCATTCCTTTCCTTCCCTACTGCTTTCTGTCTGCTTCTTCTTTCTTTCTCTCTTCCCTTCTTTATTTTTTTCTCTCTAATCCTTTAATTGCCTCCTTCCTTCCTTTCTCTCATTACTTTGCTTCATTATGCTTTGTTTCTCTATTTGTTTTTCTTTATTCCTTATCCTTTTTCCGTATCCCACTTTCTTTTGCTTTTCTTATTTTCCTTCATTCCTTACCTTCTTTACTGCTTTCTTTCTCTTCCTTTCTCTTATTTGCCTTTTTCTTTCCTTCATCCATTTCGTATTTCCTTTCTTCCTTTCTATCGTTACCCCGCTTCTTTATGCTTTCTTTCACTCCTTCCTTCTTTCTTTCCTGCCCCGTTCCTTTTCCTTTCCTCCTCTCGTCTGCTTTTTCCTTTCTGTCTTTCGTTCCTTTGTTGTTTTTCTCCTTTCTTCCATCTTCTAGCGCCTCTCTCTTCAGTCATTTTATTTTCCGTCCTCTCCTACCCCATCCTGGCGCAGATACGGTATCGCAAAAAAAAATGGCGATTATAATTACTGCGACCGCCATGTTTCAGACCAGAATAGCAAGAAAAACTTTTGCATTTTTAAACCCCTTATCGGTAGTCTAGTGTGGCCTGCACTGTGCATGGGAGCTATATGCTCCGCGCTACATTATCCGTCAGGTGCAACCGATCTATAACCTCTGCTCGTACTTCCGTTATGATTCACTCTATACCTAGCCCAGCCCTCCATGTCCTAAACAGAGTGCAACAGAAATATTGGTGTCTCTTTCTTTTTTGACTGATTCATTCATATACATATTCCTTCATTTCGTTATCTGCAACTTTTTACTTATTTTTCATGGCCTACAAGTGCATGATGAAAAGGAGCTTCGTTAACGTGCAACTGCAATGGACACCCCCTGTACAGACTGTAAACTCAAGGTTAAACGTTAGTTTACGTGATCAGATGCAAGCATGCGTTTAGCAACTTCGATAACACTTAGCGGCGCCTTCGGAGTGCCGAGCATATTATTTACACGCAATTAAGCCGGCTCATCCATCAATCAGAGGCTTACAATAGTGACTGCGGAGAGGCTGTTTAAACTTACTCGAGCAATTTGCTTCTTCTGTGGAAATAGCTGTCCGAAGCATGACCAGGCCAAGAGCACGACCAATAACTGAGCTGCTTCAGAAAAGATGAAAATATGGGGGTAACCCATAACTTAGATGCTTGACTAAAGAGATAATCACAATAACTGTGACCCCATTAATGACTACGGTACTTTTTCGTTTATGCCGCCGCGGTGGCTCAGCGGTTATGGTGCTCGGCTGCTGACCCAAAAGACGCGGGTTTGATCCCGGCCGCGGCGGCTAGAATTTCTTTGGAGGAGAAATTCTAGAGGCCCGTCTACTGTGCGATGTCAGTGCACGTTAAAGAACCCCAGGTGGTCGAAATTTCCGGAGCCCTCCACTACGGCGTCTCTCATAGCCTTAGTCGCTTTGGGACGTTAAACCCCATAAACCAACCAACCAACTTTTTTGTTTATGGAAACAATTAAAATGAGAGTCGAACCTTTAGATAGCGTCCAACACACACGAGCCAGAAAGGGCTAAAAGGGGCGGAGAGGTCATGAAGAGTCAGCCATTTCAGATCCATCTGCGTTGTGACAGCCATTAGTCCCTTGAAAAATCAATCATCGCTCCCTCGGAAACCAAAGTCGGATACAACTCAAGAACACAGCGGCTTTTCCCCGTCAGACGACCTAATTCCAGCCAATGGCGTCGGAATTCTCATGAGCCTGCTAGCGTGACAATGCAGGGAGTGGCAGATGAAAGGAGGACAGGCCCCTCCCTTCATTGCCATGCTAGCAGGTTCATGAGAATCGACCGACGCCATTGGCTGGAATTAGGTCCTCTGACGGCTATAATTGCATCCGGCTATAATTCCAAAGTGAACCCACAGCCCCTGCCCTGGCGAACATTTCGCCGCGTGTACTAAGTAATGCAGTGGTCGAGCCCCATGCCACAAAGAGCATAGCAGAATTCACATGGAACAACGAAGCGGCCACTCCGTTTAATCTAATACCTCCTCCTCGGTTGCATGCGCGTTCAGTATTCCGCGCATCCGTACCCAGTTACCGTATCGGGCGCGGCGCTTTTGTTCTTCGCTTGGGACCGTTGGACGACGTGACCTGCGCCCGGACAGGACCGTTATTAGAGAGAGGTGCGGCACCCAACGGGCCCTGCCTACGCATAGCAGGAAAGAGTGGGCGAGAGAGGCACGGGCGATTAAGGAAAGTAGGGGGAGGGGTTGCAGAAGCGGTGCTTATACTCGTCGCCTATCAACTGATTTCGCAGAAACATCACGCAGCAGTCTCGGCAGCGTGTTGCAGTGTATGGAACTGGGATTCCGCGAAGCGCCGGGCCGCGCTGTGGGGAGGCCTGATGCGGCCGTGTGTATACATATAGAGCCGGGCACGGAGAGTCGCTGCAGCGGAACCGCGTCCGCGCTGTGACGTCATCGGCTTCCAGGACTGCAAGCCACGAACGGAGGCGTCCGTGGCCATATATGTAGCGGATGCTTTTATCTTGTTCTCGCTTTCTTTCTGCCTATTTTGAATCGAGTGGTGCAGGAATTTATCACCGCTTGCACAGTGTACTAACGTAAGGGTGGGCGTACGCCAGCAAGCAAAAGTGTGCGGAACGCAATGTTAAAGGCGCACTGAAGAGGAATCTGAACTTGTCTTTTTGCCGCGGGAACTCGATCTACACGTTCCTAGCATTCTTAGAAACTCCGATTTATTGCCCTGTGTGGCCGATTTCCCTAATTAAATCGGATTAACGTCCGGCTCCCACGTTTTCTTTTTTAATTCTCCCCCGTACGGTGGGCGGAGTCGACCAACGCGTGGAGTACCTTTCACCCAGTCCCGTGGCGGCTTGCCGCTCTGCCATCGGCGGAGTAATACGTAGTAGTCCGTAGTAGCAAATAATCCGCGCGTACTTTTATTTCTGCGGGCTTATTTTGCGGCTATATTATCTGCGAATGAAACTATTTATTCACGGAAACCTAAAAAACAAAATAAAGCGAAAGCAAAGCCTCCACGTAGCTGGCTGAAAGGCACTCCCCGCGTTGGTCGACTCCGCCCACCGCGGGGAGAATTCAAAAAATAAAGGCGGGAGCCGGATGTTAATTCGATTTAATTAGTTAAATCGGCCACACAGGGCAATAAGTCGCAGTTTCTATGAATGCTAGGAACGTGTAGATCGAGTTCCCGCGGCAAAAAGACGAGTTCAGAATCCCCTTCAGTCCACCTTTAACGAAAAAAAAAATTCGCTGTCCTGTTCGCATGTAGTGTGTAATAGATGCATGCAGCATATAGTTGGTAGTGTGCGAATTGCTCTGTTTATCGTTAAATTTTAAGCGATGCGCGCTGGGTGCAAAGGAATCAAATTTATTTGTCAAAGTTGCGTTCCATAAACTTATCACGGAGGGTGTAGAGTCGGGAGCAAAACTTCATGGGACGCGTGTATCCCCCCCCCCCCCCCCCCCCCGCGCACACACACACATATGAACAAAGCCAACATTCACTGAAACCGAAGAAAGAGTAGTGGAATGTTTCTATTTTTCTTAATTTGCTGCGTTCGTTAATACGAAATTCCAATTGTAACATATTTTTAACGTCGAATAAATACGTTAAATTTTTTCACTTATATGTTTCTCGTCTTATAGTGAATTCTGTTTACATTTATTACCCAGCTGCCAAGAAGAAACACAAAACCCGAACCCATCGGAGGCATGTGGGTGTTTGTTCTTCTAATTTCTAATAAATTATCTTTCTGCATGACATACTCACACTATTAATTTCCCATTCAACTACACCATAAATGGACCAGCGTTTCCAAAACGCCTCTGTTTTAATTAAAAGTTTTTACTACTGCTACGCACACTACCAATTCATCGCGATCCAATCCCCTGGTATTCATACCAACAGATGGAGCCTGCACGTATACGCTCATACTTAAATGGTCTTTGAAACGCCATCTGAGGATAGTACATAAAATCTGGCTTAATCACTACATTCTCTCGTCATGAACACCTGAGCCAAATAATACAATTCTACACGCAGCAGAGAACTATACAATCGCGCGCGAAAGTTGGTTAGTCATTTCATGCTCGCGCCTTCCTTCGTCGCCCGCTGCTGCGTAGTTCTGTTCAGAGATGGCCATTGGTTAGATTCTTTCCGACGTCACGCAGCTACCGCGGCCACGGCCAGTCAGCAGCGTCGCTCCGGTGGCTCAGGAAGCTCCGCCCACCCGGGGAATTCCCGCGGTGGGTGGGGCCTGCGGAGGAGCGCCGTTGTGTGAGCATGCAGAAAGTGGCGAGAGGCGAGGGAAAGGCGCGAAGAGGCTGAAATTCACAATTTGACAGCAGATAACTCAGCTTCTACTAAACGAATTAAAAACATTCCTTCTGGAGGATATTCGTGAAGCGGGATGCTTTAAAGGTGCACTGAAGAGGAATATGAACTCGTCTTTTTGCCGCGGGAACTCGATCTACACATTCCGAGCATTCTTAGAAACCTCGACTTATTGCCCTGTGTGGCCGATTTCCCTAATTAAATCGAATTAACATCCGGCTCCCGCCTTTATTTTTTGAATTCTCCCCGTACGGTGGGCGGAGTCGACTAACGCGTGCAATGCCTTTCAGCCAGCTCCGTGGAGGCTTTTTGCTTTCGCTTTAGTTTGTTTTTTAGGTTTCCGTGAAGAGTTTCATTCGCAGATAATATAGCCGCAAAATAAGCCCGCGGAAATAAAAATACGCGCGGACTATTTGCTTCTACGGATTACTACGTATTACTCCGCCGATGGCAGAGCGGCAAGCCGCCACGGGACTGGGTGAAAGGCTCTCCACGCGTTGGGCGACTCCGCCCACCGTACGGGGAGAATTTAAAAAAAAAAGGCGGGAGCCGGACGTTAATTCGATTTAATTAGGGAAATGGACCACACAGGGCAATAAATCGAGGTTTCTAAGAATGCTCGGAACGTGTAGATTGAGTTCCCGCGGCAAAAAGACGATTTCAGATTCCTCTTCACTGCACCTTTAACATCACAGTAACACCGCACCCTTATTGACAGCCACTTTGAGAGCCCCTTTAAAAGGGACTTTTTTTCGCCACTCAGTTCCAACTAGTGACAGCGGGTGTAGGAAGAAACGTCACCGGAAAAAAGGCCCCTGGAAGAAAGGTCCCCTGAGGAAGCACCGTCTAGGAAAAAATGTCCCCAAGTGAAGAAAAAAATTTCTTCCGGAATCCACTTGACAGAAAATTGTGGGGAACATTTAGGCGGTACTCTGAGGAATTTTCCACAATTAGAGCACCTTTGCAGTTCTTGCGTTTAACACAGCCCCAGGGGGTGCCAGAGGCAATATCTTTTTGTCTTGTATGCATAAATCCGTCAAGGCATAGGTTTACGCCTCCTTTGCTCGACTTGATGGTGTCCGTCCTGAAATACAGCATTAAATCAATACTGGGACAAGCATCCAACTTTTAGCGCTCTGCACACTGTTACATCACGTCTACTAAGTCGTAGCTGGTGCAAGCGCAAAGCTGCTGTCTCCAGGTGCAGTGCATAGGCGCTGAACTACCACCCCCTATATATTGCGTCGGCGTCATGTCATAGCTCGATGATAGCGTAGAGGACACGCGCAGTCCTTGTGCTTACATACAGGATAGCAAGAAACGTTCGGTCATGATGTCAAGTGCCTTCGTTATGATCTGACGATAGATATATATTTTTTACACTTGCTTTCAGCAGTCCACGATATTTGCTTGTACTTAGCTTGTACTTAGTGTATCGAGATGTCCTTCTCATCATGTGCTTTTTTTTTTTGCAAACCTTCCAAGCGTTGAGCGATCGATAAACCAGTGCCACACTTGCGTTGCTCTGACCATGCCTGCCGTTGCGTTTACGGGTCAGTGATTCGTTCCTCCGGCAAACGCCTCATGCGAGTCGCAAGCATGGACACATGCGAGGCGGCCGGATGCTCAAATTACGGCGGCTTACGATACGTTTGATGTCACCCGTTTGCGGACATCTTTTCCTACTTCGCAAATCGGGACTTTTCCAGGGATGTATGTTCCGGGGGCGTATCTTGCGAGGATGTTTTTTCTGGGGACATTTTTTCCGGCTCCCAGTGACGTCAGGGCCCTAAACGAATTGCAGGCTAACTTCAACTTGCGCTTTTCAGTGGCCCTTTAAAGACATTTCTCGCAATAGCGTCTTGCAAATATGGCTGAGTCCAAATGCTTTTGTCCTTCACACTCGCATTCCGCAAACTTTTTCTGCCGGCTGTACATATACTCTGCGAATGCGCACGATAGTGGGGTACATTAAGCTGCAAATTCCTTTGAAAGGAAGCCCTGCAGCCAAAGGCGTCGACCGATGTTTCTGACTAGGCATTTAATCCGCGGTTAGTCGCCTGTAATGCTAACACGACAGGAGATTAACCACGGACTATAACTTAGCCTGACAGAGGATTAACTACGGATTGTGCATGACGTCATGAAAATTAGCCCACTCTATTGGTTGCAGGGCCTCTTTTGAAGGCATTTGTCGCTTCGTTCTTTAGTTGTATCCGACTATAGTAAATACACCGCGTTTTTAAATTTATTTATTTATTCATTTATTTATTTATTTATTCATTTTTTAGGCAATACAAGTATTGTCCACGAGGCAAGACAAAAGGAGACTATTGGTCTCCTGACTAGGTCTTGGCCTCGTCGAGCGCAGCAGAGGCAGTAGTACATACCATATCACCTTAAGTATACATCCTAATCACGATCAGATCGGATCATTATATAATCCTACATGCAATATACATATGCACAAGCTGCGAGACATAAATGACACTTTGCTTAATAGCGACATGCAGAAACATAGGAATATTTAACAAAAACAAAAAAAAACAAAAACAACAAAGCATACAAGAACATCAATGACACAATAGGGCACGTGCTCTTTGCCTAAACTGATGTACAGATGTAACATTTTTTGCAGTAGCTATTATATCTGGATAGGAATTGCAGAATCGTGTTTAAACCTGTAAGAAACATGGATGTGTAGGACCCACATGTGCGCAAGGAACGCAGAGCAATTACATTGTGGTACCGAAAATTACGGCCTATAGAGTATGTGTCATCAGGTCATATTAACATTTCCCTCGCAACCGGCGCAATTTTCTGAAAAACTGACGTCAGCAAGCGGGTTCAACATTAAATGGCTTGGACGCGACGTCATGATTGAGCGTAGAACAAACAGGTGGTGACAGACGGATTCGAGAGAAAGAGAACAAAAACACGCGGGTTTTCGCCGTGTTCCTGACATACAGCCTACATGACAGCTGTGGAAGCCACCTGTATATACTTCTGAATCGGCTTCTTTTGTGGCATTATGCATGCCATTCGTTCATCGCTACAGCAGTGTGTGCGACCTCAAATATGTGACGGCACATTCATGAACCGTTCTGGCCGCGCCGGTGGAACAGTTTAATGCACTATTGTATATTGTGTATATTTAATACGGAGTTTAATACAATAGTGTATTAAAGTGTGGGCTTATTGTACTCAAAAGCTACCGCTTTGGTCTGGGAGTGGTGGTGTAGGTATCTTTATTCACTACTGGCCTCTAGCCTTCAGTCAGTGGTCGCCATCGTCTTCAGATAAGACGGACTCCCGCCTTATATGAGAGACGCGCCCTTCTGTAAAGTTCGCATAAATTTTGTTCTCTATTTTTTTTTTTCATCCGGAAATGCAAACATTCATCATTACAGCCGAGGCCATCATTCATCTCCAGCTCGGTATTGTTTCAGCGGGCTGCTTTCGTTAAAGCACTTTTCACTTCTGAGAATCCCAGCCGGTCAGGAAAGTGCGCAAGCGTAGTCTGACTCCCAATTTCCACGAATGGCACATGCATGCGCTCAGTGAATGCAAAAGGTGCATGACGAATGATGCATGCCGCAGCTTGGGCGATGCAGTGTTGTGTATGGGCCCAGTTGTGCATGCTTCTAGGTTTCTAGGAAAATATTCTTAAGAGCGCGGCTATCCTGTACTGCGTGTGGAGCATTAATGAACTCTCTGATGAAATTCGGGAACTTAGAGAAACACTTTGCCTTTATACGCAGTTGAAGGTCGTTCGTGGGAGCACCTTGAAAGGGCGCTGGAACACCTTCCGAGGAGAGCACATTAGCTCTCTCAATCACTGCATTGTGCTGTCATGAACGCCTGAGCCAAATAATACACTTCTACACGAAACAGCGAACCCACAATCGCGCGCAAAAGTTGGCCAGCCCTTGTCGGCGACTTATTCATGTCCGCAGATTCGTCCATCACTCGAACCTGCGTATACAAGTTGAGAAGTGGCTATTGGTCAGATTCTTTCTGACATCATACAGCTACCGTGGCCGCGGCCAATAAGCCGCGTAGCTCCGGCAGGTCAGGAGGCTCCGCCCCCGGAGGTGGGGCCGGCGGAGGAGTGACGAGGGAGAGAAAGAAAGGCGCGGAGGCGCTGAAATTCAAATTTTTGACTACAGATAACTCAGCTTCTACAAAGCGCATAAAAAAACTTTTCCTGGACAATATTCGTGAAGCGGGGGGTGCTTTAACATTCCAGGCATACCGTAAGACATAGAGTTTCTTGCTATTACCTAGAGGGAAACGGCGCTGCACTTCAGCCACCATGCTTCAGCTCAAAGCATCATGGGGCGGTGAGCTACTTGTTGCGAGACAGTCGTAGTTTTTCGGGAACACGGAGTGGCACTACTAAAACGCTGTTCGTGTGTGCGCAGACGACTTTCGCGCGAACGCAGTGGGCAAAACCCATAGTAGTGAAAACGCGACGACACACGACGCCAATAAAAGGTTTCACTTTTCTGAAATGCCACTACAAACCTCTTATAGTGTTTAAGCAACAACATTTTTTTTAAACATATTTACTTTTAAAAGTGCGCCTGTTAATTACGAAATATTAGTTTTAGTAGCGTTCAATACTTGGCCAATAGGAGAGCTAGCCATCCCTTATTTTGGGCGAACTTTGCACTTAAATGCTTTTGTGCTCGTTTGTTGCAATTTACAGACAGTATATTGAATGTTTGGACATTCTTGATTATCGAATAGCGTTTATTTTTTCATTATTTTTGGCCAAAAGTTGAAGTTCTGCAGTCGGTAGCTCACCGCCCCATGATGCTTTGATCGCCCATGGTGGCTGAAGTGGTCTCGAGGGATGATCTCCATGCAAACTCGCATAGACAGGCTGCCAGCTTTCCCTCTAGGTAATATTAAGAAACTCTGTGCCGTAAGAGCCCCTTTCAGAGCAAGGTGTGTGGCTGGGGAAGTTGGTTGAGGTTCACCTTGCGAAAAAACAGCGCTTGCAGACAAATGACCAGAACAACCAAACGCAGTTGTGTGTCCTCTTCATTCTGGTCCTTCGTCTGCAAGTGCTGCTTTTTCTTAAGGTGTGCCCATTCGGAGATCCTTTAATGTTTCACTACGGGCCAGGAGATCCCACTGGAACTGCCACGTAGCAGTAGCTACAGCTACATACTCTAAACACGAATACGCTTATATGGGAGTAAAAAAGGGTGTGCGCTAGAGGACAATTTACTCCCTTTTTACTTCTGTTTAGAGTACAGGGTTTCAGGCTGTATTTCTCTGCGCTGCGCAGCAACACGCCTCACTTAGGTTATGCAGTCGGATACAACTCAGGCACAAAGTGACAAATGTTTCGCAAAGGAGACCAATGGCATCGGTACTGCCACGGCGTTGTTGTTCATCCTCTTGCTCCTCTTACCGAGAAAACGGGGGGGGGGGGGGGGGGCTGCAAGATGCAGCGGGTCGGACCACGGATTAGCTGAACTATCCGTGACGTCATGGCAGTCTGTCAACGCCATTGGCTGGAGAACCTCCTTTTGAGGGACATTTGTCGCTTCGTTCGTGATGGTAACACACTTAATAAGGCACCGGCATCTTTATTTTATTTTATTTATTTTCACAATACTGCAGACCCTCATTTGGGTCCAGGCAGGGAGGGCAGAAAAACACATTCACACAACAATGTAGCACATATACAATCTAAGATAGCTCACAAAGTGCGTTGTCAAAATCAACAGCCGATATCACTTGTAGAGGCAGGGCGTTCCATTCGTCAATAGTTTTCGGGAAAAAAAGAAAATTTAAAAGCGTTAGTATGCGCGAAGTATGGTGCTAAAGTGTGATTATGATGAGTTCTACGCGTTTCAGAAAACTGCACATGGGGGGCTGGAGAGATGACTAGTTTTCCGTGGATTAGTTGGTGAAGGAAAGATAAACGGGCTATCTTGCGTCTGACGTGGAGAGGTTTAATATTATTTGCTGCCATTAACGAGTATGGGGAATCAGTTCTGTTGTACTTATTAAATATAAAACGTACGTCGCGCCTCTGTATTTTTCTAATTCTCTTATGTCTTTTTTTGCATGTGGGTCCCAAACGATGGCGGCATATTCGAGTTTTGGTTTTATAAGAGTATTGTAGGCTAATAGTTTGCATTTGCTAGGTGCGTCCTTAAGTTTATGGCGAATAAAACCAAGTTTACGTAAAGCAGAGGATTTAATGTGGTCTGTATGGTCATTCCATTTTAGTTGCGAGTTTAGAACAATGCCAAGGTACTTATATCTTGGCACTTCTTTAACTGGAACGCCATTAATGCGATAGCTGAAGGAAAACGGATTTTTCTTCCTTGTTATCCGCAAGAGCACAGTCTTTTTAGTATTGATTTCCATGCCACATTTTTCACTCCAGGAAACGACACAAAGAAGAGCATTATCTAAATGTTCCTGGTCAGAAACGGAAGATACGGGAGTATATATCATGCAATAATTGGCAAACAGAGCAATCTTGACAGCTGAATTAACACTTGAAACTAAATCATTTACATATAAGCCTTGTACATATAAGCCTTCATTATTTCATTGAACATGACTTTCGAGAAGAAATTATTGCTTTTTGCATGCGTCACACACTCCTTAATATTTAATGGAGAATGCGATTCGAATGAGAAACAACCAGAACAGGACTGAAAAGAAACATCTGTTAAATAAATAGAAAACAAACTATAATTTACTAGGCAAGGTTTAACTCGCGTCCGCGGCCCTTCAAAGCGGATGCCAGAAACATACCCAACAACTTCCGGACGAAAGCATTTTTGAGCGGGAAACATCTGATGAACGCAATTTTAAACCTTTAGTAAGCGCAATTTTTTCGTATAATGTAAGATTTCACAATAGCAATCAATACATCCGCACATCACTCGACGGTAGTCTTGAACTTTTTTTTCTGATAACGTTTTTTGCTGTCGTCAAAGGCGTTCACCATTGGTATTCTATGGAGTCTTAACTGTTCGATGCGATCCATGGAAACACTTTAAAAGAAAGATTGTGCTACATATCAGAAGAACCGACCATTACCTTCAATATACAGTTTCCCCATTTTAATTTTTTCCGAGAATGTTTGACATGTACTAACGCTACTGTTTAGTTTGTTTGTTTTGGTTTTATGGGGTTTAACATCCCAAAGCGACTCAGGCTATGAGAGATGCCAGTGTGAAAGGCTCCGGAAATTTCGACCACCTGGGGTTCTTTAACCCTAACGAGCCACTGAACCGGAAAACTTTGATTGGTCTGCCGTTACTCCTATTACATCAACGGTTACGCTGAAACAAAAAACCACCCAGATAAGAGTAGATGGCGCGTCGCGTAGCTCACTCCCGAAAGGGTGTTTCAGGTACTCCTCAGAAAGGGAGTACCTGGTCTACTCCTCTTACTGCTGGTCGCACTATTGTATGATAAGAAGGTTATAAGTTGACGGCAGTCATTTATACTCCTCTTCGGGCTGATTTACGTTTACAGTGTCGCTACTATTACTACCGCTATTAACAAGCTACTGCTACTCGTACTGCTAGTGTTACTACTGCGGTACTACAGCTGTCGCGGTTGCGGGTACTACTACAGCTGTGCTATAGTTTTACAACTTAGGGACGCAGAAGCTAAGAAGGATTCCCTTCCAGCCAGTTGCGTCTGCCGATTCTCATGACCCAGCTCTAGTGTGACAAAGCAGGGAGTGGTAGATGAAAGGGCATAATCCCTTCCTTCTATGGTCGGAGATAGACCCCTCTCTCCATTCTGACGCCGGTCCCTGCATTGTCACGCTAGCAGGGGCATGAGAATCGGCGGACGCCATTAGCTGGAAGAGGGTAAGGGGTTCCTTTGACGATGAAGAGCCGCTGCATTCTTGAGTTGTATCCTACTATAGTCCTTAAGAACTCCACTTCATTGTGTCTTCAGCATCCTGTTTCTTTATTAATGCGCTGGTATTAGATTGGTCCGTGCAAGTGGAAACGGCGGGCTGCAGCCTATTAGTAGCCAGTGGCCAACCTGGCTACAAACGGACTTAGTATACCACCTATACGAATTTAGTGTACTATCTCGGATATTACGAACCTTAGCATGCCACCCCGGATATAACAAACTTCAGTGTGTTAACCACGGATATATCGAACCTAACTATGCCACTTCGATCGGATATAACGAATTTTATTGTGTTAACCTCTCATATAATAAACTTTCATGTTACCCCGGATATAACAACGTAAGCATTCCACCTCGGATATTACGAACTTTTGCGTTTGCTGGACATGGGATATAATAATCCTAAGTTTACCACCTCGGATATAACGAACAATACTGTGTCAACCTCGGATATAACAAATGTTTGGCTCATAATGCATTGAAACAATACACAGAGGATCATCTACATCCTTTTCTCACCTAACAGAATACCCGCAACAGGCGACAGGAGGCTGTTTACAGCGCCCTGCAGCTGACCCCGTGCGGGTAAAGGACAGAACGCCCTCTAATTCGGCTAATTCTTCGGCGAAAACCACAGCGTTCCGCAAAACACGTCGCCTAGCCAGACGTGACCGTTTTGCGCGGAAGCCGGGGCGGTGACTGCCACACACACACAGTGCCCCATAAAAAGAGCTGTGAAATAGGCCGTGCACTGTTGCCAGTCTCGTAAATGCACCGGCCTTCAGACAAACGACAGTGTTTTGACGTGCGCCGCGATTCCTGGTAAAACGCCTCCAGATGGAGCCACTCCCTCGTCAGCGCAAAGTTCCCTCTGAATACTGAGAAGGCAGGCGCCATTCTTTCATGTTGTAGCCATATTCTCCTCGCTTGTACACTTACTCTCCGTTTTATCTCTCTTCCATTTGGTCACGTGATCGAATGCGTGGCTAAAGCGGCGATTTTTGATATGCTTCGAAAAAGAGTCACGACTTCAGTACATGCGCAAAACACGGCCCGCACTGATCAGCTTTGCTGGCCACTAAACGAGAGCACTATTCTATCGCCACAACCGATCACGCCTCAGATTCGAGCCCGGCCGAACTTCGATGGAGTAGAAATTCCAGACGCCCGTGTACTGTGCGATGTCAGTGCACGTTAAAGAACCCGGGGTGGTCGAAATTTCCGGAGCCCTCCACTACGGCGTCTCTCATAGCCTGAGTTGCTTTGGGACGTTAAACCCCATGAAACAAACCAATCGTGTTAAACTGCAACAAACTCTCTATCTGTGCATTGCACATCATCGTCTACATCAACTAATGCTACTATCGAGCTAATATCGCCGCGAGACGAGCCGACGACCCAAAAAAAAAAAAAAAACAGAACCATGGGCCAAGCAGGCTAAACACATGCTCTCGTACTTCTATTCCTTTAACTATACGTTAGAACAGTACCACTTTTTGCAGCAGGATCGAGATGCCAAACTACAGCAGATCTTCGCGTCTCTTTTTACATCCGTTGACAAGCCCTGATATTTTTTTCCGCGGTCTCCCATCGGCAATTACCGCGTGAACGCCGCTAGCTCACCTTATTCAATACCGCTAACATCTGCGAGGTCATTTAGTTTCGCACAGTTTCCTGCAAGCGAAACTGGCGATGCAATCGTTCATTATTCGCGGGGATGTCGGGAAGTGGGAAACTAGTGGCTTGCCTTGGCCAAAACGTGGATTCATTTCCGGAAACACATCTTTCTTTCGTCTTCTTTTTTTTTTTTATTGCGGCAAACCTTCAAAACGTGCAAAACCATGTAGTCATCTTGCGTTTTACTTAACATATTGTTAAGTATGTACACTAACTTGAAACGCCGCTTGGCAGTGATCCCGCCACTTAAACCTCGTTTTCGACCGAACGCTACCCAAACGGAGCGCGAAGTTTACGTATCCCATCACACCCAAGCACTTTTTCACTTTCAGCCAGACACGCAGTGAACGAAGCTCTTCAGAAACTTGCAATGACAGTCTCGATATATCCTCGATATATCCTCGAAGTTCGATATATCCTCTTCTCTCTTTTTGTAATCTTCCCCAACTACGTCCGCGATCTAGGGATTCTAAGATAGCAATAAAAGGCGTGCCCATGTGCGAAGGCTGGAGCATTGCTGCCACAAAAGCAACGAAAGCGCGCATTGAAGGGAGGCCACAAAGAATTCAGCCTTTTTTTCTTGAAAGCAAAGCAAAGGTATATTCGACACTTCGGGTTCCGGAACCGCTTATTCCAGGGATGAACCAAAGTATTAAAAAACGAACTTGATGGCTTCCGCCACCATCTAGTTTCTAAGGGTGACTTGTATCATGCAATCCGGGCCGCGACGGTCGAATTTCGATGGAGACGAAATTCTAAGAGGCCCGTGTGCTGTGCGATGTCAGTGCATATTAAGGAACCGCGGGCGGTCGAAATTTCCAGAGCCTTCACTACGGCGTCCTTCATAGCCTGAGTCGCTTTAGGACGTTAAACCCCCATAAACAATAAACCAGCATATCATTCATCCATACATCCCAGTGACAGTTTTTTATTCTCGTGCGTGTACTGTTGGATGCTCGGTTAAAACGTGTCGTCTGCAACATCAATCGGCTCTGTGAAAGGAGAGACGAGACGCTTCAATCCACGCCTCGCGTCAACCCTTTTTCCGCGCATACTTATCTAATGCAGGTTTGGACACGACGTTCACGTAGCGGCCCATTTTAATGCGCCCACTTTCAATCAAAAGTCCGCCGTCCCTACGACGGTTCCGGGAAAAAAGGCGGCGTCATTACACAGTGCTATCTGACGTCACGCTTCCCAGTTGGGCAGCGCACCGCCTGCAGTGTGTCGTCTGCTCAATTCTGGTCTTCTGGGAAGCGCCGGTAGGGCGGGTAGAGTACGTGACCGCTTTGTGGGTCGAAAGTCCAATAAAGGGAGCGAACTCTCAATGCAACCCAGCTGGCGGGCACCGTTCATTCGGGCCCTTTCCAAATCAATATGCCCACCATTGTCCGTTGTGTCGATTCTGGGAAGCGGCTGACAGGTGGTGGACCGCTAAAACAACGCCGTGACGTCACGCTGCCCTCCATTCTTATGGTAGCTTGTCGTCTGCTCGATGCGTCCTTCCGAGAACCGCTGCCCCGGAGCGTCGCGTACGTGAAAGTTTTGGGGTTAGAAAGTTCTATGACGAGCGGCCCTGAACAAGCCCTACCCGTGTCTGAGTTGACCCATTAACTCATCCTTTTTGTTGCTGTTTTTTTTTTTTTCAATCGATGCGTCCATTTTCGTGGCGTGGATTCTGGGAACCAGTAGGCAGAGGGACGCTTCGCTTCGAAAAACGCCGTGACGTCACGTCTAGTTGTTGTCAATGGAACACGTCGTCTGCTAGCTCGATATGTCCTTCTGGGAAACCGGGTCGTTCGGCGTACGTGATGGTTTTGTAGGTCGAAAAAGTTCTATAAGCCGAGCAAGTCCTCAGAATATGCGCTTGAGCAAGCCGTGCTGTAAATGCTTCCGATTTCAAAATCAATTTGCCTGTCCTCGTTCTGTCGGTTCTGGGAAATAGGCCCCCAAAGACGCACCTCTACTCTGTGTTGACGTCACGTCTTGCCGTTAGGGCGTGATCTAGCCGACGACCTGATCTGTGCCTCGCTTATTTTTTTTTTTTTTCATCGTAAAAGCCGCCCGGTGTTTGGTCGGAGGCAAATTATGTATGTAAACATACAAATTCAGAAATTAGAGATCACTGCGTCATTGGGAGAATGCGAAAGCCTTGAGGCGTGCTCGGCACTCGTCGCCTCTCTTTATCGTTTTCTGTTTGTTTGTAAATACTTAACTACTGGATAAGCGTAATTATCTTATGCTTTAATTAAAGATCAATTTATTTACTCTGATTATACCTTCTTTTATCTTAATCATTTTGGATCTTCAAGTTTTGTGCCGTGGTTGCTTTCCCGTCCACTTACTATATCCCCGTCCAGACTATTCAACCGTCCAATGGTTTTGCTGATGATTAATTAAATAATTATTATATGTCAATGAAACTTTTTTGTTCGATTAATTATCACTTAGCAAATACATTTCAGTTCATTTCCGCCTTTATTTTTCATCTTTTGACTATTTTTACACTATTTTGCCCATCTATGGCTGTTTTCCCGTCTCTCAATTTATCGGCGTCCGCGCTGTTTCAACATTTTTGGCTCTAATTAAATAACTAACCATCCTATCAACTATTTTATTTATTATTTTTTTGCGCAGCATCCTCACACCGTCCTTTATCGATCACAACCCCTCGTTTGATGCTGCCTCTTCTGAGAACGTCACAACTGCTTACACTTCCAGCTTATAAAGGGATATTATTCCAGCTTATAAAAGGATATTATAAAGTTGATAATTCTAATTATTTTTCTTACTCCTCAGTTTATAACACGAGACAAAAACGTGCACTAACAATAACCCCTTTGAACTTGCGAAATAACTGCTTTAAATATTCTTTTTTTCCGGGTACAATTACTGAATGGAACAAACTTAATAGCGAGTCTGTTAACCGTAATTCTTTACTGCTGTTTGAAACGTGCCTGTAAATGTTGTGAATTTGAGTGTTTATATGCTTGTATATTGTTTTGTCCCACCATATGATCTGTACAAGATCGCAGTATCTATAAATAAAAAAAAATAAAAAAAAACTGCTGCGGACACGACCTCGCCGACACAGCGTAGAAATACTTTCGCATTAACAAGCCGAAATATTGAACAGGACTTTAGGGCAGGTAATGAAAGCTTCCGTATTGTTGCAATCTCTGCCGGGTTCGATCCCGGCCGCGGCGGTCGAATTTCTATGGAGGAGAAATACTAGAGGCCCGTGTGCTGTGCGATGTCAGTGCACGTTAAAGAACCCCAGGCGGTCGAAATTTCCGGAGCCCTTCACTACGGCGTCCCTCATAGCCTGAGTCGCTTGGGGACGTTAAACCCCATAAACTAAACCAATCTCTGCCGAAGCGCAACAAAGAAATTACCGGCAACTGTCAAAAATGCTGTGAACTTCGGCGTCAGCTGTTTGTTCATCCCTGTCTCTGTATGACGTTCCTGATTAATAGGGCTGTTAAGCGGCCCAGGAGTCGCGGTACAGACATTGGTTCACTCGTTCACGCTGTGCGCGGGCCGAAACCTCGCGGAAATTCTTTTCGCTGAAAATTCATGCCGTTCCTTCTGTTGGTGCGTAAAACTATAGGCAAGAGGTAGCCAGCTTACCCCCAGAGCACTTTCGAGCAACGTTTCTTTATTTCCATTCATGCCGCTCGGAATTTGCCTGTCGTCTGCACGAGGCTGTACTTCTAAGAACCGTTGCTCACGTAGCGTGCATGGCAAATTTGTAGGCCGAAGTCTGCATGTGATGCCTGGAAACCCTATAATGATAGGCGTATACGCCAACGATTCATTCATGCTTCGTCTCTTGATAAATTTGCCCATTGTCCTGCTGTTTCCGGGAACCAGCTATAGGTGGCGCGCCTACCGCATCGTTCTAACGTCACGCCTTGCTATTGCGACGGGAACATGTCATGTGTCGGATGCAACCTTCCAGGAAACGGGATGAGCACAACGTCGCGTGCGTGACAGGTGCAAATGCAGAAAGTTTCGGGAGTCTGTAAGACTCCTGGAACTTTTTGAATCAAACCCCGCTACCCAAGCTCACGAAAGCGCCATTATCCATCCTATCTATATCATTTAGAACAGCAGAAAGCTGGGCGAGTTGGTTGATATGCATACTGAAAAAATTTGCGCAGAAAAAACGACGACATAGCAAGACAGAAAAGAACGAGCGCTAACTCACAACTGAAGATTTATTCCGAAACACAAGCACATATAAATAGGAAAAACAAAACGAATCATACCAATCTGACATCAAGAACATCACATGTCACCCCCTGTGTACCCCAGTGATTTGGCCAAAAAGCGGAACTCCCTATCAGAGAAGCGGACGGAAGTCTGGCTGATGCATTTATCTCCGCTGATACGCATATGAAACGCCTCCATGAGTTCCCGCACAAGTTGGTCCCTATGCCTGAACAGAATTGTTGCTTGGTCAAAGAGCGGTTTACACTGCAGCATCTTATCACCGGCATTACAAGTGCGACAATGTTTTGTGAGGTTGTCAAGGGAATCTCTCCTGAGTAATCTTCGGTGTCCACCTTGCTTTGTTCTCGTTTTTTCTGCGAAAATTTTTATGCGAAGCATACTACTTTAGCTACCACTTCAGCCCTTCACCGTGGTTATGCGCCTCCAAATCACGTGATGCATGACGTCACACCACGTGACACGATGACGTCACGACAGTGGAGAAACGGGGGCCCACCTCGCGCCGTCGCTGTGGTTCTGCGCCTCCAAATCACGTGACACGACGTCACACCACGTGACACGATGACGTCACGACAGTGGAGAAACGGGGGCCCACCTCGCGCCGTCGCTGTGGTTGTGCGCCTCCAAATCACGTGATACATGACGTCGCACCACGTGACTTGATGACGTCACGACAGTGGAGAAACGGGGGCCCACCTCGCGCCGTCGCTGTGGTTGTGCGCCTCCAAATTACGCGACACAATGTTGCTTCGCATTCTCCAGGCTTAACCAAGTTAAGCCTCAGCCATTTTTTTTTCAGTATGCTATATCAATATACATATTGTCTTTCTTTTGGTTCTAAGAACTGGTCGGCGGCTGGCGGTCAGCAATTTGACGTCACACCTCTTCGCTTGAAGGCAATCAGACACGTCTGCAAAAATTTTACGAAAAAAATAGAAAATCTTATCAACACATGCTCGAGCAATCCAGCCATTATTCATCCTTCCTTCCACAGCTATATATATATATAGTGTGCGCCAGTCATCCTTATGTCGCTTGGAAGAACCAGATTAATATGCTCATTTCAATCACTATGTCCATTCTCTTTCTGCTGGCTCTGAAAACCGGCTGCCGACCTCACACCAATTCACTGTGATGGGTTCTATTGACACATCGTCTGCTCAGACCGATCATCTGAAAAAGTGCGACCGGCTGTGTCCACTATATGTGACCGTTTCCAGTTGCGACAATTTCGAAAAAATTATACGGCCCGTACTTGAGGAAGCTAGGCGTACTTGCTTCGTCCGTTATCTCAAGCGGAATGCCCTTTGGTTCCCTGTCGCTTCTGGAAACTGCCCACAGGGTGCATTGTTATACGAAAGTGTAATGATGTCATGCAGGAGCTCGGCATGACCTGTTCGAGATATTCTCAGAACCACGCTGAACGGGACGTCATTGACGTGGTCGAAAATTCTGCAAACCGAGCAAGCCTAAAGACACCATTCCGCAAAAGCTCCAATAATCTACTTTATTTCAATCAATTCGCATTTTTAGATGAGGAGTGGCGCCATCTAGCGAGTGCGCAAAAAAAAAAAAAAACTCGTCTGCTACACGGTAAACTGTGGCTTGCTTTCAACCAGCACAGCCCAGGAGAGGACAGTGGTGGAGAGGAGCGCATGCGCGGAGCGGTCTACAGGGGGCTCGTTAAACTGCGACGTCACACCACTTCACTGTAATCGAAACTGGACATATCTCTGCTCAGTCCGATTTTCCGAGAAGAACCAGTACTAGCACCTGTATATACAACTGTTATAGATCCGTCCACTCAGTCTGCGTGTGACCGTCCTTATGTCGTTTCGGAGAACAAGAGGCGCTCCTGCACGACGTCGCCGTGACGTCATCGCGGGGGGAACCCTGCATTGTCTGTTCAATCTGTCCTTCCAAGAAGCACGCTGGACGGAACGTCACCTGCGTTACTGTCTTGGGCCCAGAAATGCGCAAACACGAAAGCACCGTTAATCCCTCTTGTTTCAATCAATATGCCCATTGTCCGTCTGGTTCCAAGAACAGGTCGAAGGCTGGCACGTCATTGTGACGTCACACCTCTTCGCTGTAACGAGAACTGGACACGTCGTCTGCTTGATCCGTCCTTGTGATAATTTTCGCCATACGCGCCCTCTATGTGACATTTCGGGTTGGAATAGTTCGATATCAAAGACAAACATTAACTACGCGTGCTTGAGCAAGCCGGCCTTTATTGATCCATCTGGTCTGTCTCTCTCAAACAGATGGCACTTCGCTACGACGACGTTGTGACTTCATTCAAGCGAAAACTGGGCATGGTCTGCTAATCGGTCCTTCCTAGAACCGCGGTGTACGAGACGTTGCTTACATGAAAGTTTCGGAGTATGGAAGTTCTGTGAGACAAGCAAATCCCACAGCACATACACGCTCGCAAATGCGCTACTAACCTATCCCGTTTCAATGCAATTTGCCTTCGGCTGCTTCTAAGAACATATAGATGGCGATCCAGATACACTGTGGCGTAATATCTCTTCGCTTTGACGGGAACTGGACGTGTTTTCAGCTCGATCCTTCCTTCCAAGAAGAGCCACTGTGCAGATGGGTCTTATCATGACAGTTTTTATGAAAACAGCTGGCAAATGTTAGCAGCGCGTTCTCCAGCTGTTACCGATCCTGCACAGTCTCTCAAGATACACGCCTGTTGTCCTTACGCTGCTTCGCAGAACCAGCCGAGAGGTGGCGCTTCGATACGACTCCGCCGTTATGTCACTACGGTGGGAACTGAGCGTCGTCCGCCCAATCTGTCCTTCCGAGAAGCGCGCTAAACGGCGCGTCGCGTGCGCATACGTGACATCTTTCCTGCGACCGTGTCTGGCGCGCGTAATATTGACCGGGTAAGCGCGGTGGTCAGGCTGGTAGTTACGCAAACTTTGCTTCGGCGAGGCAATTTGATACGAGCGGAGCTGTTGTTTTCCTCCGTTTCCAGGAAGATAGGGCTCCCGCGGGCGCTGCGCATGACCCAGAATCCAGTGACGTCACGACAACGACCCCCCCCCCCCCCCTTTCCATCTCCTCAGGCTGTCATGGGAGGCAGAGTTATCCGTCCGATCTGTTGATCCTTTCGAGAAGCGAAAGACGACACCACAGCCTGCAGCTACGCAGCATTTTGTATGGGTGGTAGGGTTTCAACAAAGGCTTTCAGGTTTAGGATGGCGGCCATAAAAATAAGAAAAAAATGGCACAGAACTACCATATTTGCCATAAATTTTATAGGAAAACGGCCTTTGTTCTTTTTTCTCCTGTTCCAGGAAGGAGAAAGAGACAGTTATGTGACGCATAGTAGCCGCACTTTTGCACCATTGTTCGCAGCGTCAAAGATTTAAAAAATAATTGCTTTCGTAAATTTTGAAGCACATTTAAACCAGCCGTTCTCGTGGCTATATCGAGTCCGCGCTATTTCCACGCAATTTCGACATTTTTGCCCATACTTAATTAACTAATTACTCTTCAGTCATCAAACTTGGCTTCTAGGTTCATTTTTTCCTCATCTACCTGAAGCAACCATTGGTTTTCTTCTATCTTTTTTAGATCCCGAGTTAAACGCGTGTCACACGCTATGTTAACGAACGACAGTATGAGCCATTAAAGGCTTTTGTCTTAAAAGAAAAGGAAACGCATCCTGGTAACCTGAAAGCGACGGCTCGAAAGGTTCAGCGGTGCTATGCTAACAGCCGTTCGGGGAAAGAGTTTGAGAAACTGGGCTATTTTGAGACGCCCGTTATTCTTCTATCATGTTGAGCAAACCTATGAAGTGCTCGCACAGAAGTACAGAGAGCGTTATGAAGAGGTCCGGTAAGAATTCTTGGAAGGAGGCTGGCGTGCTTATATAGTATTTTTTCGAGAACGCATTTGTTTTAGTCATGGAAGTCATTAAAAATCTTATTAGCTGCCCTCTTTAAAGTTCTTACCATCGAATGACGTTTGAACCCGTACATGTGCGCTGGCTTGAATTTGGCTTCGGGCTCATAAATTTGTTCTTAATTAACAAACCTGTCTGTGTCGTTATCGCTACGCCCAGAGTTCCTCAGTCTGCGAACGAAAAATCTACAGAGGGCACTTAATACTATACTTACTGCTTTGGACAAGAAAGCATTGCTTTCATTTCCTTTTTATTCGTATTTATTTAATTTTTTTTCCTTCCTGTCTAATGACGCACCTATTCTCAGCATGCAGTCGTAAGGCAACGCGTATACTGGGTTCAGTTCCCCCACCTTCGGAAGAACTCGCATTACTCAAGGTCGCGTATGGAACACAAGGTCTTTCAAGTCGGAGCCGTGGGTTGTACCATTGGTACACAGATTAAGGAAAACCTAATTGTCGTAGAATGTTTGCAGTGGTATCAAACGATTCAGCGCGTTACTGAGCATAAGATTAGCAGTCGAATCAAGGAGTAGCATGTCATAGGGATTATCACCAACGACCTTTGGATCCCCAAACAGTGACTTCATGAAACTTCAAACGTCCATTACGGCCAAACTAATTTAGGTAGGACATTCAAAGTGGTGTCAAACGATTTGTCTTCTTGCGCTGTATGCCTTATAATAAAAAAGTAGATATCCGGATATAACGAGAAATTTGTACTGCATATAGTGAAGATGGCTAACGACGCAATATTCGTTCGATATTTCGAACGCTCGATACTCATACGCTGCCTTAGCGTTTTGCTCATTTCTTTAATACCACGGTGACGTCACCAGAGATTTTTGGGACCACTGCCGTTGGTCAACGCCGACGACCGGTTTCGTGGCCGATTAACCATATAACGCTTGTCCATTAAAAACCGAATAGGAACGTGCGACGTCGAATCACCAAGAATGAAAAAGAGGCACACAAAAAAAACAACTACCTGCGATGTATCGCCACCTTGCATGAGAATAAATGCACTGGTTACAGCTCGTCCAATGTGTCCTGGCATTGTACATGTGCACCGAAGTGTGTTTACCGCGGTTATAATAACATCTGATGGGTGCCAAACGTGTATAACACTCGAAACACGAGGACGCAACGAACGGCACAGCACATGCGCTAAACAATTTTCAACCTTGACGCATTAGAATGAGGCGCCTAGCGTAAGCCCTTTATATCGAAGGTAGTATCACACTAGCGTAACGCCTGTTTATACACTTCTGCTTATTGGAGGAAGTATCACAAAGCCGTCGAATAAACTTCAAGGTTCTTGATGAATCTTTTCTCAACGCTATGGCTCCGCAACGACAGTGCCTGCCGTTGAGCTCCGAACTGTAACATTGGTTTCGCATTAGCCCTATGAAGGGCACCGAGGTCCTGACCTTTGCCTTTATTAGTGTAAAAGCACTACTCCAGAAGTACTAAGGCCGAGCAAGAATCATGTATTGCGTTATGTGCCGCCTCAGAGTAACTTGGCGCAAGATCTGGTTTGTTGGGAGGAGCACCGCGCAAGCTGCGGCCAAAGGGAGGAAGCTAGGGAAAGTTCAGAGGAGCGTCGCGTCAGATGTGGCCAATAGGAGAAAGCTCGGGAAAGTTCGGAGGAGCGTCGCGTCAGATGTAGCCAATAGGAGAAAGCTCGGTAAGTTCGGTGGTGCGTCGCGTCAGCAGCAGCCATGGGCGTCCGGAAGGGGGGGCAAGGGGGGGCGGCTGCACCCCCCTGGAAAATCACTCACTCGAACCGTGAGTGATGGCCGCACGCCAGGGGCGGTGGTGCGCTCAGCCAAAAGGGTAAAAGCAGCCCCGCTTCCACGCTTTGGGTCACATCTGCGAAATGCCGCGTCCGGGCACGCCTCTTTACGCCGTTTTCAAACCACGCCATCGTTAGCTCTACTAAAAGGCGACCTGTTGCAGACATACAGCGGCACCGGCGAGCATGTGTTTGAGCCTTCTTAACGATCGGTGTCTGTTTCTTTGATCTCTAGAGCGATAGCGGCATGGAGGCAGACAGTGCACAGAGCATCTTGTTTTCGCCTTCGTCGCTCGCTATAATCAGGATACGTTCGTACGCCGGCCACCGATGAATTCTTCAGGAGGGAAGGACAAATCAGCCGTATCCACCCCCGCTTTGTCGGGCTGCTCAGGGTCAAGCGGGCGGTGGGTTGGCGCCGCAGCCGCCGCTCGCTGTCTCCTCCGATCCACGGGAGAGCGCAGTTCGGTAGAAGCGCCGCTTTCAGAATCTTCGGCAAAGGGGATTAGCTGCTTTTGTTCACGGCGACGCAGTCTCCAGAGGCGCCCCCACACCAGCGTTTCTTGCGTCTTCTCCGAAAACCAGCGCCTTTGGTCAACGCAGACCGATGGCGCCTGCCTGGCTCGCCTGTAACCTCTGGCTGGGTCTCAAATCACAACAGCGCCCATGTACTGTGCGTGTGAGTGCACGGTAAAAAGACCCAGACCCAGGTGGTCGACATTATCCGGAACTCTGCACTACTCCGTCCCTCATAGCCTGATGCGTTTTGGGGCTCTGAACCCCATAAAAACACAACAACAAATTTTCCGACCGGAGTGGCGAGTGTTCCTTCCCCTCGGAAGTCGCGCGGCGTTCCTTTCACCCCCCCAAAGTGCGCATCCGGGGATATTGCGGCAAGTAAGCCCTTGCACGTGTGCGCGCCTCTGTGTTTGTGCTTCGGTGTTTTTAGTGGCCGGTTGTCAACGAAGGTCAGAACAACCAAGACAGCGGACGAGAAAACGACGAGCGGCGAGCAGTGTGTGTGCGGTTGCTCGACTGTGCGGATGCGCGAGCAAGATGGAGCGAGGTGTATGAAGCGGCGAGCGTGCATTTATCTTGTAAAGAAGTTTTTGTTGTATATATAGTTGTCTTTTGTTTTCAACGTACGCGTTCAACCGTTTTTCCATTCAATGTGTATGATGAGTATGCACCGAGAGCGTGTAGTGAAGCACAGAAATGAATTTATCACCCGTGTAATTACACAATTCGCCCAGAAAAATCCGAGGCGCCTACAGTTGCTGTTCAAGGAAGACTGACTGAGTGACTGTAGTTGCGTGTTTGTGAACATATTGTGCTGTGTGCTGGTCATCAATCCGGGTGAGTCGAGAACCCGTATGCAGCAAGACTGAGCGCTCTTCTCCACGAAGTGATAGTATCTTTTTGTATTTTTTATTAATTTTAATTGTTTTTTCGTTGATAAACTTTAATGTATCTCTCCTAGCCGCGCTTTAATTTGCTGTTTGTAATTTTTCTTTCATGTGCGTATTTTACTTATTTTTTTTATTTATATATAAATAAATAAATTTACTCCGCAAATAGTGCCTTTTTGCTACGAATATAGCCCCCCCCCCTCCGGCGCCAACAACCAATGGGCCCCCCCCCCCTGCAAAAAATTCTGCGGACGCCCTTGGCAGCAGCCAATGGGAGAAAGTTCGGAGGAGCGTCGCGTCAGCTGTAGCCAATGGGAGGAGGCTCGGAAAAGTTCAGAGGAGCGTCGCGTCAGATGTAGCCAATAGGAGAAAGCTCGGTAAGTTCGGTGGTGCGTCGCGTCAGCAGCAGCCAATGGGAGAAAGTTCGGAGGAGCGTCGCATCAGCTGTAGCCAATGGGAGGAGGCTCGGGAAAGTTCAGAGGAGCGTCGCGTCAGATGTAGCCAATAGGAGAAAGCTCGGTAAGTTCGGTGGTGCGTCGCGTCAGCAGCAGCCAATGGGAGAAAGTTCGGAGGAGCGTCGCGTCAGCTGTAGCCAATAGGAGAAAGCTCGGGAAAGTTCAGAGGAGCGTCGCGTCAGATGTAGCCAATAGGAGAAAGCTCGGTAAGTTCGGTGGTGCGTGGCGTCAGCAGCAACCAATGGGAGAAAGTTCGGAGGAGCGTCGCGTCAGCTGTAGCCAATGGGAGGAGGCTCGGGAAAGTTCAGAGGAGCGTCGCGTCAGCTGTAGCCAATGGGAGGAGGCTCGGGAAAGTTCAGAGGAGCGTCACGTCAGCTGCAGCCAATGGGAGGAAGCTCTTTTAAGTTCAGAGGTGCGTCGCGTCAGATGTAGCCAATGGGAGGAAGCTCGGGAAAGTTCAGAGGAGCGTCGCGTCAGATGTAGCCAATAGGAGAAAGCTCCGGAAAGTTCGGGGGAGCGTCGCGTCAGATGTAGCCAATGGGAGAAAGCTCGGGAAAGTTCAGAGGTGCGTCGCGTCAGATGTAGCCAATGGGAGAAAGCTCGGGAAAGTTCAGAGGAGCGTCGCGTCAGATGTAGCCAATAGGAGAAAGCTCGGGAAAGTTCGGAGGAGCGTCGCGTCAGATGTAGCCAATAGGAGAAAGCTCGGTAAGTTCGGTGGTGCATCGCGTCAGCAGCAGCCAATGGGAGAATGTTCGAAGGAGCGTCGCGTCAGCTGTAGCCAATGGGAGGAGGCTCGGGAAAGTTCAGAGGAGCGTCGCGTCAGATGTAGCCAATAGGAGAAAGCTCGGTAAGTTCGGTGGTGCGTCGCGTCAGCAGCAGCCAATGGGAGAAAGTTCGGAGGAGCGTCGCGTCAGCTGTAGCCAATGGGAGGAGGCTCGGGAAAGTTCAGAGGAGCGTCGCGTCAGATGTAGCCAATAGGAGAAAGCTCGGTAAGTTCGGTGGTGCGTCGCGTCAGCAGCAGCCAATGGGAGAAAGTTTGGAGGAGCGTCGCGTCAGCTGTAGCCAATAGGAGAAAGCTCGGGAAAGTTCAGAGGAGCGTCGCGTCAGATGTAGCCAATAGGAGAAAGCTCGGTAAGTTCGGTGGTGCGTGGCGTCAGCAGCAGCCAATGAGAGAAAGTTCGGAGGAGCGTCGCGTCAGCTGTAGCCAATGGGAGGAGGCTCGGGAAAGTTCAGAGGAGCGTCGCGTCAGATGTAGCCAATAGGAGAAAGCTCGGTAAGTTCGGTGGTGCGTCGCGTCAGCAGCAGCCAATGGGAGAAAGTTCGGAGGAGCGTCGCGTCAGCTGTAGCCAATAGGAGAAAGCTCGGGAAAGTTCAGAGGAGCGTCGCGTCAGATGTAGCCAATAGGAGAAAGCTCGGTAAGTTCGGTGGTGCGTGGCGTCAGCAGCAGCCAATGGGAGAAAGTTCGGAGGAGCATCGCGTCAGCTGTAGCCAATGGGAGGAGGCTCGGGAAAGTTCAGAGGAGCGTCGCGTCAGCTGTAGCCAATGGGAGGAGGCTCGGGAAAGTTCAGAGGAGCGTCACGTCAGCTGCAGCCAATGGGAGGAAGCTCTTGAAAGTTCAGAGGTGCGTCGCGTCAGATGTAGCCAATGGGAGGAAGCTCGGGAAAGTTCGGAGGAGCGTCGCGTCAGATGTAGCCAATAGGAGAAAGCTCGGTAAGTTCGGTGGTGCGTCGCGTCAGCTGCAGCCAATGAGAGGAGGGCGTTACACCTTCTGCTGCCGAGTGGAGAGAGGGTGTGAAGGTGACGAGCGAGAAACGCCGTTGCGTGCACATGCAGAGGCCAGAAAGAAGAGGCGAAGAATGAACACACGCTTTCGTACGTCTACTCGGTTTAACTAACGCTTAAAATCTACCATTTTTTTCTGTGACCCGCTGCGGTGTATCGTCGCTGTAGCGTTCGGCTGTTGAGCTTAAAGGTCGTGGGTTCTATCCCTGTCGTCCCAGGCACAGTGACATGGTCTATATTTTGATAGAGGTGAAATTCATAAACGTCCACCCACTGCCGTTTCATTGCATGTTAAAGGACTCCCGGCGGTCAAGATTAATCATGGGCCCTCCAGTACGAGCATACGAGGATACTCGGGCTATATGCAGCGGTGCTATATGGAAACAAATCGCCATCAAAGTTAGTCAATCATGGAATCAATCATCGATAGTTGGGTTCTTATTCAACACACGTCTTGAATGAATCCATTGGCGCTGAAATGATTAGCTGATTCGAATTTATAATATTTCTATTTACGATACAGAGTAGACCTCGTTTTTTTTAACTTCGGGTGAAATGATTGAGGTCAGTTTAATTCCGCAAAAGTGGTTATTGATATTGATAATTAGCGTAGACGTTGCATTTCTTGCCACATGGTGCCTAAAAACTATGCGCTGCAGTAGAGCAATCTTTAATAACAATGGGGCAGTGAAATGGGTGGCCGCTTCGGCTGAAATTATTAAATTTTAATCTGTAATAAAAATTACATCAGTAGCTAATTACCATGCAAAATGCTTTTTCAGTTGTCTGCCCCCGCTAACCACGCGTCGCAACAAAGCAGAAACAGTCTTTATTAAAAACAAAACAGTCAAACAGGCGTCCTGTTCTGCAGAAATGTTTAGTCAGTTTTAATCTGTGACAATAAATACCTAGGCTGCGGCGCAAAAAGTAAACATAATTTCTGCGATTCTGACATATCTCCGAGAAGTTTTGCACAATTTTCTTTTGAAACCTCTCTTTAAAGTTTCTAGCTATGGGCTCGCTAATCCACTCTGCGCAATTAGATAGATAGATAGATCTTTATTTCAGACAACAAGGTCTCGGATACAGGGGCAAAAGGCAGATGCACTCTGCCTGACGGGGCCCAAGCACCCGACACAATGCTCAGAACAAGCGGCAAAAGAAGCTTCATACACTCTCATTACAAAAAACAACACATAATTATACAAGGTAAAAAAAAAGTAGGAGGAAGGTGCATACTTTTGCAATGACATAATTAAAGTAAATATTTACAAGGCACATCACAACAAGAAAAACACGAGAATTCAAAGAGTTGACGGAAAAACAGGGTCATCAAGAATTTTAATCATTCGGGCGAGAAAGGAGGTAAGCTTTAGCATTTCTATTGAATGACTTTTGGGAAACAGATTTCTGAATAATTTCTATGGCCTGTGTATGTTTATTTAGAAGACTGGGAATTAAATATGAAAGCATTTCGGTTCCATAGTTAGTCCTTACGAATGGTACTCTGTAACTGACGGCCCGTAATCCGACGGCCGAGCGACCGACAGGCCCGGCCAGCGAGGCGAGCGACGCAAGAGTCACTGTTCGTCGTTTTCTCGATTTAAACTTCCCCGAAAAACGCTACCGAATCGCTCACTCTCGTCGAGGGTATCTGTCACGCAGGGGTGGAGGGAGGTGGGGGGGGGGGGGGTGCGGAAGGGACAGTCGAACACGAACGGCGTTGCTGGCGCTATATAGAAAAATCGACTAACTTCGACCCCGCGGCCACGCTAAACGCGTTCAAACTACGCCCGACGTCGACGGATTTCGCCGAAGCATTGGACCGCAGCAGAGACCCGTTCTGCCTCTTCCTCTCCGCCTTGCGTCCCCCTCTCCAACCACCCTACTTATGTCGTGCTTCCAGGAAACCCCGCCAGGCGGAGCCTCGGGCGACAGCTGACACGTCACGCTCTGACGTCACCTTTCCCAGTTGGTCGTCTGCTAACTTTGGCGGCGGTCGCTTGTCGTCTGCTCTGGGAAAGACAAAAAAACGCCGTTCTACGGAACGAGGCCCGGAGTGAAAGTTTTGGTTCAGTTTCGGACCCGTTTCGCCACTCATTTTTATTTATCTTTTGCCTATTTATTTATTCGCCGAAAGAAGAGAGGGAGGGGAGGTTGGAAGGAGTGGGTCGATTACGCTCTTCGATCGCGCCGTATTCGTTTTAGGAGCCGCTTAAAACGAAATAGAGCAGGAACAAGGGGACAGGTAATACACTCTTTTTCGCCCCCCGCCCGAAAAAAAGCGCACCGTTCGGGGTCTGCTCTGATTGACGTTTTGGAGGGTGGGGCCCCCCGGGCGCAATCGATGTGACCTTTTCCAGACCTGTCGTGTTCATATTTCTTTGTCGTGCAAGCCTTACTATAGCCGCAGGAAGTTTCAACATGGAGTGTCCTAATGCTATCTTTCTTTTTCCCCTCATTGATTTTGTGCGTCGCGTTTCGCGAGGCCTGTCGTATGTAAAGGTACTCTAATACATAGTTACTTCGACCTTTGTAGTAACCTAAAAAGCGCTTTATCAAGTAACTGGCGACGCAGCAAGCATGGGATGATAACCAGAAGAATTATATTTGGAGGCTTTGCATTTATTTCTTTTTCTTTTGTTGGTTTACACAAGGTTTAAAAATTTAAGCTGTATTCGGGCCACCTCTCTATATAAGATTTCTTTAGTGCATTAGTGCACAGTTAAGCGAACGTTTACTCTAACCTAAAGCGGACCGGCACTATAAGACTGGTTCACTGCAGGAAAGATTATCGGGTTATAAGAAAAAGATAACGCGAGCTGTTACTGCATTTAGTTTTCAGCTAGACAAGTTAGCTAGTTTTTTTTTTCCGATCCCTCAAAGATTCAGCCGTTAATATGAGGAGCTGGTCCATATATGTATATCGACTAGTCGGAAAAAAATCACAAATCACTGCAATCAGCGTAGATGTAGAACTAGCAAGTGCATATCCTGCGCTCGATTTAGTGTTCGCCGGAACAGCTTGTTACTACTTCTGATGGCCGCTAAAGGAGAAAGTTTCTGCGCACCTCCAGGTAGTTCTAATACTAGTTGTACTCGGAACGCCTTACGGGGATATGTGAAAGGCGTATAGGGAACATAATGTATTCAAACAAAGGCGTCCGCAGAACTTTTTTTTTTTTTTTTACGGGGAAGGGAGGGCACCCGATGGCCGGGGATGGGGGAGGCGGTAGGTTAGCACCAAAAAAGGCACTATTTGTGGTCTAAACTACCCATATGAAACAAAAGTTAGAAACAGCAAATTAGTGCTAGGCTTGGAGAACATACATTGGATTTTATTAACGAACAGAGAAGGACCCCTAATAAGCAAAATGGAAAATTTTACTATCAACTAAGTGTGCTAATCTGGCTGTGCAATTGTTTTCTGCTAGTGCATAAAGATTATCTGAAATTCCGGGGGGGGGGGGGGGGGGGGGGGGGCAGCCGCCTTCTCTCCGGACGCCCATGTATTCAACGAATTTGTAAAATCATATACATTTCATCAGCTTTGTCGTTTGGCGCCCGACCGGCAACGATTTATTGGTGGACTAGAATTTCACAGTCTCTTCACACTGCTCTTCGCAAGGTAGAAACGCGATTTTCCGGACCAGTATAGGCGTATGTTGTTTCCTCCACCACTATTCGTCGGGCGTCACGAGCCGTCTCATACGTCACGTCAAACAACCCTGTTTCGTCACGCTGATGTAGCCACTGCCATGTGCTGCGCCTTCGACAAGGTCGGCTGCATCCTACCTTTGACAGCAGATAAAACGCTTCCACGTATCTTGTGGAACGTGTCTATTCATACAAGGGAACTGCACCACAAAGATATCGCTAATGCAGATACCTCGTTTCTGGAACTGTGTCAGTATATTTCGTTAGCGACAGCTGGGCCGAGTTTATTCGCCGAATCTCTTCCTGTTACAATCCGTTTTCCAATGGCTCAGTGGTTATGGCGCTCGGCTGCTGTCCCGAAAGACGCGGGTTCAATCCCGGACGCGTCGGTCAAATTTCGATGGAGGCGAAATTCTAGAGACCCGTGTACTGTGCGATGTCAGTGCACGTTGAAGATCTCCAGGTGGTCGAAATTTCCGTAGCCTTCCACTACGGCTTCCCTCATAGCCTGAGTCGCTTTGGGACGTTAAACCCCAATAAATCAATACAATTCAATCCTTGTCTTCAGTTCTGGCACAGCTGCGTACTCCTCCGGCAACGGTGGCTACTGCGTTTTACCACACCCCACCGTAAGAACCGAATGAAATCGGAGAAAAGGATGAAAGGATTTGTTGCATCATACCCGCAAAGTTGAGGGGGAGGGGGGGGGGGATATAGGCGGGTCTGTGGAGAGTGCTTGCCGTGTCGGCTGGATCCTACAATCCCGCGTTACAATGCTCTTATCTCTCCCAGACACACTCTTTCTCGTCGGCTGCTTTTTTTTTCGCACGTAGAGCCCCCACCTCGACAGTGGCGATAAGGGCTGGCCGATATCTCGCGGCGGATCTAGGAAATCCTCCGCGCCCTGGAAACTGATTTCCTGGAACCCTCGCAGTCGTACTCCTCCTCGGGCCCGGGGTAGTTTGTCGTGCGATGTCTCCGTTTCACTGCTATGCCTGTATGCGTGCTCCAAATCACGTATGCCCCCTTCCGCCACTGAAGTCTACAACGCAATGAAAGAAGGAAAAAATGACAGAATAGGAAAGGAAAATACAATACGCATATACATTGGCACGAGCCGAAGCACTCGGTGATAGCGTCAAGGTCACCGGTAACGCCCATGTGCACTGCATATCACCAGGTGTGCATATGCGTGAGCCGCATCTCAAGTGCTTTATTTCTAGCTGACTTTTTTTTCTCCATCGCTCTATTTTCTGCCGCTGTTGATACGGGCGACTTTGTTACTCGATACGTCCCTTGCTGTGTCCGTTCAGTCTGTTCTTACGAAATAAATTCTCTGCGTTGTTCTCGACTATTTTCTGTTGCGTTGACACTGCCATAGCGGCGTAGATTCAGCCGCTAGACAAGGGGGGGGGGGGGGGGGGGGGGGCATTGCACGTGGCGTCATAAGTTTCGATTGAGCGTTATGCTTGGCCAGAAGGTTCGGGGTTCGGTAGGATTGATGGCTCGGTATGGGGAGGGGGGGGGGGGGGGTAGGAAGGATTCCAATAGTTTGTTTCAGGACAGTATACAATATGCGTGGCTGAGGAGGAAAGAAAGAAATGTCGCGCATGTTCTGTCCTTTACGCAATCTTCTCGTCTTTTTAGTCCAGTAAAGTTCTTTCTGCCAAGAGAGAAGTGTCATTCTAAGTGCTTTGTCAAATGCTCTAGAAATGTGTCTGTAGGGAGTATACTCTGACGTCACAGAGGCGGCTATTTGGTGTGTCCGTGATGCACTGTGAAAGGTCGCCGGCGTATGTAAAGGGATTGGTGCCTGCTGCTGCTGGCCTGCTGTACTAAAGCTACATGCTGGACAACAAAATGGCGCCCGTGAAAGTGCATGGATGCCCCCATACCACTATTAACCTCGCGCCCAACTTATCATTTTATACGACGTGATCACTGCAGTCACACGTACAGGGAACACGACCCGTTCCATCCTGCATTTTTACAATAGTTACGTACAACTCAAGAACGAAGCAGAAAATGCCCCTCAGCGGAGGCCTTCCCGCAAATGTCGTCTACCCATTATCAGGACGTCGCGGTTAATACCTTTGCGCCTACTAATGTGACTCCACAACAGGCTGGCAAAGGCAAGGGGTTCAAGCGCGGATTGGCCAGTTTAATAGTCGGTTAGTAGGTTTGGTTTTGGTTTGGTTTATGGGGTTTAACGTCCCAAAGCGACTAAGGCTATGAGAGACACCGTAGTGGAGGGCTCCGGAAATTTCGACCACCTGGGGTTCTTTAACGTGCACTGGCATCGCACAGTACACGGGCCTCTAGAATTTCTCCACCAAAAAAATTCAACCACCGCGACCGGGATCGAACCCGCGTCTTTCGGGTGAGCAGCCGAGCACCATAACCACTGAGCCACCGCGGCGGCATAGTCGGTTAGTAGGACACAACTCAACTACGCAGCTGCAGATACCCCTCAAAGACGTCCCTCCAGCCAAAGTCTTCGAACGTTTGTCGGGACGTCGCTCTTAATTCGGATAATCCGCGGTTAATCCCCACCTGCCAGCCACCTGCAATGCCAGAGTGCCAAGTGGCTGTCACAGCCGTGTCACAATCGCCCTACGCCATTGACTGGTGGGCCTCCTTTTAAGACGCTGCTTTCTTGAGTTGTATCCTGCTGTCTATTGGTATCGGCGAAGGGCAGTTCATATGTGCGTTGCATGTCTAGAGGAAAAAGGGAGTAGGGAGGAGGAGGAAAAGGGGAGTAAGGTGACCTCTAGGGTATTCCCTTTTAAAAAGAGTGCCCTAGGGGACACCTTACTCAGGGTACATTTTAAGCAGAAAAGAGAAAAAAGGGAGTAAGGTGACCTCTAGGGTACTCCCTTTCGAAAGGAGTACCTTAGAGGTCACCTTACTCGGGGCACACTTTAGCAGAAAGGAGGAAAAAGGGAGTAAGGCGACCTCTACGGTACTCCCTTTCGAAAGGAGTGCCCTAGGGGACACCTTACTCAGGGTACATTTTAAGCAGAAAGGAGGAAAAAGGGAGTAAGGTGACCTCTAGAGTACTCCCTTTCGAAAGGAGTACCTTAGAGGTCACCTTACTCGGGGCACACTTTAGCAGAAAGGAGGAAAAAGGGAGTAAGGCGACCTCTACGGTACTCCCTTTCGAAAGGAGTGCCCTAGGGGACACCTTACTCAGGGTACATTTTAAGCAGAAAGGAGGAAAAAGGGAGTAAGGTGACCTCTAGAGTACTCCCTTTCGAAAGGAGTACCTTAGAGGTCACCTTACTCGGGGCACACTTTAGCAGAAAGGAGGAAAAGGGGAGTAAGGTGACCTCTAGGGTACTCCCTTTCGAAAGGAGCGCCCTAGGGGACACCTTACTCAGGGTACATTTTCAGCATAAAGGAAAAAAAAGGGAGTAAGGCGACCTCTACGGTACTCCCTTTCGAAAGGAGTGCCCTAGGGGACACCTTACTCAGGGTACATTTTAAGCAGAAAGGAGGAAAAAGGGAGTAAGGTGACCTCTACGGTACTCCCTTTCGAAAGGAGTACCTTAGAGGTCACCTTACTCGGGGCACACTTTAGCAGAAAGGAGGAAAAAGGGAGTAAGGCGACCTCTACGGTACTCCCTTTCGAAAGGAGTGCCCTAGGGGACACCTTACTCAGGGTACATTTTAAGCAGAAAGGAGGAAAAAAGGGAGTAAGGTGACCTCTAGAGTACTCCCTTTCGAAAGGAGTACCTAGAGGTCACCTTACTCGGGGCACACTTTAGCAGAAAGGAGGAAAAAGGGAGTAAGGTGACCTCTAGGGTACTCCCTTTCGAAAGGAGTACCTTATAGGTCACCTTACTCGGGGCACACTTTAGCAGAAAGGAGGAAAAAGGGAGTAAGGCGACCTCTACGGTACTCTCTTTCGAAAGGAGTGCCCTAGGGGACACCTTACTCAGGGTACATTTTAAGCAGAAAGGAGGAAAAAGGGAGTAAGGTGACCTCTAGAGTACTCCCTTTCGAAAGGAGTACCTTAGAGGTCACCTTACTCGGGGCACACTTTAGCAGAAAGGAGGAAAAAGGGAGTAAGGTGACCTCTAGAGTACTCCCTTTCGAAAGGAGTACCTTATAGGTCACCTTACTCGGGGCACACTTTAGCAGAAAGGAGGAAAAAGGGAGTAAGGCGACCTCTACGGTACTCTCTTTCGAAAGGAGTACCTTAGAGGTCACCTTACTCGGGGCACACTTTAGCAGAAAGGAGGAAAAAGGGAGTAAGGTGACCTCTAGAGTACTCCCTTTCGAAAGGAGTACCTTAGAGGTCACCTTACTCGGGGCACACTTTAGCAGAAAGGAGGAAAAAGGGAGTAAGGTGACCTCTAGAGTACTCCCTTTCGAAAGGAGTACCTTAGAGGTCACCTTACTCGGGGCACACTTTAGCAGAAAGGAGGAAAAAGGGAGTAAGGTGACCTCTAGAGTACTCCCTTTCGAAAGGAGTACCTTATAGGTCACCTTACTCAGGGCACACTTTAGCAGAAAGGAGGAAAAAGGGAGTAAGGTGACCTCTAGAGTACTCCCTTTCGAAAGGAGTACCTTAGAGGTCACCTTACTCGGGGCACACTTTAGCAGAAAGGAGGAAAAAGGGAGTAAGGTGACCTCTAGAGTACTCCCTTTCGAAAGGAGTACCTTATAGGTCACCTTACTCGGGGCACACTTTAGCAGAAAGGAGGAAAAAGGGAGTAAGGTGACCTCTAGAGTACTCCCTTTCGAAAGGAGTACCTTATAGGTCACCTTACTCGGGGCACACTTTAGCAGAAAGGAGGAAAAAGGGAGTAAGGTGACCTCTAGAGTACTCCCTTTCGAAAGGAGTACCTTAGAGGTCACCTTACTCGGGGCACACTTTAGCAGAAAGGAGGAAAAAGGGAGTAAGGCGACCTCTACGGTACTCTCTTTCGAAAGGAGTGCCCTAGGGGACACCTTACTCAGGGTACATTTTAAGCAGAAAGGAGGAAAAAGGGAGTAAGGTGACCTCTAGGGTACTCCCTTTTAAAAAGAGTGCGCTAGAGGTAAGCTACCCCCTTTTACTCCCATATAGGCGTATTTGTGTTTAGGGTGTATTATACGTGATTAACGCTGTCGCATAGTACACAAACGCCGCGAGCAGCGCGGCGCTGTCATTTTTCTCTTTCTATTGGAACAATACATTTCGACCACACTAGCGTCACGTGTCTTGTCCCCTAGCTCTTTCACTGTCTATATACACTGTATATTACGTTTCACTGCCACTTGAAAGACGTCTACGGTGAAGCCTTTTTTCTTCCTCGAAGAGCTTTTCGTTTATCTTTGTTTGCAATTACGGCGTGGGGATTCCGAGAAGCTATAGCTTGCAGAGATTATCTCGGGCGATACTGCAGACCGCGTGGCGGTTTAGATGAGCCGCTGAAGGCTGAAGTGCGGGGAGCAGATAACAGGCCGGCCGCGCGAGAGCTCGAGTACGGTATGGGGGGAAAGGAGTGTACGGCTGCAACGCCGTTGATGATCGAGTGGCGGCTTCAGAGGCGTCCGCTTTACCCAGAAATGGTGGGTGCGGTGCTGTAGTGTAACGACACCTCGGGGGCATGAGGGTCTTAAAACTTTTATTTCTATTTGTTAACATATCTTTCTGAACCTTGGCACTGAGGTGTATCATAGAATGGTGATTTCAAATATGTATTTAGGTTTCAAATACCTCACTTAGAAGAAAATTTATCGAAAAATAAGATCCAGATTCGGTCGTTTATTACGGGCCTTTATAGTAATTTATCAGTTAAAAAAGAGCTTTTTTAAGAATATGCAAGCATTTCCAAAGGCCCACCGCACATCCTAAAGCTGTCTTTTTTACTTTAGACATGATATATAGCAATTAGGAAAAGTGTGGGCTTATTACTGCCACATCCTTTTTTCTTTCCAACCTAATTATTTATGACCCACAAAATGATTTTATAGACATTTTATTAGCTTTAGGATGTTCTTTGGGCATTTGCAACTGTCTGCTTATTTTTGAAAAATCTTTAACTGATAAATTAGTACAAAGGCCCGTAAGAAATGACCTGAAGGGTATTTTATTTCGCCATATATTTCCTTCCAGCTATTCATCGTTGTGATGAATAAATCTGTATTATTATTATTATTATTATTATTATTATTATTATTATTATTATTATTATTCCAGTCAACTACGTTATTGAACCGCTTTCGCCACCCCAAGATGCGCGCCGTCGTGGCCGTGAAACAGTGCACGTTGACCGCCTCAAGCCGTACTACGACCCGCCTACCGTGTGGGCGCCCTAAGTCGGCAGGATGCCTCCTTTTTCGCCGGGAGGTAATTGTAGTGTAGCAGCCGTGCTCTCTCACTGTGGTGAACGGTGGTAGTGAAATACGACGACGATCTTGAGGTGTGAAGCTCGCTCGCAGCCCGAACGTTTGGCTGAACCTTTGCTGAACGTTGCAGAGCGATCTAGGTTCTGCTGAGTCACAACCACCATCCTACATTATTATTATTATTATTATTATTATTATTATTATTATTATTATTATTATTATTTTGTTTTTTTTTTGCTCTCGTTTGGGTGTAACGAGAAGCGTTACTGTATCTATTGCCTTTTTTGTAGTCCTGGCCGTAACTGCCGGGCCCAGTCACTCAAGCCTCTTGTTGGCTTTGACGGGCCTGAACCTTATTGTATTAGCTACAAAGTGGCAATAAACATTATTATTATTATTATTATTATTATTATTATTATTATTATTATTATTATTATTATTATTATTATTTGAAATCTAAATGTGCATTCGAAATCAGCATTCAAAGATATACCAAAATTCTAAGTTTCAGAAACATATGTTAAGAAATAAACAAAGTTTTTAGGACCCTCCTCCCCCCTTAACAAAGATGTTGCTCCCTGCCTCCGTCAGTCACACTGCTCCGGGCGTGAAAATAAAATAATAAAAAGTGCATTTTAGCGGTTTCTGTGCTCCCACTTTTCTTTTTTTCGCGAGAAGCCTATCGAGCACTGACGGTGATATTGCGAGTTTCTTATCATGTCGTGTTGGGTGGGCGGTGTGTGACGGAATTATCGGGGCCGCCTGTGGACTGTCGGCTTGTCGATCGCGTCGGTTTCGTTTGATCACTTCATGTTTTTTTTTGCATTCTTTTTTTTTTAGAAAAGGAGGTCAGGTTACCATCCTGGAAATTGAAACCGTTTTTCATTTAATAGTACCCGGGCTGTGAAAATTGACTAGATACATCTTGCTTAAAATGTGGCTCCCTGACTGATCCCAAATAGGCATAGAGTTTTTTTTGTGTTTTTTTCTGACAGCTTATAGCCGTGTTGGTAAGAAGAAACTGCAATCCAGAGCTCTTCATTCCTATCCTTCTTCTTTATAAGCCTAACCTTGCACCTTCCGTGCGTTGAGTACGGAGTTGACAAAAATTTAAAAAAAAGAAAACCTCCCAGTGAGGAATCTATTATGATAAATTTTAACGGCGCAAATGTTGCCTAACCAAACAGGTTCATGACACAAAGTGTTTTCCTCTAAATAAGAGGGTTTCAAATTGGTCTAGTTTGTTGTTAACATGGTCACACATAACTGCGCACCATATTTTCTGCCGTTTCTGTGTTGTTCTTGTCATTTCAGAAGCGTAATTATGTATGGCCCATTTTCTAAGCATTCTACCCCTTAGAAGCCGAGCACCAGGCCAGAGAAAAGCTTGTACCCTTTGGAAAACTAGTGGATACTCGGCGACACTGCATGGAGATCGAACCTCACAATTGCTACATAGCAGGGATAATGATTCGAACCTCAGAAATGCTAAACATTTTGAATGTCTTTTGGAGATAGTAAAATGGCCACCAGCATTTTTTTCTTCGTTTTTCACGCGTTTAAATTCAAAGCAGGTCTGTCGAGAGCAGACGACAGTATGACACTGTGGAGGTATATGCTCTCTAGGTGTAGCGGCAAGGCGTCAGGAATGAGTCCCTCCTTGTCTAAGCGAATGCAAGCGTTTGACACACATATCAGTATTCTTCCCTGGAAGAGCACATACGGGAGTGCGCATACATTGACAGACTGTGCAAACGCTGGCGGATTCGCCGCAGAGAGCATCCGGGCATCTGGCGCGGTATCCGGGCGACGTCTGTCCCTCAGTCTTGAGTCATGCCGCTTTCGAAGACGCATGCCCGAAAAGCCGTTTTCAGCGTCGTGGTGTAATTGTCGTCCGTTAGCAGAGGGTGTCACACCTTTTGCAGTGTTTAACTCGTGTTAACTCGGGAAATGGGTAGGAGAAAACGAATGGTTGCTTCAGATAGAGGAGGACAAAATGAACCTAGAAGCCAAGTTTGATGGCTGTAGATTAATTATTTAATTAATTACAGGCAAAAGTGTCGCAATTGCGTCGAAATAGCGCGGACGTCGATATAGCCACGGGAATGGTGCGACATCACGTCCACCGGAATTCGTCACGGCATATTGAACATTGTCACATAATAGCTGGAAAAACTTCAGATTTGTGTCGAATTAGATGGAAAAATGCGTAATTAAGCGTAATTAACACTTACTATCCCAGAAAGATGTATAATTTGTGTTAAGTCGGGTTCAACAACATGTTTATTAAAACTTCATTCCGGCCTCAGCCTGGACAAACGTAAAAAACACTCTGCACACTCAGCGCCGCTGTCACAACACGCTGGTCTGCCGCTCATGGTTGCCAGCCTCGGAGCTCCACTCGCACCACACTGCGGCAGTAACGCGCAACTGCCACACCACTAAACTCGGAAAACAACAATTTGGGTGTCGATATAGCCACAGCAACGGTGTGACGTCACATCCACCGGAAGTCGTCACGACATAGTGTCCTCGGCTTTCGCCTCTCAACACTTTAGTTGCCAAAGTGTCCTCGCAATTTTTCTTGGGACACATACGGGTCATACACATCCGTGTTTCTTACGGTTTTTAAACACGACTCGAAAACGCGATGGTCTTACTAGTCTAGAAGTTCGTAGGAAAAATTCACCGAAGTATTTTCAGTAGATTTCTTTTTTTTTTCGTATCCAGATGTTGAAACATGCGATTTTTTTTTTTGCTTTCATCATACTAACGTCACGTGTTGATAATCTGCATAAAGTTACCACTCCTGTTTGTAAAGCAAATCTGCTTTTTAATTTCTTTCCCCAAAAAGCCAGATGGGGGTAGAAAAGCTTTCCACCCTCCCTATAACGCATGCATTCAAGACGCCTCAGCTATCAAGCTTTGCGATCACTTTTTGATAAAGTTGCGAATTTCCTCGTTATTTCTCTATTAAATTTGAGAATGACTTTTCGTATTTATGCCCAAAGACGAAAACTAGCTAGAAAACACAAAAGGTATGCATGATTCACACATAACTACGGAGTTCATGATCATCAGCCTGACTGCGCCCGCTGCAGGGCAAAGGCCTCTCCCCCGTCTCTTCGATTAACCCTGTCCTTCGCCAGCGGCGGCCATCTTGTCCCCGAAAGCCTCTTAATCTAATCCACCCACCTAACTCTCTGCCGCCCCCTGCTACGCTTGTCTCCTCCTGTAATCCACTCCGTTACCCTCAAGACAGTTATCAGCAAACTGATGCCTCTCATATTTCTTGCTTGTGCACATCGGTGCATTCTTTATCTCAGCGATATGGGTGTGCTGCAGTTGATAAGTTTCTGGTTACTCGTGCTTACAGGGTGCGGTAACCGTAACTCACTATAATCCGTGCAGGGTAAGGGAGCTTACGCAATAGTAAGCGGTGAAAAGGTGCCTTACCTTTACAGGGCTTGAAATCAAAATGACGTTTTGAATTTCGCGCCCTTTGCTAAGTTAGCTCGCTGTTTCTGTTTTCCCAACCAGTGCATGCTGGGAACTGTTGCTATTCAGAACGCATCCAGCGTCTAGGCGAGAAATACCACGTATGACTTGGTGGAGCGTATACGCGATGGATCGCCGGTACCGGGTACAAGTCCGTACGCGTGTACGCTTCTCAAAAGCCGGCGCTTTCCTCATAGCACAAGAGCTCCTTGAAAGCCCGAAAGCTTTTCGCGGAAGCGAAAAAAATCGCTCCTTCTCGGAGTGCGATCAAAGAGACTTCCAAAACGAATCCGTAGCCGTGTTTGGCTTTCTCGCATCCACGCGCGCTTCGCTTTTTCCCTCTCTTTTTCTTTTAAGCGATCAAAACAAAACAAAAGAAAAGCTATCATTTCGTTTTAATTGTCCCAGCAGAAATGGAAATAAAAATTGCGAGGATTCGCAGAAAAAACTAGATTTTCTCGAATACCTTTTCCCGGAACTCGTATATGCAGACTTTAAACTAACACGAACTCCAGAAACCGGCGCCGGACGCACGTTCTCGGGACTATAGCGAAAATGGTCAGTCCGTACGCGCGTTCTCGTGACGTATCCAAATGGGCATTAGACCTCTCTTGGACGTTCCTTGGACGTCTTCTGGATGTCCTGAACGTCCGCAGGACATCTATGGTAGTTTTGATGTCCATTGGGGTATAGTTAGGAGTATAGCGAAGATGGTCAGGCGGGCTGATTGTTTACCCATTGACAACCAACAGCGCTGATTAAACTGCGCACTGTAATAATATTACTCATTAGCTTCCACCCAAGCGCAGCCATTGTGCTCTACTTTGGATGTCACCTGAGGTCTCAGGTGGCATAATCAATGTAATATACTGCGCTTCACACAAGTACGCCACTCCACCGGTACACAAGTACGCCACTCCACCACTCGCTAATTAAACGCGAAAAAACACCCCAAAATGTACTTAACGTCAAAATTGCCATGGACGTCGATATAGTACATGGACGTCAGAACAGCCACGGACGTCGATACAGTATGTGGATGTTTTGCTTTCGCATTGCTCCAATGCGGGTCGCCGCGGTGATCTCAGTCGTTTTCTCCACTGATGGAGTAAACGACTAGAGCGCGGGAATTGAAACGGTGTATATCCCTTTGAAACCACCCATTTCGGTACATTCGTGCTTAGTGTGTACACCGTTGCGCCTTCATTACAGCCTGCAGCCTCAGCTACCCGGAAATCTAGCCTCTTGTTTTGGACACGTGCGGAGAGATTCGCCGAACGCAGAGTTCTCAGAACAGCCGCCACTGTTGAATCGCTTTGAAAGAAGCGGCTACGCCTGGCACATGTTTCTTTAGAGCGCCCCAAAGAAATGCGCGAGCGCATTTGTCGGGAGATACAATTGTTTCTTTTCCGGGAAATTAAAGCGCACGAATCTGGCCTTGTTGCTCTGCAGAGCTGACCGCCTTGCGAACAATAAAGCGTATACCCGCATAGGCACTTTTATTCGCTTCATATTTCAGCGACTGAGCGAGGCATGTGTTGCCCAGTGAATTGATAATGCTGCGAGAACAGTAGTATCAACGTGTGGGGGCTACGACAGAACGCGACCAGCAGCTTTCATTGAACCTGTACGAGCAACAGCAACTAAGAATTCCCTGATACAAAAATTGAGTAGGATGTTAACATATGCTGGGTAAGAAAGAACATGCAGACTAATCCGAACTACGTCTGAATTATCCTGCTGCATTGAAGCAGTACATACACTAAATTTTCGGTTGCCTGTTTTCTTCTTTGAAATGATGCGTGAGACATTATCGTGCACAAAACGCCACGTGACCCTTATAAAAGTGGTCTATAGACTGTCTATAGACTTCTTATAGACTCTATTTCTTTGCATAGACATTTCCTTTTGTCTCTTCATAGTCTATAAATTGCATATACACAGAAGTCTACTAAATGTGCATGGCCATAAGTCTATAGATTGTCTATAGACTTCTTGTAGACTGTTGCTTTGCATAGACATTTTCTTTTCGTCTATTCATAGTCTATATATTGCCTATACACAAAAGTCTACGAAATGTGCATGGCCATGAATCTATAGATTCTCTATAGACTGTCTTTAGGGTTTGTATTGCCTATAGACTAGTATATAGGATTTGTCTACACAAAGTTTATAGACTTAACAGACAAAAGTGTATGGGCAGTCTACAGACTATATAAAGATATTTTTGTAAGGGGATATTCCCTTGCGACCAGTAAATAATTTATAATCGGATTGCTTCTTTTATCTGTCTCAGTTTCCGTTTCAACAGCGAGTGATGTCTTCGCCGCCAAAGGTCAGTATAGATCACGTGAGGAATCGAAAAAAGTCGGTATAATTGTTCCTTTTAATTCACTACAACGCCAAAGCCAACGTGCCTCATGTGACATACGCTAACCATTGACGTCATAGCCATCGCTCGGCTGTTGAAACAGAGACAGGTTAGAGAAAAAATTCAGTTATGAATTGTTTAGCGGTTGTAGCCGAATACCACACGGCGATTCACGTATAGTAATGCTTCGCGTATCATTTTAAAGAAGAAAACAAGCGAAATTCAGTGCCTGTCCTCTCCTTGAATGGACAACTTGCGAGATTGTGTAATGGAGCCTTCGCACAAAGACTTTTTTTCCTCACAAAAAGTCTCGTTCACACGCGGCGTTCTAAATTTTTTTTTTTTTTTCGAAAAGAAGGGGGCGATACGCTATAACTCGCTTTGAACTCAGGACGCCGACCACCTGCTTTATAGGCCGTGCGTAGGGGATAGATGTTCAAAGAGCACAAAAGTGCAATACACCTCGAAGTCACCGGCTCTTGTCTTTAGCCTTTGCGCAACAAGTAAAAAGTACGGAATAGGCTATCTGTGCTACGCCTGTTTCAAAGATATTGCACAGCACGGCTCCTACATCTGCTCGCAATCTCCCCTTTCTTGCGCAGAACACTGTGTGGAAACAATGCAGGCAGACGAAACTTTTTGTGCAGTAAACACCTTTGTGCAAAAGCTTACTGCAGAATTGAGCAAGTTGTCTATTCCTTTATGCAGCAAAGACTTCTTGTAGCGCTATCTTAACGTGAGGTAAGGTGGAGACACGTGTATTCTTCAGGGCCATTATATGCGCTTTTGAACAAAAAAAGATCTCTATGATCACCGCCATATCAGGCACTGGGACGTGCTGGTAGTGCAGAAAAGAGTTAAGCTGACGAGCTTCTGCTGACAGCCGTCTGTCGACAACGATGAGGCATTAAAGGCTTTCGCCTTAAAAAATAAATAAATAGACGGTTGCTCCGAAGGTCATGAAAAGTTATGTAAAGTTTTTCAACATGTGCGCCGCCATATTGGTGCCTGGACTGCTTTTTCCTGTGGTCACTCCAAGTCGGCGAAATCGCAGCGTCGGCGTGTGAGAGCGAAACTTCACCCACCTATACCTTCTAGATGCTTCCACCTGCAGTAATTCATCCGCTAATCTGCTGCGCTAACCCACCTCTCTCTAAACACTCTGACGGGACTCGATCCCGCATCCTCGGGCTGCGCAAACTGTTTTATCACGGGAAAACTGCGAGTAGTTCTCCAACAAGTTATTCTCCGTTCTGAAACAGCTACCAGCCACAAAGGCTTTTATTTGTACGTATTATTTGAAGCTGGGTAATAAAGGTATTTGGTTAATTAATTAATTTTAAAATAATTGATTGATTGATTGATTGATTGATTGATTGATTGATTGATTGATTGATTGATTGATTGATTGATTGATTGATTGATTGATTGATTGATTGATTGATTGATTGATTGATTGATTGATTGATTGGAGGAGAGACTTAAGCTCTGCCTTAAGGTTATGACGTGATTGCTTAATGGGTTCATGCCCATAGGCAGAGGTGGACAGTCAAAGGACAGACAAAAGGACAGTTATGTCTGTCTTTTTGTGTGCCTTACGTCCCGTCTTGTTCGCGCAGTTTGTACTCGTTCTCTACATTCCTAGATCACTGAGAGTCCTCATGCCACCCCTGGCGCAGTGGTGCAGCGGTTAAGCGATGCACCACGGCCCTGCGATTTCAGGCGCTGCCCCCCGTGGGGCTGGTGCGACCCAGGTTTCGCGAGCCTTCGCGGCAGATTCTGAGAAGTCTCCTTGTGCAGGGTGTGCCTAGTCACTGAAAGCATTTTCTTCCTTCAAAACTGCAATGCGAATGCGACAAGCGGCAGCACTCGCATACCAGGGAAACCTCTCGCGCTTAATTCCCTTGACCTTTTAAAGCCAACTCGGCGGAGTTTTCCGGGAGCCGTACTAACACTCGCGACTGGAGGGAAACCACCCTGCGGGAAAGGGTTGAGGCAGAAAGGGAGAGGTTATCTCTCGGCGCGCAAGACTAAATAGCAGCGACAACGCGCCTTCGGACGATTTCGAAATCGGCGCTGCAAAGGTACGGAGCGAGGGCGAGAGAGAGAGAGAGAGAGAGAGAGAGGACGGCATCCGAGTTTCCTTTTGGACTCTCCACGCGTCAGTCTTATAAGCTAGCTGGAAGCTCCGTCTCCCGTCTGCGTTTTTTGGCTCGGGCAAAAAACCCTTCCAGGAATAAGCGCGAACAGCGCTGCGGCGGAGATCGCGGAGTCTCTTTTTTTTCCTTTATTCTTTTTCTTGCGCTGTTTTTGAGTGCGCAACGCAGGCACACACTAACTCAGTTTCGGAGAAGGCCTTGCCACTGCTGTAACAGTCGCGCGGCCGAGGATCTCGGCGCTTTGTGTTGCATTACGGGGCTAGGCGTGTTAGAAACAACCTTGGCATTCCTCAAGGTCCGTTCATTAAGACGTCTTTTTGTATTGCGTTGTGGGCGAAGACAACGGTGTCACCAAAGGAAAGACAGAGACCATGTTTTCCAACATTTGTTTCCTGCATCCATTCCATTGCCCTTTCCATCCTGTACCCGCAGGTGTCAAAACACCTGCTCTTTGTACTGCCGCGAAATGGTGCAGCGAGATCGTACACCTCCGCTTCCACCATGCTGGACAGGTGTAGACACCTGTCCAGGGAACACTACGGTAACGATTTGGGGACACCTATTGGAACGGTTTGTTTGACTTCCTAGCATTATTAAGTTCTTCTAATGCCATGGTCTTCAGTCCTGATATCACACCAATGTCGTTCCTCTGATCCGATATCGAACGGCGGGGCCGACCATTGGCGAAAGAGGCGAAGAAGAATTAATCGGAAAGGAATAGTTGCTTGGTAAAGCCAGCGGCCAATGAGTCATTTAGGTCAGGCTTCCTGCTTTAGGGGTGTTACTTATTTAGAGCCAAGATTGTTGCAGTGTCACAGGGAGGTACTGATTGATCTCTGATTGGTCGTTTTTTTGCGGGTCTATTAACTGATTTGTGAATGTATGCATTGTCTGTCTGTCTGTCTGTCTGTCTGTCTGTCTGTCTGTCTGTCTGTCTGTCTGTCTGTCTGTCTGTCTGTCTGTCTGTCTGTCTGTCTGTCTGTCTGTCTGTCTGTCTGTCTGTCTGTCTGTCCGTCTGTCTGTCTGTCTGTCTGTCTGTCTGTCTGTCTGTCTGTCTGTCTGTCTGTCTGTCCGTCCGTCCGTCCGTCCGTCCGTCCGTCTGTCCAATACTGCAAATACGGACAATACTCTTGTTTATTTCAATATCACAAGAAATAGCACGAACTTAGAGCAATTATTAATTCACGAGGTTCCGCGATAACTGCACTGTCTGTGCGCATATATGTTATCGATGGTTGCACAGCTTGCTCTTGCAGGCTGTGTGCAGGGTGCGGACAGCGTTATAACTTTTTTTTTTCATCACAAATTGAGCTCTGCGGAATATATACATGGAATGCGGACTGTATACCAGAAATTACGACAAATGCTCGAGCAAAAACCGTGCATACCGGCGGGCGTAGACGCAGCTCCTCGCGTGTTAAATAAACGTAGACTAAATAATAGCAAATAGTGCAGGCAGTCGGGCTATTTTTCGCATCGTTTTCAGCGGAGCGTAGCAGCACGAGGAGTGCATAAAAAACAAATGAAGATAAACAAGCGCTGAACTTCAACTTCGGAGAACTGCCCATCCATTGTATTCATATACCCACTGTATATATACTTTTCAATTCTCAGAATTAAAGTTCAAGTTCAGCTTTGTTTGTATTCGTGGTTTTTGTGCTCTGTTCTCATGCTGTTATACGCGCTGCTGAAAACGATGGTAGCAAATGCGGTATATAGTACCACAATGAGATGAGCTCTCCAGTAAAGCGACAAAAAAAAAAGACAGCACGGCAGCAGACGAAAGCGGTTCAAGGTCGTCGCCAGGTTTCGCCCGCGAGGAAGAATAATAGTTTCGTTTTCGAGGAAACAAACAGCTATCCGTTGCGCGTCTCCGCTGTTCATGGAAACGTTGCGTAAAAATGTCATCGGGAACGGTTCCTGGTGGACTGGTATCGCAAAATGATAACAGTTAACCACCAGAAAATGCTCTGGGGGAGGGAACATACATACGGATGCCATGTCCTTATATATATATATATATATATATATATATATATATATATATAATAAAGGAGTAATTACTCATTGGCATCCACCCGAGCGCAGCCATACGGCTGCAAAGGAAAGCTCTACAGCTTTCTCAAACTTCGTGGTTAAAGAAAAATTCGTCCTGGTCCGGGGTTCAAACCCAGGACCACCGCTTCACCGGAGCAGTCTCTCTACCAATTGAGCTAACCAGGACGGCAAGGTTATGGTAGGGCGAGAGCGAATTGATCAATAACTCGAAGTTAATCAAAAGTTGATCAATAACTCGAAGTTAACTTCGACTTATTGATCAATTCGCTCTCGCCCTACCATAAGCTTGCCGTCCTGGTTAGTTCAGTTGGTAGAGCGACTCCGGTGAAGCGGTGGTCCTGGGTTCGAACTCCGGACCAGGACGAATTTTTCTTTAACTACGAAGTTTCTGAGAAAGCTGTATAGCTTTCCTTTGTAGCCGTATGGCTGCGCTCGGGTGGATGCCAATGAGTAATTACTCCCTTATTACAAATCTACTCCACCTTGGGGGATTCCCCTAAACATTTCACCTATATATTATATATATATATATATATATATATATATATATATATATATATATATATATATATATATATATATATATATATATATATATATATATATATATATATATATATATATATATATATATAGTGATTTCTTGGCAGCTGATATCCCCTCTACGGCTGCGCCAGTTGAAATCCTGTCTTCACTGCGTCAGTTGATGTCCCTCAAGATCTCGTTGAGGGGAATTGGGTCGATGATAATTGTTGGAGGATGCCTGACGTCTTGCAGATTAGAATTGCTCAATCACATTGCTAGAGGACACTTCTCGAGAGGTTAACTTTTTATAACACTTAAAAGCGCAAAGGAAGATACAAGCAAGGAAAAAACATATTTACACTTGACTGGCTCGTAATCCTGCGTGACGAAACCAGCCCTCGGTCCTGCCGAAACAGCTGGTTTTAAACCCTATGTCCCCGCCCTCGGTGGGGAGAGAATAACCAATCAGTTAACTGCACAAACATCCACCCAATAGATTATTGTGGAAAGGAAAACATCAGCAATCAACAATTCGGAAAGGACAACACAACCAATCAATGATTGGGAAAAGAAGGTAACTCATCGCGACAAACACTGCACACATATGTACACTTTCCATCAACACGATTTTGGAGAAATATGCTTTCCTACTGCGAGCTTCGCGAACACTCTCACTTCCCCAACGTCCGGTTGACCCAAGTTCATGGAAAGTCACTTCAACCCATCTGTTCCGCAACGTTGCTCCTCATGCCTGCAGCTAGCGTGGCAATATCCTGCTGACCGCGCTTCAAGCTGTCAACGCACGCTGCTGCAGACATGGGACAAAAGCCACGCACTGTGACGGGGGTCCGCCTCGCCGAAAGCACATGCACACAGGATGCGACCTAATGAATCCGTCCCTGAAGGGAGTTTGACATTTCCCGTAATCCTCCGCTATCCGGCGCCCCCCTTATCCCGCTGGGTAGCGAGTGGCCCACCCCCCTTCTCTGCAGTTGTGCGGAGGGCACAAGAAAAAGAACGTAATGGGCATTCCACTAACGCGAACCGGATGCGGCAAAGCAATGTACAGCACCGCGAACTTCACTTGATTGATCAATATAAGATAAAGAAATTGCAAAACATAACAGGACTTAATTCACGGCGTTTCGACTGGAGGACCAGCCTTTTTCTAAAAAAGGTGGTGTGTATATATATATATATATATATATATATATATATATATATATATATATATATATATATATATATATATATATATATATATTGTATTCAGTAGGGGTTCCAATGGCCCAGTTTGCTAATTGCTTAGCGAGGGCGGCCTCGGTTCTGGCAGTCTTGACGCCATAGGAAGCATCAGAGGGTTCTCACACGGCTTCCACCCTCGCCGTTCGATGGCGTTCTACGTCGCATCAGCGGTAACTCAGGACGTGCTGCGTCCGCCGCTTAAGAGCGTGGGTGGCGCTGGTGAACACTCTAAAGGTTAGGTTATTTGTAAACATAAATACCCCCGAAAGCAGAAGAATTGACAGCCGTCGCCGTAGCTCAGCGGTAGAGCACCGGACGCGTAATTCGGAGGTCGTGGGTTCGGAGCCCACCGGCGGCATGTGGTTGTATTTTCTTCTACTTTTCTAATCAATTAGCTTTAAGCGGTAACATATTCAGTAATATTCTTAATCGAACAACACCACAAAATAAATAAGTTAATTAAAAATCCCTCGTGTCCCTTGGTTTCTGTGGCTGTTGGCTTCTCTCATAGTTTAGGTACAGTATTACGACAAACGCGACTGTTCTTTTAACGTTTATTTTGCCAACAGTTTCTGGAATGGTATTCCTTCGTCAGGGCAGCTCTCTCTCTCTCTCTCTCTCTATATATATATATATATATATATATATATATATATATATATATATATATATATATATATATATATATATATATATATATATATATATATATATATATATATATATGAACGTAATTCAGCTGACACATGGTAGAAAAACAACTTTACTCTAACGTTTCGACCAGGGTCTGGCCTTCGTCAGAGTGGTTTGGTTTATTGTTCTTTAACGTCCCAAAGCGACTCAGGCTATGCGGGACGCCGTAGTGAAGGGCTCCGGAAATTTCGCCTCCATCGAAATTCAGCCGCCGCACCCGGGATCAAACCCGCGTCTTTCGAGCCAGCAGCCGAGCGCCATGACCACTGAGCCACCGCGGCGGCTTCGTCAGAGTGATCTTACGAAGGCCAGACCCTGGTCGAAACGTTAGAATAAAGTTGTTTTCCTACCGTGTGTCAACCGAATTACGTTTATGTTCTACCGGATCCATCCGATCTTCGCCCGCTTCTTATATATATCATGGCCGCCTTGTATGTAGACCTAGTGAGTATAAAGAAGCTGCACGTCTGTCTAGCGCTCGCGGTCGTCGAGATTACTGGACTCTTGAGTGCCTTCTGAATGCGACAGCAGACGTCCAGGTGGATACCAAGGACTGAAGCAGCGCCGCTGTGGCGGCTCGCATCTTTGCTCTGTACATCGCCATCTCCTCCGTGAAACTGGAGCTTATGTACCGCCTGTGCTCAGCGCCACCTCGCAACGTCGTCTGCATTGTCATCACGCGCACACGACATCTGCAAACGCATCACGCGGGCTGCAAGGTCGGCGGCGCGGCGAAGGTTGCTGCTTTCGCACTTGTTCTCGTTGTTGCTTCTTTATTACTACTAACCTTCGGTGCTCTCTTTCCAGCCTTTGTACTCTGGGACCTTCGCCTCTAGATTACCGCACTTGGATCCTTATTTTTGAATAAAAGAAACTATATACTTGAAGGACGCCTCAGGCGGATACGTCTGAGGTCACCAGAGGGCGCGAATCTGACTCTTATGCGACTCCAAACTTGATTGCGTTTAGAGTCAGTCCCCTTGTATGTAAAGCAATTCCGAGTCAATGCAGGCGCTGTAGAGGTCCAATAGATCTCCAGTCGACAAATAGACGCCCCACAGGGAAAAACACGTACAGTCGGGGACAAAAGTCTCCGGACCACGAGTTCCTCTAAAGAAGCCGATAGCTCTGCTATTAGTCGGCGGCTGGAGACCACACTTGTGGAGGTAAAAGTTAATTTTTTGTTCTTTCATCTCCACAAGTGCGGTCTCCAGCCGCTGTCTGATAGTAGATCTATAAGCTTCGTTTGTGGAACACGTGGTCCGGAGACTTTTTTATCTGACTGTACACGAGGCTTCCTGTGTGGCGTCTATTTGTTTGCTGTAGATCTCTTGGGCCATGCACCAACTAGCTCAGAAACAAATTCGTATATTGTTGAGGTATCCATCTCCCCTTATCTTGATGCGGCAGCGTCAAAAACCCCGTTCACCATGTAATGCGGTGTCGATATTGTCGGCGCCAACGTTGTGAGCGTAGAATCACGCCCATGGCTCTGGAAGGTGTGTTGTCCCCGGAGGCGTATTCGCCAACTGCAGCCTGTACAGCCAAAAGGCTTGAAACCACGGTGAATTGATCAGGGTGACTGAAGATTGTCACAACGGCTTACCTAAAAGGGATAATAAATCCTCTTAAACGGCGTTATATGCCACTAAGCATCACGATTTGCGACCTAAAAGGGAAAGAATTGAAAAAATTTAAATTAAAAAAACAATAAAACTACAGTACAGAGAGAGGAGTCGAACGGCCGACCTTCCATACGCAACACGTGGCTCTAATCCACTGCGCCATAGCAGCGATGTCAAGCCGTCGTTCTGAATGAATATTTATAACCAGCCTTAATGTGGCTGCTACCTGCCGGTGGGCGGCGCTGTCATCGCTGGCTGTACCGGCTGCATTTGGCGAACACGCTCCCCGGAGAGCAACCTAGGAGGCAGGTGGAACACCTAGGTCACGTGACCTTGTGGCGTCATCACAACCTGCCCACTGGATATTCAGCAAACTGCCCCCCGAGGCAGGTGGCGGTTCAATTAATGAAACACTAAATGTTTCTCCGATTCTTTCATACCCCACGCATCTAAAGACTGGAACCGCCTTCCCTCTTCCGTTGCAACAATTGAAAAATTTTGGTTATTTCAGTCTGCCGTGCGCAATATAGAACATGCGAGTTCTTCTTAACATTGTATAAAACCTACCTCTTTCCTGTGTGTTCATATATTATTTAATTTCACCACTGTGTACACTCAAACGATTTTCATTGTGTTATATTAAGTGTTACGGGACTTGGTTTAGATCATTTTTAACCAAACTTAACTGTCACTTACAGTATTACTTGTATGTTTTTGTTGCTGTGCATATCTTTTGTGTTTATTGATTAAAACCCACTCCCCTCTGTAATGTTTATACCCTGAGGGTAACAATAAATAAAAAATAAATAAATAAAATGACTGGTCGCTAAGGAAGAGCAATCTGGGTCGCACAAGTACCACTGATGGCAGCACCTGCTATAGAAGGACAGTAGCGCACCTCTTTAAGCACTACACGGCGGCGCCAGGAAGGGTACGAGGACTGCCAGGGATCTACGAACGTAAATCTGGAGAATTACCGTCTGCATATATGAGAGTTACACATTAAAGGTGCACTGAAGAGGAATCTGAACTTGTCTTCTTGCCGCGGGAACTCGATCTACACGTTCCGAGCTTTCTTAGAAACTGCGATTTACTGCCCTGTGTGGCCGATTTCCCCAATTAAATCGAATTAACGTCCGGCTCCCGCCTTTTATTTTGAATTCTGCCTCGTACGGTGGGCGGAGTCGACCAACGCGTGGAGCGCCTTTGACCCAGTCCCGTGGCGGCTTGCCGCTCTGCCATCGGCGGAGTAATACGTAGTAGTCCGTAGTAGCAAATAGTCCGCGCGTATTTTTATTTCTTCGGGCTTATTTTGCGGCTATATTATATGCGAATGAAACTATTTATTCATGGAAACCTAAAAAACAAAATAAACCGAAAGCAAAGCCTCCAAGGGACTGGGTGAAAGGCGCTCCCCGCGTTGGTCGACTCCGCCCACCGTACGAGGCAGAATTAAAAAAAAAAAAGGCGGGAGCCGGACGTTAATTCGTTTTAATTGGGGAAATTGGCCACACAGGGCAGTAAATCGCAGTTTCTAAGAATGCTAGGAACGTGTGGATTGAGTTCCCGCGGCAAAAAGACGAGTTCAGAATCCTCTTCAGTGCACCTTTAAGCTATCGCGTCATGCCCTTGAAGGGGAGCTGAAGTGTCCCCTGCAGTTTTTTTTTTGTATTCTGAATAATTCTTTTCGTCTTTCGCTGCTTTGTACAACCGTGCGAAGCCCGAAAAGGAGCGCCTGATTACCTTTAAAGGGGCTGCGAAACACTGCCTGGGGGGATACCGGCTATACTTCAGGTGGGTTCTTTATGTCACACAGATGCTGACCTAAAAAGAATTACAGGAATCGATGCACAGGAACGGGCATTACTCAGTGAAGAAATTTCAAAATACAAGCAAACAAAACGCTGCCCTCAACTCGATTTTGGCGGGGCTTCCCGCTCCTATTTCGCTCTCCCAATGACGGCACCTGGCGCAACCAATCAAAACAGCCAGCCAGAGCACATCGCGGAAGTTTGTACTCCATGGTTGCCTGCTCCCTGTAACTTGTTCTTGCTGAGACTGGCAGCGTCGTTTCCATGCCAGAGAGCCCCTGGTGGTGTATTTTTATTTTACTTGCTTTGCAGGGCTTTTATCTAAGACAAACAAGTTGTTTTTGTTGATCTAATATAAAACGCAGACAGGTGCAAAATGTGTCTATTTATTCACACAATTTGCAGTATATTTACTGTTTGTCCGATCATCAAGCTCGCGCCAGGTGATGTCATATCTGCTGCTAAAAACCCGCCACTGTGTGGCCACATTATCAGAGCCATGAAGTTGTTTTTGGGAGGACATTAAAATATTAAAAAACGGAATATACGCGGTATTACCGACGCTAATAGCACCATTATAACTCACTGTATGCAATCAACAGGCAAAACAGTTAACTAAGATTGTGTTTCTGGGCCCCTTTAAATTAACGACTACTATCCAAATATCTCTGTAAAGTGCACCAAGTGCTCCGTATTTATCCGTCAGGGTTGTAAAAAAAAAACACCCGTGCAGACTATCGGCCTATTGGACTCAATCGCCGACGACAAGGTGGCTTATGGTAGTCTTCGTTTTTTCACAATATTTCAACTTCGATAAATATTTTAGCATCGAAACTTGCCTTGGTTGTCAGATCTGCGAAGAAATATACCGTTCGCTTCGCGCAGAGTTTTCGTCGCGGCGAGCAGAATAGGCGATTCGAGAGGCTGCGCCATCTGGCAAACTGCGAGACCTGTGAAAACGCCTTCCCTGAGTCAAAAAGGGTCCTTCACTCACTCACTCACTCACTCACTCACATTCACTCACTCACTCACTCATTCACTCACTGACACTCACTCACTCACTCACTAACTCACTTACTCATTCACTCACTCACTCAAATTCACTCACTCATTCACTCACTCACTCACTCACATTCACTCACTCACTCACTCGCTCAATCACTCACTCACTCACTCACTCATTCACTCACTGACACTCACTCACTCACTCATTCACTCACTCACTCACTCCACCTACTCACTCACTCACTCACATTCACTCACTCACTCACTCATTCACTCACTGACACTCACTCACTCACTCACTAACTCACTTACTCATTCACTCACTCACTCAAATTCACTCACTCATTCACTCACTCACTCACATTCACTCACTCGCTCAATCACTCACTCACTCACTCATTCACTCACTGACACTCACTCACTCACTCATTCACTCACTCACTCCACCTACTCACTCACTCACTCACTCACTCCACCTACTCACTCACTCACTCACTCGCTCACTCACTCACTCACTCACTCCACCTACTCACTCACCTACTCACTCACTCCACCTACTCACTCACTCACTCACTCACTCCACCTACTCACTCACTCACTCACTCGCTCACTCACTCACTCACTCGCTCACTCACTCGCTCACTCACTCACTCCACCTACTCACTCACTCACTCCACCTACTCACTCACTCACTCACTCCACCTACTCACTCACTCACTCACTCACTCGCTCACTCACTCACTCACTCACTCCACCTACTCACTCACCTACTCACTCACTCCACCTACTCACTCACTCACTCACTCCACCTACTCACTCACTCACTCACTCACTCACTCGCTCACTCACTCACTCACTCACTCCACCTACTCACTCACTCACTCACTCCACCTACTCACTCACCTACTCACTCACTCCACCTACTCACTCACTCACTCACTCACTCCACCTACTCACTCACTCACTCACTCGCTCACTCACTCACTCACTCACTCCACCTACTCACTCACCTACTCACTCACTCACTCACTCACTCCACCTACTCACTCACTCACTCACTCACTCGCTCACTCGCTCACTCACTCACTCACTCGCTCACTCACTCACTCACTCGCTCACTCACTCACTCACTCACTCCACCTACTCACTCACTCACTCACGTATACCCGTACGGATAAATACGGAACACACTGTACATAGCGTGTTCTTGGTATTTATCTTTTTTTCAGATGCATGATTACTGTGTGCATTTTCCAGCGCGACACAACAGTTAGGAGAAATTAATAAAGCATTTGAATGTGAACTGAGCGTGTTTCCCTTTATATTTCTCGCACTTGTACCAGCAAAAATAAAACAGAAATAGAAAGCCAGCTTGCCATACGCAAGCCTGACGACCGGAGTCAGTGGTTTCGCAACCACAAGACACGTGGCCCAAATTAAGCGGGGATAAAACTTCGTTGCTTCACCGGCACCTACACGAAGCACGCAGGAACTGGAACGCCTGATAAGGAATCGGGCAACGCAGACATTATCGACGTCTGATTTTAAGCTACATCGTGCACTTGGATTATACGTGCGTTCTGGCATGCGAGTTATTTTGACGGATATTAGACTGTTCAACGGCGCAAAATCAGCTTGGCTAAAGAGCTCCATGGCGGAAGATGTTTTGATCAACACAATCCGTGATAAAAGACCGATTCTTCAAGCATTTTACCCTGTGTTTAAGGCGCTCTGAGGAAGAAAGCAAATGCCAAACAAAAGGTAGTAGAGTTTTAACAGGCGGGGGGGACTAGTAGACGTGCGAAAGCATGTATTTTAGCCTGCATGGCTCATGGTTTTCCTTTGTGTTTACCTTGAGTTTAACACGAGGCGTGGTCGGCTGCGGTGATAGCATGGTTTTATGTACGAGCTACATACAAACATTAAGAAAACAAAGGCACAGAAACACACACAAGCAACGAAGAAGGAGAAAAGAGTCAATTCGGAGCACACAGCTAATACATCGTAACACAACACATCTAAGCAACAAATAACTAGAAAAGAAGCAATGAACAACACAGCACTAAGAGTGAGCGCCACTCCGGTTCAAACTCGTTCTGGGCATACAATTCTTTTAGGTGTGCGATCATTCTACAGAAATGGTCTTTAGCAGAAACAAATGATTGACAATGTCGGTCCACCATGCGTGTTTTCCACAGGCTGAGAGAGAGAGAGAGACTTTAATGAGTAATGGAGAGGTCTGCCTGGTTATAGGCCTGGCATGCTACTCCAGATGAGGGTGAAAGAGAGAGAGAAAAAAAAGTGACATCAAACATACTCAACACTCACGCACTCACAAACACACAGGATTATCAAAGTATGTCCGCTAAAACTGTGTCCCTTAGATGACTATCAAAGTATGTCCACTAAACCCGTGTCCCTTAGAAAAACTAAGAAAGCTTTTGTCCCTCGCTCAGCCGAAGTCGCATCAGTCCAGGGTCCAAGGACATGCTCCAGGTGCACGGGGTCGTCCTGACGAAGTCCTAAAGCACCTAACAGTGCCTTGCGATGAGTATTAAAGATTTGGCAGTGGCAGATGAAGTGTTGAATATCTTCGCGCACACCACATGTCGGGCACAGAGGGCTACTTGATACACCAATTTTATAAAGATAGAATTTAGTAAAGGCAACGTCCAGGCGAATTTGGTGCAGGCAATTACAGTCACGTCTATCTGAATTGCGAGGCATGCGGAATTCACAAGAGGGGTCGATGCGAAAGAGGGGTCTGTATTGACGCCGCGGATCACACCACAAAGAGCGTTGCATCTGCCAGGATTTAGTAGCGAGAACAGGCTGTGTGCATAACATGTCTAAGGGTTCGTCAACAAATGGTGGTGCAGTGAGCAACCGTGCAGAATGCGGCGTCAAATTAAGTCTTTCTTTCTATGCCCGCCGTTTCATAATTTGCCAGAAGGGTATTGCATCTTCACGATTTATGAAATAATGCTCAACATCGCATCATTCTATTAAATATCACGTTGAAAAAAGAAAGGCGATAACATGCATGGTACTCTCGTGCACTGGCCACCGAAGCTGATCTGTTCGTGCCCCCGCTGAATCGAAACCCAGTCGCGGTAAAAGTTATTTTATTTCTCCAGGTTGTCCAAGGTCACCCTAAAGGTCAAGCTCCCCACAAAATTTTTGGTTGCAACAGCGTTAAGCAGTGCTTTCGCACTATAAAGTGGAGGGAGCCGGAACTTAGCCAAGTTATCGCTTGCATTTCACCCCAGTGAAGCCCAGTACCTGAAGGTCCGGGGAAAGCTTGCACCCGTCAGAAAACCAGTCGGTACTCGGCGGCACTGCAGGGATCGAACCCCACCCCTCTCCCGTATGCGAAGCTGATGCTGAACTCAGTAGGCCTACGCTGCAGGCTGTTTTACCTGTGCGGCATCGAAGGGGCTGTGGCTTGACTTCAACAGCGTGCGCTTAATGGAGAATTTTTATTATAGCGTAAACTTGTTGGACCAACTGCGTTCCTGTGCGTTTGCGCGTTGGCCGAGGGGGGGCACGCACTCAGCCATTGTCTTTCGCAGCAGGCACCCAGCTAATCCGGTGTAACGTTTAAAAACTCAGGACGAACTGGCGGGCTAGTTGGTTACACATCTCAAAAATTTTAACGAGCGCACGAGAATGAAACAAGGACTGAAAGAAGACACACACCACAAAGCGCCGTACTGCAACTGATTTATTTTGCATGCGAAGCGCCCAAATTTATGCAATGCATCACTGGCACTCGTGGAAAAAGAACAAACATAAAACAAACATCACGGTGATATGTCTGGCTACTGCTTGATAGCGGTGAAGGTCGTCGAGCCGAAACCAGGCCACGTCATAAACGCCACGTGTGTCTTCTTTCAGTCCTTGTTTCATTCTCGTGCGTTCGTTAAAATTTTTGAGGTTTAAAAACTGCACTGTACAACAACTTAAACGAAATGTATTTTTCTGCCTTTCGGGAAGCGTTCATTCATTAGGTTGTGTTTGAGGCTGTGTTGAAATGCAAAAGTCTATCGTTTCTTATTTGCTTTACTTGTTTCAAAATGTTACGCGCCAAAGTGCCTCAGTTGCTTTGGCGCTATAGGCTGCTGATACCAACGTCGCGGTTTCGATCCATACCGCGGAGGCCGTATTTCGATGGAGGCGGAATGCAAGAACGCCCGCGTGTTGTGAAACTTCAACGCATGTTAAAGAACCCCAGGTGGTCTTAATTAATACGGCTCTCTCCACTAATCTGTGCCTGATAATCTATGTGTCACTTCGGGACGTTAAATCCCGCAAAGTAAAATTTTGTCTTACACCGTATTACACTTCTTGCATATATAATTTACTTGCCTCTCTTGCATATCCAGTGAACGTTTCTGTGTCGCTGCTGACGTTGTTGGTTTGTAAGGGTTTTGAAGTATGTCAAGCGCTCATTATGAACCGCATTTTTATTTGCCATCCACGATTTTTGTTTGACAAAACCTGAAATAAACATTCATTCATTCATTTCCCACTGACACGTTCCATATATGACCCGCTCGTATGGAATTATGGGAATATGGAGTTCATAACATATAGAAAAATATATAGACATCTATATATTGTCTGTACGGACTCCATAAGCAATCTACGTATTATGAATGCGATTCCTATGCAGTGCTCATTACGTCATAGAGTCCATAAGCGTCCATATGTGCTTTCCATAAAGTCCATACCGACTCTATTTGCACCACAACGACTCCATAAACCCTATATGGAAACGCATGGAAATGTGGGACTGCTCATATGGAAATCTTCAGTAGTTTTCATTCAAAGTCTACTCTCTTATGCCTGCGCTGCTCTATAACTCTAATGCCGCTGGCCATCATGGGCTCGTTGACGCCTCAAGTTGTACAGGTACGAAAGCTTTCAACCATTTTACTCCAAGAGGTGACTCTTCTTGAACGCACGATGACGTCATGGACAAAGTAACTGTACCAAGAAGCAGCATATACAGGGTGTTCTATCACCACTTCATCAACACTAATAATTTGCGTGTCCTCTCTGCTCCGTAGCAAGCTTGTACCTACCTGGACGTCATGAGGGTCATGCGGTATATACCACTCCAACGCCCGTATTTATCACAAGCTCACGGTGCACCCAGCAGACACTCATAGATAATCGTGGTCTTGCCGGTTTCCTCATCAGGTGTTCCCATTCCTACAGTCCTCACCTATAGGTGTGCCAAATTTAGGGATATCGCTTTTTCGCCACCCAACTCCTGGACTATTTGGGCTCCTACTTTGTTGGTGCACTTCGAGGTACACTTTACTTTGTGCAGAATAAACGCTCATTTCGTTTGCGCCATAGTCAAGGCCCCGAATATGCCCGTGTGCCGTGAGGAACACCGGATTGATTTCAGCCGCTTGGGGTTGTTTTAAGTTGCGTTGACCCTGCGCAGCACAAAGATCATTTCACATTTCGCCTCGCTCGGAACACGGCCGTCGCGGCCGAGATTCGAGCCTGCGACCTAACCCTTACAAAATTTTTTTAGATAGTCTATAGACAAATCATAGAGAACAGTCTATAGGCAATACAAATGCTATAGACTGTGGGGACGCCTTCGTCCCCTGCGTTCGCTTTCCCGCAACGCACTAGTTCCCTGTGGCTAGCTTCCCCGCAACGTAATCCCCTTAGTTGTATGAGAGAAGCCAACAGCCACGGAAACCAAGGGGCACAGGAGATTTTTTTTAATTAATTTATTTATTTTGTGGTGTTGATCAATTTATAATATTACTGAATATGTTATTGCTTAAAGCTAATTGATTACAAAAGCTGAAGAAAAAACAACCACATGCCGCCGGTGGGATCCGAACCCACGACCTCCGAATTACGCGTCCGGTGCTATACCGCTGAGCTACGGCGACGGCTGTCAAATCTTCTGCTTTCGGAGGTATTTATGTTTACAAATAACCTAACCTTGGGAGTGTTCACCAGCGCCACCCACGTTCTTAAGCGGCGGACGTAGCACGTCCTGAGTTACCGCATGGTGTGACGTAGAACGTCATCGAACGGCGAGGGTGGAAGCTGTGTGAGAACCCTCTTATGCTTCCTATGGCGTCAAGGCTGCCAGAACCGAGGCCCTCGCTAAGCAATTAAGCAAATAAGGGAAGGGGAATGAGAGGCTCGTTATAAATATGAGAGAAGCCAACAGCCACGGAAAGCAAGGGGCACAGGGGATTTTTTTAAATTTATTTATTTATTTTGTGGTGTTGATCAATTCATAATATTACTGAATATGTTATCGCTTAAAGCTAATTGATTGTTTGTGTTTAACTAACAGGGGAGGGCGCTCGCGTCGCAGCGACACCAGCGCCACGGGCGGCGTTTTGCTGCGCGCGCGCGGGGAGCGACGGGGTCTCTTCTCCCTGGGACCGGGGAAGCTCGCGGACGTTTCGCGAGCCGCTCCGCTCTTCGCCGCGGGCGCCTCTTGGTCGGAACTTGCTCCCGCCGAGCCCGTCCCGTTCGGCCTCGGAGTTTATCCCTTTGCCCTAGCGTGGGCGAACGTTCGCTCGTAACCGTGCTGGTGAGTCGGACATCCTCGATTCTTCAGTGTATTTTGTTGCTAGCTGGCGTTATTGTTGTTATAGCAATAAATGCCTTTTTTGTGTCAGCCAGTGTGTCGTTCCTTTGTTCCCGCAGAGCAAGGCCCGCCGTGGTCGCCGTGCGCTCGGTAGCGCTCGCGACCATGGGGTGGGGTCCGCGCGGTTTTAAACTAGGTCAGCCGCGGTTAAACGGGGAGAACGTGTTTATCTCCCTATTTAAAACCCCACAAGACAGTCTATAGACAGTCTTTAGATTTGTGGCTGTACACTTTCAGTAGACTTGTCTGCAGACAGTCGCTGGACTATGAATGGTTTGGTTTATGAGGTTTAGCGTCCCAAAGTGACTCAGGCTATGAGAGACGCCGTAGTGAAGGGCTCCAGAAATATCGAACACCTGGGGTTCTTTAACGTGCACTGACATCGCACAGTACACGGGCCTCTAGAATGTCGCCTCCATAGAAATTCAACCGCCTCGGCCGTATAGACCTTATGCGAAATGCACTGCCATCTAGCGGTCGCCGCGCGCGATCCGCCATGTTGGAGGATAGCCGCCGGATTCACAGCACGTACTGGTGCACGCTCGTCGCGCGCGCTCGAGTTTGACCGTCCTCAGTATGCCCACATATTGCTTAGTGCCTTGCTGTACGCAGAAGAGTCACAAAGACGCCCAGGGAGAAATGGCAAGAGGGCTTGATTTGAGCGCATTTCTATTTTTGGACTGCGATCCCCGACATCCGCGGCACAAATGTTGCAGAACCGTCGCTACATGTCGAGACATCGCGCAACACATTTCGTTATCACCATGTAGCAAATGAAATTAGAAATAAGCTTTGTAGGCACGAAGAAAATATCACACAAATGCTTTTTTTTCTCCTGCGGTTGCCCGTGAAGGGCTGCGATTATCGGCCTCGCAAGAGAGTAATCGTGATCAGCTGTTCAGTGGTACGTTTCGCGCTTTGTGGGAACCGTCGCTCGTAGCGTTATCCGCCGCAGCGGTTACACGCGTTAGTTTTTAGTGCGAATATTTGTTCCGACGGAAACACTAGGAAGGGTCAAGTGCCCGTGACACGGAGCGTTTGCGCTCTGCAAGTCAGTCAATCGTTTCTGTTAGACCAGGGAAAGGTGCCTATTTTGTGGACCGGCGGCTTGTATGCATGTAGCGATTTCACTTAACCGACCGGTTTGCACGAAGCCGTGTGTTGTGTAAAAAAAAAAAATTACCGTAAGTGAAGCCGCTCAAGAGGTTCCATAGTTCCAACTAGTAGCAGGAATGCATAACGCGTGTACAATCCTCCAAAAATCTCAGTGCACAACTGCTTGCTCGTCATGGTAAAACCGTAGACACTGCTGCATTCACGGGCTACCTGTTTTTAACAGCGATAGACCAAGAATGGTAAACACTTGTGTAGTGGGGTCGTGCGGGAACCTAGGGGTGTATGTGCCCGGTAATAATAATAAAGCGTTTCCTTTTTCTGTCTAGGGCACTAGGGCAAACAAACAAATCCTGTACAAACTTTTCAAGGAAAATGAAAAGCGTCGGATGTTGAGAGGCCACTTTTTCGACACTACCAGCATGTGAGGTTTACTATCGTTTGCTTTCGGCGCCGACGCAACACACAGAAAATGTTACCACAACAGCAATTCAAGCGGCACGCCCGTTCGCAAAAAGTATCGAAGCAAATAAAAACTGTCTCAAACTAGACTGAAATGCGCACATTTGTAGCCGTAAACGAAAATTACACTTGCTTTGTACATTTCTTGGTGTTCAGCGTCGGTAAACTGACGTAGGACACCGTGAAAAACTTGTAGCTCCGTACCCGGTGGCGTTCGGAAAGTGTTTTGGACGCGTAGTAAGTGTCTGTGAAGTCACTTGGAAACTTGGGCAGCAAAAACAGGTCGACTGACCATTCAGTCATGTTTACAGGCTCAAGTGACAGGAAATGAGATTTTCGAGCCAGCACAGCAGTAAGGAAGCTAACGCGAGGCACGCCTAAATCCATAGAGCAGAGGCGGAATGAGCTTCAGTCATCCTCCAACATGGCGGCTTTCCACTGGTTCTTCTTTTCTCCGATAGATGGCAGCAATTTGCATAAGGTCTATAGACTATGAATACACAAAAAAATATCTGTAGGAAGACAATAGAGCCTATGAGAAGTCTATAGAATGTCTATAGACAAATGATAGAGAACAGTCTATAGGCAATACAAATGCTATAGACAGTCTGTAGACAGTCTATAGACTGTCTATAGATCTATGGCCATACACTTTCAGTAGACTATTGTCGGCAGACACTTTGTAGGCTATGAATAGACAAATAAATTCAGTTGACAGTTAGCGCTTGTGTGTGTGTTTCCTCTCTTTTTTTTTTGTCCGTGTCTTTGTTTGCGCTATAATATTTCTAATTCAAATAAATATCTATAGGAAGGAAATGGAGTCTATTAGAAGTCTATAGAATGTCTATAGACCACTTTTATAAGGGAAGGATCAGCAGCCACTGCAGCGGGCCGCCTTATTCACATGGCCGCTTTGAGCATGCGCGCCTCTCCACCTCCGCTGGTTGAAAACAAGCCGCCAACTCCTATTGCGCATGCGCAATACAAGCAACAGGCGCACGCGACTAATAGCGGCAGCTGTCAAACGCACACTTGTGTGTTTGAAAACTAACGTGGGTTCGTTTTCAACCAGTAGCAGACGAAGTTTCTCCATTCCCCAGATGGCGCCACATCCTGTAAAAAAGGCGGATTAGAAACAAATTCGGAATTAACGAAAACCCTGGAGACTCCATTGGTACTGATGCGAGTACAGTACGTAAAAATATCTTGAGCATCACATTGGCAGTGTTTGCTGAGGTAAGTTGGCCTAAGCTGCGGCCGAAACGAATTTGCACTTGAAATGACAATTCGTCGTCATCAGGTAAATTTGCACAACTGACATCCTTTTTCTTGTGTATGTGGAGCCGGGTGTGTAAGGAGATCCGCAAAATGAAGTTCAGATGTGCATATCACACTCATAGAGTGCCAAGTATCGCAAATTCCAGCATACAGCCCCCAGGGCTATACGCGTTTACAGGTTAAAATTTCGTGTTTTGCGGACTGTACAGTGATTTTAATTTAACGGATTCTGAATAAATTATACTGAATCTGGACGACAGATATAATGATCGTTGCTAGATAAAGAAAACCTTTGAGGTCACTGTGGCGACCCGCATTGGAGCGATGCGAAATCAAAACGTCCACACACTATATCGACGTCCGTGGCTGTTCTGACGTCCATGTACTATATCGACGTCCATGGCTATTTTGACGTCCAAGTGTGTTTTTCGCGTTTTATTCGTTAGCTAATTACACCTCATAAACCAAATTTTTCCCTCGGCAACTTTTTATAACACACTATCTGTCACAATCACACTCTCACACATTTATATTCGGAGAACGACGTAATAGTGCGCACAAGATTGCGACACTTTTTTGCTGACGCAACAGAGCCGTGTAATGCTTCGCATTAAAAAACAAATGCAGGTTGACATACGCCTTCTTCAGGACCAAAGGAAAGTCATTTCAGCGTGAAGAAGCCACACACTCAAGACGGCAACAGAAATGGACACACGGGCGCTGGCGTCTTGAGCGATAATTTTGTCCTTTCCATTCCGGTAACGCCCCAATTATCCCGAGAAAGAATACTGATTCAGGGGTCAGCTGGGACACGCATTTCGTCCAGCAGTCGCAGAAGTTGCTGCTGACAGTTCTCGCTATAGCTTGCGACAGATCATGATCAACGGGCTCACTGCGAAAAAGAAAATAACGGCGTTGCTCGGCTCGGATTCGAATCTGGCACCGTCTCGCAGTCAGCGTGACCCTGCGAATATTTGAGGTGGCACGCGAAACGGCGCCAGCGCGGAAGTGTGCCTCCAGTTCGCCGAGCCAAGAATCTCTCCGGCGACGACAACACGTAGTAACGAGGGCTTGGCGCAACTAATCCGTTTTACGCCGTGGAAACGGCCAGGCGAGAGAGCTTGGGGAGAGACAGAGGCGGAGTTACAGCGGACAAAAAGAGCTAAACCGAGCGTTGAAGTGGCGAAAGCAGCTCATACTGCTGCTTAAAAACATAGCACGCCATCACGCTGCCAGAGGCCTGTGGCCCGCCTTAACTTTTTTTTTTTTTTTTGCCTCCTTCAAAAAGCACTCGATGAGGCAACAAGAGCGCCCGTCGTCATTCGCCTGGGAACGAGTCAAAGAAAGGAGCCAGGAGTCGTCAGATAAACACCACACTGCTGGGTCTTCGGAGTTCTCCGCGTTCCCAGAAGCCGTCCTTCGGGCTCTCTTCTAAACGGCAAACTGGGAGAAAAAAAAAAAAAGCGTCCAGGAACCGCCAGCGGCGACTGCCGCAACCTGGCTTTCCTCCCGGCTTGCACTTTGCGAAAGTAAAAAAAAAAAACATACAAGTACAAAAGACGGGGACCGGTGTAAACACCGCCACATTGGCGACGGCGTTGTCTTTCGAGAGACTGGCAAACGGCCCGCACCATAACGCGCAAGCAAACACAGCTCCGCTGTTGCAGACGGCGACGCGCACCGACTGAACAAGAAGCAGACGACACGCGCGCGGACGGGCGCAGGCGCGTCGAGGCCTCCCGGAATCGCCCGGGATTCCGCGAGAGATGATGGTGACGCCGTCGTGACGTTTACATTGACGTCATCGATGACGTCGTGGCCTGGGGGCGGCGGCGCAGCAGCCAGAAGGCCAAGCGAGAGAAAGAGGGCAAGAGAAGGGAGTGAAGAGAGAGAAAGAGAGCTGCTCTAAAGGGCGAGCGAGAGAGAGTGTGGAGAGAGAAGCCGGTTCAAAAGAAGTCGCAGTTCTCGGAAGAGCGCAGCGCACGCTCGCCTGCGGCGCAGTAAAACGGCCTAGCCAACGGCTGCATCGATTGAGCGGCCCGACGCTGGTATAACGTGCGTTGCCGCGCTTGGCCGCCTTTCTGTTTCAGGTTCGGAGGGAGCTGTATTTTTACACCACTCTCGCCGCCACCGGGTTCCCAAAAGTGGTTCGATGTCGGCCCGTGGTTTATTCCTGACGCGTCTTTATCGTAGCTTTTCCTTTTTATTTTTTTTAAATGGCGGCTCCGCGGAGCGCGCCAGGACGTCGATTTTTGGCAAGGCCGTTTCCAAGGGCGCGGCCGGAGCCTGGAGGGGGCGCTCTCGGCCTAGACAGATCGCACGCTCGACTCATCTAGGATTCTTTAGGTCTGCGAGAAAATTCCGCAATCTCGGGACGATGGCCGCTGCTTGGAAAGAACTAGGAAAAAAGACAGAAGATCGAGAAACCGTGGGCGACTTTGAAGCAGAAAAAAAATTGCCGGCTGAGGAAAGGATAATGTATCAGGCCGGGGATTCATGGTCGAGAATGACCTGTTTATCTTTCGGGGAACGGGCTAGACGCGTTGCAAAATAGCTAACTTGCGCCGGAGTTAGGAGAACGGTAGTTTGAGTTAGTCATTAGAGGTGCACCTTTGGCGCGACAATTTGACCTCGTAAATGGCGCACCGTCCCTGCTTTCAATGGAAATGGTGCCTTAGCTGAAGACGCTGGCTTAGTATCACGAGCATTGTTCATTGCACAACGTCGGCGGATTGATTAGCTCTGCTTCGCTGGGACAAAAGTCTCTTGTAAGGTGCTCATACATTTCGAAAGTTCGCTGTGTGTGTCAAATGCGCTTTATGCGCGTATATTACTCCCGTTCTTGTGGCAACAATCGCGGCCGAATTCCGAAACTTCATCCAATACTTGAAAAACGGTGAACTTTTTTTTTCTCTCTCTCTGTTCGGTCACCCGTGTCCCTGATGTGAAAATCCAGTCCAGGAAATTGCGGTCTCTTATTTTTGTTTTAGATTGCCTTGGCTGCACACAGAGGCCACTAGGAGAAAATGCATATTTTATTGGGGCAAAGTTTGTGAGTGCAGAAATGTGTCCACACTTTCGGGACGAACAGATAAATGAGGAGTCGTTGTTACTGCTGCCGAAACTGAGCAAACTGCCCCAAGTTCGCGCTTTCCTTTAGCACAAGACATACTTGTGAGGCCTTGGTTTTCACTCTTGATACAGTTCTGCATATGTTCCAGTTAGTATCTGCAGCATAAAGTGGAATTTTTTACAAATTTGCACATATAGAAATATGTGGAATAATGTTTCACTTGTTAAGCGGAACAGCGTCTACGAAGGCGTATGTGTAACACTATGTGCAACCTCCTTCTATGTAGCCTGTAGGGAAACCGCGAGAGAAAGTCAACGAAAGGAAACATTTGGGTTCCACCTTTTAAAAAGTACACTTATTTAGGGCGCCCATATAACACGTGAATAGCGCATTAAATTGCAGAGAATATGTGCATACAACACAAGGTGTTCCAGCAATGGTGTACCCATTAGTCTCATGGAAGAGTCTGTGACGTCACAACGTCGTGTGACCACTTTCTGACCAATGGCAACGAATTTTTCTCCAGCCTTTCAAAGTTAGCGCTGTGTCAATCGAGCGTGAAACGGCCTCAGGTGTTCTTGAGTGAAAAGTCGCGCAGACTTTCATGTGTGGATGTTGGAGTTTTTGTGTGTGTGTTTGACATACATTCCGAGACGACACACAACACGTATTACAATAGCAGGAAGCTGAAGGATTCGGCGCAGAAAGCAGTGTTTGCATTATTAAATTAAATAAATTCCCAAATTAACAGTAAAAAGCAAATAGAAGAACGCAGTCAAGTCGCGGAGCGCTATGTCTAATTCAGTAGGCATGAGCCAATTTCCGCGCCAAATATTCCATGATGAAATTGAAACGTATGGAATATGGTTATTCAATTCTTTGGCTGAATTTGCGCCATTTCTGAATTTGCGACTTCTCCTTTACGTTGTCTCCACAGCGCTTGTTGGATGTTCGAGAACTGCTTGTTAGCCACGAAAACAAGACTCAGTACCAGTGGAGAGATGCCCTGTTGAGACAATAGCTCAAATAGTAGGCGAATGACGACGAAGGCAAATAGTACGACGCAGGCAAGCGCTTTTCTTTTTTTGTTCATCGCGAACTTGAACCACCTCGTCCAAGTTTCGTCAATGTTTCACCTGATTTCAAGTTCAGCGGGCTCTTATCGATTCGACAACCTCACCTTTGATAGTTACGGTTGGATAAGGGGCGCACCCAGTTGTCAGCTTGTCGACATCGATCGCCTGCCTTCTTATCAGCGTTCTCGAAACGGGGCTACAGAAGTATTCTGCGGTGGGGCTTACCCAATGATTCTCTTTGGAATCTTCCGGTGTGGAGTCATGCCGGAGCCCCGTCCTTCAGACAAGAGCGATCCTTTATCGTTTCCCGGTAACCACGTGTCCGACCTTGACAAAGCTTACCTTCAAATATGACGTTCGCTGTTGATTACGCGTTCTCTTATCAGTAACCACAAGTAGAGGGGTGGACGGGTGCTCTGGCTTTAGATGGTCCGTTCTTATCAGAGCTACACTATGAGAACCTTCTGTTCCGTTATATAGGGCGGAGGGTGAGGTTTATGATCGAATAGGTGTGGTTCCGTGTCTGCCGGAATCGTGTCCGTCTCTCTAGAAATCAAGGATTGCTCGGAGAAACCTAAAGTACCGCTCCAGAAGAGGCGATCCAGGGAGTGGTGTCGTGGAAGAATCAAGAGTAATGCAAGAGACAATCTTTTTGTCTGGCAGGGGCAGATCAGGGGATAGCTCTCCCACTTATCGAAGCGATTAATTTTTGCGTAAGAAAACCATACTGAAACTCTTTTTTTTTTCTGCAAAAAAAAAATGCGCCAGCGGTTTTCCAAAAGCTACAAACTTTGCCTTGGTCTGTTGCTGTGCGTGTCTGGACTAAAATGCTCGGGGTATCAAAATGTGGGCGCATTTGATGCATTAAAATGTGAGCACAAAGTGAAGAGGAGCAGACCTAACTGGCAACATGTAAAAAATTTGTTTTTGATGCATTTCACGCAGTAATAATTGTTGCACGATCATGACGGTACATCACATATGAACAGTGCGTATACCATTGAGGCTGAGCCGTAAAACACTTCACGTGCGACACACCAAGTGCAAGAGAACTGAACCAGTTGGACGTTCCAAGCTCAAACCCAAACAGCACAGGTCCCTTACAAAAAGTTTTGACAGTCTTTAGATTGTCTATAGACTTCTGTCTATGAAGTCTATAGACTGCCTATAGACAAATCCTACAGAACAGTCTATAGGCAATACAAATGTCATAGACAGTCTAGAGACAATCTATTGACTTATGGCCATATACTTCTAGTAGACTTTTGTCTATAGACAGTCTATAGGCTATGAATAGACAAAAAGCAATATCTGTAGGAAGTCAGTGAAGTCAATAAGAAGTCCATAGACTGTCTATAGACAATTTTTATAAGGGGTAATCGACCCAATATTGGAAATGGGTGGTTTCAATCAGGCTATTTATAGTTAATAAGGTGGATTGGGGAGCTAGTTGGTTCATGATCGTATAATTGAGCAACAGAAAGTGAACAAGGACGTTGAAGAAACGTACAGTGAAATACCTGCGCAGACTCTCGTGTGCTTTTCTTTTGCCTTTAGTATGTACAGTCTTTGTCAAAAGTAACCAGGCTGCATGGTTTGCTTCTAGCTCGTACAGTGGAGCCCTTACAGCTTCCCTGAAGCTGAGATGGTCGTTAAAGGTGAGGTCTGGGGTTCTTCTTACCTTCCACCTTTTGATCTTTAGGACAGCCACAAGGGCTCCTTTATACAAGCTAGAAGCAAACCATGTAGCCTGGTTACTTTTGACAAAGACTCTACAGGTGAATAGCAACCTCTGCCTCCCTCCTATTCTTGGCCGATCGCCCAGTGTGGGTATGTGCCATCTTTTCAAAGGGAAACAACAACTACCTGCGCGGCGATGTAAGCAGAAGACGACAGATTATCTTTCGAAGCAATGCCTGTTCTTCAGTATAAATATGCGGTTTTTCAAATAAATTCTTCAGTTGTCAGTGCAGCATCGTCTTTGTCTGTATGTTTCGTCAACGTCTTTGTTCCCTTTCTGCCGCTCAATTATGCGGTCATTTATATGGCCGGCCATTGCCAATGCATTTCCAATATAGGGCCGACTATGCGTGCTGCTGGAGAAGACTCAGCCTTCCCCCCCCCCCCCCCCCCCACCCTCTTACGACTCGTACAGACAGAATCATCCGGTGGTCACGTGAAGCGAGGTCTGCAGCCTAAGGAGTGGCCGCGGGAATCGATTGGGAAATGACGAACAGCATTCCTCGTATTTGTGCCGAGGCAGTGATTGAGCCTCCGGGCCTTCCCAGGAACTGCTTCTCATCGCGTCTAACGCCATTGCTATGGCGACTGAGGGATTGGGTCCTTCTTTTCTCTTGAAGCGGCCGATGTTGTTCTGAGGGCTGAGTGTGTCGGGTAATGAACGGCGCTGTTTACATAAAATGTCCGGATTCGCAGTTCGGGGAATTCGAGGACAAAGCCGGGGAGTGGCTTGCTCTAACGAGTTGTCGACAATCTGATGCTGGATGCGCCCGGCTCCCCGCTCAATTCAGCCTTGAAGAGCTCAGAAGTTAATCTGTTGTTCCCGTTGTGGAGAAGAAACTTTGTTCACGCAGTTAAAAGTGTCAATGGCCCATCAATCCAGCGTCTAAATTCATATATAGACCCCGCCGCGGTGGCTCAGTGGTTACGGCGCTCGGCTGCTGACCCGAAAGACGTGGGTTCGATCCCGGTCGCGGCGGTCGAATTTCGATAGAGGCGAAATTCTAGAGGCCCATTTACTGTGCGATGTCAGTGCCCGTTAAAGAACCCCAGGTGGTCGATATTATCCGGAGCCCTTCACTACGGCGTCCCTCATAGCCTGAGTCGCTTTGGGACGTTAAACCCCAGTAAACCAAACCAAATTCTTATATAATAGCGCGAAAATATGAATCGAGGAAAGTCTGGTTTCAGAAAACTTCATCAGGAGCCATCCATTCCACTGTTCCGAGCAGCCCCCGCTGGGACTCAGTGGCGCTGGCGTCGGGCTGCTGATCCGAAGATCGCGAGGTTCGATCGCGGAAGTGGCGGCAGTATTTCGATGGAGGCTGAATACAAAAGCGCTCGTGTCCTGTGCGGTGGCAGGGTACGTCAAAGAAACCCATGTGGTTAAATTAATCCGGAGACCTCTACACGGCCTCCCTGAAAGCCCTCGTGTCGTAGTGGGACACGTTAAACTCAGCAATTTGTAATTTGTCTTTCAAGTAGTAATTATCATCATCACAGGACAAGAGCAGGACAGCTTTTCCCAGTGAGCTTTAATTCTTAACGTTTCGCATGATCCGAGGCCATGTTGTTTCTGGAAACATAATACGCGCTTCACTTGATCTCATTCGTATAGTTGTGTTTTCTCACTACCCTGTCTTACGCTGGCACTGACCACCGGTGTCAGTTCTGCGTCTTTTTTTTTTCTGTCGGAAAGAGATAAAGGGCAAAGAGCTCATTGTGATCTTCTGCGACGCCGTCATGGTACTGCCAAAATGCGTGCGCGTCCGCGCACGCACACACACGCACGCACACACACACGCACGCACAAAAACAAAAATGAATGAAATGCTTCAAACAGGGTTGAAATGTGTTTAAAAAACATTTTCCTACTCCTGATTGCCGTTTCCATAAAACCATTACAAAAGTGTCGTCTGTTGCTTTATTGTTTGGTTTATGGGGTTTAACATCCCAAAGCGACTCAGGCTATAAGGGACGCCGTAGTGGAGGGCCCCGGAAATTTCGACCACCTGGGGTCCTTAACGAGCACTGATATCGCACAATACACGGGCCTCTAGAATTTCGCCTTCATCGAAATGCAGCCGCCGCGGCCGGGATCGAACCCACGTCTTTCGGGTCAGCAGCCGAGCGCCGTAACCACTGAGCCACCGCGGCGGGAAAAGTGTCGTCTGCAGCGTCCATCATGGTATCAGTTAAAATGTTGAACTCGTACTTTCTTAGCAGCAATTATGCATTCTGGTGCCGGAGCGAACGCTAACGCAACCGCGAAGAGCCATGGTCTGAAGTTTTGTGAAGAAAAAAAGATGGGGCCGGGATCTGGTGGTTCCGAACTAACACAATTCCACATCTCAGCCTCGTATACGTACACAAATATACTACCCCATACAATATCGCAACAAATGCACATATAATGCAGAGCTTACGCATCTCTTATGCCACAACATTCCGTCAATCCTTCCCAAACCCTCTCCTGCCTGAGAAGAATGTTGAGGTCTTTACTTGATTGGTTGGGAGCCTCGGGATCCTTGCCCAACCAAGGATGGCCGCTGAGGTTACTCGACCTTCCTTAAAGGTTTCAATACTAGCCATTTATAAAATTTCTTTCTCAGCATTACACTGTTGTAACAATTAACTTTTTAGGCTCTTTACACCACTGATGTTTTTCACTTTTTCGCAAAATTCCGCACAAGACAATTTTCTTACGCTTTGAGCTTGGCACATGATAGCCTTGGATGCTTATGCGCCACTAAACCCAACACAACACAACCCCTTCCCAAACCCAACCCGAAGCCGCCGCGGTGGCTCAGTGGTTATGGTGCTCGACTGCTGACCCAAAAGACGCGGGTTCGATCCCGGCCGCGGCGGCTAGAATTTCTTTGGAGGAGAAATTCTAGAGGCCCGTGTACTGTGCGATGTCAGTGCACGTTAAAGAGCCCCAGGTGGTCGAAATTTCCGGAGCCCTTCACTACGGCGTCTCTCATAGCCTTAGTCGCTTTGGGACATTAAACCCCATAAACCATAAACCAAACCCAACCCCGCTCAGTGGGAAAACGTGCTGACCAGTTCCGACTCGAATGACAAGGACCGGATGAGCCGCACATGTAGGCTACTGGAGCCCTGGACTTAGGGGCCCTACTTTTCAGCAGCGGACCATGCAGCTACCTTTTGAAGACAATAACTTTACTTCTCCTGGGCATAGTTGTCCTCATTGTACATTTAGTGGTTCACTTATCATCTTTACTTTGCTGATTTGTGGGGTTTAACGTCCCAAAGCGACTAAGGCTATGAGAGACACCGTAGTGGAGGGCTCCGGAAATTTCGACCACCTGGGGTTCTTTAACGTGCACTGACATCGCACAGAACACGGGCCTCTAGAATTTCTCCTCCAAAGAAATTCAACCGCCGCGGCCGGGATCGAACCCGCGTCTTTAGGGTCAGCAGCCGAGCGCCATAGCCACTGAGCCACCGCGGCGGCGACAAGTTTTTGATTTGACAGTTCCGTAATACGGCCCCTGGACTTAGGGGCCCTACTTTTCAGCAGCGGACCAGCTACCTTTTGAATACAATAACTTTACTTCTCCTCCTGGGCATAGTTGTCCTCATTGTCCTTTTAGTGGTTCTCTTATCATTTTTACTTTGCGTCTCTGTCAAGTAATGAAGGGAAAAAATAGGGACCACTGCAGAAAGGAAGCCGCTGTGAAAACATAGCCTTGGCATGCTTTGTCGGCGTCTCTCCCGGTGCCAGGTGCAGGCACAGACTGGGCAAGAGGCCAGCGCGGGCGTAATACAGCGGGGAGTCGTTGCGGTCCGAGTGCGCAAACAGATGATTTCGCAGTTGAGGAGCAGCTGTTGGCGCGCATGCGCAATGGTGCGCAGGAAACAGTGGGTCGAGTCGCGGGTCTCCACGAGCGTGACTCACGCGAACATTTCACGGCTCAGGAATGTGCTCTCGAAAGGGCAGAGCGCGTCGTTTAACGTCGGGCAAAGCCATCACCTCGAGCATTATACACCCATCCGTCCATTCATACATCAACCTAAGAGAACTTCTTGCTGGGCTAGTTGGTGATTCATTATCAAACTAAAGGCGCCAAAAACCACACACACACACAAGACAAGAGAACGGGACAGAGCGCCACTTACAACTAGTTTATTTTGCAGAACCCAGATACATATAGTATACTCTTAGCCAGCGCCTGCGCAAGGAGCAAAACTACGTATCAATGAGATAACGAACGCTCTAAAAACTTTTTTTTCCGCCTGATACAGAGCAACAGATGTTTCGCTGACACACGAACTTCCTTTCTTATTGATATAGAACGCTTCAATGAGCTCTCTGGCTTTGGTATTGCTGCTTCTGGCAAGAATCCGCACTGATGAGAAGTATGGCTGACAAGAGCGTGAAGGGCATGATCTGATATGTTTCGGCAAATTTGGGCTGGCTAAGTGTATACTATATGTATCTGGGTCCTGCAAAATAAACTAGTTGTGAGTGGCGTTCTGTCCCGTTCTCTTGTCTTGTGTGTGTGTGGTTTTTGGCGCCTTTAGTTTGACAATACATCAACCACTTATACATACATGTATGTACAGTCTTTGTCAAAAGTAACCAGGCTGCACATTTTTCTTTTCGGTCGTATATTAAAGCTATTATACAAGCCCTCAAGCTCTAAATCCCTGTATGGTAAGAACACCTGTCCTCACCTTCAAAGAACTTATTGATCTTTTAGGGAAGCCTTGAGGGCTCTGTTATACGAATGATAAACAAACCATGCAGCCTGGTTACTTTTGACAAAGAATGTACATATATGTACATGTATGTATGTATGTATGTATGTATGTATGTATGTATGTATGTATGTATGTATGTATGTATGTGTTGTGTCCCCTTATTGCTTTTGTGTGTGTGCGCCCCCGCGTCCTCCTCCTAACGACCACTCAATCCTCCTCCTAACGACCACTCGATCCTCCTCCTAACGACCGCTTGCCCCTCGTCGCACGCTGTCGCCGGATGCCCCCCCACGGTGCGCCCCCGCACCCTCCTCCTGTTCTGGGAAGCCACTCCCTCCCGTGGACGCTTCCCCACTCCCTCCTTTCTTCGGGCGGCCAGTTCGGCTCCTGCCTCGGTCGACGCTGGTCGCACCCTCATCGGCTTTAAATAAACGAAGTCTAAAAGTACCGTGTGCGTCTTTCGCTGCATTCAACACAGCGACCGGACACGACAGTGGCGACGAGAAAGTGGATTCGACCCGCGCTACGCAACGCTATTGACAAGCCATGGCTACGCGAGGGTTTCCCAATCAGATACCAGAGTTCAACGGCTCATCGTGGTCATCGTGGGTTGGACGCCTTCAGTTCTACTTTGAAGCTAACAACATCACAGACCCAGCCTTGAAGAGGGCCAACCTGCTGACGCTGTGCGGGGAGCAGACCTACGATACTGTCTGCGCCCTTATTCAGCCAAGCACACCAGCGGCAGTGTCTTACTACGACATCGTAAAAGCGCTGCAAAAGCACTACGACCCAAGGCCATCCGAGGTCTACAGCCGGGCTCGCTTCCAACGACGAGATCAACTGGGAGGAGAAACTGTGAGCGCCTACGTAGCCGCGCTCAAGAAGCTCGCTGCCGACTGCAATTTTGGAACGCTGTCGACAACAGCTACCGGGCAGGAGGGAGACGCAGCTTCTTCTGCTAACACCACCATGCTTCCCTTGGACGTGATGTTACGCGACAGATTTGTGTGCGGACTGAGTGACGAGTCACTGCAGCAGCGCCTGTTCGCTGAGAAGGACCTCACATTCAGCAAAGCTTACGACATCGCCGTTCGAGCGGAGAGCGCCGGTCACCAGCAGAGAGGGATTCGCCGGAACACCGAGCCGGTACACCAGACAAGCAACCAGGTGCGCAAGCCTTCTGTTGTTGTAAAATCGGTCAAAAAGGCACAACGCTGCTGGCGGTGTGACGACCAACACAACCCCCAGGGATGTCGATTCCAGTCAGCCACGTGTAATTTTTGCCACAAGCGAGGGCATATCGAAAGAGCATGCATTACGAAACGGAGACTTGCCAAGATAAAGTCACCTTCCCAGCCTAATCACAGCGTCAACGCCTCAGAGAATACGCCGCTATCTGATCTCCATCGAACAACATCAGCAACACCATCTGTGTTGTACGACCTGAACACCATGAATCTCGGCACGCGACCGAAGATTTTTACAGAAGTAAGCGTACATCACCAGCTGATTAAGTTCGAGGTGGACTCCGGCGCAGCCTGTACTCTGATCAGTGAGGACACGTTCCGAACTTCATGGCCATCTGACGCACCCGCCCTGCAAAAAGACGACACGCACCTGCGAACGTGGTCAGGACAGAATCTGCCACTATTGGGCTCTGCCAACGTGCAGGTTAACTACAACGGCCAGACCCATACGCTACCTCTGCTTGTTGTGAAGGGCACAGGATCAAGCCTTCTAGGGAGAAACTGGTTTTCTCCACTAGGCGTGATGATATGCGGCATACACCAGACGCCGAGCCAGAACATGGTTGAGCAACTGCAAGAGAAATACGAAAGAGTATTCTCGGAAGAGATTCCAGGAAACGAAGGGCCCCCGGTCACACTGGAGTTGTTGGACAACGCGCAACCCAAATTTCTGAAGGCCAGGCCGGTGCCGTTTGCTCTCCGAGATTCAGTTGAAAAAGAGTTGGACAAACTGGAGCAGCAAGGTGTCATCGAGCCGACGCAGCATTCCATCAAACTCTCAGCGTACGACTACGCTCTGGTCTACCGCAATGGGAGTAAACATCAAAACGCCGATGCGCTAAGCCGTCTGCCACTAGACGCAACTGTTGACGAACCATTTCCACCAGGAGACGTTCTGATGTTCGAAGCACTGCCAGAACCTCCGCTTACAGCAGGCACAGTTGCAGCATCTACGCAGAAGTGCGCAGCTCTCCGGCTAGTTTACACAGCTGTTCAACAAGGCAACGTGCATAAACTCAAAGGGGACAACTTCGACGCTTACCGCAGGCGAGCTACAGAGTTGAGCACCCATCGCGGCTGCATCATATTTGGGTCCCGAGTTGTGATGCCGAGAGAACTACGCGCACAAGCTATGTCTCTCATCCACGCCGGACATCGGGGCATCGTTGCAATGAAAAAGTGTGCCAGAAGCTACATGTGGTGGCCTGGCATTGACAACGACATCGAAACAGTGGTGCGAGAATGCAAGCCTTGCCAGAGCAGCCGGAGCGCCCCGCCGAAAGCTCCTGTCCCAGAATGGGAAAAGCCAGACACACCATGGCACACACTGCACATTGATTTTGCAGGACCAATTGAGGGCTGCACTTTCCTTGTGGTCGTAGATGCCTACACAAAGTGGCTTGAGATAAGGCAAATGGGACAGACGACTTCGGCAGCAGTCATTGACAACCTCCGATCACTATTTGCAACGTTCGGCCTGCCGCGCAAGGTAGTGTCGGACAACGGAACACCGTTTGTGTCTGCGGAGATCCTCAAGTTTTATCGCGACAACGGGATCTCATCAGTTACATCGGCCCCCTACCACCCAGCGACAAACGGACAAGCCGAGCGCTACGTAGCCGAGCTAAAACGCGCCCTTGAAAGAGATCAGACAGGCTCGCTGCAGCGCCGCCTTGCGCGCTTTCTCTTCAAGCAGCACACGACGGTTCAGAGCACAACAGGCGAGACCCCCTCGAAAATGATGTTCGAGCGTGAAATGCGAACCCAGCTCACAGCCATCCTCCCCGAGCCAAAGGCAGAGACGTCCCGGGAAGAAAAAGCAATTCCGCGCTGCGGCACGCTTAATGAGGGGCAGCGCGTCCTCGCCCGACAGTTTCTGAAAAAGCCACGCTGGGAGGAAGCTACAATTGTCAGACGCATAGGCCTGCGCTCTTGGCTCGTCAACATACATGGCACAGTAGCACGCCGACATCTCAACCAGCTGCGTAGATTTACGACGCCGTCTGAGAGCTGTCCGCCAGCGGAGAGAACACGTGCACCATTTTCCCACATAGCCTGGCACCACTTCCCGGAAGAAGAGACTTCGCCCAGGACAGACCTAGGAGACACAGCGAACAACAGCCAGCCTACAAGTGTTTCTCCCCCGAGCGCACAAAGCCAGCGCGCCTCCACGCGTGAGCGCCGACCCCCTGCACGATACCAGGCAACTTTCTAAGGGGGAAGGAAGTGTTGTGTCCCCTTATTGCTTTTGTGTGTGTGCGCCCCCGCGTCCTCCTCCTAACGACCACTCAATCCTCCTCCTAACGACCACTCGCATCCTCCTCCTAACGACCGCTTGCCCCTCGTCGCACGCTGTCGCCGGATGCCCCCCCACGGTGCGCCCCCGCACCCTCCTCCTGTTCTGGGAAGCCACTCCCTCCCGTGGACGCTTCCCCACTCCCTCCTTTCTTCGGGCGGCCAGTTCGGCTTCTGCCTCGGTCGACGCTGGTCGCACCCTCATCGGCTTTAAATAAACGAAGTCTAAAAGTACCGTGTGCGTCTTTCGCTGCATTCAACACAGCGACCGGACACGACAGTATGTATGTATGTATGTATGTATGTATGTATGTATGTATGTATGTATGTATGTATGTATGTATGTATGTATGTATGTATGTATGTATGTATGTATGTATGTATGTATGTATGTATGTATGTACGAGGGGGTACCCAAAAGAAACCGGACTTATTTTTCTTTGAACTTATTTTTTCATATTTTAAGCACAGACCTTCAATATCCTTCAAAGTAGTCCCCACCTGCAATGATACGCTTGTCGAATATTTCATTCCATTTTTCAAAAAATTGTTTAAATTCATCTTTTGTGATGCTTGACAGTGCCTCCGTCGTTTTTTTCTTCACCTCAGTAACATCAGCGAAACGCTTTCCATTCACCTATTTTTTCATTCTAGGAAACAGAGAAAGTAGCACGGGGCAAGGTCGGGAGAGTATGAGGGTTGAGGAATAGGGGTCATGCCATTTTTGGCCCAAAATTGTCGTAGAGACAGGGCTGTGTGAGCAGGGGCATTGCCATGATGGAAAAACCAGTCACCCGACCGCCACAAATCTGGCCGCTTCCACCGCACACTGTTGCCCAATATTTTCAAAACATCCAAGTAGAAAGCCTGGCTAACTGTCTGACCCTGCGGAACAAATTCTCAATAGACAACTTCTCTCACGTCGAAAAAACAAATCAGCATTGTTTTGAGGTTTGGTTTCACCTGACGAGCTTTCTTGAGGCGAGGTGAATTTGAAGTTTTCCATTGGGATGATTGTTGCTTTGATTCAGGATTCGATTCAGGAACACTTCAGTTGTCCCCATAGCATCGTCCTTGCACGTCTTTCTTAATTTTTTTAAGAGTTTCCATTCAACGTTTTCCGAGGAAAAATCAGAATTTCACCGGCGCACGCTGTTCACGAAAATCAGCCATTGCAAAAACGACATTCACACAAAACAGTCGTCACTCAAAAACTCTGCCTAAACTAGTCTGACCTCCTTCAACGACGGCACTGGGCTTACTGACTCTGGAATGTTCGTTCTATGCGCTGCTAGCGCCAAAACGCGGTACCACAGAAGATTTGCCGACCAAAAAATTTAGTCCGGTTTCTTTTGGGTACCCCCTCGTATGTATGTATGCATGCATGTATGTATGAATGTATGAATGTATGAATGTAAATACATCTATCTATCTGTCTGTCTGTCGTTCCCCATTGCTTTTCTATGGCAGTTTTTTTAGCTGCTTGATGCGAGTGATGAAAAAAATTTGTAAGAGAAAGATTGTGCTTCTCATCGGAAGAATGGATCATTACTTTCAATATTTCTATAACAGTGGCCTACAATTTTCCAATACTAAAAATTTTTGCCCAAAAATGTTGGACACGTATTAGCGCTGTCACATACCTCCGAACATCTTCATAGGCGCATAATTATGAGAATCAGAGCATGTGGAATGATTTAATACTCCCTGAAGCGCAACGTTGGGAATGATAATGTCCCAGGAGGGTTAACTGCACTGGGCTTCGCGGAAAACGAAATTTCGTACGGACGAAATGCGAACGTAACCAAAGTTGACACGTGGAGCGCGGCGCATTCCTTCCGCGAAAAAACAAAGAAAGAAAACACGACCGACTTTCCCCGAAACGCGATAACGCATCTCTGTTCGATGCATTGCGGTTTAGATTATCGATAAAGGCGCGGTAATTGATCGATCATTCGTCGAATACACACACGTCTTGTCGCGCCCTTTCTTCTCCAATTGACCGCAGCACGCAACCTCGGTGCCGCAGAAAAGAGCACAAGGCCTTTTTGCGGTTTTGTCGACGTTGTCCTGTGGTATCGCGGACATCATCTACGACTGCTTCAGCAGCGAGTTAGTAATAAGGGAGTAATTACTCATTGACGTCCACCCCAGCGCAACCATACGGCTAGAAAGGAAAGCTATACAGCTTTCTAAATGTTAGTATTCTGAATGGCTGATGGTCACTATAGTAGGATAGAACTTAAAAAAACAGCAGTTGCTAACACTGGGCCATAGTCCGCGGCGTCTTGTATTACTCCGCTGCCTAATCGCAACAGTAAACGAAGTCATCTTTTTAATGTTTGACTATATCAAACAATCCACGTATCAAAATTCTAGAGCTCATAATTTTTTTCCTGCGATAAGCTTTTTGTTTAGGTAACAAGAAACGTTTAAACAGCGTACTACTTTTTCGTCGTGGAGGAATTCTGTGCGCGGAGGCTGAATGTGGGCGGAGCTTCACTGCAGACTTAAGTTGTATCCGACTATAGGAACAGTACCCTGTGCTCACCTGTGGGGCAGAAACGTGGAGGCTAACGGAAAGGGTCCAACTTAAATAGAGGTCAACGCAGCGAGCTATGGAAAGGAAAATGTTAGGTGTAACGTTAAGAGACGGGAAGAGGGCGGAGTGGGTGAGGGAACAAATGCGGGTTAATGTAACATCCTGGTCAAAATCGAGAGGAAGAAATGGGCTTGGGCAGGGCATCTAATGCGAAATAACCGCTGGTCCTTAATGGTAACGGAGTGGATTCCAAGGGAAGGCAAGCTTAGCAGGCAGTGGCAGAAGGTTATAGGCGGGCTGTTTGCACAAGTATTTCGTGGACTTTCTTCGCCGAAAATAAATAAAAATGAAGTTCTTCATATAGTTTCTTTATAACTTTTTTTCTTGTTGAAACTCCCCCTCTTAACTTTTCCACTGACCGATGGAATACTGTCGCGGCGCAATCCTCGGAGAAGCATTGGTACACCTCAGCACTGACGCTTCCAGTAAGAGAGTAAAAAGATTGCGAAGACTCTTTGGCAACTAAACTGCTGAGAGGCGAAAGCCGAGGACACTATGCCGGGACGACTTCCGGTGGATGTGACACGTCACACCGTCCCCATGGCTATATCGATACCCAAATTGTAGAGCCTTTGTCAAAAGTTTGGAGCCCAGGGGGTTTGCTTCTGAGCCACGCTGTATGGTTCGTAATGCATCTCCAGCGCTCCAAATTTCAAGAAGGTAAAAAGATTTCTGTTCCTGTCTTCTCCAATGGGTAGGGCTGCCACGAATGCTTCAAGAGTCTCACTACAAGGCTTAGAAGAAAACCCCCTGGGCTCTAAACTGCACAAAGACTGTACATCTTTAGGGGATCTTAAGTGTTAATTACGCTTAATTACATATTTTCCCATATAATTTGACACAAATCCGACGTTTTTCCAACCATTCTGTGAAAATTTTCACTATGCCGTGACGACTTCCGGTGGATGTGACGTCTCACCGTTCCCATGGCTATATCGTCGTCCCCGCTATTTCAACGCTATTTCGACATTTTTGCCTATAATTAATTAACTAATTAACGTACAGTCATCAAACTTAGCTTCTAGGTTCATTTTTGCTCCTCTAGCTGAATCAACCATTGGTTTTCTCCTATCTTTTTTAGTTCCCGAGTTAAACGCGTGTGACACGCTGTGTTAACGGACGACAGTATGAGTCATTAAAGGCTTTCGCCTTAAAAGTTGCTTTTATCGAGGGCACGTTTCTTTCATTTTCTCCGTGTTTTTAACAACTCATAAAAAATGAATTCCCGCGTTATAGAAATCAATTAATAGTTCGCGCTGTGCGTGTCTGCGTGGCTTTCTTTTTGGTCCTTGTTACTTAACCTCGGCGCACTGAAAAATTCAAGCATGCAGAACCGGCTAGGCCCATTGCGCTGTAAAGGAGAATACTCCGATGGAGGCGAAATTCTAGAGACCCGTGTACTGTGCGATGTCAGTGCGCGTTAAAGAACCCCAGGAGGTCGAAATTTCCGGAGCCCTTCACTACGGCGTCCGTCATAGCATGATGCGCTTTGGTGACGGTAAACCCCCATAAACCATAAACCAATCTTTTCAGAAATAACTTCCGCTTGCTATTATAGAACCGCGACAGCGTACGTCAATCTCTTCGAGAATAAACTGGCACTCTTCCTATTTTCCTTTTTACATTTTAATGAATCGATGCGGTGTGCAAATAGCATGGCCGAAAAAAGGCAAAAAGTAAGGCGGATGCAGCGCTCAGAAAATTTCAGAAAGTGTTCTGACACTGACCCCCCCCCCCCCCCCCCCCCCCCCCCCCCCGGGCTACGCCCCTGCTTGACGCTACCTTCTGCCATCCTTGTTCGCGTCCTCTCCTCATGTATGTCCAGACTGCGTCACAGACTGCCTCCACGCTCGCCGAGTAAGCTCTTCTGTTTGTATAACGCACGCTCTCACGTGTAAAGGGGAAGACCCCGAGTGTATTCTTGAAGCGTTAGTCATCCTTGTAAGCGCGTGAGTAATGTATAACCCGCGGCAAACGGTTCTGGTGAATGCGCTGAATATAAAAGAGGCGCGGACTCCGTCATGGCGGCGTCAGCGCTCTTTCGCAGACGACGTTTCGAGCGCGTACGAAAAAAAAAAAAAAGGCATAAACAAGCGGAAGCAGACGACGCTTACGAAGCTTCCGCAATAGCGCCATATTGCATTCGGGTTGCTCTTGGGCATGTGGTTTCGCGTTCACACGAGTTCACGCTCGGAGGAGGAAAATTATGGCGGTTTTCGAGAGACAGAGAAACCTTCACCCCAGCGAGTGTGGGATTGCGACGGTATGCGCACTTTAGGCGCCCAGGAAAGAGAAAAAAAGAAAAGGGTAGCGGCGTATAAACCTGTCCGACGTCAGGCAGTTTTCCGAGACTTCGTGGCGGTATCCTCAGTCGGAGCTTGTTCGCAGACGATATAGATCCGTGTGCTGGGCAAAGGCTAGAGCATTGTCTGCTTTAACGTTAAGCACGGTGGCGTTTGTCTTGGTAGCGCCTTCTGAATGCATCCACAGTAGAAATCAAAGTTGAAAATTTCATTTTGATGAAAGTAAATGGTGCAGTAATTGTCTCACTTCTAGGTGGACACCCGAATCGAGCCATAAGAAAAGAGAGGAACGTGGAAGTGAAAGAATAGAGAGAGAAAGAGGTGCCGTAGGGGAGGGCTCCGGAGTAATTTCGACCACTTGGGGATAGAGCATCATCTGCTTCAACCGTACCATGGCGTTTATCTTGGTATATAGCGCCTTCCGAACCCATCTACGGTAGACATTATCAAAAATAATGATTGGAGGATTGGTGGCTTAAAGGTAGGGCAGTGACCCAGATATACATTTTGAAGATTCAGAATTTGTATAGCGTAGAAATCTATAGAATCTGGATAGCATTTTTATGCATCACAGATTGTTTACGGAAATACAAAGAAAAAGATGCCAAAAATAGAAGCACCCGCGACCGCTCAGTAAACTGATAAATACAAGTTAATTGAAACTTCTCTTTCATAAGCCAGGCCAGGCAAAGGTGGATTTAAAGGAGGATGGCCCCCGTCCACGAAGCAAGAAATTTTTGTGGAAAGCCGTACTGCACCCTTATTTTTCAACGAGGAAAGCGCATAGACATATGAGCGCTCACCCTCCCCAGGAAACTAACCGCGCATAGGTCTGCCTCTGGCCAGTGGACGACAAAGGCCTCCCCTTTGACCTCCAATTGACCCTGTCCGGTTGTGGCTGTGACCACCATGTCCCAGCCAATTTCCTAACCTGATCTGCCCACCTGACTATATGGTGCCTCGATGCAGCGTTCCTATTGAGTTCCTTTACAGAACCCTACCTTTACAGAGTCATCATATTTATCAGCCTGTATACGCCCACTGCGGGGCAAAGGCATCTCCCATGTCTCTCCAATTAACACTCGATACTTTTCTGCAAAGGGCTACACCCTACAGTTGAAAGCAGCGGGGCTGATTTATTCGAATCATTGGGGCTTATAAGGACAGTAGATTACAGTACTCAGTGATCTTTACTTAGCCATGAAGGACAGAGCGTTACACAGCCTCTTTCAGTGTAGCAATGTTAAGCAGATCTTCAGGTTTGTCGACGACTATCTTGTCATCCTAGACTGCGAACATCAGGCCCTCCCATTCGAAGCTTCAAAGGTTCTTTGCAAATTTTCTAGCATACTGAGCCCTTTGATTGCCACCCACAGTATGCCTTCTAATGCTTTCTTACGTTTTTTAGAATTAGGACTCTATTTTAACAACAATCATGTGCGCTGGGCCTTTGAGCCTCGAGCCAAAAAACCCCTTCTGCCCTTTGATTCAGCTCACTCGAAGTTAGTTAAGCGCAGTATTGTTAACTCTTGCTTCTATAACGCCGTCAAAAAATCATGCAATCATAAGCTTGAAGGTAGTTTTTTAAACCAGACGCGCCGACTTGTGCAGGCTGGTTACCCTCTGAAGCTCTTGTCATCAGTGGCCGAGGCCAGGTTGGCAAAAAAAGAACCACGTCAAAGGAACAGAGATAAGAAGATCGCCGTGATTCTTTACCAACACGGGATTTCACATTCCCTGAAAAAGATCGGGAAAAAAGTAGGAATAGATGTCGTATTTTCAGCCCCAGATCTTCTGTCAAGCCTGTGCAAGTGTGTAAACCAGATGGGTCGCAGTTACGTTGGCTGCACCACGAATCATCGGGATCGGTTTGTTGCGTGCCATCAAGGCGTAATCTACTCAATTCCCTTGTCCTGTGGTCGTGCTTACGTAGGACAAACCGGCAGATGCCTCAACAAAAGACTGTCAGAACACAAATACAATGTAAGCACACGAATCTCGGGCCATCTGGGCGTTCATTGCCGCGACTGTAAACGCACTCCTCACTGGAGTGACACGAGCGTGCTGAGCAGGTGCAGTGACCAAATCACGCGAGAGATAATTGAAGCCAAAGAAATCGCAAGCCTAAAAGACCGCTGTGTCAGCAACACATCCATAGCCCTTGTGGATAAGGAATTTCGTTTCCTTGCGTCAGCTCGGCATTCATGATTCCCTGCTCGCTTCCTGCTGCGATTGTCTGTTTCATGTCTTATCCTTCTTGTTGCTTTTGATGCCTTGAGTAAATTTAACTGTAAATGCACTCCTCATTGGAGTGACACGAGCGTGCTGAGCAGGTGCAGTGACCAAATCACGCGAGATATAATTGAAGCAAAAAAAAATCGCAAGCCTAAAAGACCGCTGTGTCAGCACGCCATCCATTGCCCTTGTGGATAAGGAATTTCGTTTCCTTGCGTCAGCTCGGCATTCATGATTCCCTGCTCGCTTCCTGCTGCGATTGTCTGTTTCATGTCTTATCCTTCTTGTTGCTTTTGATGCCTTGAGTAAATTTAACTGTAAATGCACTCCTCATTGGAGTGACACGAGCGTGCTGAGCAGGTGCAGTGACCAAATCACGCGAGATATAATTGAAGCAAAAAAAAATCGCAAGCCTAAAAGACCGCTGTGTCAGCACGCCATCCATAGCCCTTGTGGATAAGGAATTTCGTTTCCTTGCGTCAGCTCGGCATTCATGATTCCCTGCTCGCTTCCTGCTGCGATTGTCTGTTTCATGTCTTATCCTTCTTGTTGCTTTTGATGCCTTGAGTAAATTTAACTGTAAATGCACTCCTCATTGGAGTGACACGAGCGTGCTGAGCAGGTGCAGTGACCAAATCACGCGAGATATAATTGAAGCAAAAAAAAATCGCAAGCCTAAAAGACCGCTGTGTCAGCAACACATCCATAGCCCTTGTGGATAAGGAATTTCGTTTCCTTGCGTCAGTTCGGCATTCATGATTCCCTGCTCGTTTCCTGCTGCAATTGTCTGTTTCATGTGTTATCCTTCTTGTTGCTTTTGATGCCTTGAGTAAATTTAACGATGTGTCAGAGCAATAAAATTTCAGTTGTTAGTCAGCGCCTGTGTCTCGTCTCCCCTTTCTGCGTCCTTTGTGTAGTTTGCGCTGTTATCGTGTGATGGAAAACCAACTAGCTCGTGATGTGTTCTTCAAGGGCTGAAGTAACCAAGAGAAGGTTATCTGGTTGGTAGGTAAAATCAAGATAAGAGGGAAATATCGCCAGTCATGGCCAAGTGGCTTGAGCCACCGCCCGATTTAAGGACTTCAGCCTTATCCATCCATTCATCCATCCAAGGGAGGACCTCTATTGTTTGCAAATCACTTTAGATACGTGGGCCTCCATCCAATGTGCATGCCGGCCTAATATCTTCAAGGGCGGAGCGTAAAGGCTGGCTCTCTGAACGCATGCCAACTCCCGCCCGCCTCATGCCCCGCCTATATCTTCTTGGCTCCTTCCAGATCGGCGGAAACCTCAAAGGGGGGGGGGGGGGGGGGGGGGGGGGGGTGCTTATCGGGGCAAACAGACTCGAGTGAGGTAAGGGACGGGTTATCGTGTCCGACACAGAATGCTTGGAACCGACCCCGGGCAGATTGGGCCACTTCTTCGCGCCAGTTGAATTTACACGATAGCTGCTGGCTCGAACGCAGTACTCAGGCAAAAGGCCGCCTTCGAGCGTATCCTGGAAATCGGTAGCAAAGCGGTGCCTTTGTGCTCACCGTTCCCGTTCAAGATAGGGAGATATACGCCATTTTTACGCGCAAAAATGTCGTAGCTGCCCTTTTGGTGCAAGCGTCTACGCTACGACATCAATGGGGATGCAGACAGGAGGTTACACAGGGCGTTTCATTTTATTCGATACAGCGTTGGGTTGAAAGCAAAACGTATGAAGTTGATTAGAGCATGTTCGGTAGATAACCAATTAGTAGTTGCAAATATATTCGAACAAGATGTCCACCAGACCAGGTTACTCAATTTCAGAGGTGGTACTGTACACTTTATATCTAATTTCGACATGACGTCCGCTTTAAATAAAATGAAGCATATTGTATACACTTAGCAACTATAGTGGAACTTCCTTGGAACGCGAAATTTGTGAGCTATGATACCGTATAACACAGTTAGCAGTTGTACGATTCTTGTTTACGGCAGCAGATGACTTCGCGTCCGCAACACGTGGGTCTTAGCCATTACTTTGCCCTAAAATGGCGTCTCCAGACTGAGGCATAGGTGTGTCAGTTCTGAAAGATGGCGTTAGCATCGAGGCCAACTGTGGTTAAACTCAGTTCTATTCTGTTTTTATTTCCATTTTTCGCGCCGGCAAAACAATGTAGGAAGATGAAAAAAGCTGTTCTGAGCTATGCCTGGCTGTGCCCCCCCCCCCCCCCCTGAAAAAAAAAATTCTACACATTAATTCGTTATTTTTCTAATTCTTGCAGTGGAATCTCATGGCTACATATCGTCATCATCATCACCACCACCAGCCTGACTACGCCCGCTGCAGGGCAAAGGCCTCTCCAATGTCTTTACAATTAATCAACCCTGTCATTTGCCAACTGCGGCCGCCGTATCCCCGCAAACTTCTTAATCTCATCAGCCCACCTAACTTTCTGCCGTCCCCTGCTACGTTTGCCTTCTCTTGGAATCCACTCCGTTACCCTTAAGGGCCACCGGTTATCTTGCCTTCGCATTACATGCCCTGCCCAAGCCCATTTCTTCCTCTCGATTTCGACTAGGATGTCATTAACCCGCGTTTGTTCTCTCGGCCACTCCGCCCGCTTTAGGGCTCTTGAAGTTACACCGATCATTGCATATCATAGTGAAGAATAACGTGTAGTCTTTGTCAGAAGTTTAGATACCGTGGAAGCCTTATCAACCATCGGAGGGGGGAGGACCACTGTTCCTCAAGAGGCTTGAAACGCTGCGGATACGTAACGAACCACACGAAGGTGGCCAAGAAGCAGACTACCCTGGACTCTAAACTTTTGGCAAAGACTGTACCGGCAGTCTTTTGCGATGTGCATCGAAACTCGAGATATTCACGAGGGTTTATATCGTCCTCATCAGCAAACAGGTCCAGTGCCAAGGCTTATCTCGTCGATCTCTAACGCGCCCTGTTCTTCCTGCAAATGTCGAAACTGTAAGAAGACGCAACAATCGTTTGGGCGCTCAGAAACACGGACTAGGAGAGAGAGAGAATCCCGGTGTTTGTGTTGTGTGCTCTTTCCTCGTCCGTGAAACGATGTTTCATAATACAATTTCAGAAACAAGTAGCCTAGCTGTCTACACCCAGAGAACAGAACGGGCACTTCGATACTTGGAACTCGCAATCCCGTACAGACTTCTGCACAACACGGGGAACGTGTTGCGAGGAGCATTGTCATGAAGCAATTCATTGTTTAAAGGGGGCTCTGAAACACCTTCCGAGGAGAGCACATCAACTCTCTCAATCACTTCTAAGTGTTATCATGAACACTTGAGTCAAATAATACACTTCTACACGCAGCAGAGAACCCACAATCACGCGCGAAATTAGACGAGCCCTTCGCAGCGACTTATTGATGCTCGCACCCTCCTCCGTCGCTCTCACCTGCGTATCAAGTTGAGGGATGGCCAGTGGTTTACAGAGATTTTAATGTCCCAAAGCAACTCAGGCTATGAGGGACGCCGTAGTGGAGGGCTCCGGAAATTTCCACCACCTGGGGTTCTTTAACGTGCACTGACGTCGCGCAGCACACGGGCCTCTAGAATTTCGCCTCTCAACACTTTAGTTGGCAAAGTGTCCAAGCAATTTTTATAACAGCGTTCATCACGGCTATCAAATCATGACAACAATACACTTGAATTCAGTTCATTTTATGACTCAGGATTTTGGGCACGAGGCACCTAATGATCATAGTCGTATGTTTTCCACATTGGGATGCATATCCTCAGCAATCGTATCAACAGTAGACCGTCACGTGAGTCGTCTTCGAAAGGCTCCCCACCATGCCTACAGAAAGCTGCTTATCCTTTGACAATCGCATAGAGACGACAGTCACGTGATTTGTAACCTTTATCCAGGATGATGCAATTATCTGCAACATTCATATGTATCAGCAGCGCGAACACCACACAGGAAGAAGAAGGAGAAGAAGGTAAAGACCAACTAGCCCGACAGATGGTGTTATCTGCAACATTGCAGCACCGCCTCTTACCTGCAACTTACTTGTTCTTACAACTTGAACGCGTCTTAGGCCGACACAACTCAAGAACGTAGCGGCTTTTCCCCGTCAAAGGAAGCCCTTTCCGGCCATTGGCGTCGGCTGATTCTCATGAACCTGCTAGGGTGGCAGTGCAGGGAGCGGCAGATGAAAGGGGATAGACCCCTCCCTCAATGGTCGGGGATAGTCCCTTCTTGCATTGTCAGGCTAGAAGACTCGAGAATCGGCCGACACCATTGGCTGGTAAAGGAGTTTTTTTGACGGGGAAAAGCCGCTTCGATCTTGAGTTGTATCCGACCACAGTAGGTCGATTAAACAGTTTTGTATTAGACCAGGGGCGGATTTGATGGACAACACTTATATAGGGTTGGTTATAGGCAGGAGAGATTCCAACATACACCGCGCACTTTTTAAAAACTTTACTCAAATACGGATAGTTGCCTATGGGGTCCTTTAACGGAAATATTTCTCGCTCAGGATAGGCGGTGGGAGGTATCCGCCACTCCAATCGCATCCTTAAAGGTGCACTGAAGAGGATTCTGAACATGTCTTTTTGCCGCGGGAACTCGATCCACACGTTCCTAGCGTTCTTAGAAACAGTGACTTATTGCCCTGTGTGGGCGATTTCCCCAATTAAAACGAATTAACGTCCGGCTCCCGCCTTTTTTTTTTTAATTCTGCCTCGTACGGTGGGCGGAGTCGACCAACGCGCGCAGCGCCTTTCACCCAGTCCCGTGGAGGCTTTGCTTTCGCTTTATTTTGTTTTTTAGGTTTCCGTGAATAAATAGTTTCATTCGCAGATAATATAGCCGCAAAATAAGCCCGAGGAAATAAAAATACGCGCGGACTATTCGCTACTACGGACTACTACGTACTGCTCCGTCGATGGCAGAGCGGCAAGCCGCCACGGGACTGGGTGAAAGGCGCTCCACGCGTTGGTCGACTCCGCCCACCGTACGAGGCAGAATTAAAAAGAAAAGGCGGGAGCCGGACGTTAATTCGATTTAATTGGGGAAATCGGCCACACAGGGCAGTAAATCGCAGTTTCTAAGAAAGCTCGGAACGTGTAGATCGAGTTCCCGCGGCAAAAAGACAAGTTCAGATTCCTCTTCAGTGTACCTTTAATCCGCGCCTGTTTGGCGCAATAAAGAAAACAATTGTTTCGATCGTATCATTTCTCAGCTGATGGTACCCGTTACGTTACGCCATTTGATGCTTGAAGATAGAGAAGGCGTGAATAAATAACCAAACGTGGTCTGTTTGATCAGCTGATCCTCACCTGCCGACACTTGAGATCCATTTCCGCAATCGCCGGTTGATACTGTGTAACCGCGCGGCCCACTGAAGCGCCCTGTTTTTGTCCTCGGAGCGATAACGGAGCTTTTGCGGTTGCCGTCGCGCTATGAGCTGCCGAGAGGTGTTTCTGGAAAAGAAAAGAAAAGAAAAAACAAAAACCTGGAGACGAGTTTGTGGAAGCGGATCGAGTAGAAGAAAAGAATAGCAAAAAAAAAATAAAGAAAGAAGCGGGAGGTGATAAACTTTCCCGGTACAGTATCGCTTACCGAGAAAAGGCTTTGGCAAAGATATCTTTCGAGTACTCCAGCACTCAGTCCGAAGGCCGCGTACGTCGGCGCCTCGGGCCCAGTATCTGCCGGCGAATATACGAGTGTGCACCCACGAAGCGCTCGCTGTGACTCAGCAGGTGGCCTAATTTTTTGTGCTTTGTTCTTTCCGGTCCTTTGTCGACGTCTTTCGCAGGAAGCATCTCTCTTCTGTCCTCTCTGCATGTCCTGAACATGTTTACCGATCGCAGCCTTTCTGGTGCGCACACACACACGCACATACAATCATCGTCATCATCATCATCAGCCCAACTACGCCCACTGCTGGGCAAAGGACTTTCCCATATTCCTCCTACAGTCAGATACAACTCAAGAACAAAGCGGCGTTTCCTTTTCAAAGAACCTCCTTCCAACCAGTGGCGTCGACCGATCCTCATGACCCTGCTAGCATGGCTATGCAGGGAGTGGCAGATGCAAGGGGACAGTCCGCTCCTCTGTGGTCGGGGATATCGTCACACCTCTCCTTGCATTGTCACACTAGCAGGTTTATGAGAATTCCCCGACGCCATTGGCTTGAAAACGGTCCTTTTCCGAGGAAATGCAGCTTCGTTGTTGAGTTGTATCTGACTACAGTTAAACCTGTCCTCTGCCAGCTGCGCCACCTTACCCCCTCAAACATCCTCATCTCATCCGCCCACCTCACTATCGGACGCACCCTGGCCGCACTGCGTTACCGTTAGGGACCATGTTTTCTCCGTATTGCATGCGCATTTTGCACTAATGTACATTTCGTTTTCGTTTAATAAACGGTATGCTCTTTTGTTATGACCTGCACACACGCACAACCCCCTAGGCAACCGTGAGAGAACTTTTTTCTGTAACATGCTACGCATTTGGCTACGGAGGACAAAAACACGTGGACGACTGAACAAACGAATCGTGCACTCGCAGCTCATTTATATAACGTCGAAAATGGATCTTTTCCGTCTTACGAACAGGTCTGGAAAAGGGCGACAAAGAAAACGTCTATGCCTGTTCCTTTGTTCAGTCGTCCACGTGTCTCCGTCTGTCGTAGAAAGAAGACTGGAGCGTTAATTTTTCAAATCTCCCACTCTTTCTGCATTTCGGCACATAGAGCTATGAAGTGTCAGCGAAGGCCGTTAGGTCAGAAGCGTAGTAAATGCCTTGGACATCAGGCCTTCAGGCCTTTGAGACATTACTACTACTTACTACATAGTACTAACTAGCACACAAATATAGTTAGCTAGTAGCCCGAAATGACACACAAGTGCTTTCGTATCCACAGCAGCATGTAAGCAGTCTTAAGCGGCCTTCGTCATTTCTGTGCAATGGCGGTCTTCTCAGGAATGCTTGAATATAAGTGGTGCCTGCGTCACAACCAGCGGATGAGAGGCATTTTGATGGCCTTCTTTTTTGGGCTATTAAAATAAAGGCCTGAGCCCGATAAACTGCGGCCTATATACGTTTAATTTCGAATTACAAGGCATATCAGTCAGAAGGCAAGCCATTTAAAAATGCGCTCAAGCTTCTGTGCACTGCCGTCAGGTGAAAAAAAAAAAGCGTCGGCGCGCAATGCATGATCTGCTGACTTGCAAGGAACAATTTTGGAATACGCGAATAATTGTAACCACGCATTAATAGCAAGCGCTGGGTGATATATGAAATGCGTATAAACAGTTGAGCGCTTTAACAACTTACGGAGATGTAAACACTGGGCGCGGACTATAAAAGACAAAAAATGGATGTGGCTTAGCTTGGTTAAGCCCGGTAATTGCGAAAGCAATATCCGTACCTACGCCATGGTACAGCTGGTGGTGGTGCTTGTGGTTATACTTGTGGTGATGCATCGGTTATACAATCCAATGCAATCCAATTCAATCCAATCCAATATGCTAAGGTCATTGGTAGGTCATTGGTAGCTACCGGCCTCGCTACACGACGGGCTGAAAGTGCAACTAGTATTGCTTCAATCCAATCCAATCCAATATGCTAAGGTCATTGGTAGGTCATTGGTAGCGACCGGCCTCGCTACGCGACGGGCTGAAAGTGCAAGTAGTATTGCTTTCGCAATAAAATAGCGGGGACACTTAAACCGCGCTATAAGGGTATGACGCGATAGCCTAGTGGGTTAATTTTCATATATGCAGAAGGTCATTCACTGATTAACATTCATAGATCCCTGTGAATCCTCATACCACTCCTCCCACAGTGGTGCAGCGGTCAAGCGATGCGCCACTGCCTTGTGATATAGCAGGTGCTACCAGAGGTGAGCCTTGTGTAATCCAGGTTGCTCTTTCCGAGCGACCAATCATTAAAGGGATAATGAACCAAATTTTTTGAGCTTTTCTTGTAAGGGCGGTAGTGTCTTACGGCACACTGCACATATAGCACACTGATATTTTCCGCGAAGCTCCGCCTTGTTTATCTGCTTCTTATCTTTCTTTCTCGTTTACTAGCGCGCACGTTTTATCGTTCTTCTATACCGCCACTGCAAGGCGAATTATCTTGCGCTTTTTCGCGGGACGCGATGGTTTTCTTCGTAAGGAAGTTTCGCGGTGCTCGACACAGTGCGAGATAGCGCGGTGGGTTTGTCTGGAAAGCTACGTGTGACGACTGAACTGTCGAAAGCCTCTGAGTCCCGGCTGCCTACTCACCTGATATCTCCGGATTTTATTTATGATCGCATGGCGATATCGCCGCCGCGGAGTTTTACAGCGAGAGGTCTACTTCACAATCAAAGACGCAAAAGCCTTTCATCGCCCAAGCCTGACCTTTAAAGGTGCTTTTGAAATCATTTTTGCTAGCGCTTAGTTAACACACGAGACAAGAAACCCAAATACACAGTACAGACGCTTGTCTTCAACTGCCGTTTATCCGAAAAACAATCAATATAAGACATCTAAAAAATGCTGATACTCACACACGCGCAGTAGCAACGCCACGCGTCAGGAACAGCATTTATTTTCTTGATAGAACGACAGACGGGGTGCTGACGCATTTCGAACCTTCTTTATCAATGCACATAACTTGCACACCAATCTTTCGAGAAACAAGCATTCTAGGTACAATAAAAACGCAATCGCAACGCGAAATTTTAGGAGCTATGTGCATTGATGAAGAAGGTTCGAAATGCCTCGGCACCCCGTCTGTCAATCTATCATAAAAAGGAATGTTGTTTCTGAAGCGTGGCTTTGCTACTGCGCGTGTGTGAGTATCAGCATTTTTGAGATGTCTTATAGTGACTGTTTTTCGAATAAACGGCAGTTGAAGACTAGCGTCTGTCCTCTGTATTTGTGTTTTTGTCTCGTGTTTTCACTAAGCGCTAGAAAAAATGCTTTCAAACGCTTTCCAACTAGCCCAAGTTTCTGCTTTAAAGGTGCACTGAAGAGGAATCTGAACTCGTCCTTTTGCCGCGGGAACTCGATCTACACGTTCCGAGCATTCTTAGAAACTCCGAATTATTGCCCTGTGCGGCTGATGTCCCTAATTTAAATCGGATTAAACATTCCGGCTCCCGCTTTTCTTTGAATTGATGAGAAGCCAGCAGCCACAGAAACCAAGGGACACAGGCCGCCGCGGTGGCTCACGTTTGTCCTCCATGGCCTCTCAATTTTTGGCAGGGCGACCGCCTGTAATCTGTTTCTCGCCACTAAAATATATTATGTACTGCAAATTATTCATTGCGCAAGACTTCCTATCCAGCGTTTTCACAGGGTTTTCGCTACTTTTGTGTGGGATTCGTCTTTTGAATCCATGAGGCATGGTAACCTTTTTCGGCCTGTAAGCACTGGTGGCCTTGGTCTAGTTCACCTGTATGTCCGACAGATAGTGTCACGTTTCATGTTTTTCCGTGACACTACACACCCAATAGTACGTTTATTCCTGCAAACTAGGCCGCCGCGGTGGCTCAGTGGCTATGGTGCTCGGCTGCTGACCCAAAAGACGCGGGTTCGATCCCGGCCGCGGCGGCTAGAATTTCTTTGGAGGAGAAATTCTAGAGGCCCGTGTACTGTGCGATGTCAGTGCACGTTAAAGAACCCCAGGTGGTCGAAATTTCCGGAGCCCTTCACTACGGCGTCTCTCATAGCCTTAGTCGCTTTGGGACGTTAAACCCCACAAAACCAAACCATTCCTGCAAACTAATTTAGTTCATGTTTTACCCAACCTCACTGTATCTTCCAATGTTTGTGACCGTCCGTGTTTGTGGGGCATAATGCAAGAGATCTATTTGGCTGTCCGTTTCCTACTTGTTGGTTTTTCTCCTGAGTTCCTTTTTTTAGTGTCGAGGAAAAAGTTGTATAAGGATTTGATTAGTATGCTCTTCCCTCCGCCCATGTACCGCTCTCTGTATTTTGGATTACCGGGGCATGACGTACTCAAAAGAGTACGTAAGATGCCAGTCTCGCCATGTACAAAGACCTTTTTCTTTAAGTTACACACCGGTACGTTGCCCGTTAGAACATGGTTAGAGAAAAAGGGCATTTTTGTGTCTACCGTCAATTGCCGCCTTTGTGATGAACCAGAAACAATTGAGCATTGTTTCATCAGTTGCAAAGATGCAGTACTCTTCTGGGATATCCTGCAACGCACATTTAAAAAAAGAATTCATCTGACTCCACATTCTGTTCGCTATCTCACTGCGCTGCCATTTGTTGATGAACCCCAGGATATGTTCTTTCTGATTGGACTGCACAGCCTCTGGAAAACCCGCATGATGGACAGACACTGTGAACCTGTTGTGTCTACAAAGGATCACTTCAGTCGAATGGTTGTTCATCTAAGAGACGTGTACGCCCAGACTGAGTACGAACCGGAGTGGCACTCACTATTAGTGATGTGCTCTGCATTGCCCCTTTTCTAGTGCATGGTCTTTTCAATATGTATTGTTTAACACTATTTTCATAATGGCTTGTATAGACCAGATTTTTTTACCCTCGCACGCAGGCTGCGGACGCGCGCCTACTCTCGATGCCAGTCGCCATCTGTCGGCGCGCGCGGCCCGAGGGACTGCGGGTCGCGCCGGCGCCGCGCATAGAACGCATGTTTACGTGTTCGCTTCTGCCGTTTTGTGCTCCATCAGCTAACGTATGAGGGTGTGTGCTGTGCGTCACTACTCACATTTGCCCTCTTCCAGACAGTGCTGCGGTTATCTTGTGCGCAGTTACTCGTTAACGTGACATCCGAGGGTAGTCGACCAGGTAGTGTACGGACTGGAAACCGGCACTTCGAAGCAGATTTCTGCGCTGTCGTGTCGTTTGTTGTCGCCTTTTACGTGCGATATCATCTATGATAATATTATGCATCAGAATGTAGATCTATTGACTTGACTCAGTGGAGTAGTAACTGGATAGGCGAGCTGCAGACTGAAGGTTGTCCCGACGGAGCGCGTGTTTTCGATCACCAGTACGTGTTCAGCATCCTTGCGCTGAGCTTGCTCTTGTTCCCATTCAGAACATTTCATGCACAGGATTGTAAGCACGACCGCTACCGATTTCAGCTGCTTTTTCCGCACGCATGTCAGAGGTATCTGGGGGGTAAAGGTTTATCTATATATAGTATCTTTCTGCTGTTGGTATCTACCTTTGCTTGGTTTGGTTTATTAAGGTTTTACGTTCCAAAGCGACTCAGGCTATGAGGGACGCCGTAGTGAAGGGCTCCGGAAGTTTCGACCACCTGGGGTTCTTTAACGTGCACTGACATCGCACAGTACACGGGCCTCTAGAATTTCGCCTCCTTCGAAATTCGGCCGCCGCGGCCGGGATCGAACCCACGTCTTTTGGGCCAGAGCAGAGAGCCGTAACCACTGAGCCACCGCGGCGGTGCGGTATCTACATTATTCATAGGAAAATATGCGCGATTTCATTACATTTTCCACACTTAGCCAAACGCCTACGCAACGCTCTCACACGCGGCGAGAGCTCCTGAATAACATAACGCGACTTCGGACCTCAGAATTAGTGAAAGCTGGATTAGCTGCTCATATCTATTCAAGCTTTTATAAATTAAGCGAAAGTACGTTTTTATGCACCAGGTTGCATAAACCATGACAAAATTTGTTTTCTGTTGGCGCTGCGACTCAGTTGAGCTCACAGCGGTAATTTGTTGATAAACTGGCGCGGCGACAAGAAAGCCGTTTGTGGAAGGGGAGGGGGCTTTATGGCCGGCAGGAAGAAATAAGAGTGCATGGGAATTGGAACTGCATACTAGCCGCACACCTAATTCTTGATATTGAATAAAAAGTTTCTTTGCGGTGGAGCACCAAGACGGAATTCGATATAAGCACGAGCGCGTTCTAGGCGCCGGCACAATTAACATGATTGTCAAACTAAATGTCATTAAAACGCGTCAATGTTATCGCTTTGATAACGTAAATACTTCCTGCAACACAGCCACGCAGCGGAAGTATGCTCGACAATGTTTTTTTAGCGCCCGAAGCGCGGCTATATGCAGGCGCGGCCGCGGAACTGCCGCAGCCCCGCAGTCCCCAAAGAAACGCCCGCACCGCGGCGCGCCAGTCGGTGCAAAATGGCCGCGCCCAGGAGAGGCTCAAAAATCTGGTCTATATAGTTCATGTACATAGACCATTACATCACGGTAATAAATACCACGTTGAAAAAAAAAAAAAAGCCGCGGTGGCTCAGCGGTTATGGTGCTCGGCTGCTGACCCAAAAGACGCGAGTTCGATCCCGGCCGCGGCGGCTAGAATTTCTTTGGAGGAGAAATTCTAGAGGCCCGTCTACTGTGCGATGTCAGTGCACGTTAAAGAACCCCAGGTGGTCGAAATTTCCGGAGCCCTCCACTACGGCGTCTCTCATAGCATTAGTCGCTTTGGGACGTCAAAACCCCATAAACCAAAACCAAGGGACACGGGGGATTTTTCTTCATATCTTTTTTTCTTTGTGATGTTGATCAATTGAGGAAGTTACTGAATATTTTATCTCTTAAAGATAATTGATTAGAAAAGCAGAAGAAGAAACAACCATATTCCGCCGGTGGGAGCCGAATCCACGACCTCCGAATATATATATAACCACCGTTCACTTCCATAGCCTTCGCCTGCTTGTTTGTCTGCTTGCATGTTGTCACTGGTACGTGCCAAAATCAGATGATCTGTTTTGTTAATCCTGGCATTTAGGTCTTAAAATTCGCTTACTAAAAGGCTAAAGCCAAAAACTAGCGCTTGCTTGAAGCACTTAACCGTGGCAGGGATGTTAAGATGTTGCATTGTGTTACATTTCCTCGTTATATCCTTATTTCTAATAAATATCAGATGACCCTTCCTCCCCCCCCCCGCCTTCACAATCACTAAAGGGTGAGTTGGTTGCTAGCATACGCCTTAATTAAGTCAAAGAGGTTCCTACTTAACTAAACAGGTTGAGACTTCGCTCCAATCGACTTCTACCGATATAAATATTAATCAGGGGTTGTGTTTAAACTGTGCGAGCCACAAACTAGTTTGACCGAGCCGTTTTTCAAGGTACCCCATTTTCTACGACCACAGAGCTCAATTACAGCCCAGTTAAGAACCGTAATTATCAGACGTGCTGCTTTAAATCCCCAGAAAGAAGCGTGGTGGAGCTGGAAAAGGAGAAAGAAAAAAAAAGGCGTTTCGACAAGCTGAAAACACAAGTTTTCCTGACCACTCCAGCTTCTTTATAATGCTTCTTCTGTAATGACCGTCCTTTTCTGCTTTGTTGTTTTACTTTTGTGTATCTCAGCAAGCTGCGGGCTAAAGAATTCTCTTCTTGCTCTACGGTCGGGACCGGTTTATTCGCCAGCGCGCCGTGTCTGGCCATGCGCGCACAGCCTGATCCCGTCTTAAGTGGAAGACGGCGAGATTTCCGCGAACTGCTCCGGGAACGCGCGCGCAGGTATTTGTACGACCGGCCGTCTGCTCTCTGCACACGTTGGCGTGACGTCAGCGCTTTCTGTCCAACTACGTTGCGCATGCGCAGTCGTCTGCGATTTCCTTTCGGTCGCCTCTTTTCTTTACCCTGCATTTTGTCGCCTGCTGGGAAGTCAGGCCGCAGTTTGCTTAAATCTTACCTTGCAGGCATGATTTATATGCGATATTTCTGCACGAGATGACGAGACATCACGTTTTCTGTCCAGCTATGTTGCGCATGCGCAGTCGTCTGCGCCTTCCTTTCGGTCGCCTTTTTTCTTCACATTGCACTTTGTCGTCTGCTGTGTCGATAGGCCACTGCTATTGTTCTTAAACCTTACCTTGCAGGCTCGTTTCATATGCGAGCTATAGTTTCTGCACACGATGACGTGACGTCAGCGCTTTCTGTCCAGCTAGGTTGCGCATGCGCAGTCGTCTGTGACTTCCTTTTGGTCGCCTTTCTTCTCTACCCTGCATTTTGTCGCTTCCTGGGTCGTCAGACCACAGTGCGCTAAATCTTACCAACCAGGCTTGATTCATGTGCGATAGTTTCTGCACAGGATGACATGACGTTAGAACTTTTTGTCCATATAGCTTGCGCATGCGCAGTCGGTCCATTCAATCACCTATTTTCTTTACCCGGCATCTTGTCGCCTGCTGGGGGTCAGGCCACTGTTATTGTGCTTAAATCTTGCCTCGCAGACCTGATTCATATGCGATAGTTGGTGCGGTCGCCGCGCTAGGAAGATTTGCGACCATGCAAACGCAGGCGTTCATTGTGACGCTCCCATTGTCGTCTGCTCGGTCCTTGACATGCCCTGTCGTGCCCCATACCCTCCATTCTTACTTGTTGGCGTACCGTGGTGTAGGCGGACGAGGGAGGCCCGGATGACACCGTTTCGCGGGAAGCGAGACCTCCAACAACGCTCTTCGCCGCATACAGGGAGCCATTATTTCCCACCAGCGTGCGGCTGTCGTCTGCTATATATACGGCCGTTGTTCGTTGTCGTCTGCGAGTCACGTATGCAGCTTACGCAGCGTTCGCGTTGCAGAATTCCGTCCCACGCCCGCAGCCTGTTCGCATAGTCGTAGGCTTGTTATTTACAAGCCGCTGTCGTGTATACTAACCACTTTCGTTAGCCGCCGGGATGTTGCCCTCAAAAACTGGGGGCTTTAGACGGGTGCGTCCAAATTAGGAGCAGTGTCCGCGTTATTGGGAGGTCCATGTCGTCTGCTCGGTCTGCGCTTGTGAAACTTGGCAGTGCATTCCATCCAGCCTTTGCCTGCGTGGTTGCAAAACGACCGCCAGTGTCAGGTGACTCCAGCGTTGCTAAATATTGGCCTTGTCAGAGGAGTGTAATTCGAAACAACTTTGCGAAACTGTAGTGATGAAAGGGTGGAATGTTTGTTTCGCGGCCTTGCGTGATACTGACCATGCATATATTGCATGGTTGGCTCTCTGGTAACATGTGCGATGTGCGTGGTGAAACCTTGTATGTGCTGTCGTGTAATATTCAAGGAGAAAAAAAGTTGTTGAAATCCGGCATGCTTCAACTGCCCTATGCAGTGCTGTGAAAACATACCAAAGTCTTCAGAATGTGTGTGCCGAAAGAATGTGGCACTTCTGCTTGTTCGAAAACGACCAGGCAAGAAGAGCATTTGTACAGTTTCGTCCTGACAAGCTTTCGTGACATAAATGCTCCTAAGAGACTGCGTACGTACCCTCTTACAAAAACAGCCGCCGCGGTGGCTCAGTGGTTATTGTGCTCGGCTGCTGACCCGAAAGACGCGAGTTCAATCCCGGCCGCGGCGGTTGAATTTCTTTGGAGGAGAAATTCGAGGCCCGTGTACTGTGCGATGTCAGTGCACGTTAAAGAACCCCAGGTGGTCGAAATTTCCGGAGCCCTCCACTACGGCGTTTCTCATAGTCTTAGTCGCTTTGGGACGTTAAACCCTATAAACCAAACCACCTTACAAAAACTTTTCAGACAGTCTATAGACTGTCTATAAATTCTGTAGACTTTCTATACACAAATTCTATAGATTAGTCTATAGGCAGCCTATAGCCTATAGACATTTGTGAATAGAGAGTCTATTGACTATGAATAGACAAAGAGAAATATCTATAGGAAGGCAATAGAGTCTACGCGAAGTCTATAGACCATTTTTATGAGGGCCAAAGATTCTTGATTGCTTGGTAGAGCGTACCGTTGTCGCTCAAATAACACCAGCACCAAGAGCTGAACTCTAGCAGTCATTTCTTACTGAAGAAAGGCGAGTTTATCTTTAAGGGGCTGTACGGAGCCCGCGCGGTATTACCGATATGAAGAATCGCCTTCCGGCCACTGGGCCTTAGCAAACTTCCGTGAACACTTCCTGCCCTGTATGGTCCTCCAGGCAGTTTTCAAGCTGTCATAAAACAGATTTTCCTCCTGGGGACCTTCAACCTCGAGGTGAAAATAAATAAATTGTATTAAAAAGATACAGAAGCTTTTTTTTTTTTTTCTAAGACGACGTGCACTCAAAATAAGGGAACGGAAGTACAGGGTTAGTTCGGTCGAGGTTTTGTTCTAACGGAACAAAAATATATGGGCCACAATGGGTTCTGTGTGTTACAATCCTGCCAATTATTGTCGGAACAGCGGTTTTCCTGTTAAAAACGAGCCGTAAATACGCCAACAAGTGTTTGGTCCCCAGAAAAACTGTCTATAATTCGAATCCTCTATATGAACAGGGTGTCCTCTATCAATGGGACATCACTGTAGTGCGCATCCAACGCAAATTTTTCATTGATATAGTGAGATATGTTGCTGAGCTACTTTGTGCACAGCAAGAAGTGCGGCGGCCAACAATATAACGATTAAAGCAAGAGACATACACATGACACGAGGCTGAAGGGCGAATGCCTTCCTTCCTTCCTTCCTTCCTTCCTTCCTTCCTTCCTTCCTTCCTTCCTTCCTTCCTTTCTTTCATTCTTTCTTTCTTTCTTTCTTTCTTTCTTTCTTCCTTTCTTTCTTTCTTTCTTCTTTCCGTCTTCGTTTCTTTCTTTTTCGTTCTTTCTCCGTTGCTTCCTTTCTTTCTTTCGTTCGTTCGTTCTTTCTTTCTTTCTTTCTCTTTCTTTGTCTTCCTGTCTTTCGTTCTCTTCCTTCCTGCCTTTCGCTCTCTTCCTTCATTCATTACTTTCCTTCTTTCTTTCTCTTTCTTCCTTTCTTTCGTTCTCTTCTTTCCTGTCTTTCGTTCTCTGCCGTCCTTCCTTCCTTCATTTCTTTCTTTCTCTCTTCCTTCATTCCTTTCTTTCTCTCTTCCTTCATTCCTTTCTTTCTCTTTTTTCCTTTCTTTCTCTTTCTTCCTTTCTTTCGTTTCCTTCCTTCATTTCTTTCCTTCTCTCTCTCTTCCTTCCTTCCTTTCTTTCTTTCTTGCTTGCTTCCGGTCTTCTTGTTGTCTGCAACGTTCTTTTCAGCGCGATATATTTAGTACAGCTCACTAAAAATACGCGCATACACCTACTGATACGCACTTACTCGGAAAGCGGAAAAATTCACTGGCCGATATTCAATGTCGGCCGCTAATTACCCGCTAAAAGTAATAAAGCAGTTGCGACGCAAGCCTATACGAGCGCGCGACATTGACCGGCGCCATAGTGAGGTCGCGTGCTGTCCGTAAAGTGCTCGAGGGGGGGTCTCCGTCTCGGCCGTCCCGATATCCTTCGTCGCGATCGTCGAATTCCTCTCGCGTCCAGGGGAGGCAGCCCTGCTCGACTGGAGGCCGCGGCGAGGTCGTTTCCAAAGGCGCCGCCGCGGCCGCAGAGCCATTTTACTGCGATACGTGTTCCAGGAACAACTTGCGGAGAAGTGTGTGTATAAAAAAAATATAAAAAAAAAGACATATACCTAGGAGCACCGAACACCCGTTTTTGTATGCTGCGTGCGCTCGGTTACCTGAGATGTGGAGGCCGCGGCAGAAATGCTGTTCCGAGCTGGCTTTATTTTTTAATCCACGGATTTCATTTTACAGCTGCAATCTCACTTCCCTGTGTCCTCTCTTTCCGCAGGTTTTTGTCCCTCCACAAAAAAAGCACAGCACAGCAATGTAGTTCACCTGAGGACAAAGACAGCGAAGGTATGCGGATAAGTCGGTAATCCATGTTGTCCACGTGAGCTTATAAGATAAAGAGGAAGTAGTGGAAGAAGATTGTATCCGCTATGCACCCTGTGCCATTAAGCCTGAGGACATCATCATCATCACCCTGGCTCATCCCCCGCCGTGGGTATGTGTCATTAAGCCTGAGGACATCATCATCATCATATGCACCCTGTGTCATTAAGCCTGAGGACATCATCATCATCATATATCCTCAAAAGCTGTCTTTATTAGCACCTCTCTCTCGTTCTCTCTCTGTGCGCAGCGGAACAGACCGGACATAGGACGGACTAGCCTCAAATGTTTCACGTTGTGGTATGAATATGAGTAAGCAGTTAACTGCTGCTTGGAGCTTGTAGACACTGGACTTATCCTTATTATAGTGAAGTACAGTTGTGTAAACAAAGCGGCAAATGCCCCTGAAAGGAGTCCCGGCAGCCAATGGCGTCGATTTGCTGTCATGACGTCACAGTTGACCGCCAGTCACGTATACCATTGCCGCTATGCGTCATCGTTTACGTCACGACAGTAGGTCGTCGCTTTTGGTCGGACATCCTCCTATCAGGGGCATTAGCCGCTTCATTCTTTAGTTGTATCCCACACTACTTCGGGTGGTTCTGTGCGAAAAAGACTACGACACGCGACCAGTGTGCACAGTCGAGGTTAGTTTTTGGTGGAAGAAGATGGGTCGGCTGCCGCGCTCGATCTGAGTACGCCTCGTATGTCCAATATACATCATGCTTCGACTGCGGTGGCAGCGGGCCACAGAGCTCTGTCGCCGGATACAACTCAAGAAAGCAGCGGCTTTTTCTCGTCAAAGGACGCCCTTCCAGCCAATGGCGGCGGCCGATTCTCGTAAACCTGCTAGCGTGACAGAGCGAGAAGGGGACTGCCCCCGACCATGGAGGGAGGGGACAGTCCTCCTTTTATCTGCTGCTCCATGCATTGTGACGTTGGCAGTTTCATAGGAATCGGCCGACGCCATTGGCTTGAAGGGGATCCTTTGACGAGAAAAAGCCGCTTTGTTCTTGAGCTATACCCGACTATAACACATACTATCTGACTGGATTGTATATGGTTGCATCAACACCACCGAGAGGACTGGTATCCGATTATAAGCATTCACATATCCAAGGGGATGTGTGAATGGGGAGAACCGGTCAACTCAGTTCACTGGAGGGGCTCCTTTAAGGGGCATTTGTCGTTTCGTTCTTGAGTTGTATGCGATTATAGTAGCATGAGAGAAAGAGGAAAAAAATCAGAGTCGAGGGGTGCTGGGCAAGTCGCTTGGACCGTGGTTTGAATGACATGATTGCTTCCCAGTGAACATTGCGCCTATAGTGCCAATCAATCCGCGTAAAAATGTCTACAGCTCGCCGTTCGATGTGGCGGTTTTCTGTAAATGGTCAGTGCTCTTCAATCGAACCACCGACCCAAAGTTTCTCGAGCCTGCCCTCGTGGGCGGTTTCCAGGCTTCAGCAGATAGTGGCGTCCCCTATGAGCTTCGAATTTAGCTACATAGCAGGCAAGCTGTTCTTATCGACGCCTCTTCGCGCTAAGTGGCACGTGGCTTCATGCGATCTGTTTGGAGGGTCTCCCTGCAACTTACACGAGTGGCTTCCAAAAGCTTCAGCTGTGCTCGCGCAATTCCTGAACACGTGTTGTTCTCGGTACGCAGCTGGGATAATCGATAAATGCGATCCATTGCAGACAGGAGCGCAGTATATGGGAGACAACAGGCAGACGAAATTCTGTGTGCTATCCGCGCTGCCTCTATTGTTTCCTAGATATTGTCCTGTCTGCAACGGAACTACGCTTTATATTCCGAAAAAAAAAAAAAAACACAGCCAGTGTTTCTGTTTCTTTTCATTCATAAAAGAATAACAGAACGTTACGAGCAGAAGCGTAAAGGAACAATGCGTGTGAGCAGGAACAATTGCCGAATATGGAGCTCGAGGCTATCGGTTTGTCGTTAAGAGCACGAGCACTTTTTACCACGTCTGACGTCAAAGGAGCCCCTCGAGGCGACTGCAAAATGGTTTGAAATACTTTGAAATAAAACACTTGCAAAGGCAAGAGTGATGTAATAAAATATTGTTCGTCGCCTTTCCACTGTCTGTCCTCAAACTCGCAGTACTTATGTGGAGTGAGGAGTCCTCTCCTATCGGTCTCACCTGCTATCTGTCTGTGCCCTCTATACTTTGGTCTTAGCCAACAGAGCCAGAAGCGAGGTCTTTTTTTTATCCTTTTTGAAACCTAACCATAACTTTCTCTGTGTCCTCTTGCCAACCGGCGGCGCAGGATGGATGCTTTTTTTCTTTTTCTTGCCCATTCTAATATATGCCCACGTCCTCTGCGCGGGCAGGACATCGTAATTTTCAATCCTTTTTTTCTGCTCACTCAAAGTCCGCGTCATCTTCGTGGAAATTCGTGCAATTTGCTGCAGTTTCATCATTTCGAAAAAATCCTGCAGCAAAGTGCCATTAAAACGTCCCGTTCCAGAGGCATTGGCAGCCAGGTGTCGCTAGTATTGCGTAACGTTGAGCTTACCCCGCATGACAGGAATATCTATCTGCCTTTCCGCATTACCGTCACTTTCCAGCTGCGGGTTTTTTCAGGCCGCACAGCTGTCACAGCAGTGGTCACTACACCGTGCGCTGACTAAGAGGCATGCACGATAGAAGAAGAAATGAAAACGACACACGTGATTTGTAGGAAATACCAGAGACAATTTATTGTAGCTTGTCTTCGTAATATTTGTGTATTCGTCTTTTCTTTTTTTCATATATTACGGTGACTATGTTACACTATGTACAGAGAAAACAGCTGCGCCATTTCTCGCGGGAGATTAACAACGTACACGGACACACATTCATATACATACACGCACAGACACACACATATGCACACATAATTTCGGGGCCTTGCACTTTCGTCACTTCCTCGCGTGTTTGTTAAGGTAGAGAGCATCCCGTGCGGAGATTGCGGCGTGCAGTCGCTGGGGTGGAAGGCGACGATTTGCTGTCCGAAGTACTCATTAATAATGAAGAAAAAGTATCACCAGGAAAAAACGCTCGACATATGAAAAACTTTAGCGTGATTTTATTGGTGACGAAACAATCGTCTCCTAAACGATGACAACCTCCCTTACATTCCCAAATAGATAGTTTTCGCGTGACGTCGCAGGCGCCATCTTTGGGTGCCGCAGGGTCTAGATAGGAAACGGTTCTTTGTCTTTGTGCCGTGGAGAGTAGCCTCTACACCATTAGGGACCTCATATTCCCTCTCCAAATTTCCCCAAGACCGTCTCCCCTTCCCTGCCTAGCCCCAGCTGCATCGCCACAAAAAGTAACCGGCTGGCAGTAAGCGTATTAGGAAAACGGCCAGGCTTTCGCCTTGCTTCCTGGGCCCAAAGATGGCGGCCGGTGTGACGTAGTGGCAAGCTACACAATGAATAATTAGCTTATTGGTTCGACGCGTCCAATTTTTGTGAGATGATAATAGCGCCTAGAGATTATAAATGCCACAGCAAGGAATTCCCGCCAAAGCTTATTTTCTTGCCTTTTTCAAGCGCGCCTAGAGCGCCACCTACGTCAGCCTGACACATGAGGATGAAAAAGAAAAAAATTACAAACATGAGAGTGCGGGCATCAAAGTATGATTCCAGGCATTGGCAGGTGGCTCCTATAAGCGCCCTAACTAGGTAAAGCTTTCCACCCCAAGAGACAGGCACGCCACAAAACGTCTTCGCGTTCACAAAGAGCACCTCGTGCGTTTTTGAGACACGTTTCTACGTCGTTCTGCACGCCCCACGATTTACAACTGGCAGCGAAGAAGGTAGGGGGGCCGCTTTACAAAAATACGACGCAGCCGCGAACCAGACGGCACATTAAAGGAAGGAAAAAAAACAGTTTCAAAAGCGTCACAACACCGCACAGTTACGAAAAACCGCGACACTTTTTTTTTCTTTCCTTCGTCTGCTTTCGTCTTGAACACTTGGGACGCCGGGAAGGGTGCACGATTGACCCGACAGATGGCGCGCGCGCCAACACATAGCCGCCATCTTGGTCCCAGAAGGCACCTGAACAGTAATAACACGGTTTTTTTTCCTTTGCTTGTAGAGTCACTGGATGAGGCATACACAACACAGAAAACGGCGGGTTCCGGTCACGTGACCACGTCGTCTGCCGTTTCCAGCCGGGGGATGCGAGTACGCACATAAGATTCAAACAGAGTGGGAACCACAATTCGTCTGCTAATGGGAAATCCGTTTATGACGCCATTGCGACACGCTTCAATCAGCACTCGTTGGGGGTGTGAACACCGGCTGCGCCATGTTTGGAGTAACCTATCACCACTGGACTCCCAAGATAGTTATACAGCTGAGCAGACGACGCGAAGGAAATTGTGTAAAAAAAAGAAAAAAAAAGGCGTGACACCCGTCACTAAGCGACCAATTAGGGACGCATTTCGTAATATTATACCCGTTCAATTCCTGCATCGCAATGATAATTACAAGCCCTATCACGGTTCTCATAAAAATCAGATGAATTGCAAGGTTCCCACTTAAACTAATTCCAAGTATGCACAATCTCTTTTCCACAAATACACACTGGATACAGCTGCCATAGAAAATGCACCGAACACTCAAGTCTTTCAAAAGAACCTAGTAGTAAAAATTTTTGACAGTGCATGTTCCTCCGGCTGGAAGCGGCTTCTTAAAACACTTGTCTACTGGAGAACCGTCAATAAAAATGCACAAAAATGTGGCATAAGACAATAACACATGGCGCTTCATGTTTCAAATGACGTCTGGCAGGCACCACAATAGTACCAGGAATCAGAACACCGAGGTTTGTGGCACATTCTACAAACACCGACAGGGCCAGGATAATATACTGAGTCTAATTCAACCTGTTACAACTTCAGAATAAGAGGCAATAGATTCTAAAAAGGAGTAGAATCCTTGGAGTAGAATCCCTAGTTCACAATGGCCCATAATTTCTCAGAGTTTTCAATGCTGCACGATGAGAGCATAATATGTCGACCAAGAAATTTTCGCAAAGGCACGTAAGAGACAAAGTCACGTGAGCTTGCCCGTAATTACACTCCATACATAGGCAGAACCCGATGATATTATGCAGGCATGTAAGAGTGCCTCAAATCCATAGCACCACAATGAACGGTTTCTGTTCCTGAAGTCAGGCGACGTTCAGGAAGAGTCAAAACTTGAGCTCAAACTCAGAAAAGAGACAGAACTAGCTATTATTTGACAATGCATTTTGGGCTCAGGAATCACTAATGAGCTAAATGAAACATGACCTTCTAAAGTGGCTGATAATCTTTCTTTTTCTAAAAGTTAAGCACCCTTTAGCAGTGAAGGCGACATGGTGGACTTAGTGGCACAACAAGATTTTGCAAAGGCATCCATCCGTATCTACCTCAGCAAACCAGTTACCAAAAAGTTTCTGATAAAAACTTCCCCACAGCCAAAGTTCACACACCCTTCAGCGAACTCTTTACGACACCAATAAAATGATCTCAACTATTAAAAGCAGACTCCACATTGTGACGTTACATGTATGCCCCCTTCGTTAGAGTTCAGGCTATAACAGTGGCGGCCACAAAAGACAGCCCATAACATACTACATAATACATAAAGAACTTATAAATCACCGGAAGGCAAAGCTATCTAGAAAGCTTGCAAGTGCAATACAAGTTTCTGCTCGTGGCTCGCAGAATGTGTGAAGTGATCCTTGCAGACGAGCATTAATCGGCACAGCCTCATCCATTTATATCCTGTCGCACAACGGAAGGCAAACATTATGAAAACTACAAGAAACGTTACACAACAAAACGGCATGTCTGACTCTCCTGATGACATGTGGCCTGTGGCTTTTAAGATAGCTACGGATAGCCTGCAGCTCTTATATTCTGCACAAAATTATGAAAAGCAGGACATAGGTGAAAGGATGGATGCTCCTGTTCTTCCAAACAGTAGGATGTGTCCAGAGCTGTCAGATGTGAACATTTGAGGGACATCACCACCAGTTATTGCATCTTTTTTTTTGTTATCATTTCCCTGAGCATGGCAGGCCTCTAGCGACAAGATTCCTGGAGTAAGTTCCAATCCAGCAGGTGAAGCTCTTTGTCACACAGACCTAAAGGAACCGGGCATGTATGCACCGATACATTGTCTTCCACAACGACAAAAAGCCTAAAATTTCAGAAAAGTGACAGCGATTCAAGCAGCACGACACCATGACAACCATCATCCAGTGACTCTACGAGCGGGCTACAATTACAACACATAGGAACTGCGAGTCCCTTGAGGCCCGCGCGCGCGACACATCACTAGTCTTTCCTCCTCCTCGACTCCGCACCGGACACATAACGCGAGGAGGAGGAGGAGCTGCACGGCACGCGGGGGCCGTCAGTGCTTTGGTCAGTGTAGGTGCGGATAGTCCCTGAGGTAGTCCTTCAACGCCACCGGCAACGGTTCCACAGTCCTGTAGGCAGACACTTCCAGAGGCTTGGCGCCGCGGTTCAGCGCGATACGGCACAGGTGCTGCAGCGAGGCCGGCTCGCGGTACAGCGGCCTCGTCAGCACGATGGGCAGGTCCCTGCGGCCGTGGCAGTCCATCCACACGCACTTCTGTCCCTTGGCCGTGCGGCTGAGCTGCACGTAGTGCTCCACCAACGACACCACGCACGGGAACCACGGCATGCACGGCGACAGCGCGTCCTCGCAGTCCAGACGGAACTGTCCGCGCCGGTAGTGGATGCGCACGCTGGTCGGGCCCCGCTCGGTCTGCACGCTGAGCGCGAAGAGGAACCGGTTGTCCGAGCTGTCGCGCACCAGGAACGTGCCCACGGGGCAGCCTCGCAGAAGGCGGCCGGCCTCCTCCCAGGACAGGCCCTCGTAGTAGTAGCCGCTGGTGCGTAGCGTCCGCAGGGCGTCCCGGACTCGGCTCAGGTCCGCCTCCAGGTCGCCTCCGGCGCCGCTTGGAACAGGCTGCTGGTGGCCGGAGGCCGGTGGTGGGGACGGAGGGGTTTCCATGCGGTGGTGGTGGTGGTGGTGTAGGTCTTCCTCCCGCCGGGGGCCGGGGGACGAGGCCCGTTCCTCCTGATCCCGCGTGGGTAAGGCGTTCGCGGGAGGAGGCGGGTCTTGCCGCAGCGGCGTCGACCAGCTGGGAGGAGGGGGCGACGGGGGCTTGGCGCTCCAGCCGCAGTTGCAGCAGCGGCAGCACGAGGAGGACGAAGGCGGTGGGGGCTGCTGGTGCTGGTGGTGGGCAGCAGCGGCGCAGATGGGGAAGGCCACGAGGAGCAGCGCCTGCTTGTCGGGCCCGCAGCCGGGGGGCGGGGGCGACCGCAGTTGGGCCGACCACATGCCGCCGCCTCCGGCCAGCGTCGCGGCGCACACGTCAGCACAGGGGTGGCAGCAGAGAGGGCCGCTGGTGCAGGAGGCGCAGGCGCACGACGTGGGCTCGGCTGTTGTCCGGCCGCCGACCACCATCTGCAATGACAAGAGGACGACGACCGTGTTAAGGAACGGTGAGCTCTTGCACAAAGGTCTCTGCTAGTCCACTAAGCTCTCCGCGCAATAGGCGTGAATGTCAATAGCAGATTTGTGTTCAACTTCTGACATCCCCGCAGGGACGATGTCCACTGCAATGACAACGCACATCCAGACACGTCCAGGAAAGGGCCCTGACGGGACATCATAGTCATGCTTGGCTCGAGGCGTGCCATTAAAGGCTCGAGACAAACATAGTTCCAGAAACAGTTACATTTGCCCTAGGAAAAAAATACTCTGAAACTACACGAAGCGCCATTTATCGTCACCAGGCATAAGTTTAGAAAGTGGAGTGGTGGTACAGGGCACAGAAGGGGACATGCAGGCAGCCGCGAAGTGAGCCTATAACATCGTAGTTTGTTTCCCAACCAATAGATTCTGTTCCACCATACGCGTGCCTCCCTGAGGGAGGCTTTACGCACAGAATCCGTCGCTGGGCACGTCACACGTATCGCACATCGAAAAAGTCCGGTTAAACGCCACAGTGGGGCGCTTTTAAGGTGTGACATGGCAGCCATGTCCCACCACCGATAAAAGTACAATGCACTCTCCAGACCGCAGGCGCGAACAGTCGATTTTTACGATCCACGCAGACCTCGGAGAAGCAGCTTACGCCGTGTTTCCCAGCGCCACACAATTCGAGCGACAGACTGACGGTAAGCAGCAGCCTTTTGTCTTCGCCTCGCACGCCCGCGAATCGTGATACTCGCGACGTCCAGAACGAAAGGAGCGGGGCTGGAGGGAGTGTCGGAGTCACGTGTGACCTCGTCGGTAGCAGTAGTGAGGCGAGCACGACACGACTGCATAACCCCGCAGTCACGAAGACGACGCCAAGTAAACCATCACCCTGCGGACGCCTAAACATTTGGAGCGTTAGCTCTAGCACTCGTATTACTCAAGGTCGCGTTAGTATAAAACGCAGGTTCACTCAAGTGGGTGGTACCATTCGTACACAGATTGTGGACCACCTAATTGGCGTAGAATGTTCGGAGTGGTATCAAAAAATTCAGCGCGTTCCGGAGCACAAGATTACTAGTCGAATTAAAGCGTAGCACATCATAAGGATTTGCACCGACGACCTTTGATTCCCCAAACCTTGACTTCTTGAAACTTCAAACTTCCATTACGGCCAAGCTAATTGACGCAGCTAACACTCGATGCTCATACGCTGCATCAGCGTCTTGCTCTTTTTTTGATAGCCTGCACACACACAGGCCCACCTGGTTTGTTAGAAAGTCAACAATAACCGCGTCAACTGTAACAAAAAATTGCTATTTATCTGTCTGTTGAAACTCTGCACAGTGTCTATAGAATGCCTAATTAATTTTTTTTTTTTGCAAGGGACGGCGCAAAGACAACAAGAGAAGCAAACGTTGACGACGACAGGCTGAATGAAAAAGCTTTGGCACAGCCGCGACGGGCATCCGGTGCTCGACTGAACAGGGAGCAGACTGCGCATGCGCCCCCGCGCCTGTCCAATTGCGGCAGCGCGTCCCGCAAGGCTGAAACATTCAGGTGCCGCAAACAACCTAAAGAAATTAAAGAAAACAAAATCCTTTCACTGACGAAGATTTGTCACTTTGTTTTGTCGTTGAACACACATCGGTCATTTCAGTCATCGCTCACATGATTGATGCATGACTCGACCAATTTAACTGTTGTCGTTACAGTTTAACTTGTAAATAGCTCGTCACATTCTCTCCTGAATATCCTCCTCACACATACGTCCCTCGCTCAAACTGGCGGCATTTTTTTTTTTTTTGCTGTCCGCCACTCTATACTTCCCAGATGAATCCTGGGCTTGTTACGGTAAACGAACTCTCGTGGCCTTGCACGTCCGCGTCCTCGGGGAGATATGACGTTCGCCACCCTGTACATCTAAAAAGCACCTGTCGACAGCACTCGCTCGCGGGAACCCGCGTACGTACACTCCACGTCCTGTCCGCCTGAGCGACGCAAATGAGACGCGAAAAGAGAAATAACACCGCAATAAATTCCGAGTCCCCGCTCGCACGCAGAGAGGGGGAGGGGGAGCGCCTAAAGCGTAACTCGACACAGCTGGTCCGTAATTTCGGGAAAACGATTCCGGTTCGCGACGACGCGCGTTGCAGTACCAGGAAGCACCCAGCTGAGAGTCGCCGGGTTTTCCGACACCAGGTGCGCGCGTGTCTGTGCGCGCGGATCTATAAAAAGCAGGCGCGCCGCTAACGGCGTCGGGCGCACCGCCAGCGGAATCGTGACGTCACGATCGGGACGCGCGGTCGTGCGTGTGAGTAGCCTTGGTCAAAAAAAAAGTCAAGGCGGAAAGCTGGGCTAGTTGGTGTGTCATCATTAATTGAAAGACTTGCACGTGTAACTAGGACACAGACATAAAAGAAGACAGGTCGAGCGCTGAAGATCAACTGAGGTTTTACTGCGACGGAAAGGTACAGTCTTTGTCAAAAGTAACCAGGCTGCACGTTTTTCTTCTCAGTCGTATATTAAAGCTATTGTGCCAGCCCTCAAGCTCTAAATCTCTGTATGGTATGAAAAACCCCTGTTCTTACCTTCAAATAACTTTTTGATCTTTAGGGAAGCCGTGAGGGCTCTGTTATACGAATGAGAAGAAAAACATGAAGCCTGGTTACTTTTGACAAAGACTGTACATACATAGAGGTACGGCTTTTGATGCCGCGTGTGTGCTTGGTAGTGGAGGCGCAAGGTTATCAAGCCGTTGATGTAACAAACGCTTGGGGGGGGGGGGGGGTTGTAGTAAGTGCGCTGTAGAGAGCCTTCATTTGAAATGGGAGAAGTTCAAAGTTTTTGTTGCTGTTTTCGTACATCGTGGTATTGCGATATCCAAATTGTTGACTGGAACTCCGCACGAGACATTTGTCGATACAGCCGAAGCAGCAAGGCTCGCTAATAGCGTACGTCCATGACGTCCTTCGCTTGCTGAACTCTGACAAGAAAGCCAAAACTACGAAAGACCACACACGAGTATACATAGATGGCGCCACGATCGGTTACGATGGTTGCGTGTGAGTGTAATGAATGCTTCGAGAGTCGTCGAGGCTCCAACTGCGGTCCGCTATAGCGGATTAGGGAACGGACGCAGCCAAAGCGGTTCAGCTAACGAGGTCCATTGACTACGTGAACCCCCGACGGGGGTTCGGCGGGGGGCATAGAATGAAAGAAAGGCAAGTGTGCGTGGGGGGGGGGGGGGGGGGGCGGAGAGAGGATACAAACTTCCTGAATACGCGCCTAACTGAACGCAAAGAAACTAACAACAAGTAAGAAGGCAAGGAGAAAATGCACGTTGTGAAGAGTAAACGCGTGAAATAAACAAAAACATTGCCGTCCAAACACCAAGGCACGAGAGAAGCTGCCTTTATCCGGCAAAAGCATTCGTCAGACATGCGCACTTTATGACTCGCGAGTGGTCGAAAGTATACACGTCGAAGTAATAGCACCTGATCAACATACGGGACTGAGAAGAGCACATTTTTTTCTTCTTCTAAAGAGTTCGTGATCAGTTCAAAGCCTTTTCAATTTCGATTCACGACCTTTGTGAGATGTCTTCAGGCCGTATGGCTTGCTCTTGAGGCGTTTAGTGAATGGAGGCATGCATTAAGGCACCCCTGAAGACCAAAAGACCTAGAAAGCTCATAACACGGCTTTTCCACGCCTTGCAGCGATTAAGACCTATACGGACCTGCTGCAAACGCTCTGCTGGGCGGCAGGAATGCAATCTATGCGGCCTGAAAACTTTTGGCTAAGGCTGTACCGGTGTTCCCCTTTATGTTACTCGCATCTGTACACTGGCATACTGGCAGCGCAGAGAGAAAGAAGAATCAGACCTTCGGCTGCTAAGATTTTTATTTCCAGCCATTCAGACTCTCCTCCTAAGCTCAATACGTTTGGATTCAGGCCGACAGACCGTGCACACTTCCGCTCGTGTGTGACGTTCGGGGGCCACAGCTATGTGGACACGCGCCAAATTTTAACGAGCCTTCAATGGGGAAAACTCGCAGGGGAGTATATACTCGTAGAAGGGCGCGACCTTCGAAGCACAGAGGGGGCGCGTGCATAAAGAATAAAAAGAAACAACAAGACAAGACAGGAGGCGCTGCGGTCGCCATCTACAAGGACCCAAGCGTTCAAGACGGCCCCGTTCGTTTATCGACACTGCGGCGGCCCGCAAACGCACGTCAAATGCGGACAGATCGATTGGGGTGAGCGGATCCCGTGACGCACGAACGAAGTGACAGACGCCACGAATGCGGCCGGCCTAACGAGTCCCATTGACTGCGTATACCAACGTTATATGCCCGGCCGGCACAAAAGGGGAGAGGGCGCTGGGGAGAAGGAGAACGGGACAATGCGCGATGCCTTTGAGTTAAGCGCCTGTAGTACACGAGGCCCAATACCCGACAGTATTCTTCCTGCGGTATGCGCGACTAAGACGTATGTGTGCCAAAAGAAGGACGACGTCGCTTTTGCGTTTTTTTTTTTGTCATTGTTTGTCTGGAAGAGAGGAACGAATCGGTTGTCATAGTTTGTGGAGGCATTCAGTCGTGGCATACGGACTGCCCGGTACAAGGATGACTGGCAAACAAACAAACAAATAAGGAGGGTCGTGCTTGCCGCGAAATGGCGAGACGAAAACGTGACCCACGAACACCGCTCTTCGAAGACCTTTCACGAAGAGAAAGGTGGAGAAACCGGCGTGATCGGAACGGCGGTCTTGGTGCAGCGCTACATATTCAGATTATACCACGCAAACAAGTTTTCACCAAGGAAATCCCCTACTTCGATCGCTACCTAACATTTGTCGATGCCCAGGGCAGATATGTCTTCGTTTCAACATTTACAACAAAAAAGCTTCGTGCATAGGCGAAACAAGGATGACACTGAGCTCTTCCCGTTAAAAACTTTTTTAGACAGTCTACAGACTGTCCATTAACTTCTGCCTACAGACAAATCTTTGAGAATCTATAGGCAATACAAATCCGATAGGTAGTCTATAAGCAATGTATAGATTTATGGCCATACACTTTTAGTAGACTTTTCACTCTTGACTGTCTATATACTGTGAATAGACAGAAGGAAATATCAATAGGAAAGCAATAAAGTATAAAAGAAGTCTATAGACTATAACAGTTGCGTCCATTAATTCGACCCGAGAAGGTCAGAGGTGCACTACATCAGTGTAAAATTACTTTTGATCTTGATTTCACGTTTTTCTCAGAACTTTAATCTGAAAGTTCCTTAGAAAACCTATTCATCTGCGCAAAAAGCCTGCCTCAAGTCAAGCTGGCGTATGCGAAATTCCTCGAAATTCCCCCCCCCCCCCCCCCTGCGTAAGACAAGTGCTCATTTCTACACGCGGGCAACAATCGAAGCTTCAAATGTCGCTGTCTACAATTTCACCGTCATCCATCATCATTCAAGTTGCTCCTATTAGAGGACAAAGGGCTCTCTCTACCAGCAACTTCCAACTTCTTCTGTTCTGTTCCAGCCGCGGCCACGTTATTCCCGGAAATTATCGAAACTTTTTAGACTTTATTCTAAGAAACTACCAAAACTTTAGAAGCACCAAACGCGCGTTATTAAGCCCGTGAGCTGGCAGCACTAGCGAAGAAGACAGAGCTTGGCAGAACTAACGAAGCCTAGTGAGGTCAGTTGGGCTGAAACTGACAAATTACTCATTGTATGCGCCGTAACATATTAGGTCGCATGTGTCTTCTATATCCGAGGCAAGGGGAGATAATACGCGAAGTCGGTTAAGAGGGATCTACTTATTGTACGCGCTGTAACATATTAGGTCGCATGTGTCTTCTATATCCGAGGCAAGGGGAGATAATACGCAAAGTCGGTTAAGAGGGATCCGGAACCCGAGGGAAATCGCCTATTCCGGTAGCGGAAGACGCATCACGTGACTCGATGTCACTGGCTCCGCCTACTCCGCGGACAGCGCAGGCCAAAAAAGAAAAAAAGCGAGAACATTTTCCCCTTCAAATTATGGCGACTGTCTGCTGCGTTTCTAGAAGTACAACCTTTGAGTGTGGCAACATTGCTAGTTTAGTTGTGTGTGTGTGTGTGTTTTTTTTTTCTAATAGTATGGGAGCACTTTTTCGTCAACAATCTTGTACCGTCCTCTCCTTTCGGCCTCGGGCCGTTGTGCTCCGTCGTCTGCCGTGTACATGCGAGCTGCTGACAGACGATCGGCAAGTCACTATTCACGTGACCTTTTTCTTCCGTGGTCTGGTGCGTAGTGTGCATTCCACTTTTGCTTTTTTTTTTCTTTATTACCGACTTGGCCGGAAAAACAAAACCCAACAATACAATGACATGAAAATAAAAGCACTGGTCAGTTTCTAGCATTCCACTTTTGCAACGAACAAGCGCAAGTTGTCAAAAAAGTGCTCTGCTAGGCAGTTTACACATCGGCACCGGACGATAAGTCTTCCCTTAAGCAGTGCACATCTGTAGCGGAGGTAGCAGGCGACAAATCTGCTGGGCAGTGCACATTGGTAGGGCCTGTATCAGACGATAAGTTGCGTGCCAGGCAGTCACACATCTGCAGCGCTCTTAGCAGACGATAAAACTTGCTCTAGGCAGTACACAACTTTCGCGGCAGTAGCAGACCGTCTGCTGAGCAGTAAACGTTGCTAGCGCTTGTATAGCAGACGATAGGTCGTTGCTAGGCTGGTGTACAAATTGGTAACGGCGGTGTCAGACGGTAATGCAGCAGCAAGACTTGTGCGCTCGGTGACAAGGAGGAACCTACCCGTTTTTCCTCGAACTGGTCTCCTTTAATTCTAGGAAGAAAAAAGCCAGCAACTCGCTTCTTCGGAGCCCACTTCAGAATCAAGCGCGGCTTTTAAACAACGCAGAAAAAAACAAAGAAGATTTCACGAAGCCGGAATTCGAGCAACGGCGCGCACACTCACCGGTAATCCGCCTCCCCTCGCTTTCACGGCGAAGCCGTCGTGGTCGTCACATTTCCTCTTCGCCGAGTCGGCCGCGGCCCGACATCGCCCGCCGGCCAATCCGCCGTAGTCCACAACGTAGCGCTCGAAGGCGACACCCGCACAAGGCATCCCGACGCGCACTCGGTAAATCGTATAAAGAAAAATAACTATACAAATTAATTAGAACGGAAGCCCATGAAGACGCCTATTAAGTCCTTTCTCAATAAAAAAAAAAAAAGAGATTATGACTAGTCCGCACTCCGCTCGTCTTCTGTCCCTAGCCGTTTCTTCGTCTGCGAACTGCAGTGCAGACGACACACATATCCAAAGCGGCGGGCCACTTCAGGAGCGCACACGAGCAGAAGGAAACAACGTCGGCGTTCTGCGCAGACGAGCGCGAAACTCGTCGTCTCGCCGCACGGTCCGTACGTCGAGTGAGCGAGGCGCTCCGATGATAATCTCCCCCTCCTCCTCACTTCCACCGAAAAGCGTTGCGCGCGTTGTCTGTGTGCGGTGTGCAGAGCGCGTCGTTCGACGGAAGCGCCGTCTAAAAGCTCGGGTGAGGAGGCGCGGGAGATAGAGAGAGAGGAGGCCTTTGTTTCGACAGCGTTGCGCTCTCTCCCACCAGTTCTCTTTCCGCAGAGCGATCCGGATTCTGTCTCTCTCTCTCGCTCGCTCTCTGATCTTTCGCTTCCAGGGAACACGCGTTCGCGCCTGAATTCTCCGTAATCCGGAGCAAAACGGTGCCATTGTTCGCGCCGAGAAGGAGGGTGATGGATCGTCGGCTGCCGCATATCTCTCCCTCAATCGCTCTGCAGCGCAAATAATTGCCAACGAGATGACGACAGGAGCAAAAAAAAAAGAAGCACCGTTAACTTCGCGCTCCGGCGAGATAGCTACACCTGCGCGTTTCGGCACCGGACGAAAATACCCAGAGGACTGCGTCAAAAGTTGACGCAGCCAAATAAGCTCCGACAAACAGGAGTGTCGTCTGCGTATGCAACAAGCTGTTATAATTAGCGTAGCAGACGACACCTGTACCACGAAGGTACATTGTTAAAACTTAGACCTCCACGAATGTCATCGGCGTGTAATAAGTTATTAAAACGTAGCATACGACACTGTTACCAAAAACGTTCGACACACAGTAGCGTCGTCTGAGTGCAATAAGTTATCACATTGTACCAGACGACTTCGCTCGCGACAGCTCCAGCGAGGCACTCTAGTTAAAAGCCTCATGAGTAAAAAACAACCCGAAGATAATACTCAAACAGATTAGCAGAAAAACTGGATGCGCGCCGATTGTCGTGCCAACTATGAACATCTACGAAACGCTCAGCCGCATATGACCCAGACGATGATCGACGCAGATAAACTGCCCCTATTGAGCACCGCGGACTTGTAAGTGCACACGCTGCGAAATGCTAATGAAACACGACACCAAGGAGGAAAAAAATAAATCACCGCCCTTGCATGCAGCCTGCCTAACAGTGTGCATATTACACAGCTACCCATTAAATCTCGAGTCGCGAGAAACAGAATTTAGACGCTAGAATACCGTGTAATAAACTGCATGATAGCGGGTTTAGTGTTTAAAGATCTAAGTACATTAATAGCACCAGAGTACGTTCGACGGAGCAGTCGAGTATGCATGAATTACACTAGCTCCACACTACGGCACACCGTGAACAGGCAAACGATTGCGTTCTATTGAGCGTGGGTGCTATCGTATGCCACATACTACGTCTGCTCTCTACCGGAAGTACGTCACGGAAGTCGGCCGGATTTCGAAGCAGTGTCACAACCGGTATGAGTAAAGCATCCTTGAAGACACCTGCAACCTCGCCAATCGCCTCACCAAGGTATCGTGACAACACCGACGCTTTCGGGGCGTAGGCCCTTAATGGCAGGCTCCTTCCGTAACACCATGAAACAGGGAAAAAATTTTAAAAACTTCATCGCAAAAATTACAGCCAATTCTTCGGCGCACTGAGTTCCCAGTCTGGTCACGAAACTCAGTTACTAACTCAGTCCCTGCTTGCAGCCGTTTTGAAGTAGTGACTAGCAGTTCACAACGACGCCTATGAGGCAAGAAAACGAACCCAAAATGGGCCTCTGGTCCGTCAGTTAGCCCTAACATCAGTCGTTCTCCTAACAGCAGGTGGCGCGTCAATTCGCGGGCTTCCAAAAATTCTAAATTAACTTGGTTGACAGTTTTTTCCTACGGGGAGTATCGCAAAGCAACGAGCATGACTGAAGGCCAATTCTGGCCGAGAACAGGGTCAGGTTCCGTTGTCAAGAAGGATGCGCGTTACGACCATCACGTAAGCGCGCGTTGAGATTACATTCAGCACAAAGAGACAAAGAAACGAAGGCGATAAGTCTAACAAGTGCCGTAGACGATGTCTGTCTGACGTAACGTTACAGAAGCACCGATTTTTATCTCATACGCTATACAAAAACCTCAGTGTCGCACGTTACCGTTCAGTTGATAGAAGGCTGCGTTCATAAAGAACACGAAGAAGCTCGAGATAACGTGATCCCGTATGACTTGGCGAATTAGCTGTCAATTAAATTAGCCAAATACAATTACAGTGTGAGGGCCGGGGGGGGGGGGGCGACATGAATTACGTGTTTAGGCGAAAGAACCATGGTAAGTAATGCAAAAAAAAAAAGCTTACGCATTGAACGGCACTCTTCGACCTTCATCTCGAAGGTGGCAGACGAAATACGCCGCATCATGACATATTGAAAAACAGACCCTCTACGGACACACCTAATGACAGACGGGAAAGACGAAATCATGAGATCAAAGCATATTGCTCGATAGTGATCGCCATTAGGAGGTACAGGTAGCAAAGGTGCTGAACGAGAGGCAACGGTGACCATGGGAAGATCCTGAAAGCCGCCCAACGCTGCTGAACACTGCTAAAATGTAGCAGACGAAATTATTTTCTTTCCTCTCGAGCAGACGACTTCCCAGAAAAGCCAGGGCTAAGTACTTACAGCGATGGAGGGGGGCAGACAACAATAGCAGACAATGCGTATTACCTGGGAGCCGCTCGGATTGCACTGAGATTAAATTCTACGCTTCAAAGAACGACCTCCAGGGTTCCCTGAGCTGGCTTCTTTTTATTTTTTTTTCCCCTCCTTTCTCACGTTTAAGATGTCGTTGGCTAACATAAAACTAACGATGTGAACTGCTCAAGGTGCGAAGACCTCTCTTTCCTCGTTTTAACGCTACAAGGACAAAGGTTAGGCAACAACTCCACCCAACGTGAGCGCGGCTACAGCGGCGCCGTTCTCAATTTTTTTTTAATTTTTTGTTTTGTTTTCGCTCCTGCTTTTTCTGACCGCTATCATTTGAGCTTTACGACGCACCATATACAGCAAGTAAAAACCGGACGCAAATCATAGAAAACACAGATTAGCGACCAGGTTTATGTGTGTGTATATATATATATATATAAAAGGTGCCAAGAAGGCACAACGGTCAACAATTAAGGCAGACGTACAAAGTATAGCTGTCCGTTAGCCAATTAGTCGCTATACATAAGACGGGAGAAGCCAATTTGTACAGCACAACAACGCTCTAATGAACACACACATATGGACACAAATTACACGTATGCTTCGCTAAATGCGTTCGTTAGGCCTACACGGTGCCGGCCTTATGTGTCTCCCATCTGCCGTGAGCGTTTCTAAGACAGCCACCAATCAGAATTTTTTCCAGTTCTAGGAAGACCTTGAAAGCACGAACTGATGGGCGAGTTGGTTATGCATGATTTGATTGAAACAGCGAAAGGCCGAAGGCCAAAGAAGAGAGCGGAAGAAAGGAGGAAACGGACAACACAGCGCTGAACTAACAACTGACATTTATTTGGCAAGCTGCGCGTATAAATACATTCAGGCACCGAAATAGAAAACAAGGTGCCTGAATTTTGGTGCCTGAATGTATTTATACGCGCAGCGTGCCAAATAAATGTCAGTTGTTAGTTCAGCGCTGTGTTGTCCGTTTCCTCCTTTCTTCCGCTCTCTTCTTTGGCCTTCCGCCTTGCGCTGTTTCAATCATATCATTAGGAAGACCTGTTCCAAGAATCCGTTGCGAGCCGCTCCGAGTCAAGTGCTAGCAGCACCTATCGTTCGAGTTTATCCGTTTCCTTTTAAGGGCTTCAAGTGGTCGAGATTCCGTTAACTTCTGGGAAGTCGAGACGACACGGAACGAAGTGTCACCATCCTGCAGTGGAATCCGCAAACGCACGACTCAATTCACGGCGACTCTTATTGCCCAGCTTGCATTCCACCCTATTCGTTCTTTTTTTTAGTCCTTGAGTTTGTTTTTTCCATTTTGTCGTATTAAAGTAACAGTCAATGTCAGCATCATCATCAGCCTGACTACGCCCACTGCAGGGCAAAGGCCTCTCCCATGTCTCTTCAATTAACATGCACGCCACCGTATCCCCGCAAACGTCTTAATCTCATCCGCACACCTAACTTTCTGCCACCCCCTGCCACGCTTGCCTTCTCTTGGAATCCACTCCGTTACCCTTAAGGACCAGCGGTTATCTTGCCTTCGCATTACATACCCTGCCCAAGCCCATTTCTTCTTGATTTCGACTAGGATGTCATTAACCCGCGTCTGTTCCCTCACCCACTCCGCCCGCTTCCAATCTGTTAGCGTTACACCTATCATTTTTTTTTTCCATGGCACACTGCGTTGTCCTTAATTTAAGCTGAACCCCTTTTTCGTTAGCCTCCATGTTATGACCCATAAGTGAGCAGTAACTTTACAGCGCCATATAGTATATAAAGGAAGCCAACAGCATCGGAACTGTGCGATGTCAGTGCACGTTAATGAACCCCCGGTGGTCGAAATTTCCGGAGCCCTTCACTACGGCGTCCTTCATAGCCTGAGTCGCTTTGGGACGTTAAAACCCAATAAACCAATACCAAGCCCCTCATTTCCCTTTCCTTGTTTGTTCACACAGCGCCATGCTCTACAAGTTATGGCTCAAGTGTCCAGGTGCCCGTAAAAGTGCTCCCTCATGTTGAAGAATATCTCGCGAATATGGCCGTCATCGTATCTAGGCAGGACCTTCGTCGACCGAAATGCCTACCTGAAACTGCCTTGATTTTCGCGAGATACGTTGTCCGATGTCCCGCACACATACGCTCACTTCTGCGTTGCAGACAAAAACAGGTCTCGGTGAAACTTCTAACAAGCTGCTCGGTTGTTCCTGGAACCTGAGAACACACACTGGGTGCTAAAAAGCCAGGACCATTGCTTCGTACGCGGTTTGTTCTTTTTTTTTTAATGGCACCACCCCTGACAGTGCGTCGCTCTGCTCGCTAGAGCTGCCGCGATAAAAAGGTGAGATCCGCATCTGGCGTCGGCGCGAGAGACGGCCGCATTTTTTCCTCGAAACCGAAAAATAATTGCTTCCCCACTTATAAAGGTACGAAATTCGAAAAGAAAAAGAAAAGATACGGCGAGAGATAATAAAAAGAAGGACTGCGTCGTTAAACTTCGCGCACATATGGCGAGATTCGTGCGATAAATAGGAAACTGTACAGACGAAGTCCTATTTTGAGGGAGGAAGAATACGAGGCGTCTCGTAACAACCCGGAGCGAAGAAAACAAACAAAAAGAAGAACGAAGCATATTCTCTTAAAATGGAGGAATATAATCCCGAGAATTCCAAAAAGCTGTCGCCGGCGTCGAGCGGACAGGCATCGCTTTAAAGTCAGTGTACTTTAAACACCCCCAGGTGGCCGAAATTATTCCGGAGCCCTCCACTACGGCACCTCTTTCTCTCTTATCTCACTCCCTCCTTTATCCCTTCCTTTACGGCGCGGTTCAGGTGTACGCCGAGGTATGCGAGACAGATACTGTGCCATTTCCTTCTTTCAATTCTCTTTCTTCTTCTTTGACCTCTGTCTCTATTTCTTCTTTCACTCCAACCTTCCTTCCTTCCCTTACGGCGCGGTTCAGGTGTCCACCGAGATATGCGAGACAGATACTGTGTCATTTCCTTCTTTCAAAACCAATTCTCTTTCTTCTTCTTTGACCTCTGTCTCTATTTCTTCTTTCACTCCAACCTTCCTTCCTTCCCTTACGGCGTGGTTCAGGTGTCCGCCGAGGTATGCGAGACAGATACTGTGCCATTTCCTTCTTTCAAAACCAATTCTCTTTCTTCTTCTTTGACCTCTGTCTCTATTTCTTCTTTCACTCCAACCTTCCTTCCTTCCCTTACGGCGCGGTTCAGGTGTCCACCGAGGTATGCGAGACAGATACTGTGCCATTTCCTTCTTTCAAAACCAATTCTCTTTCTTCTTCTTTGACCTCCGTCTCTATTTCTTCTTTCACTCCAACCTTCCTTCCTTCCCTTACGGCGCGGTTCAGGTGTCCACCGAGATATGCGAGACAGATGCTGTGCCATTTCCTTCTTTCAAAACCAATTCTCTTTCTTCTTCTTTGACCTCTGTCTCTATTTCTTCTTTCACTCCAACCTTCCTTCCTTCCCTTACGGCGTGGTTCAGGTGTCCGCCGAGGTATGCGAGACAGATACTGTGCCATTTCCTTCTTTCAAAACCAATTCTCTTTCTTCTTCTTTGACCTCTGTCTCTATTTCTTCTTTCACTCCAACCTTCCTTCCTTCCCTTATGGCGTGGTTCAGGTGTCCGCCGAGGTATGCGAGACAGATACTGTGCCATTTCCTTCTTTCAAAACCAATTCTCTTTCTTCTTCTTTGACCTCTGTCTCTATTTCTTCTTTCACTCCAACCTTCCTTCCTTCCCTTACGGCGCGGTTCAGGTGTCCACCGAGATATGCGAGACAGTTACTGCGCCATTTCCTTTTCTCACAACCAATTTTCTTCTTCTTTCTTCAAAGTGACCAATCAATCACTGCCAAGACTCTGACCGCAAGTACCCGACCCCTCTCAAAGGGCTGGCGAAAGCAGATGAACGTCTTCTGCAAAGACTCTTCACTAGTACACTACTCTGCCGGGTAGTACTCAAACATTTCCACCCTTCCTTTTCTGGCCTCTGCTCATATTGTACGGTGGGGGCTGACACCTACCATATGGTGTGTGCATGCCAGAGCAATCTGAACATTTAACTGCTCTTCACCACCACCCCGAACGAAAGGTCTGCGCCGAACGACTCCTCCAAGGAGCTCTAAAACAAGGTGAAACCGGTGGGCTCGTCATTGCCTCCAACCTAGGCAACTTCTCCGGCAACCGCATACATTTATTCTAGATAAAAGCAGAAAAAAAAGAACAATGAAAAGCGCGCACCTGACCTCTTTAAGTTAGAAGCGCTGCATGAGACTAACAATGTACCGATTTCGCAAGCGCCTGTTACGCGACCGCAGTGATTGAAAATGAGACGAAACGCCGGCAGTCTGGCGTGAAAACGGGGCCTCTCGGAACAAGGCTTGGTCGGGTGTTTAAAGAAGAAAAAAATATAAACAAAAGGACGTCGTTTCGCGGACGTGAAGGTCAAACTAACTTCCCGGAAAGACGAAAGAGTACCTGGCGCTGTTTCGTGCTGGGCTGTTCCTTGCAAGGACCTCCCCTTTTCTTTTTCTCTGCGTTTTTTTAGTGCAAGACTGCGCAAGCCTTCCTCCTCTAAATAACCTCTCCTCCGACCTTCACTGTAAACACGAATACTCTTATATGGCTGTAAAAAGGGGAGTAATAACCGCTCGTCCGACCTTCACTGTAAACACGAATACTCTTATATGGGTGTAAAAAGGGGAGTAATAACCTCTCCTCCGACCTACACTCTAAACACGAATACTCTTATATGGGTGTAAAAAGGGGAGTAATAACCGCTCCTCCGACCTACACTCTAAACACGAATACTCTTACATGGGTGTAAAAAGGGGAGTAATAACCGCTCCTCCGACCTATACTCTAAAACACGAATACTCTTACATGGGTGTAAAAAGGGGAGTAATAACCTCTCCTCCGACCTACACTCTAAACACGAATACTCTTATATGGGTGTAAAAAGGGGAGTAATAACCGCTCCTCCGACCTACACTCTAAACACGAATGCTCTTACATGGGTGTAAAAAGGGGAGTAATAACCGCTCCTCCGACCTACACTCTAAACACGAATACTCTTATATGGGTGTAAAAAGGGGAGTAATAACCGCTCCTCCGACCTACACTCTAAACACGAATACTCTTATATGGGTGTAAAAAGGGGAGTAATAACCGCTCCTCCGACCTACACTCTAAACACGAATGCTCTTACACGGGTGTAAAAAGGGGAGTAATAACCGCTCCTCCGACCTACAGTATAAACACGAATACTCTTATAAGGGAGTAAAAAGGGGAGTAGGCTGTCCCTTAGTGCAGTCCCTTTTATGTTACCTGTACTTTAGCACACTCCCTTTTATAACACGCACGTACACAACACCTCTTCCAGCCGAACGCGCCGTGATACGAGCTTTGTGTCCTTCTGACCGCTTGAAAGCACTCGTAAGGGTGAGCTGGAGCCAAGAATTCTTGCTCCTTCATTTTTTGTTTCGTATCGAGACGCACAGGAAAAGAAGAAAGCAATAAGACGGCAAGAAAGGCGGAGCGCAAGATTTAAAAAAAAAACGAACAGGAAGGAAAGATGAACAGAACAAAGGAATGAATGAAAGAAGGGTAGAACGAAAGACAGGAGGAATGAAAACAAGAAGGGATGAAATAAAGGGGAATGAAAAATGTAATTAAAGAAAGGGTGAAGGAAAGAAAATGGAGAGAGGGAGACGGAGAATGGCGGAAAGAAGGTAATAGGGAGAGAGAGAGAGAGAGAGAGAGAGAGAGAGGGGGGGGGGGGGGGGGGGCAAACAAACGCGAACAAGACGCGATTGCAGCCTCTCAACGCTCCTCGCGAGAGCTCGGCTAACTGTTACGCAGGCGCCTTTCCGGAGAAATGCGAACGGGGCCAGCGCGCAAAGTGCGACATTACGTGGAAACCAGCGCTGATAGGAAAGCAAAAAGAGAGAGCCTCGAGCTCTTTACTACAGCGCTGAGGGCGTATTACAGCGTTGGCGATGCTTGCGTTACTTTCCAGAGAAACGGCGCGAGATCTCCGGCGAGAAAGCCCGAGAGACGGTGAAGCAAAAAAGGTTAGCAGCAGACGAAACCCGTGCCTGCAGACGACGACCGGGATGACAAAGATGGCGGCGGCGGTTACGGAAGAGCAGACGACAGTCCCTGGAAAGGCGAAAACGGGCCTTTGAACTTCGACTTCGCCAGTCTGGAAACACTAACGTGTGAATAAAATAAAGATGCACAAATCTCAGCGACTTATGCGGTGGATGGATGATAATAGCCTTACCCTTTGTATCGGACGGCAGCTTACGCCACCTGGCCTATAATTTCCCCCTGGTTAATTTTCTCCCCCTATTTCGCTTTTAAAACGTCTCGTTTGATTGTCTCAGTCTGAAGAAGACTGAGTTGCCTAACCCCGCGTATTGCGAAAGTCGAGTTCACAATCCGACCATATCCCTTCGGCCAGCTTTTGAAAGCTTAAAACGAAAGAACGATATAACACGCTTGCGTCGGCAAAAGAAATTTGGCTTAATCGATCCGGCTGTGTAAGAAACAATACGCTTAAAACCGAACAGCCCCGATCAGTTCTCTTTTAGAGCCACAGGTAGCGCGATAGTCGCAGACGTCTCAATTCTAGAGCACAGAGCGAGACCAATTTCGAAGCCCTGAACCTGTGGTGGAGATGCGTAAATTGCTTCACCTTCCGAAACATCAGAAGAAGCTTAAAACGGTTATAGTGGTATTTATAACGAGAGCTGCTAACCTCCGAAAGCCTTCGGCTGGGTTTCGGCTCGTTATTTTTATTTTACATGAGCAGCTCACGATATCCGCAAAGTAAGAACGTTTCAGACAGGAAAAGATACTGCACTACAATAATTCACGTGTTGGACAGCGTGATGTCCCCAGAGTAAGCAACAAGTCCAATCTTTTGCGTTTTATCAATACCTATATACCGGGCTTGACTGGACGGTGCAGCACTGACGTGTGGAAATACTAAAGCATCTGCAGCCTCAAACGACACTCGAGTAAGTGTACTCCTCATTAGACAATAGCTCAAACGCGAGGGACCTTCGTAGAACCAAAAAAAAAAAAAAGTAACGGAGCCATGCGCTCAAGCCAGAACATTAAACGAGCGTTTTTTTTTTGTTTTTTTTTTTTGCACAGACGAGCTGACTGCGGCGCGCGCCGCCTACAATTTCGTTCTTCGCCAAAATTTTCCGGCGAAGGACGATTACGACGCTTAGAACAATGGCAGAACCGAGAGGAGACTAGTTAAAACTTGGTCCCCCGTTGAGCTGTATATAGTTAGCGAGAAAAGAGAAAATGAGCCGTAACTACTACACTCTGCGTGAACAGCTCAAAAGAGCACCGCCCATGGTCCGATACAACTCAAGAGCGAAGCGGCTTTTCCCCGACAAAGGTCCCCCTTCCAGTCAATGGCGTCGGCCGATACACATCACACTGCTAGCGTGACAATACAGGGAGTGGCAGATGAAAGGAGATAGTACCCTCCCTGCATTGTCACGCTAGCAGGTTCATGAGAATCGACCGACGTCATTGGCTTTGTCGGGGAAAAGCCGCTTCGCTCTTGAGTTGTGTACGGCTATAGGAATTTAGGCGGTGTTAGTCAAACGCGCTCTAACTTGGAAGGAAGTTGGAAGAAGGCGCCGGAGGATGCTATCGACCTACAAGCAACGCCCGGATTGAAGGGAGAGTCGTCGCTACAATGCGGCCACCTCAGGATGACACGCCTGGAATCGTGCAAAGATGGAGAGAAGCAACCGTAACTAAACAACAACGGGGGGGCATAGGGTAAGTGGCGCAACCTGCTGACCCGAAATAAGAGTGTAAAGCCAGCGGCCGCGGCGGTCGAATTTCGACGGAGGCGAAATGCTAGAGGCCCGGGTACAGTGCGGTGTCAGCGCACGTTAATGAACCCCAGGTGGTCGGAATTTTCATGTGTTTCATGTATGTCTTGGACTTTGTTTCTTATTTATATACTCATCGTACATTTATGATGCAAATTTTTGTCAAGCGCTTTTGTCTTTATTGCTGAGTGTGTATGTATTTTCATGTGTATGTTCTTCCGTATGTATTTTCCTCTGCATAACGCTTACTTTTGTGCCTACTTTTCTTTGTTTTTTTTTCTCCATATCAACAATACTATTTTGTACCGGCCCGCCGGACTTCTGTAATTTTTATGTTTGTTTGGCATGTAGTAGGGGGCTGAGGCCCCGTCAGGCAACATTGTGCCTTTAGCCTCAGCCCCTTCTTAGGCAAATGTCTAAGCAACAAATAAAAAGAAAGAAAGAATTTCCGGAGCCCTTCACCACGGCGTCCCTCATAGCCTGAGTCGCTTTGGGACGTTAAACTTCCACAAACCATGAAAGGGTAAAGCCATTATCATACATACATACATACATACATACATACATACATACATACATACATACATACATACATACATACATACATACATACATACATACATACACAAGGTTACTGGAATAAACAAAAAAGCGGGGGGAAGGGGGGGGGGGGGGGCAACACGATAGTGATGAGGGACGGGAAGGAGTGTTCGCGCGGTGGGGGACACACACGCAGACGAGACCGAAGAAAAGGGAGCATCTTCGCAAAACAAAACGAATAGACAGATGACGACACTGACGCTTGCTCGAAGCTACGCTCTCCATGAGAGGGGGCGTACCGATTTGGGCAGGGGGGCAAGAAAGAAAGCTCAGCGCAGAGATGGAGACTCATCGAGGACGGCGGAACGGACGACGGCGCGCGCACGTTGGGGCGGCAGATCCGGAGCGCCTCGAAAAGCAGGGGGTGTGCACGACAGGAGGGGGTTACAGCAGGGGGGGGGGGGGGGTGGGGGAGAGGAGGGGGGAGAGGCGGGTTTGATGGGGGGGGGGGGGGAAGGGAGCCGCTCAGCGACTTCCTCCTCGGCTAGCCGCCGGTCGTAGCCGTTGCCTCCTCGGCCCGCCAATCTGTTTTCCTGGAAGAGCGATTAGCGGCGTTGGAGCGCGCCCCCGCGCTTCTCGGGACTACTACGACGAAACGGCCGCGACGAACCGACGACCACGCTCGCTCTCTCCTCCTCCTCTCCGAAACTCTCCTCCGCGGGTTCCCTGAAAGCCCAGCGGGAGAGTCGCTTCAGGGGGGGGGGGCACTGGGATACGGACAGCGGAGAGCTAAAGGCAAGGGAGACAGATAAAGAAAGCAAAGGACTCGTTATGTAGCACGTAGTGACAGAGCGCGCCGCGATTCACCGCCCCAGAAACGCAAGACAAGATCTGCGCGCGTTTCTTTCTAACCCTCCCCCCGCCCCCCTCCCCGCTACTATCTCCGCAGCCTCTCCCTCGCAATGCGCTCAAGCCTTCTCGCGGCTCTCCGTAGGCATGCCGGCTCGACTCAAATGCAGAGACTGTGGGAAGGCTGTCCTGGAAGTCGTGGCGCCGTGCTTTCTCCCTTCGGGTCCGCTGCCAGGGGGGTGTTTCGGGCGAGAGCGGCGTCATCGGGAGGAACGGCAGCATTCGGAATGCCCGCCTGACCCTTCATTATTTTCTCTGTTCTTCATTGCGGCGCGTTCTGGTAGAAAGTGAAGATGCTGAGAAGGCACTCTAGCCTAAAGCCCCTCCAACTCTACCCTCCCATCCCACTACTAGAAGGCCCGGCGGCGGTCAACTTATCGTCCTTCCACGGCTTCCTCGAGTGGTTCTACGAAACACGAAATAAAAAAGAGAAGAAGTGGAGGGCGCGAGGCGATTGCGGCATTCGCCGAAACGATGCGAAAGGGGTCTTCGCGATTGAGTCCACTTTGGTTGGCGCAAAAACCGCCCGGTTGTGAGCTCCGCTTAGTTGGCTGACGCAAAGCCTTTCGGCAAACTCGACCGACCCGTCGGCCGCGCTCGCCTGTTCAATGTATACTCCATCGCGCTTTCTCGGTTCGACGCTTTACGTTCAGGCGTCCCAAAAAGCGGCGAAAAATTGGTTTCGGTTCGTGACGAAAGCGCCGCGCAAAGGACAAGGCGACAGAAAAAGAAACAATAGAGTACAAGTGCTGATCTCGCAACAGGAACGTTTCAAAGAGCGCGGAACTCTATTCTTTCTGTATTTCACTCCCTGAAACGGAAGTGTAATCAACCGTTATCACACTGGCCATGACTCGGTGGCCATTGTAAGTGCGAAGGCCCTACACCAGACTATATCAAACCCGAGCAAGAACATCGGGTAAGTTCGGCGGAGATCGGAGTAACTCGGGTACGTTCGGAGCAGCGTCGCGCCAAATGTAGCCAATGGGAGGAGGGCGTCGCGCCAGCTATCGCCGAGTGGAGAGAGCGTGTAAAGATGAGCGGGAAACGCGGTTGCGTGCACATCTATGCCAGAAAGAAGAGGCCAAAAATGAGCGCATGCTTTCGCCAGTCTACTCAGTTTAACTACCTTATAAGTTATAACCTTACCACTTTCTTTTTATCTCATTGTTTCCTTTTTCCTACCGACGTTGCTAGTTAATGACGTCCCCGCGAGACGTAGGTCCTGTGACAATGACCGAGGACTACTCCATATAGTTTTACTTCCGAGTGAAAATCGATTGTCTGCCTTTCTATAAGTAGCTGTTAGTTGATGCTTGTTCGGCAGCAAAAGACGAATGTGCTGACGAGGATTCGATTCAAGACTCGTGACGTCATCACCCGAAAGGACTTCGTGATCACCGTTTGAAAGTGAACGGTGGTGTAGCCTAGCATCAGAGATCCGCGTTGAAAAAGGCCGCTGCAGTGCGCCGCTAAAAAGGTCAGTAATAAAGATATGTGCATTTCATTTTTGGTCTTCTATGGCATATAAAAAGCCCCGATTTCACTGATGGCGGTCTCTATGTCTTTAAAATGCCACATCATATCATACAGGCCAACCTATATTGGACCTCACGGAGTGCCCCTTTAAATCAACCGTCAAGAGGGACGAAGGTATACACGAGGGGCAAACATTTCGACACCTCAGAGGCCGAAGATAAGAAAGCGATAAGCAATGTATCAAGAGAGCAAAGTGAGGCTGCTGCCAGCGAGGTTCACTTCCTCGTCGCTCGAGCGCGCGCTCCAAAAACAGCGCCGACTGCAGCGTCACCTTTCCCAAAGTACACACTCGGCAACGATTGGGCAACGCCAGGAGACGAAAAAAAACTTTAAAAAAGCGCGCAAGCGCTAGCAAACACCTTTCGCAAGTGTAAGCACGCGCGGCCAGCCAACCCAGAGATAGAAGGAGCCGGAATCTACGCCGCGAACGAGCACGCCCACAGAGACTATAGGAGGTATTCAAGTTACGTCACAGGCGCCATTTTGATGTTCCAACGCCCAGTTTCAGTGATTTAGTCCAGAGGGGGGGGGGGGGGGGGGGGGGGGGAGATAAGCCCGATTATACACGCGCCGTAGCCTTCGTCGTGGTATTGCTTGAGTGAATACTTCCTGATGCAAGTCAAGACAAAAGCGACTTTTCCTCGTCAAAAGACCGACCCCATTCCGGCCGAAGGCGTCGGCCGAATCTCATGAACCTGTCTGCGTGACAGTACAGGGAGTGGCAGATAAAAGGGGGCTGTCCCCTCCCTGCATTGCCAGGGATAGTATCGCTGCTGTATTGTCAGGCGACTCATGTTAGCAAGTTCATAAGAATCGGCCGACGCTATTGGCTGGAACGGGGTCTCTGGCGTGGGAAAGCCGATTTTTCCTTCACTTGTACCTGACTTTAGCACGGTCGACAAAAGAGTTCTTTCCGCGCGATTCGATGGCATCTCTGCTTGCCAACGACTTTTCTCGTGGGAATAAGATGTATGCGGTTGCGCGTATGAACGTACAGCGATGTCTCCGATTTAGTGTTCCCTGTTACCAGGCTGCGGAATTCGGTTCAACTGGTCACCGATACAGCGGGCAGTTATGTAGGTCTTTCATAGTCTTCTTGATGCGCAAATCTCTCCCAAAAGATGGTGGCACCTACGGCACAAGCATTACAGTGCTATTAAAAGAAAAAAAAATCTAGAGTAATAAACAAGTAACGGAATAGTTAACTCACATTCGAGCGCGCCGCTCGGGCAAGTGCGGCTCCGGCAGTTTTGATTGACGTCCCCAAGAGGGAAAAAAATGTATAGATAAAAACGCCACGCACTTTACTCACTCACCGCGCCGCCAGCGCCATCTGTCGAGCGGCTCCTAACACGCCCTCCCGCCCCCGCCAGCACCTGTTCACCGTAGAAGGCGCGCGCGCGAGACGTTTGTAAACACGCCGTTATCGTGCGCGCATGCGAGAGTTTACGAATAGCCAGCGGTCGACGACGACGCATTCGTCGGGAAAGGAGCTAGGCAAAATAAAAAAAAAAAAAGTAGGCCGACTATGGACGTAGCAACGGCGGGAAGAGGATAGAGCTCAACGGACCCAGCGGACGCGCGACCGACCGGCCGAGAGCGCCAAACGCAAGATCCACATAGTGGCGTGCGACTTCGCCGACGAGAAAAAAAAAAGAATAAAAAGAGAGAACGAATACATCCTAGATAAAGAAGCTTCTTTTTTTTCTTTCTTGCTTTTCGTTTCTTCTGTAACGCTTTTCGGGCGCGCTTCTCAGAAACGCAGCTGGTGCTTGAAGCTTTCCTCCCATGCGTTGTGCGTCTCCGAACAGACGCGTTCGCGCTGAGATCGCGCATGGAGTGCGCTGAAAAAAAAAAAAAAGAAAACATCCACAATACCGACGGCGAAGAGAAATGCGCAGAAAGCGGCAAACGACGGTTTTCTTGATGGAATCCTGCAGATTCAGCGATCCGAAAAGAAAAAAAAAAATGACGAGCTGAATATGTTCAAGCTACAACACCCAACGGAAAACGCTCGCCGAAAGCCACACAACCAAACTGAACAAAAAAAGAAAAGCTTTATGTTTTTGTTCTAGTTCCTGTTGACGTCGCCGAATGACCCCGATCAAGTCCTCGGCGCCAAAAGCTTCCGGAGTAGCTTCTCAAGATGGCCACGCGCCGTGACAGGTACCGGAATGATTTACGAGCTTCTTAGCGCGAGCAATGAAAACAGATCAAAAACAACAAAAAAATAAGTGTAGATCCACAAACAGACCTTCCTTCACGGCTACGCGATACGTTTGTTTAGTCTCCTACGTTGCGGGCAGCGCTTCCCGGCAATGTTTTTTTTTTGTTGTGTTGTTGTAATGCAAACCTCCCCGGCTTTCCGTTACGCTCCCTTTTCTTGCGTTTTACGTATGCAAAGAAAAACTTCCAAGCATTGTTATCGTTACTAAAACAGGAGATGGTCCCTGCGCACTGGGAGGTCGCTTCTGGCAAAATTTTTGTAGCAACGGGTGCTGATTCTGCTCGTGTTGAGAAATGACTGTAGACAAAAATGGAAGGAACGACTTGAAAAAAAAAATCACGAAATTAAAGATGCTCTTAGAAAGCTACGCCACCTTCCAAGAAGGACGGATTTGTTTAGTGGAAAAGCGTCTTGCCTTACTGGAACTTTTTTTTTTTCGGGCTCGATCAAAAAAAAAAAAAAAAACTCTACATTGCATCGCCCCCTGTGTAACGCGGAGGTCAATGGAATGAAACGGAACGTCCGGAAAGACAAAAAAAAAAATGGCAGAGGCTTAACTTGGTTAAGCCTGGAGAATGCGAAGCATCAACGTGTCGCGTAATTTGGAGGCGCACAACCACAGCGACGGCGCGAGGTGGGCCCCCGTTTCTCCACTGTCGTGACGTCATCGTGTCACGTGGTGTGACGTCATGTATCACGTGATTTGGAGGCGCACAACCACAGCGACGGCGCGAGGTGGGCCCCCGTTTCTCCACTGCCGTGACGTCATCGTGTCACGTGGTGTGGCATCATCGTGTCACGTGATTTGGAGGCGCATAACCGCGGTGAAGGGCTGAAGTGGTAGCTAAAGTAGTATGCTTCGCATAAAAAATTGCGAGGCCACTTTGGCAGCTAAAGTGTTGAGAGGCGCAAGCCGAGGCACTATGCCTTGACGACTTCCGGTGGATGTGACGTCACACCGTTCCCGTGGCTATATCGATACCCAAATTATACACCTTTCGGGAGTCTTAAGTGTTAATTACGCTTCATTACACATTTTTCCATCTAATTTGACACAAATCCGGCGTTTATCCGACCATTTCTGTGACAATTTTCACTATGCCGCGACGACTTCCGGTGGATGTGACGTCACACCGTTCCCGTGGCTACATCGGCGTCCGCGTTATTTCGACGCGATTTTGACATTTTCTACTCTAATGAATTAACTAATTATTCTAGTCATCAAACGTGGCTTCTAGGTTCATTTTTTTTCTCCTCTATCTGAAGCAACCATTCGTTTTCTCCTATCTTTTTTAGTTCCCGAGTTAACATGCTGCCAAAGGTGTGACACCCTCTGCTAACAGACGACAGTATGAGCCATTAAAGGCTGTCGCCTTAAAAGCAAAAATGCATCACTTACAAGAACGCATTCGGAGTCGACATACCCTCCTCCAGAGAATGCCTACCGATGGATTTCGGTTCAGGAAGCCCGCATAAGCACGGACTCCCGCTCTCACGCCTGATTCGGCGGCGCATCCGGAAAAGGTGGGCGCGATCCGGATCTGCAGGTTTCTCCGGCGGAGCAGGCATTTGCATGCACTGCGAGTAGCCAAGGATTAGAAACAAAAATAAGGGACTCAAAGCCGGTCTGTGCCGTGCTTTCCTCCACGTAAGGAGGAGGGTTTCTCTCCATCCCGGAACTGTCGTCTTTACGCGCCCAGACTGGGTGCAGCATTGCAGCCCATTGCTCATAGAAAAAAAAGAAAATGGAAACCTTGCTGTGCTTAACCCGGGCATACACGAATATTTAATCTCCAGTCAATAAATGTTTTGCTACTGCTACTACAGTCCACACACACACACACACACACACACACACACACACACACACACACACACACACACACACACACACACACACACACACACACACACACACACACACACACACACACACACACAGTTGGTTTATGGGGTTTAAAGTCACAAAGCGACTAGGCTATGAGGGACGCTGTAGTGAAGGGCTTCGGAAATTTCGACCACATTGTCTGAGTCGCTTTGGGACCTTAAACCATATAAGCCAACCATATATATATATATATATAGAAGAAGGGGTCACAACCTTGCAATTATCTTAATTTAATACCGACAGTTTCGGACGGAGGACCGTCCTTCCTCAGGTATATATATATATATATATATATATATATATATATATATATATATATATATATATATATATATATATATATATATATATATATATATATATATATACATATATGTCGCCCTCAATAAGCCACCGTCACCTTCTCTGTTGTGTGAGGAAAATTATAAGTAAAAAAATTATTACTTGGTCCTTATCATAACCGAGAAAACTATTAGCCACGAAGGAATGATTCATAATGCCAAGTTATCATTAGAAACACTTATTAATCCCAAAGAGGGTTATTGCTCAGAGTGGTTATTACGTTTCAATTTATAAACGCTCGATTTGAGGGAACTTGTATTCCACCGACTTTACTAAGCTCGTGTTCTGCGCCGCGGTTCGAATAAACAAAAAACACACAAAAGCGAAGAAATGAACAGGAAAAAGAAATTGCATGAGCAGGAAAAAGAATTCTGGATGGCTGCGTTTCGGAAAGAAATGCATGCATACATACATATACACATACGTACGTACAGCCTTTGTCAAAAGTAACCAGGCTGCATGGTTTGCTTCTAGCTGGTACAGTGGAGCCCCTGTGGCTTTCCTAAAGAGCAGAAGATGTTGGAAGGTAAGAAGACCCCCGGTCCTTACCTTTAACGACTATTTCAGCTTGAGGGAAGCTGTTAGGTCTCCACTGTACAAGCTAGAAGCGAACCATGCAGCCTGGTTACTTTTGACAAAGGCTGTACGTACGTAGCTAGCAGCGAGCGCCTATTCTCGATTTTGGCAAACCGCAGGGAAATAATATATTTCGAATTCCGCGCAAGCAGATTCTTCTGCGTTATTACATACAAAAGCTCAAAGCGAGGTTCAACAACTCGAAAAAGAACGCATACCGCAGTTCTAAGCAGACAAAAGCAAAATCGGGTAAGAGTTGACGGCAGCGCGAGCAAAAAAATATATGCAGATATCTATCAATGACGACAATTGCTCTGCCGTAATGACAATACCGGTTAAAGTGTGCGCGAAGGGCATAGAACGAAAGCGACAAAGACAAACCAAAAAAGCAAACGTGATACGTTGCGATATGGGCGCGCTTTAAGCAACTGTAAACAGCTCCTGGAATGAGATGTAACAGCATGGGGGCAACACCCTGGATATATGGAGGTTGTCGCAACTACGCTGTCAGCGATGCTGGCAGGCGGAAATTTCTATTGTAGCGGATGATATAGCCGATGGACAGATGAAAGACGAAAGAGGGGGAAGAAAGTACCGTTCCACTTTCGTATTAGCTACGGGCACTTGGGGTTGAAGTACGGCGTTCAACATTACATTTGTCTGTGATATGCACTGAGGTTGCGGACTCGATTCCTGGTTGGGCAGCAGCTTTCATGGTTGAACACAGTCCGGAGTCTTTCGTGTAATCACGGCGCGCCTTAGATTATGGGTATAGTTATTGTAACATCATCTGCTGCACATCAATCATCATCATCGTCGCGAGCTCAGTTCTGTCCGCTGCAAAATAAATTTAACTTCCAATAATTTCGAATCAGCAATGTCGACGCAGACACGAAATTTCCGGATTGAAGGCGGGCCAGTTAAACATGGCGGCGCCCATAGCGAGCACGTTCTGAAGTCGTCTGATAGGGGCGGCGATCTGATTAAACATGGCGGCGCCCAAAGCTCGCATGTTCTGAAGTCGTCTGATCCAACGCTTATAGGTATACTTCTATAAACATTAGTCTGATCGGCGCACATGGCGAGCACCGTTTGGAGTCGTCTGATCCAACGGTTTACAGATATACTTCTATAAACGTTGGTCTGATCGGGGCGGCAGTCCTACTAAATATGGCGGCGCACAGATCGAGCACATTCTGAAGTCGTCTGATTGGGGCGCCGGTATGACTAAACATGGCGGCACCCAAACCGAGCATTGTCTGGAGTCGTCTGATCGGGGCGGCGGTATGATTAAACATGGCGGCACCCAAACCGAGCATTGTCTGGAGTCGTCTGATCGGGTCGGCGGTCTGATTAAACATGGCGGCGCCCATAGCGAGGTCATTCTGAAGTCGTCTGATCGGGGCGGCGGTCTGATTAAACATGGCGGCGCCCATAGCGAGCACGTTCTGGAGTCGTCTGATCTAGGACGCGGTCTGATTAAACAGCGACAAAAGCAGCGAGCACCTGTTGAAGTCGTCTGTCAAGGCTTAATGGCAACTAAAGCTGTTCGACTGCTTTTCGTTTCTTTCCTTTCTTAATTAACCTTCCGAGCTTCGATTCGCTCCCGCGGACTTCGCGCGCTGGCAGTTAATTAATATTCGTCTGCTTTCCTTTCCTCCGCGTGTATGAGTCGCCTCGCGGAATGGAGTTACAGAAAGAGCAGGTAATTACCGAAGCTAACGCGCTGCGTACATCGAACGTCTGCCGCCATTTTCGGCATGCTCGTGAAGCTCGATGTTCGTCACATTCCGTAATTCTCAGAACTTCGAAAAGCTAGCTGCCGCAGTGGACGAGCACCGCGACCGCCGCGCGCGTCTAATTAGCTGCACGAAATAATTAAGGATAAATGCAATGGGCGCGCACACTGCACTGAAGGAAGAGGGCAAGAACACAATACAGAATCCGTGTTGAATCTGGAAAATAAATGCGTGCATCGATAATGACCGACGTGCCGGAACGACAGTCTGCCGTTTTAATTACTTCCCCGAAAAGATAAAAAAATAAAGAATGTTCATCTTTAAAAATATTACAAATGTTTAACGTACAGTTTTTGCCAAAGGTAACCGGACACGGGTGGTCTGTTTCTTAGCCGCGTAGCGAAGCACTTACGGAAACCGTCAAGCTATAAACCTGTGTAAAGTAAGGTGAGCCCTTTTCCTCACGTTTTGACACGTTTTGGTCTTTACGAATGCCGTAACGGCTCCGTTATACAGCGGAAAAGCAAGAACCTGTTGCTCGGTTACCTTTGACATCCTGCGGACATTCAAGACGTCCACAAGATATCCCAAGGGAGGTTCGGTGCCCGCTGGAATCTGAAGCATGCATTTCGGATGTTGATGATATTGGTGTTTCGTACTGCAGAGATCGTGCCTTCTTTCTATTACGCCGTCAAACATCTATTTCTGACACGATGATAGTGATAATATCTGCTATTCCATTTGTATCGGGTAGGTGTAGGACTACGCCAGAGCCGGGAACCTATGTCGCTTCAACCGCCGTCAGTACCACATGTGATACAGTTAAAGCTCGACTTAACGAAGCGAAGAGAAGCCGCCACGAATAATTTCGTTATATCGAGAAATTCGTACAATCGAGGAAACCATTTTTTTTCCGCCCTCCGAAATCGTACCGTAGCGGCGCCCTAAAGACTACCACGGCATCGTATTTACCGACTACCCGCGTTTGAAACGTCCGCGAAAGCCGTCCGAATCGCGGCGGCTGGAATTTCTTTGGAGGAGAAATTCTAGAGGCCCGTGTACTGTGCGATGTCAGTGCACGTTAAAGAACCCCAGGTGGTCGAAATTTCCGGAGCCCTTCACTACGGCGTCTCTCATAGCCTTAGTCGCTTTGGGACGTTAAACCCCACAAAACCAAACCAAACCAAACCGTGCGTGAAAGCGCCATCTGGTAAAACGGATTCGAAGCCAAGGAGGGAAGAGCCGCCAACTGCCAATCCCTTTGTTCAACACAGTAGCGCAGCTTGCAGCCTTGTCAAAACAAAGCCGGGACCGTGACGTGGGCGCCTGAATATTACTGCCGGCAAGCTGCGAGACATCGTGGGCAAAATAAGTGAGAAATTACCCCTTTCTTGTTTTTGCTGATTCATTCCCGCAAGAACTTCGTTAAATCCGGTTTAGAGGTCGTCTGTTTCGTTATATCGGGTTACTGAGAACACTGAATCCTATGGGCACATGCCGGGTGGTCAAAATTTTTTCTTTAGATCGGGAACTTCGTAAAATCGGGTTTCGTTAGATCGAGCTTTAAATGTGCCGGAAACAAGTATAGTTTTCACGCCTTCTGTTTAGTTCTTGAATCTTTAGAATAAGTCGATAAATATGATGTTTTGAGCGCGTTGCTGTTAGGCGGCATGTTTTCAGCTGTGCTGCCCACTTCCTGCAACGAGTGGACGGACATCAAGCGGTTTGTTTGGACCCCCCCTCCGCGTGTCCTTGACGGGGCAAGGCGGAATCGACGCACAAAAAGCTACGGTCGAGCGCGCGTACGAAAGAACGTAAAAGGAAGCATGAAAAAAAAAACAGCAGTGGAAAGCGGGATACAGCAAGGCCGACAGCCGGCCTTCTGTTCGCCTCTTTTGAAGCACTTGTTTTTTTTCATCTTTCTTGGGCTCTAGTTTCCCAGCGAAAATTAATAGCGCACAGCTCTGCGATTATGTCTCGCGTTTTTCTTCTCGTTCCCGCAGCTCTGCCTGCCTAGTGATCATTGTTATTACTGTTTTTTTATTAATTCGGCAAAGGTCTAGTACTGTGTAATACATTACTGTGTCTTAGCAAGAAATTTCGCGTACATTTTCGAACCTCATAGCCAAAGTACCAGCAAGTTTCTGACTTTGTGGGGACTATAGTCGCACAAGTCCTTGTATGCATTATCTGGTCCGCGTTATTTTGAATTTCTCTTGGCAATAAGGATTGTTGTTTATTATTATCGCTATTATTATTACTACAAAGTGCCTCTCCTTGTAGTCATGACGAATGTTTTCATCCATAATCACGGATGTTACTCATTTTGGTACTGTTTTCAAGTACTACTCAGTCCAAACCACACAAAACAGCGTTTCTGAATCAGGCGGCTTGCGACTCGCGCAAGCAAGCAGGACTATTGAACCCTGGATGGCTTCAATGTAATCGGAATCTCGTTAATTCGAACTTCCGGCTACATCGAACTCGCGCACTGGTCCGATCAGCATCGCGTGTGTCGGGGGAAGCCCGATCGGGCTCCCGTGAATTCCAGGGCCTGGTTGATTTTTTAAAAAAAAATCCGTCCCATCGAAGTTAGGCCGCAGGAACAAGATCACGCCTGGTTGGTTCATTTTCAGATTCTCAAATGAATTGTTTATTGGAAAACAACACCGCACTCAATAACAAAAATGATAACAGCAAAATAAAAGACGGGTTTACGGGTGCAACTAAACGGTGGTGATGATGATGATGATACCGTAGTCGACTGCAGAGACACCTCTCGACAGCCGTGGGCGATGCCCGCGCCGCAGAAACTTGGACTCCCAAGTGTCAGCGCTGTGGCATCGTCAAAGTGGTGATGTAGCACAGACACGTGCATCCACCGTGTCTTTGTGACCGAAAATAAAAGAGAAAAAAAAAGTCTCCTATCTTCCAGCAACGAGGGAAGGCAAGGCAGCTGATACATCGAGAGGCTGTTATCACCGCGCGGTTTCCAACCAACCTTCGAGACAAGTGCCTATAGTCTGTTCGACCACATTACCGCAGCGGAGATTTGAGACGCTCCGGCATGGAGACGCGAAAGGTGACATTGTGAATCTATAATACTGCTATAATAAATAGGGGAAAACATTAATAAGGGGTAAATATGGGGCTAGGTAGCGCAAGCTACCGCCCGATACAAAGGGTAAAGCCATTATCATCCATCCATCTGAAAATTTAACGAGGGGGGGGGGGGGGGGGGGGGATAGGCTAGGTGGCGCAAGCTGCCACTCGATACAAAGGGTAAAGCCATTATCATCCATCCATCCGTAAGGATTATGAAGATAAACAAAGAGTGAACGGAAGAGATGAAAGAAGACAAATAAGTAAAGTAAGAAAGTTGAGGAAGAAACAGAATAACGAGCGTCAGAAATAAACGTGAAAGAAGCAAGAAACAAACGAGGTAAAGAGAAATCAAAACGGAGCAAAACATTTCCTAACTTTTGAGACGAAAATGTTTGCCTGGTTACTAAAACCAGGACTAGTTTAAAGCAGTGAGCCATAGAGCGGGTAATGGTCTACCTTCGCTAAAAAAAGAAACACTGCGAGCTAATATTACGGATGGAGAGAAATCAGACATTCGAAAAACGACATAGAGGAAAAAATTTAACAAGGCGGAAATCATATACCGATACAAAGGGTAAGGCCATTGTCATCCATCCAGGCGGGCCAAAGTGAAGGATGTATCCAAGCATAAGGGCGCCTAGCACTTCGCTTTCATAGAAAAAATTGACAAAAAAAAAAGAAACTTGGAACAAACTTCGGAGTGCCTCCCAGAACATGTACACAAGAGTGAACATTTCGGGAAAAATTTACTGCAACGCGCTCAGGAACAGCAGGCCATTGGAATGCAGAGAAGCATGAGGGGACAGACGTGCCTGCTCTGTCAGCTAGAAGAGTACAATCTGCCTGGCTAGCGAGGCAACGAAGATATTTTTTTCCCCGCAAATCCGTATCCGGCGTTTTTTTGTCCATTACTGCAAAAACATGTGAACCCTTATTTTCTTCTTACCACTTGCTCGTCGCACCCGACCGGGCAGGAAAATACTGCGTGGGCGAATGCGCTCCTCGGAATTTCGCAAAACGCCTTGCGACTAATGCCTACAGTCCAATGTGTTTAACATTGTTTACTTTTGTACTTTTCTACATTGTACCATCTTTTGTCTGCAAAATACTGTAACTCCTCCCCTCATACAATGTTCCAAGTGTGAGATCTGTACAGTACTTGAATAAATGAATAAGTACCGGTGAAACTAGAACGAGAAAAACACGTCGCCTGGAGGTTGACGCCCTTTTTACACATCAACCAATATTAACAGAAGTACAGGTTAGCGATACTAATGGAACGTACGCGGGGAAAGGGCCGGGAGTGCTTTTGACACCATTCCTTGAGTGACGCCACAAGGGAAGTTACGAACCGTCCACAGTTCACTCCTATTTCCATTGCGGGCGACACCTGCAGCGATTGGAAAGGGCGATTTCGAACGCGCGAACCACGAATAACCTTCCTTGTGCCTTGTTTTTCCCCAGAGTATTAGTATAGAGGCTGGGCAGAGCGCGATCATCTTCCGCGGCACGCTATCAGCGCATGCGCAAAAAGCGCAGGCCTGCCGTTGCGTAGGCATAGCTGTGTTCGCCCCATAAGCGGATCACTCAACGCTAAATCTCTAATAATCGATCTATTGGAAAAAAAAAATCGCGAGCAGCAGGTAGGAAGAACGATTCAGGCAACATCTTCCTAATAACGAGGCTAATAATAATCAGACTTCGACTCATGACCATCACCAGCTAACCGCGAACAATGTCGTCTGCTCGAATGTTTGGTCGAATTTCGATGAAGGCGAAATTCTAGAGGCCCGTGTACTGTGCGATGTCAGTGCACGTTGAAGAACCCCCGGTGGTCGAAATTTCCGGAGCCCTTCACTACGGCGTCCCTCATATCCTGAGTCGCTTTGGGACGTTAAACCCCAATAAACCAAACCGCATGTCCGCTTGTGATGAGCAAGACGCCCGTGGGCTGTACGGTGTCGCTGCTCGTTGTATTAAAGATCCTCAGGCGGTCGAAATTACTCCGGAACCCTCCACTACTAAGCTTCTGTCTCGTTTGCTTCTTTCACTCCCTCCTGCGTGATGTACAGTCTTTGTCAAAAGTAACCAGGCTACATGGTTTGCTTCTAGCTCGTACAGTGTAGCCCTTACAGCTTCCGTGAATCTGCAATGGTTGTTAAAGGTAAGGACTGGGGGTCTTCTTACCTTCAAACAAATTTTGATGTTTAGGAAGGTCACAAGGGCTCCACTGTACAAGCTAGAAGCAAACCATGCAGCCTGGTTACTTTTGACAAAGGCTGTACCTCACGTCTTGACTCGAGCGTCCACCGAGAAGTGAGGCAGTTACTACGTCCTTTCCCTTTCCTCAACAAAAAAAAAAAATACAATTGACCAGCGGGCAGTTGTGCTTTCGCAAGCTGACCAATCAGCACCTGTGTCTGATGTTCACAGGCTCACCTCATAAATGATACCAAGAAGCAGATATCATATAACTAAGCAGACAAGCAACGCGAGCCTGTATGAAAACATGTTTTCACGCTTCAGTGGAACAGTTGTATAACTTATCCCGAAGAGAGGACGATGTTGTAAGTATAACCCCTTTCCTAGAACCTGCGTCCCGAATGAGTCGGTTAGTACTGCTAGAAAACGTAGGTGCTGCAGCGGTAATCAAATAACACCGTGAAGAGCTCATTGCAGTAGGTACTGTAGCAGAACAGACAGGAAATAGTAAAGATAGGAAGGTGGAAAGAAAACCCACGCACACTGCAGACAGCGTCAATGATGTGCAGGTAGGATGAAAACATTTCGCAATCACACGCCGACCACTGCTGCTGTCAACAACTCAAACGAGAGTGAAAACTTAATTGCTTTTTGCAGCGGCGGCAGAACCGTACCAGAGCGCCTCGGCCGAGATGTCACACAAAGTTAGACAACCGAGAGAGTAATGACGACAGGCATGCTGCTAGTGGATGGGCAGTCGGCGAATTTTTTTTTTTTCTGACCGCTAATTATCTGCGCACCCACGCAGGCAGACTGGAACGACGACCGTGCGGTAGGAGTAACAGAGAAACTCCAAACGAAAGAAAAAACAAACGAACAACAACATCACCGCCAGCGTATGGCTCGGGGTTTGGCCCGCCGGACAGATCAAAAAAGCGTAGAGGCCAGCGGGACCGCTAAAAAAAGAAGCTTTTCGCGCGGGGCCCCAACTTATATATCTCTGGGGGGCTGACGTATAACGTGGGCGTTGCCCGGTCGAGAACGTGAAGAAAACAGTGAAAGAAAAACTGACGCGAGCGTCAGGTAATGAAAGCGTACACCGCCGCCGACGGTCTCGCGGGATAGGTTGACGGCCCGATGTGACCTCGTTCCCAAAACCTGAAACACAAGGGGCCGCCGCTCGGCTGCATCTACCGCAGCCTTCGCGAAACAAAAGGGACTCTCGCATGCCGGGCGACGAAGTGGGCTTCGACCTCGTTTCACACACGACCGTATCTTTTTTTCTTCTTCGTAGTCAACGGCTCACCAGAGGTGGAGAAAGTGTTTACCCGTCTCATCACCGGAAGATAAATTGGCAGTAGAGTAAAAATCGCGAAGTACTTTCGCATAGCGACAGTACTGACCACGCGTTTGATGTCCGCATTACGAGGCGAAAGCTCTAATACAGTTGATCTAGACCAGCTGCCGTCTTAGCAGCGGCCGGCGTCTTTCTAACGCGTCCTCGCAACAGAGGTCCCTGACCCCACTCCGCTTGGGAGGCCAGTTTCGGTCCGCCGCTGACAGCAGACTCCCACAAGACGGTTCGCCGCGAACAGTCCAAAAAGCACGCGCGATAACATTGCGCTGTTCTTGCGGTCAGGTCGAAGAGGAAATACCCCCCTCACGCCAAGCTCGGCCACCGTCGTCATTCGTCGACGTAATGAATAGGACACACACGGGGTTTTTCCTTCGAACGAGCCGGCAAAACTTGGCCGGGAGAGGGAATTCCCCGAAAAAAGAAACCAACAGGTTTTTTTTCTGGGTATCCACTAAATGCGAGCACGTATTCGTGACCAAACGTGACGCTGACCACGGTGAATACACACCAGAGGTCTGCAAAGCCGGAGTCCCGCTTCTAAAGACGACTGCGGAGTCCGTCCGCGACGAGCCGCCGTAGCAGCGGTTAGGCTTAACGACGAGTACGGCCGTGCCCTGCCGCTGCCGGCGATCGCACATATAGCTCGCCACAGCAAGCGGTACGCAGCCGCTGAATGTCCTAACCAACGATGCTTTCAATGCCGTAAAAATACTCCCAATAACGTACAAAACGGTTTGTTTTATAAGCCAACTTGTCAGCCGCGCCGAAGTGTATACGCGGTCGTCAAACCCTGGGTCAGCTATCGCAGAGGCGCGATTCTCCGAGCTCGCGCGCGCTCCGTTAACCGCAGGAAATTGCAAAAAAGAGGCTGGAAAAAGCATAAACTAACCCATGACGGTGACTGACGAAGACGCACGGCGCAGCAGTCGGCGGAATCCAGCGTTACCGCGGTGTTTGAGCCGCCCCGACGAAGAGGACAGCGGGAGCAGCAGCGCACATGCCACCGATATCCACAGCCGGTTGATCGAAGGCACCGTCCTCGTCGCGGCTAGGACGTATGGCGGCCTTGCGTCGACCCAATCGATAATCCAGGGTTCGTCGTCGCTACCACTCCACAAAAACCATCCCAATTCTTTTTCCCGAAGACGGCACCGGATTCGGCAACAGCAAAAATCCTCCGGCGTCGAAGAGGAGATCGCGCGCGCGCACGCACACACACAAGTGTGATGAGGACCACGACGTCGAGGGTGCGAACACACCGGCGAAGTCGAACTCCTACGACAGCAGCTACGCACGTTCGGCCGGCGAAAAATCACCGGCACAAGTGGGGAGGCTGGGCCCGCACTGTTCCGACAACCCAACTTCACGACCGCCGCCACCGGTCTCACAGTGCTGCTGCTGCTGGGAACACCCTCGCCATCAGCGCCGCTTCGACCTCGGCGCACTCGGCGCAGGCCGCTTCTCCGCCGGTTCTTCTACTGGGAATCCATCCAGAGAACGCTTTCCAGGAACCACGCCAGAGGCGCGCTGCCCTTTCCCTTCGCCTCCGCTCCTCCTCCTCTTTCTCCTCGCTCTTTCTCTCTTTTTTTTCTCCTATTTTTTTTCTTCACCGCTTGCGATGATCTTTTCTTCCGTCTATTCTCCCGCTCTTTCTATCCCTCGGCGCGTCGGCTGTGTGCTGCTGCTTCTATTCTTTTTGCCGTGATGGGTTATAGTTCTTGTCTTTTTTTCCTCCTTGCCCATTACATCGAAAGAACGGGTAAGAAGAGGAGAGGCGAAGGGAGAAGGAGGCCGGGCCGCAGCCGCCGCGCTACTATTTTCATTCGAACTCTTCTTGCCTTGCCCCGCTGCTTCTCTCGTTTTTGCTCCGTCTGTTTACTTCCCAGAAAAACGCGTTCGACGCCGAAGGCTCGGGCGCGCGGGTGAGGGCGGTAAATAAAAACGCGCTTACCGCTCTGCGTGCTGAGGGGTTGTGTCGGGAAGAGGACTGCCATAGAATAAGGATAACGTATAAAAGAAACGCGCAGGCTATATCGAAACAAGACGAAAAACGAAGAGAATCGTCTGCAAGGGATAGAGGGAGGGAACGGCAGGAGGGCGGCGCGAAGGAGGCGAGGAGCAGGAGAGAGAGACACTAAAAGAAAAGCGAAACAAAAGTGCAGTTCTTTTTTTTTTTCGAGGATGCAGTGCGCGCGTTTGTGACGTCATAGATTCGTCACGCACGGAGCGCGCTTCCATTTATCGGCTTGCCGGTGCGAGGGCCGACGTCACGCGCCGTCCGCCGCTGCGGTTGGCTGATCCCAGCCTCATCGTCGTCTGCTTCCTGCGCGCGTGCTGTGGGTTCGTCTGCTCGCGGCGGCGGCTGAGCGCGCTTTTTTTGTCGTGTCCAGCGGGATGCCGACAGCGTCTCTGCGCAGACGCGTGAGGTACGAGTTGGGACTTGTTCGACACACCACGTCCGAGACTGGTCATTGAAGGCTACCTTCTCTGCTTGAGTGGTTAGAGTGGTACCCCGCAGTGAGCCTGCACTCTGTGCGTTTTTACGACGACGCCGCTTCGGAATTCTTGTTACCTGTCAGGCAAAAAAAACATTTTTCACGTCCAGAAAGGGATCACCTGGTGGTGAAGAGGGTTTCGGTTGTGTGTGTGTGTGTGTGTGTGTGTGTGTGTGTGTGTGTGTGTGTGTGTGTGTGTGTGTGTGTGTGTGTGTGTGTGTGTGTGTGTGTGTGTGTGTGTGTGTGTGTGTGTGTGTGTGGAGGGGGGGGGCTAGAAACTCTAGGTTCAGAGGTGTAGATAGAAAGTAAAACGGAGAAGCAGCACGTTCAGAAACGGCGGCAAAGCTGCTAGACACAACTTTTCCTACCCAAGGAAGTGCAAATGAACGGTTGTAAAAGGCGCGTCGAGCCGCTTTGGGTTGTTTTTTTTTCTTTTTTGTCCTGTAAGGCCATTCAAAACGGGCTTTTGTTGAGCTGGGGCTGGGCAACAGTGCGGAAATAAACTATCACAAAGACCTCACATTGCTTCCCCCACTCCTCTATTGTGCAGCGCTCAAAGGAACGACGCGTGGTGGTTCACTAGGTAGGAGCATTGTGGAATGCCAGCTATCTTGCCCACCGGTTGTGCCGGGTGGGACCAAAGGAAAGAAAGGAAAACAAAAATAAAAGTTGACCCTGTAGTGCGTCCTTTCAAAGGGCTTCTTTTTTCGCCACTCCCTTCGGAGCCGTGACTGTCTGCCCGCCGCACATCCTCCTCTCCCGTCGAGATCCGGGAGGTCAATGCACCGGGAGCGGCGGACGGCTTGATCGCCGCCTCCGGGACCGCGAGAGATTTTTATTGATCTTTAAATCAATCACTCGTGCCTGTCTGCGGCTCGGATAACCTGGGTTGAGGAAGGAGGCTGTCGTGAAAGGAAAGAGAAAAAGAAATTACGGGGAAGGCACGTGCTGGCGCGGGAGCAGCTCGAAAAAGGCAATTCGTGTTCGCGGAACAATGTCGGGCGACGAGTAGGAGCAAGGGCTTTGTCGTCTGCTAAACTTGTCGCGGGCGCCCCACCCGACAGACGGTTTCGTGAACACCGTCTGCGAGCGGCGAATTTGATGTAGACTGCTGGAGGCAATCAAAAGAAAGCTATGGATGGATGGATAGAAGATAGGGGCGTCCCCTTTGAAACGGGGTGGTGGCAGTTGCCACCATGCTCGGCTTTTTTCCTTTATTTTTGTTTAACTGTGCTGTAAATTGTTATTTAAGTTCGCCGTTTTCTTTCAATACGTTTTCCTACACTTCTAACCTTACGTCATCACTAGAGGCCGGATTTTTAGGCACTAAAAAGCACGTTTTAGGCGCCATAAATAGGCGGCTAAAATTGCATTTTAGGCACCTAACCGAGAAAAATAGGCACTATCAACTTTATCAAAAGTGCACACAGTTCCGAACTTCAGCGCGCAATATCTGCCGTAAAATAAAACAAAAACACAGCAGGAATGATTTGGGATCTTGAGCAAGGTGCGAACATCAGAAGCCGTTTTTTTTTAAGGCTGTCGCGCAACTTTTCGTACAATACACATGCTTCAGCAGAGCAAGAGGGGCGGTTACCAACCATTTTAAAACACTTTTCGTATGCACGCACGACTGCCGTCTAGTGTGGCCTGCTCCAACAAGATTACCGCCAAATGCCATTTGATGAAGATGGCATGCGACTGGGGCACAAGGAACGAAAATAGGGCAGGTTACCCAGGTGGAAATTTTAATCAGTTAAACTGTTTCCAGCAGGCTTATGGAACATTGTACAGTTGGTTTCAATTGGAACCAACTATGAATTATTTGGACGAACCTACAACTTACTCCGTATACTTTCCGAAATGTGGTGCCATCTGGTTAACTACCACTTTAACAGCCAAAGTAATCAACAAGCTGCCACGATAAAATGGCAGAAAATAGGAAACAGGTTGCTTCGATATTTTCGGCTGACGTGCTTGGTATTGTGTACGCAGCCGGCGTTGGTGAAGTGTTCACCACAGCCAACTGACGAGGTCATCTAATGTTGCCACGTGTGTGTTCTACTCAAAACCGGAATGGATTCGAAAGCAAACAGAATCTGAAAGCAAAACCACAGAGTATTTCAGGCCCCTTTTCTGTAAAATAGGGCAATTTAGGCACCGACGTCGGAAACAGGCATTTATAGGCCCTGACACCCAAAATAGGCATTTATAGGCACTATAAAAAGAGTATTAAACATATTGTCAACACCTAATTCCTGCTCATATGTTAAAATGGTGCGCCTACGAAGCGTTGAAAAAAATAGGCATTTGCCTAAAATCCGGTCTCTAGTCATCACTCTCCTTATGAGCCACTAATATTATAATCGCTTTTTGCTAACTTCCATCGTAGATTTATTTACATAACCACTGTTATCTATAAACCCCACGGACTCTCTCCGAGGGCGGCACGCCCCCTCGCGGCAGCCATTTTGGCTAGCTTACGACTCCCTTCTCTCGCTAATGAATAAAAAGATAAGAAAGTCCTATCTGGCGAATCTTTCTGGTCCTTTTAATCGAGTTTCAGTATGCACGAAAGCGGTGGCCTGGAAATTAAATGAAAAAACTAATCTAGTTATTACCCAATGGGCATTTAAAATCCTTTGGATGTTCTGTGGATGTTCAAGATGTCTTGAGGACATCCATGGGAGGTTCAGGCCCTTCTGCTATCCCTCGCCACACCACCGTAAAAAATAGATAAAAATAAAAAGTAAATAAAACAAAATACTACGGAATGAGAAATGGAAAATAAGAGGAAAACTTAAATTTTCACCCTGAAACTTTTCCAGATTTCGTGCACTCTTAAGTTTTGCTTCTTTGAGGGCTTGCAAACTTTGTCAGCGACCACGCTTGGCTGATCTTCGAGAGCGTTTGGGATGCCTTGGATTGTGGATATGCTTGAAATTTGCCTATATGCGTTCGGAAAATTTTGACCACCTAGGTTCAACCTTAGTTCGATTCAAGCCTTCGTTGAAGGCAAGCTTCGATTGGAGAGACTCCCAAGTTCCGTATGGTTATTGGAAACTCTGCTCTCTACTCCGTTTCCTCTCGCCAGCCGCCTGCGCTTGCCGTGTCTCAAGAGACCTGTGAGTAAGAGTTCTTAATTGCACCGATTGGATGGATGGAAACAACTTTTATTAGACCAAAAAATATTTTCCAGGGTGGTCCCCTACTGGTCCAGAAGTACACGGGCTTGTGCTTCCGCTACCCCGAATCAAAATGCGGTCACAACCAGAGGCCAGTTAAATGGATATGAACAGATGGTGGCTCCACCTATGAGCTGGAAATTCACCTATCCGTTGCGCCTTCAGATACCTTTTTCCTTCCGATATCTGTTTGGAAGACAGCTGAACAGTTCATCTCAATGTCGTGACTGTCGGCTGATCTTCGAGTTTTGTACCAATCAGTTCCGGATTTCGGTGCACGAGCGCTTTAGGAAGTTACGCATCTGGTGTCATCAGAGAGCTGTTATCCGTTACAGGAGAGACGTTCCACATCCCCTCAACGTTCTTGAAAACATTTCCAGAAATCTTCGTAAAATTTGTGGCCGTTTGGGGCCACTGTGTCGTCGGTGAAATTCACTTTGGACAGGTAAACTAATGACAGGAGAAAAAAACAACAATGCTGCCAAGTTATGATCTGGCTTCACTTGTTTTATTCAATGAGAGCGAGAGTATTGTTATTATTTTAATGCGAGAGCATTACACGGTTCTGTCGCATCAGCAAAAAGTGTCCGCAAGTTTGTCTGCACGAATACATCGTTCTCTTAGATAAATGTGTGAAAGTGTGATTGTGGTATATAGTGTGTGATAAAATATTGCCATGGAGAAACATTTGGTTGATGAGGCGTAATTGATTAATTAATTAAACGCGAAAAATAAATTAGACGTCAATATAGCGATGGACGTCGATATAGTACATGGCCGTCAGAACATCCACGGACTTCGATATAGTACGGGGCCGTGTTCTTGCGTTCTGCTGCTAACTGTGTCAGTGGTGATGAGACTAAATAGCCTGATCGCACCAATCCATCTTATTGGTCCTCGGAATTGTGACGTCATCACTCAGTGACCACACCAACGCCTCGTTGTTGGTGGAAGAAAAGTACGTAGAATGGGCGGCCTTTCCATTGGGCGAGAAAGAGGTCGAAACGCTTCCGGTTTGTGATTTCGTAATCCCTGTTCCACTGCCGCTTCTACTTCCGCTTTCGCAGCCCAGCGAAAAATATGCCAACGTCTAGGGAGCACTCATCGGAAATGTGTATGCATCGTATAGACGGATACAACTTAAGTCTGCAGTGAAGCTCCGCCCACATTCAGCCTCGGCGCACAAAAAAATAGTCCGCTGCTTAAACATTTCTTGTCACGTACACAAGAAACTTATCACAAGAAAAAAATTATGAGCTCTAGAATTTTGATACGTGGATAGTTTGATATAGTCAAGCATTAAAAAGCTGATTTCGTTTACAGTTGCGATTGGCCAGCGGAGTAATACAGGACGCCGCGGACCGCGGCCCGGTGTTAGCAACTGTTTCTTTAAGTTGTATCCTACGTATCCTACTGTCCTACTAGAGTAGTAATTCCAAGCTCAGAAGTGTTGGGATTAGCGCTGCCTTATCGGCACCCACGGGACATGGAACGGCGGAGCAGTTGGAGACAGAACGCTTGCCAGATTAGGTGCAGCTCGGTAGGTGTAGAACTTCCCATCGGGTACACGAAGATTTCAAGACAACTGCCATTTACACTTTTGCGAACCAGTTGGAAAACTTCGCGCCCCAGCCAGCGCTTATGGGGAGGGCTTTTCAGGTTGTGTCGTTATGTTCGACACTGGATTGTGGGAGACTCCCTTCCAAATTTGTTCGTAGGCGTAGCCCAAAAGCCGGTTGTCCCGAAGGCCATGCAGGGACAACTTTAATCCATGAGCTAAAAGAAAAAGAGCAAAAGAAAAGAAAAAAGTGACATGCGTTTAACGCGATAGCTTTAGTGTGTTTATTCCCGTATATGCAGAATTGTTCATTCTCTAGTTAACATTCATAGTTCGCGACGAGTCCTCATACCAATACCATGCAGCCACCAGTAAGGTTTGTGCGACCCATCCCGAGCAACCTTTCGCGACCAATCATTAATTTATCTACCACCTGCCTCACATTGGTTACAGCAGGCACAACACTGCTTCGAACTTACCCGGCTGACTCCGGTAAGCTCGGGTTAGTTCATAGCACGCGACAAGACGACAAGATTCTTGCTCTGGTTTGGTAAGCCTGGAGTAGTGTTTTCTCGTAAAAAGAAAAAACAAACGCAGGAACCCCTTTTACAAGGGTTCCTGCTCCTTTTTTTCTTACTGCGCCAGGTCGCACACGAAAAAAAAAACGCAATTAAGGCGGAATTTCGGGGAAAAAGTTAACGTCTTTGCAGACGACATTCTGCCGAAGTCGTCTGCTCCGGGCGTAGGGAAACAGAATGAGCAGAAGAAAAAGCAGACGACGGCTTCTTTCGACGTCTCGTGGTCTTTTTCTCGCTTCTTCACGGCATTCTTCCGACCGCGACAGGCTAAAGTAAGAGACACGGTTTTGGGAATCAACAATGAAAGGCGGCAGGGGGCATCCGAGAAAACCACCCGCAGACTAGCCGCGTCGCGTCGTGTCAGGTCCTTCTGTCGGTCGCTAGGCCAGACCTCGGTTCTTCCCCGTACACAGGCAGGGACCCCGCCCCTCCCCCTTACTCACCCCTCTAACAGCTACCGAACCTCGCATCCCCCCCCCCCCCCCACCACCACATTCCCCCCAGAGTCTACCGAAATAAAGAAGTCCCTCCCCCAGACTTCTCGCTATAACGTATTCCCCCCGCGCGCGAACAAGAAACCATGGACTGGCCGCCGATTCCGTGGAAAGTCCATAAAAACAGGCTCCCCTGTGTGTCGCCATTGTGCATCCGCGCTGGGCAGAGTCACGCCGAAACGTCGCCGACGAGGCGCTCGGCAAAAGAAAAACTTCGCGCGAAAGCCAAGATGCCCACCTCCTCCTCTTGCTGCTGCCTTTTCCTTTCTTCTTTTTTCCGTGTCATTCTATCCTGTTTTTCTGGTTCTTTCTTTCTCTCGCGCCTCCCCGTGTGGCGCGTTGTCTCGGCTCACACGAAGCCCTTGCCCCGCGGGGAGTAGTTCCGCGGAAAAGGAGAGAGGCTCGACACCACGCCTACTCCACACGCATAAAAAAAGATCACCGCATGCTTGTGACTGTGGTGTCTTTGCGTGTCTCCCTTCATGATGGCACCACCTGCCATTGACCGCTGCGCCAGGTGTGGTAGGAAGACTCCCAGAGATCTATTAATGTAGAAAATGACCGATTACACATGTACGGACATTAGTACATTGTCACCATCCGAACAACTGTCAGTTGTGAACATTGGATTTAAACACCGGAACCAAAGCGAAAACCGAACTGCTGGCGCACCTAATTCGCAATTGGCCTAACAACACAAAATGACCATTTTTTTTTTTGCATCGAAAAGGGGGGGGGGGGGGGGGGGGGGGGGATGGGTATTTCGAGGAGCATACTCAGCTAGAAGGATTAGGAAAGGATTGTGCGCGGGATTTCGGGGGGGGGGGGAGGTGGTCATCTGGAGGCCCCCTTGGGTACGTGCCTGATGCTGGTGTAATCTGTTGGGTTTTGCGTCACAGTTCGGTGTATCACATTCCGAGCATGGCCCTTGGAAACGCAATAAAACGTGCGCCTAGACGGGGGAAAAAATAAAAGTAGAAGCACCAGCATTTAGTTCTGTTTTCTTGATTTAGAATGTTGCGCAGCACATTCGAAAACATTGACAGTCCCGTGGAGTGCAGCAACAAGAGCTAAAAATAATTTACAATGTATATTTTTTCTCTACAGCTGTTTCGGTTGTTCTGAACTAGAAGGCGCGTTTTAAAGCTACAGTTGTGGTTCGAAAGCTTTTTTCAACTTCAAGGAGTATACGATGTGTTATGCCCATGTTTATATTATGGTTATGTTTCTGAACTAGCACGCTTTTTTCTTTGGATTGCTTGTGGAAATCTGTCAAACTTCTTTTCAGTTTTTCTGAGCTATGTATTGTCTAGATTATTGTTGTCCTTTACACAGCCGCTTTTTGAAATGTTTATCCTTTACCCTGTATTATACATGTAATGCCCACCTGCTAAGGTCTCAACCAGAGACTGGCAGTATTTCAAATAAATAAATAAAATAAATAAATAAATAAATAGCCAAACGACGGTTGTGACGTGAAACAAGCATTCAGGTCACGTGAGGCATACAAAAACTGCACCATGGCCGCTGCTTTCTTCGTTTAATTCACATCAACTCTTACGCAAGCCTGCACAAGAGCCGGAAAATGAAGAAATGAACAAGCAGTTCTTGCAATGCCTCACGTGACCTCATATCGTCTGCGACGTCATAATCGGCGTTCGGTTTTTGAAGCCGAAACGACACGGACGAAAAGAATGGAATGCGACAGAGCATTAAATTTCGCATTCGTCGCAGCTTATGTCGCAACTGCTGTGCGTGTTTGTGTCATTCCGCGTCTTGACTCATGTACACCATTGTCAGCACATCACTCGGATCCAAAGAAAAAAAAAAACATGCATCCAAAAATATGGTGTCTATGCTCCTTTCAACAATGTTTCAAGTGATGGTGAGATGCGCATTTTATACGACAACGCCCTCTTACGTGTCACTGCTTCGCAAATTTCTGCCCCTTTCTTCTATTGCAGAACAAAAACTACAGCACCTCGGTTTTCAGGTATTATTTGGATTACGTTTCTTACTCTGCTGCCCGTTTCATCACCGCGCAATCATATTGCTTATGTTAATCGCATATAAGCATGTTCCATAAGATCCCTTCATCATCATCATCAGCTTGACTACGCCCACTGCAGGGCAAAGGCCTCTCCCATGTTTCTCCAGTTAACCCTGTCATTTGCCAGCTGCGGCCACTGTATCCCCGCACACTTCTTAATCTCATCCGCCCACCTAACTTTCTGCCGCCCCCTGCTACGCTTGCCTTCTCTCCGTTACCCTCAAGGAGCAGCGGATATCTTGCCTTCGCATTACATGCCCTGCCCAAGCCCATTTCTTCCTCTATCATTTTTCTTTCCATAGCTCGCTGCGTTAACCTTAAAAAATGAAGGTGCCTTAATTTTCGGCTAAAACCCGATTTCACCCGATTTTTGCATCGCGAACATATTTCTGCACAGCCCACAAAAGCTCTTTGCCCACGACAAAATGTGCTCATTAATGAGCAGTTAATTAGTATTTAGTAATTAATATATAATTAGCGATTAATTAGTAATTTGTCGTTACTTAGTAATTAGTACTCAATTATGTGTGACGTCGTCCAGTGGTGACGCCACCAGCGCCACAGAGGCAGTCAAAGTGGTGCAGAAAACGCTTTCGCCTCTACGCACTTTAGACAGTCAAAGTGCCCCCTGAATTTTTTTTTTCCAACCATGCAGGTTCTGAGAAGCTGCGCATCTCTCCTTTGTAGCCATGTAGCCACATTCGGATATATGTTAATGGCTGACGATTACTCATTTTGTCATTCGAAACACTTGCACGGCGAAACGAACAGCTGTCGCCATTTTCGTTATGTGATTGCATAAATGATGGATAAGTTGCTCAAGGACTCGAACTGTCTGTGTCGTCGGTTCTGGGAAGTAGAACGTAAGACCAGGGAAGACTATTGTAACGAAATAGAACACGTGGCAGGGTGTTTTCTCAGAAAAAAGGAAGTCACTAGTACAGAACATACCAAAGATAATTATGGAATTCTAGCCGTTAGAGAAAAAGAAAGGCATCAACAAAAATGCGCACTCCCGTAAAGTTGGCTTCATAATTATATCCAGTTTCTTCCGTGGTGTTGTACTTTTGCCATCTCTTCGGCTTGGTATGTTCAGGTAAGGTGCTAGTGACCATCGAAACGGTTTCCAATAAGGGTTTTTTTTATTGAATTAGAACGGTATCACGTTTTTCATTGGCATTGAAGATTGGATTCTTGTTTCCCAATTCTTTAGTTTACCCGCGAAGAGCATCGGTTCATGAGAACGAGATAAGCAGAAAAAAACTCCGTGTAACTCGAACTCTTCAAAAATGAGAAATAAATCTCGGGGGCTTTCTGGGTGTCGCAAACAAATCTGCATCAATTCCGCAGCTGGATTTTGTTTCCAATTGTATTTCTTACTTGATCACACTTTTAAAAGCACACTGTATAGTATAGTATGCATAAGCACTGCACAAAAGCCTGTGATTGTTCCTTGTGAACTTAAACAGTCTGTGGTTCCTCACCGTGAACTCCTATCTCAGCACGTGAAAGCTTTGGTAGCCCCCCCCCCCCCCTGAAATGCAGTACCTGGGGCAGGGATCCGAACCCACGACCGCCCCCCCCCCCCTCCTTCTTCTCACTAGAGGGATGCACGGGGATGCCACTTTTCGTGTTGTCAAGCTCAAGTTTAATGTTCAGTTAATACCAATACAAGGGTAAAAATGGCCTGGCTTAGCGTATGGTTAAGCCTAGGATGCGAAGCATACCGCCGGCGGAGGCTGCGCGTCCGCAAGCGAGCGCACGAGTTGAGCCCCAGCTTTCACAGCTGTTGTGACGTCAGCGCCCCTAGCGGAAGGAGCGGGAGTTAGGCCGCCGGTGGAGGCTGCGCGTCCGCAAGCGAGCGCACGTGTTGAGCCCCAGCTTTCACAGCTGTTGTGACGTCATATCACGTGGTGCGCCGATGTAGGTCAAGTGGTAGCTACGCGGCCGCGCGCGGCGCAGCAAGGAAGAGCTCGGTTGTGCGGCTAGTATGCCTCGCATAATAAACAAATATACAGAAAGAGGCACTGTAGTGCAAGAATTCACAGGTACACCCAGTTCCATTGATCCACCCGAGCACTAGCAGCTACGAATAGAATATGTCGCATATTGCAAATAAAATCATGCATGATGCACAGGAAACACGAAACACAAGCTAAGAAATAAGCATGAGACAAGGAAATGCGAAGTATATGCAGTTACAAGCAAACAGACGTAGCTAAGTTGAGCGGTCAGTGACCAGTTCGAAAAGATAAAATACAAAAAAAAGAGCTTTCGGGAGTGCCACGGCTGTTTTGTTCACAATCTTGTGAACAAAGGAACCACGTAACGCCCCCGGAACGTCAGTTTTTTTTTTTTTTTGAGCCGGTCAGGGGCATACGAACTTCACTATGTTCCCTCACCACGTAGTGTGTCGTCAAAACATCGGCTGCGAACAAGCATAGGTCACAAGAGAGCAAATATATGAGCCGTACGTAAACAAAATAGAATACTCCTGCAGACTGAAATGTAAGCCAACTGCTGTACAAGGAGGATGGTGCAACAGCTCAGCAAGTGACTTGACTAGACGAATGAAAGATGAGAGACCGACATGTATGTTTAAAAAAGTGGAACGCGGAGTTGCGTCATTCAACCCTACGTGGCTGATGACATAAGTGTTAGCTTTCATAAAGGGCACCTGCACGACTTTTTGAGAATTCCGCGATATTCTAGGAGTTAAATCTATACAGGCTGTAGGTAAAGCATGCCAAGTGTTTTTGAGCTAGCATTTAAAATAGTGACGTAATCGACGATTGAATTTCGCCCTTCTCCTCAAAGCAACGAAGCAGTGCAGAGAAGTTCAGTGTGACGTCAAGGAAGGTAAGATTTCAAGTTAACGCTCCCGTCAACCACACCCTGCCGTACCTCTTTAGATGCTACCAAACAACGCCCGGCTAGCTTTGACTTCTGTAGCATTGTTTTTTTTTTTCCTTCAAAGCAAGCGTTTACGCGCTGTAAACATACCGGTACCTTCGGTGACGTCATCAAGCGCCCCCCACTTGGCATTATGCGCTAGAGCTGTGCACGGGCTCGGGCCGGCCCGAAAGCCCGTACCCGGCCCGGCCCGCGGGCCGGGCTCGGGCCTTGCGGAAGTCTATTCACCTGGGCCCGGGCCGGGCTCGGGCCACGGTATATTTGTCTGGGACGGGCAGGCCGGGCTTCGCAATCGCGATTGCTCCTGCGCGGCTCCAGCCGCCCTACTGTTGCAAGGTTCGGAACTAATCTCCACATGAGTGGTCTCACGAGCCCAAATGACACTGCACAAAGGAAGGTGAGGTGTGTCGAACCGAAGGCACTCGCAAAAGTACCCTCCACCACGCGTTGACGGGGCCGGGTGGGAGGGGTGGGGGGGGGGTCATTATCACATGTAAGGGACAACAGGCGACCATTATCTCCTTGCTCGCCATGGTTACCTGCGTAGGCGCATAGTTTAGTTGCCGTCACGTGAATGCACGGAGGTCGCGCGACTCGATTCGTCACGGAGGACAGCGAAATCGGGCATCAAACATGTCGCTGGCGACTCATTGGGGTCGCCCCCTCCGTGACCATTCGAGTGCCTCCGAGAGTCACCAGAGTGAAATTATCTCTTTCTGTTTCATCGTCACTTCAGTTTCAGTTTTGCAGGTCGGGCCGGGCCCGGGCCGGGCCTTAACTAACTCGGGCCGGGCCCGGGCGGGCTTAGGTTTCTTCAGTGTCGGGCCGGGCCGGGCCTCCGTCAGTAGTGTAGGGCTCGGGCCGGGCGCGGACTGAAATTTTCGGCCCGTGCACAGCTCTACTATGCGCTGAGGAGAAGCTTGAAGGCCGTCGCGATTTTGATTGGTGATTACATCACCATTTCAAATCCTAGCCCAAAAGGACTTCGCACGCTTTACCTGAAAGTTTCACTATTCGCCCTCTTTAAGCTCGTCGATGTCTAAAACCTACGCAGTTGCCCTTTAAATAAAGGGGAAGGCACAGCCTAACTTAACCCCGCAGGCTTAAACGCATAATGTTCTTGCTTGTGCACAAGAAAATCGAACATAATGAACACAACTGAACTGTGAGATCGATGAAAAGTGAGAGCAATCCGATGGATGTAATCGAAATAAAGCGGAAAGCAGTGTAATCGAAGTATACGAAATCGTTCGCAGAAATCGACAAATTAGAGATTATCTTCTTGCTTTCCTAGTTCCTGTTTGACCCGCGACGAGTATTGTCTCAACTCAATGGGACAAATAGGAAACAAAGAACGTCATGCTGAAAATATTATTATTCTGAAAAGATCGATAGATTTTTAGGCCTTTCAGGCTAAATTCGTCGGGTAAGGCAGAAGAGAGTAAATCTGGCCGTGAGTTTCGTAAGACACCGTGCTGATATAGCTGTCAGATAAGGCAAGTTGCTTTAGAGTTGGCATACTGTTTATATAGTACTGATGTAAGTACTGGTGGTGGTAAAATATTTAAGTCGGGTACAACTCAAGAACGCAGCTGCTTTTCCCCGTCGAAGGACTCCCTTTCAGCCAGTGGCGTCGGCCAATTCCCATGAGCCTGCTAGCGTGACAATGCAGGGAGTGGCAGATGAAAGGAGGACAGGCCCCTCCCTCCATGGTTGGGGATAGTACCGTCCCTGCATTGTCGTGCTAACAGGTTCATGAGAATCGGCCGACGCCATTGGCTGGAAGAGGGTCATTTGAAGGGGAAAAGCCGCTTCGTTCTTGAGTTGTGTCTATCTATAGTTATAGCCGTCCGTGATGAGCGTGGTCCTCAGTCCAGGATGGCTGACACGATCCGGCCCGCCCACTCGATCAGCGATCGTCGCTCGGTTCCGAGCCGGACAGGCCGGCCTCCCATGGGGGAAGAATGATCGGTGGAAGACGACTGTTTTGTTTCCTGATGGGTTAGGGCACACCCACAAAGTCTGAGAGAGTGTTGGGTTTTTAATGATGCACTGCGGACAGTATTCGGTGTATTGCGTGGAAGAAAAGGTGCTGTGAAAAATCTTAAGGTATACGGGAAAGTCTGGAGCTGGCGCCAGGCGTTGGCCATATTGAGGTTTTTTGTGGGGTATACCCCTTACAAAAATTTGTTAAAGTCTATAGATTGTTCATAGACTTCTGTCTATAAATTCTATAGACTCTCAATAGACAAATCCTAGGGAACAGTCTATACGAAATACAAGTGCTATAGACAGTATATAGACATCTTGAAACTTGAAAAAAACCACATACGCGCAAATCATTTCACAAGGACAAAAAAAGACGACGAGGAGACAACGGAGTTTGTCCTTGTGAAATTATTTGCGCCTAGGTGGTTTTTCCCAAGTTTCAAGATGCAAAACCAACTAGCACGTCAACATGCCTTACTGAATATATAGACAATCGCACTTTTAGTAAACTTTTGTCAATAGACAGTCTATAGACTATGAATACACAAAAATAAATATCCATGGAAAGGCCTATAAGAAGTCTATTGACTGTCTATAGACCCTATTTATATATGGGTGGTGGAAGCGGTTATGAGCTTGGACGCCCCGTGCGGGGGTCTTGGGCCTCCTCATTGTTTTCTTTGTCTGCCAGGTTAGGCTTAGTGTTCTAACCTATTCCTCCTCTGGTTCCTTCTCTCTTTTGAGCGCGTAAAATCTTTTGTCCAGATTCCCCGGGCTTACAGGGGCACTAGTTGGCAGCGTTATTTGTGTCCTATAGGGTTTACGAGGACCTCTATATCTCTCTTATCGTGGTGGAATTCACTAATGTCAGCCAATGCCAAGGCTTCTCTGTGTCATCGAAGACCCTTGGACTGCTTTATTGTGTGAGCTGTTTTTAGGCTCATCCAATCCAAAAGCAGTGATTACCGAGAAAGCACCTATAGGTACAGGGTCCTTCAAAATATGTGCGAACACGGCGAAGCGTGCCCGCGCTCCGCGGAGCGTCAGCGCATCCGGCACGGTCGCGCATCGAAACAATGTGGCGCATGCGCACAGCAGACTGGAGGCGGTGCTTCGTGTCGTCTGCTACAGCACGGAAGCGCTTCCGTGCTGTAGCAGACGACACGAAGCACCGCCTCCAGTCTGCTGTGCGCATGCGCCACATTGTTTCGATGCGCGACCGTGCCGGATGCGCTGACGCTCCGCGGAGCGCGGGCACGCTTCGTCGTGTTCGCACATATTTTGAAGGACCCTGTACATGCGTGGGGAGAAACGTTCGCCTCATTTTTGCGGCAGTTCGTTTTAGCGCCGGATATAATTGTTTCCACGAAGCCGTAATTGTCAACAACGAGGAAAACGGCACCCTCGTTTTCTAGAGGCTTCGACCTCTGTTACGTGCACTTAATCAGACGCCAATTATAGGTCTTAGAACGTGGCCGCCAGCGGTGAAATGGCGAGAGTATAGTCGTTATATGCGACAAATGCACGACAGTTGCCCCTTTGTTCAAAACTGCGACCTCTGATGAGTCCTTAAATCTGGTTCATTAAAAAAAAAATAATCAGCCGTCTTATTATGAGCTTGGCGCAGCTACCATCTTGGAGCGAGTCCTTGACATTTAGCGGGTTATGGAAAACCCAAGGGCAAAGCCCTTAGCGAGAAACTACCGCAAATAGGAGGAACACGCGATTACTTCGTTGTAGCCGTAGCTTCGTTATAGCATGTGTTGACCGAGCTTCCAAAAGGAATCGTAAGTCCTTCGTTATGAAAAGTCGCTTGAACAAACGCCATGCCGCAAAGTGTTAAGGAGAAAATGTAATTAAAAGGACCTAATTAAAGATATTTGCTGTCATATGCCGGCGCAAATGAAAAACATTTTCTTCCGTTGTGAGAACTGCTTCAAGCTTGTAATGACACGAACAATCTTTTTTTTTTTTAGGACGTAGCCCTCAGGTTCCACCAAAGGTTGCAGTTGTGAACAAAGGCATACGCGGGACTTTCTGCCATCCGTCACAAAGATCAATCACCCATGACCTTCCGTCGGGAACGCCTACAATTGACGCGCAGCTAAAAGCACGTAATATTGGGGCGATGCTTCTAGAAATCGCTGTTTCCCTTGTTTTTGCTTTGCGACAAAATATGGCTTCCTGAAACCAATTGTACATGACGCTAAAATCAACTACCACTAAAATCGAATTAGTGTTCTCACTTTCTCCCAAGCGTCACTCTGCGTAACAGGTATTCAACTTATTGATTCCAGAAACCTATAAGCTGCCAATTAAATAAAAAAAGTTGGTAATTAAACAATTCGTGGTATCGATGACATTGCTCCAGACTAAGAGATAAGAAAAGTGGACCTGTACGTGAGCTGTGTAAGGGAGTGATTTTACTCCCTTATTTCTAATCTACTCCGCCTTAGGGGAATCCCCTAAACGCATTGGTTTAATGTCAACCTACGGGCATGAAACTTGAAAACTTTGTTGCGTAAAAGTTGCAAAACGGAGATCTGTCAGGAGAGAGTGCATTACAACTGTCATGAAGCTTGCTTGAGATGCCAGCAGTTCAGTTCCCGCTGAATAAAGCCCAACGAAAACATCAACCTTAAAGTCACACTGCGGAAACACAACAACGACATGAACCAAACACGTTCGCAAGCGAGCCGTCAACAAGTCGGCCAACCAACTCGTCCCACAACTTCTTGTCACACTGCACGAACGGCAAGGAAACGAGACAGGTTGCGGGGGTGTTCCCTCGGTATGACAGCTTCCGGGAACCGGAAAAACAAACAAACAGCGTTCGTGGACCCGGTTGGCGCTGTTCGCCAGCCGGGCGAATTTCCTGGCGACACCGCACGAACCAAACCAAGCACTTTGCGGTGATTCACCGCTTTTGTGCCTTTCGTGCTTGGAAACATCCTTTGCGAAGTGCAAAAAAGAGCGCTTCCTTTCGTTGGAATGCTGTCTGCTGCGGTACGGCGTCTTGCAGGCGGGTGCATACAGACGGGAAGGCTGCCCTGGCCACCGTCGGCTGGCAGGTGCGGCCGCCGTGGAGAAGCACGTTCGATCCCCGTCGCATTCTTGTGAGCAAGCGTACACTTCTGACGAACGCGGTTCTGTAGGGAGCCAAAAGGAATGTCCTGTTCCAGGGACTGCCTCGGCCGCGAGCTCCAGCAGTTTCTTGACGGGTTTGTGCGCGAGAGCCGGCATACGAGTGTGCCAGTTGCTCGCGTGAACATGCCGCTGTCGTACTCGTGCCGCCAGGAAAGTGACCTGATCGCGATGGTTGAAGAGAGGCGTTTTCCATGGAATATAACAGACCCAAAATATCAACGGTGTGATCTGAAGGAATCTGTGTTTCAAGAGATCGCTAGTTGGGACTGTATTTCACAGGTGAGCGCGAGTTACCAGTTACCTGTCCTGCTATTTTTGAACTTGAGATGAAGAAGAAAGCAGTGCTGCATTTTTTGCTTTGAGATAGCAATCAGAATAACTTTAAAGGGTTCCAATTTCATTGCAAGAATGATGCGTATAATTATACCCTTTCTTTAGTACTCTGACAGCTTGGAACAAACTCGATGAATCTGCCGAGGTTGTGGCGTGATTTGTAGTGACCGGCCGGGTTGATAATGCATTGTGGAACAGCAGCGCAAAACACAAAATATGTAGAAGTAGACACAGGGCACAGAAAGCAGACGCGTGTAGCCCGTGTTTAATTCTTTCGCATGAAGTTTTCGAAAACGCCTCGCTCAGGCGCCTTTCTCAGCCTGTCGATCATCCAGCGCGGTTTCTCTGCGGTGGCGGCTGGTCGTCCGAGTCAGAATCGAGCAAGGCTCTACCTCAGCCGCCGCGCACGGTCATAGTTCGTCCGATATTCTGAAAAACCGCCAGTAGCTACGACAGCGCAAGGTGTCTCCAGTTTCCGCGGTCGTGCACACGCACAGAGGGGAGCGCGCGAGCAAAGGCAGAGAATCCCCGGGGAACGCGATCGAAGTGGTTTTTCTGGTGTGACAGGGTGTTTCTGAACAAGTGGCGCACATGTGGCCAACACAGGCTGGCGGGAGACAGCGACATGTTTACCCACTGATCATTGTTAGGAACACAACTGCCATATAAGCTAGAAAAAGATATTACGACTTGCGGACAGGTTAAATTTAGGCATGAGTTCCCATCCACGGACACTGATTGTTTAAAGCATTCATGAAATCACCCCTCACTTCCATCTCCTTTGCATGTTAGTTAGCGTTCATTACGTCAAGTTGCGATGACGTGATTTTTTATGCCGACATCAGGATATCTGAAAGCGCCCTTGTACTTTCTGTTTATTTTCTTTGTCGTCTTACGTACTGGTCATTTACTTTTTTTATATTGAAGAAAAGGGCTTGGGCAGGGCATGTAATGCGAAGGCAAGATAACCGCTGGCGGATTCCAAGAGAAGGCAAGCGTAGCAGGGGATGTCAGAAAGTTGGGCGGGCGGATGAGATTAAGAAGTATGCGGGGATAGACGGTGGCCGCAGCTGGCAAATGACAGCTGGGGTGAATTGGAGAGACATGGGAGAGGCCTTTGCCCTGCAGTGGGCGTAGTCATGCTGATGATGATGATTGTAAAAGTGCTTGAAGGACACGTTAATGATGTCATAGCACAAATTAAGAGGTGGAAATTAACTTCGAAAGTCACATATGTACAATGAGGACAAAAAACTAACCGATTGTCTCTTGGGGTACAAGAGTGGTCTCCAAGGGGACGAAGAGTGCAGTGGGTTAGGAAAAAAAAATATCTTAGACATTTATTTTCTGGCATAATGTGCATAAGGTTGGCGGCCAGGACGGGGCTAATTAAAGATCGATAGGAGGAGCCTTAATTGCAGCGATGGACGTAATCTAGCCGCTGCTACTGCTACTGATGATAGAGCACTAGTACGGCCCACGTTGCTTTGAATAGCACTACCCAAGCAGGAATTAGAGCGAGCTGAGCTGTATACCTGTCCGGGGCTTGGAAGATATAACAGCGGTAGATAACCGATAGGGACTAAAACTACATTAGACGTCCTGCGGACATTCAGGACATCCACAAGACGTCCATGGGAGTTTCAATGTCCGTGGGGATATATATAAACTCTGCGACAACTTGCTTCATCTGTGTGCTACAAGTGGACTACCCCAGGATGCTCGCTAGCATTCTAATTTTCTTGTGGCTTACTCGACGAATGGTGAACGGGTGATTTGATACTTTAATTACTGTGGCTTCCATAAAATTTTCGGATTGCAGCGACATTTTCTGAACTCCACTCATGTGCATCCAACCGTGTTAGTTACGTCAGATTTATCGGCGCTTGAGCAATAAAAACTGGCCTACGTAAGAAATAGCGTTGAGTTTGATAACGCATTCCCCTATTTTATGTTAAGAATGGTGCCATTAATTAAGCACGTCATGTTGAATTATGCGTTTCTTACTGTTCAAACGCCCATATATGTCTTTTATTACTGAGCCGCACAGTGTAATTACAGTCGAACTTCGTTATAACGAGTCGGTTTATAACGAAATAATGGATATAACGAAGAAATGACGATTCCCCTTGGAAGCTCGGTCAGCATGGGCTATAACGAAGTTGCGGCTATAACGAACTAATCGACAGATCCCTTCAACTTTTTTATAAGCTATGGTGAGGTTTAAACGTACTCGCTGAGTTATCATGCAGTCGCTATTTCATGGCCTTGACCTTACAATTCCGTCCATCGCCGTTTTGCATTTTATATGTGTATCGCTTGTATTTGCTGTATTGTATTCTGTCATTTCGTTTATAGTTCTTTTTGTGTTTGCTTCTTTCCTGCTTAGTCATTCTATCGGATCATTCTTACAGTGCTGGATTTCCTTGCTACATTTGCAAACCCTGTTCTGAATGTTGTATAAATTAATATACTATGTATTACTTCACTTACAGTTGCTGGTGTTTTGCGTAGATCCCATGGCTATTTTATTGCTACTGTCATCCGATACCTTGTTTGCCTTATTTGATTAGCTGAAGGGATTCCAGCGCAGTGTTAGACTCTACTTGTACAGCGCCTTTCGTTTTATTCAATACTGATTATTGAGAAAAGATTGCTTGCAAGATAATTCAGAACATGTTCAAACAGTTACTCCCCAATATTCTTTAACGGCGTCTTCAACAGGCCAGATTCCCTAACCTCAAAAGTCAAAACCAGTGCTACGTGGCTACATTAGAACTGCCACCGCGGTGGCTCAGCGGTTATGGTGCTCGGCTGCTGGCCCGAAAGACGCGGGTTCGATCCCGGCCGCGGCGGCTAGAATTTCTTTGGAGGAGAAATTCTAGAGGTCCGTGTACTGTGCGATGTCAGTGCACGTTAAAGAACCCCAGGTGGTCGAAATTTACGGAGCCCTTCACTACGGCGTCTCTCATAGCCTTAGTCGCTTTGGGACGTTAAACCCCATCAACCAAACCATACATTAGAACGATAAATAAAATTTCTGTATTAAACAATATGAAACCCCCCTTATAGTAATCATGTATTCATTCTACTTCAATAATGAACTTTGACTTGATAAAACTGAGCTTGAATTTCACTATACGCGAAAAGTAACAAACTAGTTTTGATTATACATATAGCTTGCCAATATCCCTCAAGAGAAAACTATGCAACAGCGGTATCTTACCGGTACTCACCTAAGAGGCAAAAGAAAAATGGGAGGTTAAAAACGTTAAGAGATCGGAAGCGGGCGGAGTGGGTCAGGGAACAAACGCGGGTTAACGACATCGTAATAGAAATCAAGAGGAAGAAATGGGCTTGGGCAGGGCATGTAATGCGAAGACAAGATAACCGCTGGTCTCTAAGGGTAACGGAATGGATTCCAAGGGAAGGAAAGCGTAGATGGGGGCGGCAGAGAATTAGGTGGGCGGATGAGATTAAGAAGTTTGCGGGGATACGGTGGCTGCAGCTGGCAAAGGGCAGGGTTAATTAAGGAAGTTTGCGGGGATACGGAGGCTGCAGCTGGCAAAGGGCCGGGTTAATTAGACAGACATGTGGGAGGCTTTTGCCCTGCAGTGGGCGTAGTCAGGATGATGATGATGATGATATGAAGCTGTGGCTTCCTTTTGCTGAGCGAGGGTCGCGGGTACGAATCCAGCCGCTGGGGGTGCATTTCAGAGGGATCGAACAGCCAAAGCGGCCACTTGACGAGATACCAGTTCACAGGAAACAGTCCCAGGCTATTGAACTTTTTTTTATTGCGAAAGCAATACTAGTTGCACTTTCAGCCCGTCGCGTAGCGAGGCCGGTAGCTACCAATGACCTTTAGCATGGCCCCCTGCTGTGACGTCATGCCATCTGCCGCAAAAACCAGGGGCCCAACTCGCGCCGTCGCGTAGCGAGGCCGCAGCTGCCAAGCGTGACCTAATTCTCCTGCCACGCGCGGCGCGCTTAGCGGTCTGACGTCACAGCTGCAAGAGCGGAGTTCCAACTTGCGCCGTCGCGTAGCGAGGCCGCAGCTACCAAGCGCGGCCTAACTCCCGCTCCTGCCGCGCGCGGCGCGCTTAGCGGTCTGACGTCATGCCACTGCCGCAAAACCTAGAGTTAGGTAGCATATACAGTAACTCTAGCAAAACCGGGCGCGCAGCGCGCCGGCGGCCAGACGTTGCAATGCCGCCTACCGCGAAAGCAGCTCGGCAGAATGCGAAGAGGAAGCAACAGCGAGCTACGGAGACCGAAGAAGAGCGTGAACAAAGACTTTCTAAGCGGCGTGCCCAGTATGCAGCGTAGCTACGGATATAGCTACCATGGCGTAGCTACGGATATTGCTTTCGCAATTACCGGGCTTAACCAAGCTAAGCCACAGCCAATTTTTTTTTCTGGGACAACGAACGCTTTATGGGCTGTGCCCATACGTGTTACCAGACTCTGGTGATACGCAGAGCGCGCTACCAAGTTTACTTTCAACGACTAACGGGTACGTGGCGCCATCTACCGCCCTAAAGGCTACCTACGCACGCGCAGTGGAGCTTCGCGGAAGCTGGTCACGGTTCACTCTATGCTATAACATAAGCTAGTTAGTCAAATTACGTCACAGTGCAGTTTCGGCGAGCAGAATCTATCCTCTATTGCCCACTCCCTTTTATAAGACACCTTTTTTTATAAAGGTTAGTGCGCTAGACTCTGCAGTTTACTTTCTTTTTATTCCTTTCGTGTTTAGAGTGAACGGGTATACGCAGCAACAGCCGCATTAGCAAAAAGCTTCGCTAAACCTGTACGCATATACAAACATAAATACAGGCGAGACACACACAAAATCCCACTAATTCTCAACTATCAATCAAAAAGGCCAACTGTATTGTGACAACAGGAGATAGTATGTTTCGAAACACACGGAAATTCAGGCACTCTTCGTGGCAGATGCACGTGGTATAATTTCGACACCGCTCGGCGAATTCATCTCGGCCGCACAAGGCACCAAGTGTGTGGACATTATCGGAATGGAGAAACCCCGCTTCCAAGAACAGCGTTGGTTTTTTGCACAATTTCTCGAGAAAACGAAAAAAAAAATAAGATTCAGCGAAGCTGGCACAAGAATGAGGACTTGTGCACACAATTTGAACGCAACCCAAAGATTTGACTTATGTATAGAAGCATACGCTTGAGGAAATGTGGCGGTGGAAACTGTTAGTTATGTTTTTTTATCAAATACGTATGCATTCTGTTTTAAACTTACGCATCAACCGTAAATTTTTCGTTTCCCTCGCTGATATATACACCTCACTACAGCGGTAACAGCAGGAATAAATTAATAACAAAATATGGATCGAGTTGCACAGCACGTCTGTACAGAGGCCTGTAGTGCGCTTGAGTCAAAAGCACTCGATGTGCGAAGGATCACATGCACCTGCATGCCTACTTGTACAGTGTTACTTGGAATCAAGTTGTTGGTATTGAACTGCTGAAAAAAAAATCCTGTAGGTAGATGGCGAGCATATTCCGTTTTTAATTGTTCTGAGAATCAACGACAGAGAACCGCTAAATTTTTCCCCCTTTTTTTTTTACCTGAAAACATTCAGATCGTTTCCAGCAACCTGCCGCCCCAAAAAAATAGGACACGCGTTTGGTGCGAATAAAAGAAAAACAAAAGGAAATTATACAGCATGCACGCGGTTGTGAAAGCCCGCAAAACAAACCCTTCCATGTTTGACATTTCTTTATATGTAGCGTCTGTCCTCCCTAGTATCCCTATTAAAACAGCAGCACAATTAGGCAGTTCATCATACGTTATCGTAGTCATCATCATCATCATTTCAGCTGACACCCCAGTAAGGCGGACAAATGTCTTACCAAACGTACCCCTGACCACTCCTGACAGTCGTGTTTTGCAGCTGACGAAACCGCAACATTCCGGCAAAATTTCCCCACCAACACAAATCAATCAAGCATTGCACCTTCAAAGAGAGACCTTGGACATAATGGTCGCTCTTAAAGCCTATACTATAAAACTTTTTTTTTTAAGTTATTATCTTCATCTTCTCAGCAATCCGCCTTTTTCGCAAGATGTTGTGCCCTCTGCGGAGTGGCACAAATTCGTCTGCTACAAGTTGAAAACAAACACAGGGGGGGAGACGCAGATGCGATCTGGTTCCACGAGATGACAGCTGCGCCGGCGAAGTGGCATGTGTATGTGTGTATGTGCGTGTATGCATGCGTGCGTGCGTGCGTGCTTGACAGCTGCCGCCACCTGTCGCATGCGCCTGTCACTAAAATTAATTGTTTATGGCCTCCGAGACTATCTAAAATTGGGTAATCTCGGAGGCTATGAACTGTCATGCGCAGTACGAGCAGGCGGTTTCATTTTAAACCTGCAGGAGAAAAAGCGCGCATGCGTAGAGCGGCCTTGTACAGAAAAGAAAGGAAAACGTATTAACCGAGTGCATATATATTTCTTTAGTGTGGAACACTGTTATCAGCAAGCTTCTGTATATATGCCACACGCACATAACTCTAATGATGGAGCGCTGCAGAGATGACCGACTGTCACTGTGTAGTAAAGGACAGAGATCCACTTAACGATGCTGCGACCGCGGTTGGCACTCAGCAGAGCATGCTTCTAATCCTTAGTGATACAAAAGGTTGTGGGCAAAGCAGGCCGCCTATTAAGGGTGGTATAGTCATGCTTATTAATTTCTTATGAAACTAATAAACAAGCGGCTTATTAGTGGTAAGAACGCGGTAACACATCGATATAGGACGACTTCAGTTTGTCATATATAGCTATGGGTGTCCCTCTAAGGAGTCAGACGGTCCAGTACGTCGGGCTTTGATTTACAGAATGCTGCAGCGCCGGAGCTTGCTTAGCTCGACAAATGAAGAGCGGCAATAAAAAAAAACATGGCGGACGATTTAGCGTGTTTAGGCGAAATGCGTGCGCTTCGGTTTCGGTTCAAGGCTCGGTTTTCAAGGTCAAGCATGCTTCAGAGAATGATCGGCGAAATCAGAGTTAAGCTCTTCTAAATGACGCGATAGCATGAATGGGCTGATGCCGATAGATATACAGAGTCGGGTATTCTTTCCTTTACGTTCATAGATCGCCGGAAGTCTTCAAATCACTCCTGTCGCAGTGGTGCAGCGGTTAAGCGATGCGCCACTGCCCCTGCGACAGCAGGTGCTGCTACCGGTTGGCCTTGTGCGAACCAGGCTACTCTTTCAGATCAATCTTATAAGGTCATAAAGAGAAGCTTCGGACCAACAAACATGGGCGGAACCTGAAAAACGTTAGAGATCACCGCGGCGACCCGCATTGGGGGAGTTCGAAAGCATTGACGCCTGTTCCACACTTGTCGCCTCTCTGGTTTACTCTTTCTTTAACGTTTTTTTTTTCGTGTTTTACTATTTCGACGTCCGACGGTATTTTGACATCCTCCCACTATATCGACGTTCATGGCTATTTTGACGGCTAATTGACTTTTCGCCTCTCATTACTGCACATCAAGCATAGCTTTTTTGTTTGATTAATTAACGTTAATGAATCACCTTTTAATCAATTTCAAACCTTCATCCGGCTTGGTTGCGTGTTTCCCACAATTTCGACGTCCAAGGCTGTTTTGATGTCCACCCACTAGATGACGTCCGTGGCTATTTCGACGGCTAATTGACTTTTTTGCCTCTAATTAATTAGCCGATTACTCCAGATGAACCAAATTCGGCGCGCAGCGACAATTTGTCATCCTCTATCTCAAACAATTATTCTTTTACACCAAACACTTTATCGAACGACGACGCAAGGTCTGCGGACATGTTTTCCGTCTTTCATCTAACACGAAACCGCGAACATATGCGTTCGCATTAGAAAAAAAAACACACATACGTGCTCAGCCGAATAATTTATTCAGAGCAAACTCATCGCGTAAGTGTTGAAAGTTTTCGTGAGCGGATAGCACTGGCGCAATTCTATTACATAAATTGTGCTGTAAAAAAAACAATTCAGCTTCACTGGAAATCGCGTTGCACATTCACGCCATAGTGGCGCGGCAACGTTACGATTTCTAGTGAAATTTCGCAGCAAATCGTTAACACTTAAAGCATTTAGCAGAAGTGTTTCGCTTGAGCCGAAAGAAACGGTCATGTTCGCAACGCTATTACTTCTGTGAGTTATGGCCTGTTTCAAGCAGATACGCAAGTGCAAGCCTTCGCACAACGGCACTTTTTTTAAAAGATAAGAATTTATTGTGTACAAATCGGTTACATAAATTCAGTATACAGGCGAGGGTCCCAAAGTCAAGCGACTGTCACGGGACCCCCGGTAGATTAATACTAACTTGATTAAAAAACAAGCAGCATCACAGACAGGTACAATTAGCAGTAATAACAATGGTATTATAAATAAGTAACATTTATATAATGACAATGAAATAGATTAGCAGGGCAAAAACAAACAGACAAGGAAAACAAGAATAACAACCCACTATAAATAATATTGTACAAAATACAGCGTTGTGAAAAGACATAAAGAAACAATTGAGAATACAATGATACAGTTGTCAAGAAACAAAAAACAAAGTAGAAATTTCTAGCAAATAATTAAGGACAAGAATTTTCTAAAGGGAATAGAAGCAGTTCACTCCACTTTTTGCTGCAAAAGCAAACTTTTTAAATTCGATTTAAACATAGACAAAGACATAGGCGATTTTAAACTCAGGGGTAAATTATTCCACAGGTCCCCGTCAAAGAAAAAAAAAGAACACTTGCTGGGGTAAGGCTCTGGTATGTTATACAAGTGGGAGGAGTAAACTATCCTCCTACTCCATCTGTGTTCACAGAGGGAGCACGTACATTTCAAAGACGAAAGGTGTGAAAAGGGAGTATAAGCCGTCCGCTAGAGTGCGCTGGAGGACAGCTGACTCCATGGGCGTCCGGAAGGGGGGGCAAGGGGGGGCGGTTGCCCCCCCTTGGAATTACGGGTATTATTTATGCACTTGTAGAAAACAACTACATAGCTGCCGCCTCCCCCATAACCGGCCATCGGGTGCACCCCCCTGGAAAAAGTTCTGCGGACGCCCTTGGCTGACTCCTTATTTACTCCCATAAAGGAGTATTAGTGTTTAGAGTATACGCTGTTTACACCTTGCCTACTGAACATGGCCTGCATCTCCACTGCATCGATTACAAACCTTGATCATTGATTGTTCATGCATGATCGTTCATCCATGTGTATATTTGTTATACTATTAGAGGCCCATACTGTGCGATGTCAGTGCACGTTAAAGAACCCCAGGTGGTCGAAATTTCCGGAGCCCTCCACTACGGCGTCTCTCGTAGCCTGTGTCGCTTTGGGACGTTAAACCCCATAAACCAAACCAAACCTTAGTTACGCTGAGCAATCATTAACTTGTGATAACAAATCGTCAAAACAATGTTCGATCCGCAGGTAGTAAATCGCAAGTTGCATGTGTTACGCCTACGAAAATGAACTTGCAATCGACCCCGCGACTTGGCTAACGCAACAGTACTGGCTTCTGTTGAACAATGCGCTCCCTTTTGAAGAGAGAGAGTGATACACCCGGTGTTGATTTTAACACGCGGCATATTTTAGCCTGAGCCGACTAAAAACCTTGTGCCTGGTGCTCTTTGCACTTAGATTCCCTTGCGCCAAAAAAAATATAACCTAGCATTATTATTGCGAGAGACGCAGTTACAGTGTAAAGTGACGCCCTCCGCGGTGACGCTATGCATGGTTTCGCCAGTTCCGCGCTTAAAAGCCAAGAGCTGCGCATTGTTTCGGTTCCGAGGAAAGCACGTGGGCACGCGTCTGCACTTTCCGGCGAAAAACCGAAAACATATGACTCTCTCTCGGCTCAGTTTTCTCCCATGCGGCTCGTCGGTGACAAATCGTTTACCACGAACGAGGCCAAACTGCGTGCTGCGCAAGTACGTTTAGGCTTAGCTCACACGAGTGGCCGACGCAAGCGACTGGCTCGGATTCGCAAAGCATGCGGTGTTTGCAACACAGTGCATCCGGTCTCGAACTTTTACGTAGAAAAAGGCGCCGGGACCACACTCCATTGGATAGCAGCTGTGTGCGAGGAGCCCTGGGAGCAGACGACATTGGACGTCGTAGCATGGTGCAGACGAAAATTCTGTGAATAGTTTTCTGTGGGGATTGTAGTATGCACCGACGTCACAGCGGCCGCCATTTTATGGTACATGGAGCGGTTAAAAAATTCAGGGGGCACTTTGGCTTTCTAAAGTGCTGCAAGGCGAAAGCCTTTCCTTGCGCACTGTTTGGCATTGACTGCGAGACTGTTTGCGCTGTACTAGTGCTTTATTTGACTACACACTTTGACTACACATTACACCTACACACTTTGACTGCTTCTTTAGCACGACTCTCTCTCTGCTTTGACGAGTCCGGTTGTATCCATGGCTCTGTTCGCCGTAATGAGGTATGTAATTTGGTCACCCACAGACGCCTTACGCCCCCTGTCGTAGCGGACGACAACTATTTTTTTTAGTTGACGTCTGCTCCAAAAGGGGGAGTCAGGCATGCGTGGCTGACCTCATCACTGCGAATCCGCGCACTCTGACGTCATAACCATTTCGACCAACCGAAAAGCGTGACACCTCTGCTGACAACCTTCTGTCGGCAACGATGAGGCATTAAAGGCTTTTGCCTTGAAAGGTGACACGAAAGTCTAGGCGACTTTTCGTCACCTGCTCTGGCTTACAGCTCTGAAGCTGCATGCTGTACCATAGAATTGCGCCCGTGACGTCACGTGAGTGCCTTCTACTGGGCATGAAACTTCTGCGCAACGCTATGGAAGGGTTCAACAAAGCCAAAGAAGCAGCTCGTTGGTGATGTGTGCTAAGTAAACAATTTTTGTAACGTGCTAACTAATGATGATGGTGATGTCGTGTTTATACCCTTTGCAACGGATGGACATCAGATTAGACAGAGTCCGAAGAAGGTGAAAACAAAAAGTAAGGAAAAATTAACACGACATTATGCAGAAACAGTAGAACGAGTACAGAAGGTTGAAAAATGAAAATGAAAATTGGTTTTTAAGGAGATGGCGCAGCATCTGTCTCACATCTCGGCGGACACCTGAAGGTGGGAGTGAAAGAAGAAAGAGAGAAAGGGGTGCCGTAGTGGAGGTCTCCGTAATAATTTCGACCACCTGGGGATCTTTAGCGTGCACTGACATCGCACAGCACACTGGCGCGTTTTGCGTTCCGCCTCCATCGAAACGCGGCCGCCGCGGCCGGGTTCGAACCCGGGTACTCCGGCTCGGTAGCCGGGCGCCTTAACAACGATGAAGCGAAACTTTCAACTCAGTGAACTCCGAACTTGCCCTTTTGTGTCCGTGTCGTTTAGTATATTTTCTGTCAAAACTCGGCGCATTAAGAAAATGTATCTCTTAGTATGCTATGAGATAGCCTTTTCCGTGCACGATATTGTAAACTGAAACGAAACTCACGAAACTTGAAACTGCACCTGTCTTAAACGGATAGAACACAAGCGCGTTTGAAAATGACAAATGGTTTCACATCACGACTTCCGAGTTTTTCGAACAAACTCCAAAACTGCGCCAGTCTTTTTGGAATCATACATTACGGACCTGCCGCGTATATACTACGTGAACGCGAAAAGCTGCAGACACTAAACACCTCGCCACCAAACCACCATTTTTCACTTCACTATGCTGGCGCCAAGCTCAGGCCCGTATCGTTCCAGACAGATGGAAAGGTCATAACACTGTCACGTAGTCTTTATATTTACGACCGAACTGGCGAAATGATGATGAAAAGAAGCAAATATCAGCTGTTTACGAAAATAAAAGATCGCGCAAGTAAGTTCGTCAAGACTGGGCGGGTTCTTCTCAAAAAATAAATGAAGGAAACAAAAGTTAAATATATAAATAAAAGGCAACGCTCCGACGACGTTTGGGTTTCCCGGAACTCGAACTTAAAATGCGAGCCCGAAGAGCAGAATATGTATTCTCGGAAAAAGAGAGCGATCGTAGTCCGGATAATGAGCAGATAGACGTCGTTATTTATACCTGTCAGAGTGGCTTTCTTTACGCGGAAAAGCGTCCTTCTCGTTGCGACGCCATTTTAAATCAGCTGCGCACGACATATGTGCCGTCCTTTGCGCAGTCTCATGCTGCTGCCTCAGTCGTCGTCTGCTGAAATGGCGCTTACATCAGAAACAGTTTTTTGTTTTATGTGACAGCGTTAAAAGCCTCATGGAAAAAAAAAGCATCGTCGGCTGATTGGCTGGAGGGAGGTGACGACGCCAGACCGGATAATTTCCATCGGCTAAAGGGAAGTGGTGTCACAAGATCAAATTATTCCCATTGGCTGGGGGCAGTGACATCACCAGATCAGATAATTCCCATTGGTTGGATTAGTGACGTTACCAGATCTGGCAATTCTCATTGGCTGGGAAAGTGACGTCACTAGACCGGAAGTGACGTCACTTTCGTAAAGGCAGCAAAGCTTATAATGCTATCGCATTGCCAACACACAAGGTAGTTACGTGCATCTTTGAATGATACTCTGCGTGCGATTCATCATCGTCATCAGCCTGACTACTCCCACTGCAGGAAAAAGGCCTCTCTCCCATGTCTCTCCAATTAACCCTGTCCTTTGCCAGTTGCGGCCACCGTATCCCCGCGAACTTCTTAATCTCATCCGACCACCTAACTTTCTGCCGCCCCCTTTGTTAACCGCGGTTAACTAAAGGTTAACGTGCGGTTTAACGTCCCGAAACTGCGCGTTGGCTCTGAGTGCCGTATTAATGGAGGACTCCCGTAATTTCAATTCTTTGGGCTCATTTAACAGTTTCGTTGACGCAACACATAACGATATCGCAAGGATTATACAGAAGGAGGTGCTCTAGTATGCAGACCACTGAAAATTTCTGCATTAGTAACAATAATTGCAGAGTATAGATGATTTTCAACGTCATGCATAAATAACCAGAAGAGCAAGGCGTGCGCACATGGTTTGTGACGTAAGTATGTGTGTCGATCCTTATGTAAATGAATCAATTCCTATTTTATATAACCTTCCCATTTTGCCGGAAGAATTTCTGTCCTTTAGCTTCACTTTTTTCGTTCATTGCTTGTTGCTTTTATTTGCCCTGTGCATTTCAATGATTATTTCTGACCTGTCGCTCACACCACATGTGATTTTTTTTTGTGTATGCGCTATTGCTTCACGGTGTGCATATATAACATTTCAGTTACTTCACGAGGTGATTACTGTATTTCGCTTACCTTATATGCATTATTCTGTATACGAATTTGTAATTTTGTTGTAATCCTGTGTCACCTAAGCCTTCCTTCTGTACGGACTGTATCTAAGGGGTCAGGACATGTTTTTTTGTAGCTTCAGCTTATAGTGAACTAGACACTATACTTCAGCTACATCTTTTAGTCTTGGCTTCTTCCTTGAAGGAAATGGAGTAAGTTCCAATTTCTCAAGGAAAGGTTGGCAACATTTGCATATTATGGTGAAACATCTAAAAAAAATACGGAATAAAATGAGAATCATAAATATCACAAAATACTAATGACAGTCTCATACATTCGAAATACAAGATATTCGTTTTAATCTAGCGGTTTGAGAAACAAGTTACGCACTTCATTGACAACAAAAGGTTGAAGATGGGGAAATCACACCACTTGAAGCATGAAGCGTATAATAAGTCATAAATATCACAGAATACTAATGACTCTTGTATGTACAAAATGCATAGCATTCGGTTTAACCTAGCAGCTTAAGAAACAAATTAAGCACTTCATTGGCAACAAAAGGTGAAATATGGAGAAATCACGCCACTTGAAGCATGAAGTGAATAATAAACCTGTAGGTCAGTCTTAATTTTCATAACTATTAAGGTTTTCTTTCCTTTAATCGGGTGGTAGTGTACATCACAGTGTTGACAGCAGTTCGTCTGCATGATGTAGACTGCTGTATTCTTTCGTCTGCATGCCGACAGCCGTGCAGCGTAAATCTTCGCCCGCAATGGGCGCCCTGGGACGAAAGCATGTTCTATAATTTACGGAACACTGATCTGTGGCGTAAGCAGGATGCGGTGGCGCTGCAGTCGGCAGGTGCAGGTAAAAGCTGATTTACGCCCCATAGGGATGCATGTAAACAAAACTATTCGGAGCAGTTTTCTAATGTCACAGTGCATGTATATGAGGCCGTCCCTTCGTTAGCAAAGCCCCAGTACATCCCAGAACAGAATATGCAAGTATGGAACGTAATCTGAAAGCGGATGCATTTTTAAAACCAAAATATCTGCGCGCCAAAGTTAACCCCCCCCCCCCCCCCCCCCCCGGGCATCATGTGAGTGCGCGACTCAAAAAACACATGAAACTTTCCAATTTATTTCCTCATTTCACAGCGTGCCTATAAAGGACGCCGTTCGCTCAGAGATGACGAGTACTTTTAAAAATAGCATATGACCGCAATGAAACCTTTTTAAAACGTCACGATTCCGGACATACCCTGCACAACGCACAACGCCTAGGCGTTCTGTCGGCTGGGTGTTTTTCCGAAACAGACAGATTTCCCGTGAGTCTGACATACTGCCACGTGCGCTACATCTGCTCGAAAATAGAGTCGTTCCAACTATAGGAAGCCTAATCAGCTCTATATGGAAAAAATTCAGGGCACTTTGGCTCTCTGAAGTGCCGCAAGGCGAAAGCCTTTCCTGGCGCACTGCTTGTCATTGACTGCGAGACTGTTTGTGCTGTACTAGTGCTTTATTTTACTACACACTTTGACTTCACATTACAACTACACACTTTGACTGACTTTACATTAGAACTACACACTTTGACTGCCGACTTTGACAGCTTCTTTAGCACGACTCTCTCTCTGCTCCGATGAATTCGGTTGTATCCACGGCTCTGTTCGCAGTAATGAGGTATGTAATGTGGTCACCCACGGACGCCTTACGCCCCCTGTCGGAGCGGACGACAACTATTTTATTAGTTGTCGTCCCGTGAGTCCCGTATTTTATTAGTGGTCGTCTGCTCCAAAACGGGGCGTCAGGCATCCGTGGGTGACCTCATTACTTCGAATCCGTGCACTCTGACGTCATAATCATTTCGACCAACCGAAAAGCGTGACAACCTTCTGCTGACAACCTTCTGTCGACAACGATGAGACATTAAAGGCTTTCGCCTTAAAACAGTTCTCAAACGGCGCGATAAGCAAACCGCGCACCATAGCAGACGACAGCGCAGACGATTCCCCAGGCCCATTGTACAGAGTTTCTCAATACTTAGCGGGGGAAGATGGCGCCAGTGTCTATGCGAGTTTCTTAAAGAGCACTTCATAAACTGCGGGTGTGCCGAGAAGAGGAGGAAACACACAGGACAGGCGATATCCTTGTGTACGTGTTCTTGTGCGCTTAAATTCATTTCAAAATTAAAAATTGTGCTAAAAGCCTAGGAAAAAAGAAAATATGGAATAAAGAGTCAGAGGTTATGACTACACCAAGGCATTTAAACTACCAGTCTTTCTGATTATGCTTTGATTTCCAATTTTACATCCACATATGGAAAAAAAGAGAAGTACCTTATTTGTAGTAGTAGTAGTAGTAGTCGTAGTAGTAGTAGTAGTAGTAGTAGTAGTAGTAGTAGTAGTAGTAAAAACATTTATTGTTTCAAAGGGAAGAGTTAGGGAGTAGGGGGTGGGGGATAGATAGATGTGGAGCTTCATTGGTCGGTCTTAGGATCCCGTTGGCCTCTGCCGCTGCCTTGGCCCTCGTCACCAGCATAGGCTGCGTGCTCGGGTCGGAGTCAGTCAGGAGGGCCTCCCACTGCTCTAGACTAGGGCTATTTATCTTTGGTAATAAAGGGCTTTTTTCACAGCCCCAGGTGGCGTGGTACGTTGTGGTGTAGCCCCCACACCACCCGCACTCTTTCGCGTATTTGTTCGGCCATATTTTATGATACATGGCTCTGCTTGGGTAGCTAGGCGTCTGTTTGTAGTCGTGTGAGCGCGGTGGCCTGCTCTCTGTTGAGGATATCCGCCGGAGCCGAGTACTTCTTGCGCGCTCCCAACAACGCCTTCATTGCCTCCCCGTAAGATTCTGGCGTGCTGAAGGGTTCGACCGGCAAACCCGCCCTCCGGTTCGTGAACCCTCGGACAACGGTGTCTGCCATGAAATTTCCCTCAACCCCAATGTCAGGGACCCAAATGATGGTGTGTTGAATGTTTGTGTTGTTTGATACATGTCTGTGTTGTTTTTGTTCGAAGAGGATCCTCGCGGCTTTTCGGCTGATCCTTCCATCTCTGTATGCCCTCGCTGCAGCCTGAGAATCCGTCGCTATCCAATAACTCAGTGCCTGCCGATTGGCTTCAGTCAGGGCTAGAGCTATGGCGATCTCTTCCGCTGCTTATGTAGTCCTTGTGCGCACTGATGCACCAGTAATTATATTCCTATTGGCGTTCACTACTCCTACCGCCCTAGCGTTTTTCTCAGTTCTGTACTTGGAAGCGTCAACATACAAAACCATCTGTTTCTTCTTTAGGAACCTGTCCAACTCCGATGATCTCGCCGCCAGTCTTCCTTCGTGGTTCTTCGGATCCATGTTTCTGGGCACTGGTTTAACCAAGAAAGTGCTCATAATTTGGCTGTCAATGTCTGTCTTGTCTTCGCCCTCGTCTTCTGCCGGCTATCCTGGCTTTACCAGTAGTGCGCGGCCAGCGGTTGTTCTTTAAGTCTTTCCAGTTGAAATCTGAGCATGGTTTCGCTGTGCTCCTCATAGGTGCCGTACACCCCCATGTTCATCAGCTTTACTGTCGAGGCGCAGGTCATGACTCCTAAGGCTTGCTTATACGCCTTTCTGATGCATGTTTCCATTTTGTTCTTTTCCCCTTTGTTAGGTTGGAGGTACGGAAGCGCGTACGTCATCCTCGGTATGATGAGCGCAGAAGCGATCCGTAACGTATCTCGCTCCTTCACCCCTTTTCTTTTGTTCGTTATCCGGCTTAACATCCTGCATATCTGTTCCGTTGAGTATTCCAAGAGCTGTATGGTATGGCCCCGTTTGCCTTTCTCCTGCAGCCACATTCCCAAGATGCGAAGCTTATTTATTCTTTTTACGGGTTATCTATCTATCTCTAATTCTATCGTTCCCCTGTCCTCTTTGTTTTTGTGAAGTCTAATAAATTCTGATTTTTATGGGGAGCACTGCATCCCGCTAAATAAAGCAAATTGACCGATCTCATCCGCCGCTCTTTGCAGTGTTTGTTGCCCGTCGATCCTTTTGTCGTCCACACTGTTATGTCGTCCGCATAAATTGAATGTTCTACATCTTTGATGTTTTTCAGTCGCCTAGTTAATCCAACATTGCTATGTTAAAGAGCAAAGGTGAGATGATGGATCCTTGTTGTTGTAGCCTTTGACAGAATGGCACATACCCACACTGGGGGTGGTGTCCCTCTGTTTGGCGTCGTCTTCTTTTCTGACCTAATGTTGTTGATGCCGATCGTTGCTGTTCTGTTAGACAGGAAGGCCTGTACGTATGCGAAGATCCTTTCCCCACAGTTTGTTGCCGAGAGTTCTGCGAGAATGGCGTTGTGGCCGATGTTGTCAAAGGCCCCCTTTAGGTCTACAGCCAAGATTAAGCCTTCTCGAGTTCCCGATATTTGTTTTAGTACCGTGTCTCTTAACTGGAGCATCACGTCTTGTGTGGAGAGCCCCGTTTTGAACCCGAACATGGTATCCGGAAACAGACCGTTGTCCTCCATGTAGTTGCTCAGTCAAGTCTTGACCACTTTCTCGTACAGTTTACCAAGGCATGAAGTTAGTGATATGGGCCTAAGGTTCTCTAAACTGGGTGTTTTCCCTGGTTTAGGTATCACGATAATGTCAGCGTGTTTCCACTCCGCCGGGACCGTGCCCCGTTCCCAGTGTTCGTTGATTAGTCCAGTCAGAATACGAGGTATATACCTCGTATATACGCGGCTGCCAGGTCATTCACGAGGAACACAACACCGGGAAAAGATCAAGTAACAAATGCAATGATAAGAAACCTCAGTGATGACCTTATTTGTGTTCTGTTCTATTCTTTGTTGGGTTTCTTAAGTTTCCAAAATCTTAATTTGACATTTGTCCGGTTCATTTGGTTTCCTCATTCAGCAATCTGCGGTTATAATGCAAGTCCTCATATTCATTTATGATTAATTTTTGGTCCTGCAAGAAATTCAAAAATTAGTACGTATGAAATATGCAATTGAATAAACTAAGCAAGCAAACCCGAAGAGGAACGCGATACCTTAAATGTCGTTCACTGAGCTATCCAGAAGCTCTGAAAGCTGAGACATTAACAACCGTTGAAAGCTTCAGCTCTCTATGAGCGACAGATGCCAGGTATGACATATAGTTCTGTAACGCTGCGATGTGGATTGGGAAAATAATTGTGGCCCGCAACTTTCAAGTGATAAATACCCAAGTTTATTGCCTGCATATCCAAGTTTGCATTAGGAGGACGGTGCCAGGAGCCGGTCACAGTGACACATATGACCAGCATTACTAATTACATTCAATCACTATGGAGAAATGGTTTGGGCTCTTTGGTCTGGTTTAATAATTAAGGATGCAGCGCGAAACGCTTTCGAATGTGTGGTATTCGAAGCTACCATACATTCGATAGCTTGGCACTTTTCGCGCGCTAGAGTTTAATTCGCGAGCTTAAGTTTCGTCATTTATCCACGCGATTATTCATTAAATGTCTTCATTCTTAAATTATGCGGTTAATTTCGCCTTGCTGTAACGTATCAGCGCTCAGCCACTGTTTGATGACTGCCTGGAACATCTCTAAACGTTACAGTTCCACACAGCGAGAAGTGATGTCGATAACATGCGCAGAGGCTGGTTGGCGCTCATGAGTGACTGTTTTTCTGTCCATGCTGCTCATGGTTGGCAGGTAACAACGGAGAGACGGGGAGTGCAGGATGGTTTGGCAGGTGGCATGCTACGTGACCTGATAACGTCACAACTGCCTCAACCAATCAGAAAATTTTATGACCGACCACAGAGTTTTTCCATGATGAGGCTTCTAATGGGAAAGGAGAACGGTTAGCAGATGGAGAGAGGAGGTTTAGGGGAGAGGCAGCTTCGAGAAGGGGGACGTCACGTGACCGGCAGACGTCATAACTGTCTCGACCAATCAGCGAATTTTATGACGGACTACAACGCCGGATTTTTTTTTCCGCGATGAGGCTTCAAAGCTATCGCATCAATATCAGTTGTGCTTAAACTCCATAGTGGTACAAGGAAATTGTTGCCAGCTTTAAAAAGGAGACAAGAAAGTAAGGAAAACTGCGATTCATTATGTTCAGCTGGTATCTGCTGGCCGATATCTGATTTTTGTCATTCCACCGAATATCTAACCAATTTATTGAGTACCGTATCCAGCACCGTAATTTTGTTACCTTTGGGCTAAACATAACATGTCCGAGATGGCGTGAAAATGTTTTTGAAAGAAATGGAAAGGCAAGACGCACCTGATCGTCGCAATCTCGGTGGACACCCGAAATACGCCGTGGCGGAAAGGTATGAATGAGTGAGTGAAAGAAGGAAGAGAGAAGAGGCCCCACAGTGGTGGGTTCCGAGTGAAATTTGAACGCTTGAGGTTCTTTAATCTGCCGTGACTACGTACAACACAATGGGGCGTTTTGCATTTCGCCACCATCAAAGTGCGAGATTCGACCCCGTGCCCTGGCTCTCAGTAGCCGAACGCTGTAACCACTGTACCACCGCGGCGGGTGCCCAACAGCGCGCAATGAGTCTTCTCTACTGTGTTCAGGCCTATATTAAGCTGCGGATTTCCATTATGCTGCACTCCTTTTTTCCATCGCTACACTCCGACCCCTACGCACGGTGGCTTGTGCGTTGCTTGTCAACCGGCCGTGCACTATAAGGCACTTATAGACCAGATTTTTTTACCCTCGCACGCAGGCTGCGGACGCGCGCCTACTCTCTACGCCAGTCGCCATCTGCCGGCGCGCGCGGCCCGAGGGACTGCGGGTCGCGCCGGCGCCGCGCATAGAACGCATGTTTACGTGTTCGCTTCTGCCGTTTTGTGCTCCATCAGCTAACGTATGAGGGTGTGTGCTGTGCGTCACTACTCACATTTGCCCTCTTCCAGACAGTGCTGCGGTTATCTTGTGCGCAGTTACTCGTTAACGTGACATCCGAGGGTAGTCGACCAGGTAGTGTACCGACTGGAAACCGGCACTTCGAAGCAGATTTCTGCGCTGTCGTGTCGTTTGTTGTCGCCTTTTATGTGTGATATCATCTATGATAATTTTATGCATCAGAATATAGATCTATTGATTTGACTCAGTGGAATAGTAACTGGATAGGCGAGCTGCAGACTGAAGGTTGTCCCGACGGAGCGCGTGTTTTCGATCACTAGTACGTGTTCGGCATCCTTGCGCTGAGCTTGCTCTTGTTCCCATTAAACACATTTCATGCACAGGATTGTAAGCACGACCGCTACCGAATCCAGCTGCTTTTTCCGCACACGTACATGTCAGAGGTATCTGGGGGGTAAAGGTTTATCTATAGTATCTTTCTGCTGTTGGTATCTACCTTAGCTTGGTTTGGTTTATTAAGGTTTTACGTTCCAAAGCGACTCAGGCTATGAGGGACGCCGTAGTGAAGGGCTCCGGAAATTTCGACCACCTGGGGTTCTTTAACGTGCACTGACATCGCACAGTACACGGGCCTCTATAATTTCGCCTCCTTCGAAATTCGGCCGCCGCGGCCGGGATCGAACCCGCGTCTTTTGGGCCAGAGCAGAGAGCCGTAACCACTGAGCCACCGCAGCGGTGCGGTGTCTACATTATTCATAGGAAAATATGCGCGATTTCATTACATTTTCCACACTTAGCCAAACGCCTACGCAACGCTCTCACACGCGGCGAGAGCTCCTGAATAACATAACGCGACTTCGGACCTCAGAATTAGTGAAAGCTGGATTAGCTGCTCATATCTATTCAAGCTTTTATAAATTAAGCGAAAGTACGTTTTATGCACAAGGTTGCATAAACCATGACAAAATTTGTTTTCTGTTGGCGCTGCGACTCAGTTGAGCTCACAGCGGTAATTTGTTGATAAACTGGCGCGGCGACAAGAAAGCCGTTTGTGGAAGTGGGGGGGGGGGGGGGGGGGGGGGGCTTTATGGCCGGCAGGAAGGAATAAGAGTGCATGGGAATTGGAACTGCATACTAGCCGCACACCTAATTCTTGATATTGAATAAAAAGTTTCTTTGCGGTGGAGCACCAAGACGGAATTCGATATAAGCACGAGCGCGTTCTAAGCGCCGGCACAATTAACCTGAATGTCAAACTAAATGTCATTAAAACGTGTCAATGTTATCGCTCTGATAACGTAAATACTTCCTGCAACACAGCCACGCAGCGGAAGTATGCTCGACAATGTTTTTTTAGCGCCCGAAGCGCGGCTATATGCAGGCGCGGCCGCGGAACTGCCGCAGCCCCGCAGTCCCCAAAGAAACGCCCGCACCGCGGCGCGCCAGTCGGTGCAAAATGGCCGCGCCCAGGAGAGGCTCAAAAACCCCTAGTCAAATAAGTTTTGACTAGTGTCGTGAGCAGGCGCTAAAGTGAGCTAGAGGAGGGTAGTGGGCTCGCTGGGGCTCTTTCCCTGACGCAGTATATGTTACACGCACGGGGTGGCGCCACCGGCGACTTCACTGTAGCGCTTTGCTGGTTGAGCAGCTTTCTCGCGGCACTCTGGCTTGGAAAAACTCGCTGCATTCAGTCACATTTCTTAGACTTGCAAGGAGCAGGTAGACAGACGTCGAATATAATAATAAATAATGCTACTACCGGTAGCACACGATGAACTAACAGGTTACCGTGTTCGAACCGCAAACGCGTTTCAGGCTCCTCTCCGACGTACCTGCCGCAACGCAGTTCAGAAACATGAATACATACCTGTATGAAAATGATTGCGGCGCCCAATAGCCCCGCTTTCCGAGGATTATTATTCTCGGCTTCAAGTATCCGAAGTGTACAAGGACATGCATACGTTCTTGGTATTTCTTTGGCTACAGCTGTAGCTGTCAGCACCGTTTCGTTGCGCGCATTTCTTTTGGCTCGCGAATTTGCTGCTGACACCGTTTCTGGAACAAAGCTACCTAAAATTGTTGTATTCAACATAGCTTAAAAGCTTGCAGCAGCACATCCTCCACTACTCGCGCTTGTTCAGTGTAGATAAAGTATCTCAAATAACTGTAAAATGAAATGGCTATTCGCGCATATGCAGTTTTTACGTGCACATGAAAACTGACCTATAGGAAAGAAGTGAGGCCGCACCATGGAATTCTGAACACACGAAAACCACGATTTAAACCCTAGTTACACGGCCGACTTAACCATAGTTCAGTTTGCCTCAGTTAATACTAACCACAGTATAGGACGTTAATGGTTCATGAGCAGCGGCTCAACTTTAAATGTTTAGCTTTTTCTCGCTTCCCTGATCCGCCAGCATTCCTTTCACAAACACAAAAAAATGCAACCGCGTGTCGTTAGATAAAAGCTGATAACGTTAGCCGAGAGACGCGAGGCATGCTGTGGGCACCCGATTTCTTGCGAGAGCCTTTCTTTTACAACTCCGAGTACATCCATGATGCTGTCCAAATGCAGCTCATAGCAGGAAAAACAATCCGTGAACATATTTTCTAGTTTGTTCACGTAGCTGTACAGCTGACCTGACGGATACAGCAGTCTCTCATTTATTTATTTATTTATTTATTTGGTACCTTCATCGCATTTCGGCATTACAGCAGGGGGGCACTTTCACATTCAAAAAACCAGAAGTCATGCACTTAACGCGTGGAAAAAGCATAGGTAGAACATTAACAATATGTGGCGGCAAATCATTCCATTCGCGAACTGTTCGCAGAAAAAACGAATAACAGAGCACGTCACCTTTAAAAAGGATTCAAGTTCAAAAAGCTTTAAGTTGTGGTCCCAAATTCGCTTCGAGACATAGAAAGGCGGTTTCAAATGTTTTGTTCCGTCTATACCAGTCTTGGAATAAAAAATGTTATGTAAAAATTTTAATCTCAGAATTCTTCTTCGATTTTTAAGTTCTGGCCACTGAAGATTCCTTTTGCTTTCTGAGATACTGAGTGTCCTGGAATAATTTCCAAGTACAAAGCGGACTGCCCTGTTTTGTATTTTTTCCACTTTATCAATAAGTTCTTGTGTGTGCGGGTCCCAGATATTCGAGTACCGTGCGGATGCGAGTAAAATATAGCTGTTCTTTGAGATGTTGTGGAAGGTGGTTGAAATTTGGAAGTTGTCGCGAAAAGTTGTAAGCCGAACAAGTTGAAATCCTTCTCCCTGCGGTGCCATGGTTAGTAGGCTTGTACAGGCTTCGCAATTCGTTTTCACTACACATTTTCTAGCAAAGTACCCAATAAATTTAAAATATCAGCGTAGAATCACTTCTAACTGTATGCTGGCTGTGGTCAGCAGATGTCGGTGCAGTAACTGGCTGACCTATTTACACTCGTAGCTGCATTTGTGCTTTCCTGATGTGACAGCGTGTCAGCACAAGTCTGTATATCTAGCAATGCGGCTAGCTAACCCTCGTCACAGTTCCCCTGGCTTAATGTCTTGACAAGACCGTAGAATGAAATACATTATCAAAAACTGTGTTCAGGGTGGGGCCGTCGCTGCTCTACCTGATGACTGCAGCATAATACCAAATAGGTTTTCAAGGGGGTCCTGACTGGTTCTTGACGTCATCCAGTATTTGTATCCAACTTTCTGCGTAAGATAGGCTGGTGTACTGATTATGGCAACGCGCAAGACGCGAAGGCATACAGCAGCGGCTGCAGCGGCGACAGCGGCTCAAACGCGCGTCAACGCACGCTCCTACAGTGAAGGCGGTGGTGGTGCCGCCTCGCGGAGGCGCGGAGAAGTAGAATCTGTTGACATAGACGGCGTCACCGCAATGCATGGCGCCGGCTAAGGAGTGAGCCCACTACCCCCTTCTAGCTCACTTTACAGGCGCCCTCGCCAGCCGCCGCGCCGAAACCTGTTTCGATGCTAGCGTAGGTGGCGCTGTTCGCGGCAGGCGAGCCGAGAAGACCGATGCCGCCGCCGCAGCTCCTCGTGTCGCTCGTCGAGTGCGTCTTTCCCGTGTGATTCCACTTCGCTCCTGATTGCCTGGCATGTACAACGCATTTGATAAAATGCGTGTCTAGCCTTCCAGCAGTTCAGTGATGAAGTTTTGAAAGGACTATTTTTTTTTTTTACAAGGATAAGCTAGACACAATTTTCTGTACTACTGAGCCAACAAAGCGATTTGTGAAGCTCATGGAACGCTTGATATTAGTCATGACATCAAGGATACCCTCCAAAGGGCTTCGCCCAGACTCAGCAAGTGCGAGGTTTCTAGAAGAATTTCTAGCCTTTTTGAATGAATGGGAACGGTACGCCGCTCAGCTAAGTGCAGGCACTGCCCTCGGACTTCGTGTGACGCTGAAAAGCACACTGTCACTTGTGAACTATGTGGCGCGTCATCACTATAAAATAAAAATATCTCCTGACAGCCAATTTGAGCCAAGACAAATTGGAGAATTTATTTGGAATTGTAAGACAATCATTCGGCTGCAATGACCACACCTCTTCAGAACAGTTTTTGCATATAGTAAATAACCTTGTCTTCTACAACTTGGCAAATTCGCCAAGGAATTGAAATTTACCAGCTGAGGTAGTGAGTTCTCTTCTGCAGCCCTGTGATGTAAGGAAAGAAAAGGCGGCGCAGATAACAAGCCTAATCGATGATCTCTTGGACGAGGGAAATCTCGCACATGCTTCAACAGTGCGGCAAGAGCAGGACAGCATGTTTGACCATAAAGGCTGTGTAGAAAAAATAAGCGACAGCGGACTCATTTATTATATGTCGCTGGCTGGGTTGTCAGGAAATCACTGAAAATATTCCCATGCCCCGCGCATGTGCATCTGCCTTGGCTATTTCGCCCCTACAGGCTGATAAAAATGAGAATGCATCTCACTGACGAGGCAGGCTGACCAGGTTTGGTGAACGCTTCAAAGCGCATTGAAGTGCTAACTATACACTAGAAAATGCATTCAGTGCCTTTTTCAGCAGAAACGAGCTGCATGCTGGTAGCATGATGTCTTTTTTACTTTTTCTACAAGGGCATGAACTCCAAGAAGTTGGCTGCAGCGAGCACTGCCGCGCTCTTACTTTAAGTTATATGTTTTGACGAGGTTGCATTTTTTTACTAAGGCAATGAGCAAAGATAAGGCGCCCAATCGCGAGAAGCAAAAGCTTCTCAAACTGAAGCGGTGCCAGTGAAACTGCATCAGTGAAATGTTCCTGTAAACAAACATTGCGTTAATGTTTTCTGGTTTGGTTTATTGGGGTTTGACGTCCCAAAGCGACTCAGGTTATGAGAGACGCCGTAGTGAAGGGCTCCGAAGATTTCCACCTCCTGGGGTTCTTTAACGTGCACTGACATCGCACAGCACACGGGTCTCTAGAATTTCGCCTTCATCGAAATTTGGCCGCCGCGGCCGGGATAGAAACCGCGTCTTGCGGGTCAGCAGCCAAAAGCCGTAACCACTGAGCCACCGCGACGGGGTGCTAATGTGTTCTGTTCCCTTATTTATGCGATTACATTAATGTATTCGGGGCTGTAACGACCATCCGCGAGTGGTGCCTTCCACACGTGAGGCCGTAATTTCGCTCGGTCGTTATACAGACAAGCTCAATCTCTTGGATGACGAGCCTTTCTTGTTTTTGCGCATGTCATGTTGTGCTCGTTTCTTTCCCTTCGTCGCTGTCTTGCTGCAGACTTTTTCGTTCCTTTTTCCGCGAAAATTGGTCAACCAAAGCATAAAAAAGCAAAAATATAATTGCTCGCGGCTTCAACAGTCTGTGTCCACCTGACGCAGTAGCTTCGAAAGTGGTTTGTTGAGAATACCGCTGCTGACCGACGCCGCATACACCGCAGAACACATGGACACTCGTATTATATTTGATGCTTTGGCCAGACGAATATCGCAGCCGTTACAGCGAGATGCGCGTAGCGAAACGCGTTTCCCGGCATTGGTGCCGAGCGCGCGCACAACACACCTGCCAGCGGCAGCGCCATCTGTGAGCCGTCATTGCAAATCATTTCCACTCCGCTGGCGCGTTCACGACACTAGTCAAACCTTCTAGCCTCTATAGACCAACCCACGATGGAAGCCAGGAGGAGACGCCTTCCGCGAGTGTGCTTTACCGCAAGACGGCAAAGTGGCGTCATCTATCGACGCTGTGGACAAACGTAATGAAGATGCAGCGGGAATTTTGAACTTTCAATCTGAATTCACGCAAGACTGCCGGCAAGACTGCCGTTGTCGACAACGTCACCCACAAAGCCATTTTGACAAACTTGTCAGAAATCAACCCCGGAGAAAGGACGTACAACTACATCCAATCCTTCCTCACTAACAGAACAGCAGTGATAACGGTCGGAACAATAGAGTCTGCCCCAATCACACTAGGAAGTAAAGGAACGCCACAGGGCTCCGTCCTGTCCCCTTTCCTTTTCAACCTCTCCCTCATCAAAATTCCCCCCAAACTGGCACAAATACCAGACCTACATCACACGTTCTATGCAGATGACATCACACTTTGGGTGACGAAAGGATGCGAAGGCTACATAGAAGACACACTCCAAGCAGCAGTGGACATCATTGAGGCATGCGCATGGGAATCCGGCCTCACTTGTTCTGAGCAAAAATCTGAACTCTTCGTGATCCGTCGTAAACAAAGAGGTAGGCGTACCACGACATCCCCCCCGCAAATAAACGTCTATGTTAATGGACGATCTGTCAAAGAGGTACAGACCATGAGAATACTGGGGTTGTATTTACAAACAAATGGAAAGAATACTGACACACTCACTAAGCTAAAACGCACGGTAGAAGCGACGGCGCGATTAATCCGCCGCATAGCTAACCGCAGACAAGGGGTGAGGGAAATAGATTTATGCCGCCTAGTGCAGGCCTTTGCGCTAAGCAGGATACTCTATGCCACCCCTTATCTCAAATTTTCGAAAGCAGAAAAGGACAAATTGGATAGCATGATACGGCAGGCCTATAAGGCTGCGTTAGGACTCCCACTAAATGCCTCAACCGAAAGGCTTATGAGGTTAGGAATACATAACACCTACAATGAACTGAAAGAAGCCCATTTAATGGCTCAAACAGCGCGATTAGCCAATTCCAGAACTGGCAGGAGTATTCTTACCAGGCTCGGGATTAACTTTCAACCTACGAATAACGATGCTAAAGTAGACTTACCCCGCGACTATAGGACGGCCCTACTAATCAAACCACTCCCCAAACACATGCACTCCTTAGTCTTACATCATGAGGGTAGAAGACAAGCACGAGCCAAAATTACAGACAGTGCGCTGCAACACTTTATGTAGATGCGGCAGAATACAAAAATACCAATGCCTTTGCAATTGTGGTTGTGAACGAGAATGGTGACCACATCGTCTCGGCGACAATCAAAACGAAATCCTCTGAAACGGCAGAAGAGGCGGCTATAGCCCTCGCCCTAGCACATACCCAAGGGAGCATCATCCTCAGCGATTCCAAAATGGGTATCAATAATTTCGCTAAAGGGCGAATTACAAACACCTCCCTTACAATCCTTAACGCAACCAAATTCTCACCAAATTATTCCGAATTGATATGGGTCCCAGCCCATTCGGGGAATCCGGGGAACGAGGCAGCCCACAATAAAGCCCGAGGTTTCGTCGACCGGGCAGTGGATGAGTCAGGCTCCCTGAATTTCACGAAGGACTCAATGATCACATATCATGATCTCACCAATCATTTTAAATTAGAGAGGAGAATTTTCCCCCCTCCAGACAAAAGACTTACTAAAGAACAAGAGGTTACGTGGCGTCGTCTACAGACGAGATCGATACGCACCCCATCACTCCTCGCGCACATTTATCGAGATCTTTACAACCCAAACTGCAAACACTGTGGCCAACGTGCTACCTACGATCACATCCTGTGGGACTGCAAAATAGAGCCACCTCCGGGTGATCTAGTTACAGCTCCTTCTCTCGAGCGGTGGGAGACCGTGCTGGCTAGCTCTGACCCCAGAACGCAAGTTTTGGCGGTGGAGTGGGCTGACAAAGTCGTCGAGGGCTATGTACTCTCGACCACTTAACGCGACCTCTTGCCCAGCTCTTCCCGGTGAATAAAATGTTTTACAATCAAAGACTGCCGGCATTGTTACCTGCGAGAGCGGCGAAAGAACTTTTGTGTTATGTTTGCCACATCTCAATGAATTTATTAGGGATGACACACAGTGGCGAAGCCAAGAGGCTCCTAGTATCCAGTTGCGCATTCGGCCGTCGCCGCAGTGGAAACTAGGAGATGGAGACGCTGTGCACTAACTTCGCTGTTGGTGGGCGTATATGTCGCGCGGGGACCGATGCACCATAAATTGTGATATTTTATAGCAATTAAACTTCCTTGGAGCGAAGTCAGAGTGCCCTAGAAAGAGCAGCTATAAAGAGAATTACGTCCTGATTCGTATAGAGCGTGTGCTAAGGCTGAGAAGAGAGTTATACATTTTCGTTATAATGATCGCACAATCCAGCATGTTGATGCCACCAATATCAACATCTCTGAGGCACTACGGTCCAAGGGTGGTGAGTGTGGCCTCAGTAGAGGCCAGCAATGGAGGTCAGCTCCGTCTTTGAAACTGGTTAGAGAGCGAAAGCTATGGCGTACCGGACAATTATACGCGGCTTGGCGTCTGTAACGTTGAGTGCGTTCCCGGACACTGGATAGGCAGCGCGCCCACCCTGGCAGCAGGTGACAGTATAAATGGTTGACCGCGAGGGTTTGCTCACCCAGTGAACGCTGCCACGTCGTTGTCAGCGCTAACGCATGCAGCTCACATCTCTCTCTCACACACACACCATCCCACGTATACCTCAAAGCGCGATTCCGGCGTCCACTGATCCAGGGAGCCACTTCCTTTCCTTACATCGGAGTCCAAAACGCCAACGCCATTCGATCCCGGCCGCGGCGGCCGAATTTCGATGAAGGCGAAATTCTAGAGGCCCGTGTACTGTGCGATGTCAGTGCACGTTAAAGAACCCCAGGTGGTCGAAATTATCCGGAGCCCTTCACTACGGCGTCTCCCATAGCCTGAGTCGCTTTGGGACGTTAAACCCCAATAAACCAAACCAAACCGAACACAATGAACGCCGACGGTCTACGGCTTCAGTGCCGCGTTTCTGCCGTTGTCAATGCCAACGCATGCAGCACACATCTGTCACGCCCGAGGTCTCACTTTCTGGGCTGGAGTTGGACTCCCACCGCCATCCCAGGAGCGTCTGCTTACCTTCAGAGATATCCTTACCCACTGCCGAGTACCCGGCGCGTTTACGCACCGCCGGCTCCCTCCCTAACCCAAGCCTCCCACTGGCGCCGACTCCAGACCGTACTGCTCCCTACCCTATTCTTCATGCCCGCAACCCGAACGTTCCTCTCCTCCTGCAAGCTCTGCGGGAAACCGGAAGACTTTATTCACATCCTCCTCACATGCCCTACTTTCCCACACCCTCCATCCCCAATCACGGCGGAGTCATACTGGCAGAGACTCCTGGCCAGCTACGCTGCTGCTGACCAGCGCCGGATAAATACTCCACCTTGAAGGGGATAGCCCTCTAAGTGCTGTCATTTGCCCCTAAGGGTTGCCTCGTGCCACGTAAGGGGAGGGGGGCAGGGTTTGCCCCCTCTGCATTGCTTGGCAATAAATGTTTCCACCACCACATCTGTCACTACCGCTCTTCATCGGTTTCGTAGCTTAAAGCGCGACTAGGGTGTCCACTGTCCCAGGGGGCCAGTTATGCGCCTCTCCTTTATCTGAAGGTCAAATGAAGGTCATAGTCCTCCGGTCCGCGACCTTGACTTTACATGGCATAGTGAAGCTTTTGCTTCAAAATTCGACACACATCCAAGACTGCTTACGTCGGAATGCGAAAGCATTTCTATGCCTGTGTGCACTGACATTCACCCACGCGCGCATGACACAATCCGGAACGCTGCACTAGGAACGGTTACATCACAATTTTTATGCGACAAAGGTTTTTGAGGAAAGGAAATGGTGCAGTAACTGTGTCACATCTCGCTGGACACCTCAACCGAGCCTTAAGAGAAGGAAGTGTTTGGGAAAGCATACCATTGAACGTGGATATGTCATATGTCGTCGGTTCGAATCTCTGTTGCAAGCTAGCCTGCGGAATGTTGGTTAGTGCACGGGTTCAATGGCCGATAGAACTCGTTATTCTGCAACAACTCGCCGAAAAGGTTTATTTCATGGCTCAGATGGACCCTATACTGGACCACAAAGCAATAAACGCGAAAACTAAACGGCCGATGCTCAACCAAGGAACGGGCCATTAACAACTGCACTGTGAAACGTTAACTGACCGAAGTAATGACGACAGCTGCCTGCAAGACAACAGATACCTCCAACCATGTAATGCTTCTTTACTGTCCCGTAAACCCCGATGGGCGCCCAGCTGTTCACTACAACTGTGATTTTTTTTTTTTGGGGGGGGGGGGCTACGTTTTGATGCACGCTGTCACATAAGCTGACAAACTATGAAAGTCCTACATTATTTGTAACGGCGTAATGGAGGCAGAGAGACAGAGCACAGTGAAGGTGCTTGTTGCCCAGTGGGTGGCTGCTAGGTTAGCTCCACATCCCGTCATTTAATTACCATCAATTGTTGTCACGATGTTAAGTTTGCCGCCACACAATAACACGAGCTTGATCCAAGCACAGTGCCATGTGGGTTCTTTTTGTTCTGCAATCTCTTGCCGAGAAGCATTACCACAGATGATAAAACACCTCATGTGCACTTATAACTGGAGGAGCAGATTATATGCATACACATATCATTGTCGCAATATGAGGGCTAAAATCTTTTTCCCCGACAGCTTATATTACTGCAAACACTTCTGGTGCCACTGTCTTTCGTCACGCAGGTCTCCATATTTCACCATATTTAAATTATTTAATTTTGAACTTTTGCCATCAGTACACACATTTGACAGCTTTTCGGGTAGAGAGAACCGGCTGTCGTATGCAAGTCTGCTGCTTGTATTTGAGATATGCACAGAACTGTCGGCACTAGAACAGTTTTTCTTCTTTTCATTCCATATTTACTGCAAAGTTCACAGTGCTCTCATGACAAACTCCACGACGTCACCACTTTGACATTAAGTGGTCGTAGCTGCAATGAGAACTTGACACATGAGGTCACATGATCTGGGAAGCCCCGGGTCACAAGAATCCTCTAAAATGATGGAAGAGCGGTACAGTTACCGACGTCACTTTTCTTCCCAGTGGAGGCCAAATAGCCCGCCAATTTCTTGCATGCTCCTGGCAAAGAAGTAGTCTGCACAGCACTCTGTTTTGACAAGCACTCATGTATTTTTTTTTTTTGTTATACACAAGCGTGGCATATAAGTGGCCTGTACAGCAATCGCAGTGGAAAACAAACACACATTGACGCTAAGGACAAACCAATAATCATCTGGCAGAGGCTACAGAATATACGAAAATAATTTCATTAAGGGAAGAAGGGAAAAACTGAAGCATGCACGAAAAAGCTGCATCTAGAAAAATGCCACTCTTGGCAACAGCAGAACAACCAAGGGTAGAAGCAACGGTGAATTACAACGCTGACTGGTCGAGTTCCAGCGTGCTTACAGGCACACAAACGACCTGCACGCATGGTGCGCATTTAATGCATTGAGCATATTATTCTCTATGGCGGTGGGACTGCAAAAACATAAAATCAATCCTCTTTGAAAGAACCGCTGTCGTCCGACAAATGTGTTGCAGGTTGACGGTTTTTTCAGCGGCATCCTAGCATAGCTCGAAGTGTCTTGGTATAGCCTGAGAGTTCCGGTAAAGCCCGACAACACACTCAGTGCTTTCGTCACCTGCTTCAGCACGACCCAGCACCTCAGCCTTACGGATTGCGCAAGCGTGCACGGCGGTGTGAACAAAAATCAAGTCCCAATCGCTTCACGCCCACTTGACGACAGGAATGACAGCAGTGCAGAAACGCTGAGTGCGACATGTCGAAAGTGAAGCAAGGTTGTTGATCCTCGCTTGTCCGGGCTGTATAATTCCTAGCGATGAGGGCCAAGCTCTTCCCAAACAAAAACGTAAACCTCAACTCCGATAGTGCTTCAGCTGAACATGGTCGCAAAGCAGAAATGTGCCAAGGCTGTGATGCCTGCCGCCAACAAAGGACTTTCACTGATAGGGAGGCTTACAGCCTTGTGGTGGTATGTTGCAGGACTGCCTGTTATGACGATCAGAATTTACCATTCCTGTATAACCAACAAAGTACACATTTGACTCTCCGTAACTAAGAGCTCAAAGCCTCCGTTCGCTTTCAGGGGTAAACCTGACCAAATGCGAGCCAAACTTGCCATGCTCAAGACTCTACCCAAAGTGTACTGCCTTAGCAAAAGGTTCACGCAGGAACGCGACTCCCGCCTTGAAATCCTCGAAACAAAGTGCGCACAGCAGTATTGCTGGGCATGAATCGTGCAACATTCGTTCAGCACAAAACTTAGCATGCGTGTCGCCAACACTGGCCCGTGTGCTACAAGGGCTGCCTGACTTCCTAGTGCACATCAGAACGAGAGTGGCCTGTCCCGGGGCAAAAAAAAAAACGGCAGAAATAGCCGCATGTCCGGTATACACGCACGCACACACAAGCAAATTATACACAACGAAAGACCTGTACAGAGAACACACGAAAAAAAAAGGCACATTCTCTAACGCAAAGAACTCTGCTCAACTGCAAATCTTTGGCAGCTCAATGAACAGAAGGCCTAGAAACAAGAACAAACTGACAGTCATTTGGCGACACTAAGACTGCTGGCTGCAGCAAGAACACACGGGCGCTGCGAAGATGCAAGACCTCCGACCCATGGCCACAGTTCACGGCAGCGAACGTAAATAACTGTGCTCAATACTACTGATCAACTCTTCTTCACTTTTTTCAAACAGCCAACAAATCTACCAGATTTGTCCCATCATCATCAAAGTATTGGTTTGGCAGAGGGCTAATCCAAGCTAACACCACATAATGCGCAACTCTTTTGTATTCATGACTGTGTCAGAAGTTTTGCAAACAGGGAAGACCTCACAGGCCCTCAGTATGGCAGGGGTCAGGTAAACGATACGGTCAATACCTGAAGTATTCCTTTGGTGGCCGCATAACTGCACACACTCAAAGAACCCTGACAAATAAGGAAAACGTCTCTGGAATTCGAACAGTTACCCAAGTACCTGTACATCAGAAATAAAGCGAAAAATAGCTAAATAAATTAAAAAAGCTGCATAGGAGAAACTTGAATGAGCAACAGCCATAGTAAGCAGAGCTGCTCTTGCAAAAAAAAAGCTGTCTCGCTGACCATAGTGCCCCTTTTAATCTAAGCCGTAGTGGCAATCTGCTCAACAACAAGACTTATACTATTGCTAAATGCAGCCTGAGGACTTGAATCAAGAGCCTTTACTTATCCCGCTCTGCTTTGTTCAACAATATTGACAAATCTTGGTTTTTTATTTCCCGCACAAAACGCGTGGCACCAAATTTCTCAAGCAATGCATCACTGCCAGTATGAAGGTTTTGCATCTGCTCAGCAACTTTGGTGCCCCCACCAACAAATACTGTCAACACTGCAGCCAACAGCCCGAACACTGCAGCCAACAGCCCGAACACTGCAGCCAACAGCCCGCACATTACACCTTCTGCCCCTGTTGCTAGTGCGAAACAACAATAGCAGATGAAACACCCCGACTGCTTGCGCTACCATGACATCTTGGGCATTCTGGGAACTGTGCAATGTAGTGTCGTGCACAGTACGTCTTGCAAGGCAAGAAGTGAGCCGTGATCCGGGCCAAGTCGGCCACACAGTATACGATGCAGCAGAAAGCCAAAGAAAGACGGTTCCGCCATTGCAAAATATGCATCTCATTCTTTACTTAACACATCTGCTCCTGTATTGTCCCTTTTTCCCTGTCTTGCATTAGCACTACTACATTATGTTTCAGAAGCAAATGAAACAAGCCAGAAAGAATAAAAGTAAAAAAAAAAAACTGTTACTAGCCATGAAGAGTTGAATGACATTGAGGTCGCAACCCCTCGCTCATCGGCACATCGAAGGGAGGAAAAACAATCTGGGGGTGATGCACGCATTCTTCTTGCGCCTCGAACACCTCGCACCATATGTTGGTGCGACCAGCTTGCCATAAAGAGAGCTCCAGCGCCACTGCTCGCACGTTGCAAGTGATGACGAACGTGACGGTACTTGCGCGCGGTATGCAACCTCCCCGCTGAGCTTAGCGCTAAAAAAACAGAGCCAATCTAATGCGAGGATCGCCCATGTGTCCGGCCAAGTAGGCTGTGCAACGTGCCAAAGGTTCCGTAGACAGGTGGGTGACAACAGAGCGCTGAGGTGTGGCGTTAAAACAACTGGACTTGCGCGAGCACAAAAACCTGCAAGCACATGCCTCAGTGGCTCGCCACCACATCAAGAAACGTAGCATCTTCTAACAAAAACCTTCTCCACCTTCTCCTCCACTAACAACAACAGCAACAACAAACTAAAGATCAAAGGTACAGATTCTGAATACGCAACAATAACTAAATGGTGCAGAAAGAATAAAAACGGAAGACTATACAATGCAGGGTGCACACCACATAGTGGCAAGCACAAGATAACAAAAAGGACCAGAGACAATCAACCGCCTGCTTCGCTTTGACGCCTGTGAGAGAACGAGAACCGGCAAAATGCAAGACCTGTATTCGCAGCCCAACGTCCACTTCCGTCAAGCGTGACACCAGTTGGTTGAAGCCAGATTTAATGATTCACCGAAAGCAGTTCTGATCTACCAGCGCACAGTGGTGTGAATTCTCCTCAACAAAATACCCACTTCAGAGGCAAATGCAGAGGCCAGGCTAGATTGAGCCATGAGAGTAAGAAGCTGTAGTCCTGAGCACTGGCAGAAATCTAGGCTTAGCAATCAGGCCATCATTTCTTTCCACCTAAGAGTACAGGGAGGCAAATGTGACAAAAAAAGTCAAGCCTCTTTCGTCGGCTCAATGTAAAAATGAAAAGGAGAGACAGTGAAGGACTTGTTGACTGAGCATTCCAACTAAAACAAACTGCAATACCAACAAGTCCACCGTGCCAAGTCTTTCCCCTTGACTGCCTTCTTATTAGCTCAAATACGCTCGGGAACTTCAAAATGGTACGCAACCTCACGTCTAAATAAACAGACAAACGTCAAATCAATAACCAAGTTTTCTGAGCTGACCTAAACCGCATCCTAACTATATCCACAGTAGTGCAGAGATGCAGCTGGATTTGAACTTCTTAACCGGGTAACTAAGAATAGAGGTGTATTACATTTCCACATGCTTTAAACAAAGTCAACTGCTGCCTTGACAAGAAACAAAGGCAAATTCTACGCAAGAAACGCATGCACAACACTTAACAAAACTTTGCAACTTTTCAGTGCACTGCAGCAAGCGGGCCACACTAAGAGAACCTCGCATTTTCTCAAGAGTGCTATCTACCAAACACAAGATCATGCCTTTACATTTTTTTTTTTTTCAGTTGGTACTTCTATAAGATTACAGTGCAATCTCGTACAATTCACTGCCTCAACTCTACTGACAAAACATGAACAACAAGAGAAAGAAAATATATATATATATATATATATAAAACTTGTTGCCTTTCCCTTGCCATCGTGCCTTTGAGGTAAACTAAAAAAAACAACTTTCAGCACATTGAGACAGTGCCCACAAGAGGCAGCAGAAAAATAGAAGCTCTCAAAACATTGACTGCGTATCATCAAGTTTTCTATTACCACACTCTACGTGCAATTCCATCGCGTATTTCTAGTACAGCATTGGTTATAAACGCTGTCGTCACTTATGCAGATCATTACGCTAACCGAGCCCCGCGTGAGTTCGCTCAAACAGTTTCGAGCGAAATTCCGGCCAGCAACTTTTAATTCTCTGCCGAGCCGAGAAAGCTTGTTTCGGACATGCCCCACCATCAAGCTGGCCAAACCGTAGATCGCGAAGCCAAACAAGCGCCGGAAGTGTCGGACGATGGCGGCTTGTGACAGGAGACGTCAAACGGGCAAACGGCAAGTGCTCGGTGTTTTTGCAGAAAGTCGGCACTTGCAGAAAGTCGATCCAGTCTTCTGTCTGAGAGTGGTCAAAACGTGGCTCGCCCAATTTCAGCCAGACTCCGCATTACTAATTGCATATCCCATCAGCGGCACCACTGCTGAAGCTTACAGTACAGTTTCGAATGACCAGAAGCTGGGGGGAGGGGGGAAGCTAGGGACAATGTTGACGTCCGCTCGCGCTTCGACTTGCATGCAGAACGCTCGCCTCTACTGACCAAGATTCGTCACGACAGCCTCGACACAGGTGGCACCGACAACAGCGACACACACAAAGCCAACCACGGCAATTGAAAGGTCTTTTCTTTCCGTCCTAGACACGAGTTTCGGAAGAAGGCAAGCTGTCCACACCGGGTCCACTGCGGCTGCCAACAATCTTTCTCCACAATGTCACAGTCCTTGCCGCGGACGACGGCGAGCGACACCTGCGAGATCTCTTTCTTGAACGAGGTTCTAACGGCGGGTTTTCTTTGACTCTGCAGAAGAGCAGGATTTGGAGACCGGGTGAGAGCTCATCAGGATGGCAGGTTTTTGGCGAGAGAGAGGGGAAAAAAAAACTCAGATGAGACGCGGCCGTTTGTGTGTTGGAGAGTCCATCACGACATCTCCTGGGCTAGCGCTGCCCGGAGCAGTCCGCTTGCGTGATTCGACATGGCGGGCAAACTCCTCGGCGATGAAGTTGCTTAGGCTGGCTGCACTGCGAAAGCCGGGTGGCGAGACACTGCCTCCTCCGTGGCTCCGGCTTGAACCCAAGGCTGCAACAAAATTTAATCATCATCATCAGCAGCAGCCCAACGATGTCCACCGCAGAAAATAAAACGTTAAGAGATCACTGAGGTACCTGCATTGAAGAAACGCGTATGCATGACGTCACATCTTGTGACGTTACACCAAGACGTCGGCGTGACACTCCCACAATTTTCACGTCCACTGAGACTTGTGACCAGAGGTCTACACCCGCAAACTGGAAGTCGATCACTTACCAGTTCGTAATCGATCACTTAACGATCAGTTATCTATCACTTATCGATACCACAATTAATTGCCTTACTTAATCAAGTTCCATCAACTGCCCATCTCAGTTTTCAAATTTGGTGCCATTCATCAGCTCCGCCCACACTTCCGGCGTTTTCAAATTTGGCGCCACTTTTGCTAATAATCATCTAACTTTAAACACTGAAAAAACTAAATATGTTATTTTTCGTTCAAAACAAAAGTGTATTGAATCAAGTGATTTTTCTATGTGTGTTGACAACAATGTTATTGATAGTGTGTCTTCTTTTAAATATTTAGGGGTCACGTTTGACTGCCACTTGTCTTGGAAGGAACAGGTGCACAGTGTGTGTAAAAAGGTTGCGTACAGTTGTTTTACCTTGGCTAAGGCACGGCGGCACTTTCCACCTGCTATTCTTAGATCACTGTATTTTTCATTATGTCACAGTCATCTCAGTTATTGCAGTGAATCATGGGGAATCACATACAAAACGTATTTATCACCATTGCTGAGACTACAAAAACGTGCCTTGAAAACCATGGGATTACCTTCTTCGAATAGTTCTAACAATAACATTTTTGACGCAATGCAAATCATTTCATTCACAACCTTACGCGATTACAAAATAGCTCTTATCGTTAATAATATTGTAAATACCAACTACCCCTTACCTCTTGGTGCATTCAGTATTCCCGTCCGCAACACTAGACTAGCCAGCAATGGCAATTTTAATCTTCCTATTTGCCATAATGCGTACGGAGAAAGACGAATAGAATTTACAGGAGCGAAAATTTGGAACTCGTTGCCAATTGAAATAAAGCAAGCTAGGAATTTCAAACTGACGTGCAAGAAACATTTTTTGGGAATGGAAGCAAGGCTACAGAGTTAGTTTTTCTTCAATGTGTTTGTGATTGCTGTCCTATATGTTATTTTGTATTGGACCGCTGACTAGCCTCATTGGCTATCGGTCCAAATATCTGTGTATACATTTTGTTTGTGTTACTCAATAAAGACTTCTTGATTCTCCGGCCCCGCTCACTTTCTGGACATTTTTGGCTCTAATTAATTACCCAGTTAACCCACCTTAACCATTCTGCCGCTGCACATCCTCTTTTGATTCTCTATCTGACGATACATTCTTTTTCTGATATGCCAACTAGTTCCTCCGTTATAGCACCGAGATTATCTAGTCCACGTCGAAACCACCTACATAGCCGTACAATGCTGACGCATTAAAAAAGGCCTCTTCCACTGACCTCCAAGGAACTCTGTCCCAAGCCAGCTGTGATGCACCTAGCCCCACAAACTTTCTATACTCCGTTTCATACTTGGCGAGCAATGTTGCCCAATGCTAGCATCTTTAAGTTGTGACAAAGTGTAAGTACTGCAAACTGACAAACACATACTCGTCCTACCCTCACAGAGACCTATACTCCATTTCATACATAGCTGTCAACGCTGCCAAATGTACGAAAGTAGACCGCTGCAAAAAACAAGCAAAATGTATCCGTCCGCCTTGCGTTGTGGCTGAGTGGGACGAAGCGCGCGCCTGTCTGTTCATTTTACAAGATGCCAAGGTTCGACTCCCCGCTTGGCTGGTTTTTTTTTTCCCATTCCTTTTTTATTTTTATTAAAGTAATCATTAGGTAGAAAGACGAAACTGTCAAACTCTAATGCCTAACTTGAAAAACACAGCGCTCTTTACTTGTTTCGAAGGGAAAACGCAGTGTAGTCTATTGGCGACGGACGTGATTGCGAAGTGCTTTTCTCGGGCAATGAGCGACTTTTTAGCATGCGGCACACAAGGTGATCTTATTCCAGTAGAGAGACCTTCTTTCTTGAGCCTCGTAACTGTCCGAGCGCTCACCCCGGCCACCTCGCCCACAGTTTCGAGAACTTCACGCGCAGTCTTCTCCAGGAAGCGCTTCCTTACGCTAGAGTAAACGTTGAAATCACCTGCTTGAAGTCTTTCGAAATTTTCGGAGACTTCAGCTTGGAGAATAGGCGAGCAGGAGATGTTTTTAAAGCCGCAGTGGGCGAAGAAAACAAGCGAGTAGGAGATAGCAGTGCCATTTTCGCAGACTCAGAGACCGAAAGACGAAAGCAGACGACATCACCGGCTGGCCTAGCTGCGAAAACCTGATACAGGAGGAGCCGGACAAAAACTAGAAAACTGAGGCACTTTCTTTTGAAGAACATAAAAAAAAGCAAACTTTTTGCAAAATAAAGCACTTTTATTATTATACTACAATATCGACCAAAATTTACTTTAATTTTAAGTTCATTACTCTTTTCACTTTCGACACACTACATTGCGATGTGGACGAGCGCGAACAGGCGCCGCAGCCTTGGCTGCGTTGACTGCTATGTATGAAACTGAGTATAGCGAAGCAAGAATGAGACGCAGTGGAGTGATACACAGCTGGCATGCCTATCAGCTCTGTCGTCGTACACACCGAAAAAAAGTGGTTCATCAGTGAAAATTGCAATCAGAGGGTTTGATAACCAAATGCCGCACTGCCTTGTCGATGATTTGCAATACCAAGCATGTCGTTTTATACCACTCCATGCTTTTGGCAAAGCCCTCACTGAGACTACAAGCAGTACGAGTGACAAGAAGCGGACAAGCTTTCACAATGCTGCATGTTAAGTGTGAAACGGAGGGAACTCCCATCTATCCACCCACTGCATGTGAAGTCCCTTCACGTGGCATGACTCATTGAAGTGTACAGTGAGCTCGAAGGGCACAAGGACGTTAAGCAGAATGGACACCCTATGACATGTATTTTTGAAAAAAAAAAAAGTCTACCAATAAGCATGATCTCCACCTGCAAGTGTTGATCTGTATCAAATACACATTGAATACAGAACAATGTGCTCTTTTTAAAGTTTTTTTTTTCTGGCGAATTACATCAACATTTTCTCCAAACTATGTGTGGGAACAATTTTTCGCCGGTTGTACGTGATTCACAAAAGTTGGGTCATTGTGAAAATCGATTTGTTTACAGTATCTGTTCTCCACAATACATGAGCTGCCCATACTTTATCTGCCCCTACTGCTACAAGGTAGTGCACGGTTATGTGCAACATACAATGCTGAGAATAAATTCAGGGGAGAGTGTAATAGTAAAATTAATTTGTATTTCCATTCTATATGTTTTTTCTTAGCTTCTTGTAATTTTGCCCCAGCAATGCCAGGCCCTCGCCACTGCCAGTAATGACAGTAAGGGAATGTGAAGGGCAATTCTGCTTGAGCAAATCCCAGAGACAGACTGGGTGAAAAAGAAAGAAAAGAATTTGCTTCCCCACGATATCTAGTGAAGCAGCGCAACGGCACAAGGCCAAGGGAAGAAGAGGACAAACACAGCGCTGAACTGACAACAAATGTTTATTCCGGATGCTAACAGCATATATATACTCTTTTGCCAAGACAACGTGGTGTACTCAGTCCCGTTGAAGTGTGGTGGGTCATACATCGCCCAAACTGGCCGGTGTCTAAATGAAAGACTTAAAGAGCACGCAAACAATGTCAAGAACGCGGCCCGCCACATAGGTATTCACTGTCGTGACTGTTCATGTTACCCAGAATTCAAAAACAGTCATGTTGTTACCAAACACAAGGATAAGCTTACACGAGAGATTATTGAGGCATCTGAGATCATGAAGCTGGGTGCGAATTGTATCAGCACTCCTTCCGTTGCCATCTCGGTGAAAGAGCACAACTTCCTGATTTCAAATGATCGATGTACACGCGATACAGCTGCATAGGCATAGTGACTGGGATTGATACTTTCTGCTGCTCTCTGTTTCTTTGTTTTTTCTAAGGTGCAAAAGAGTATATATATGCTGTTAGCATCCGGAATAAACATTTGTTGTCAGTTCAGCGCTGTGTTCGTCCCCTTTGGCCCTGTGCCGTTGCGCTGCTTCACTAGATATGTCAGACCAACTCGCCCACCAGTTCATGTTGTTCCCCACGATGTGTCCTCTCTAGTTACCTTAACTAACTTGGAAGGGCGCCTGCATCGCAGCAACACCAGCACCACAGACTGCCTGATCACTGCAGGTGCTTCGGTCTCGGGAACTGGTCACATGCGAATGCTTCAGCCCGGTGCTCTGTTCTCCGCCAAGGGGCAAGGCCTCGCGGGAATGAACCTCCCGCGAGCTCGTCCCGTATGGCCTCGGAGCGCCTCCCCTGTGCTAGAGTGAGCGAAAGTTCGCTCATAACCTTGCTTGCGAGTCAAACCTCCTTTCTGTACCTCATTTTGCTGTTAGCTGGCGTTATATTGTCGCAGTAATAAATGCCATTATGTGTCAGCATTATCACCGTTTCTTTGTTTCCCTCACAGCTCGGCCCAACGTGCGCTTGGTCGTGTGCACGATCATGGGTCGAGGTTGGTGGTTTGAACTGTGTCAGCCGCAGACAAGCAAGGAGAACTTACTTATCCCCCATTTCAACCCCCCCCCCCCCAGTACATATAAATAAATGACGATAGAGCACACGCTGACAAGGGAGAGTCCACACAAGGGACAGGAGTAGCCACTATGAGAGTTGCCAATGTCAGCTGAAGGAAAGAAAGCCGTCACTCTGTCATGAAAGATATTTGCACATCGAGAAAGGCATGCACTTCAGAAATCTTGCAAAGAAAGTGTTCGTTTAATAAAACTAAGCTTAGAGTAAAGTGGAACTGAGTAATGCAGTTCATGCATTAATTTCAGACAGACGCGAAATTTCGATGCAAGTTTTGCACTTCTGAGGCGCTTTGTAGCGCGTTCCACAGAACAAGTGGTCTACCTTCGCCGAGTCCACGTGTTTTGAATGGTGCCAATATTTCTGCAAACGGAAGATTGTGCCGTTCAGCTGGCAGTTTTACGGCCAATGTGACAGCTGCATGAGACTCTGGGAAATGAATTATTTCCTCCTCACCTAACGCCACCCTTTCAACGAAGAGAACACATATCCAGGGGTGCAACAGCTGAAATAGGATTTGTAGCAATTTTTGGAGCAGAAAAATCTTAGTTTTGGAGCAGTAAAATCCATATTTGGAGCAACTTACGGGAAAAATATTCGGCATTCTGGAGCTAATATTCATAACTTGGAGCAATTCCACGGGAAAGAAGCCTTACTTCCTGTACAAAAATAAGATCTGAACATCGGACTATATACATGTGAGCCATAAAATCTAGTTGGTTTATTTTTTAAGGCTGTCTCACTTCAATTATGCTTTAGCTTCATTGGGCAAGGATCTGCAAATCATTTACAAATGAACGCTCGAGAAACCCATAAGGTAGGGATGTATGCACAAACCTGTGAAAAAGGTTAATCCGTAGGTACACTATACAAGACCAAGCAAAGGAACATACAAGAAATAGTTTGCATCAACACTACAAAAAAAATTTATTGCAGTTCTAATCACATGTAGACAGGAATATCGACTAGAACACATCCCAACTAGCACCAACACCAAATAGACAAGAATGTCCACATCATGGCAAGCTAAGCCGCTCCTGCACTATTACAATATACATGTCTAGTGTAGATGTTGTTTGCATGTCAATGCCTCGCCTTTTTTAACATTTGCTTTTCCAGTTCCTTGAGGTCTTTAAGGGCTTGCTCAAGGTTTCCATTCCCTGTAGTCAACAGCAAGCGACCACTTTCAACCGTGTCCATGTCTTTATCTTTGATGCCGAATTTTATCATCTCTTCAGCCCTAGTGAGCAACACCTTGCTGGCTTGCACCTGGCCTTCCAATGCTTTCTTCTTTGCTTCAAGAGTGTACTGGTTTGAAACAGCCTCCTCTGCTGCCCGCTTGCTTGTGCTTTCTTCAGCGCTCATCCTCAGAGCATACTTCGCTCGTGACTGCCTCACACATCTAAAGAGGTCAGAGCTGAGGGGCACCTTACTTGCATCACCATCACAGCACTGAAGATAACTTTTAATGTGGCGCATTCCGTTAACACTAGCGATGTTCAGAGAGCTCCGTCCATTTAAAAGGTGCTTATTTTCACTGAAGCCTCGTTCCAGGTCAGCATTTCCGTGCGGCAGAGAAAGAACTGCTTTTACAAGTTGTGAAAGCATGGGATACTTTGTTTCACCTGTTATTGTCTTCATGCAAAATATCTTTGCCCCGTAGACATCCAGCCTTCCTTCCAGGGTGCCTTTGCTCTGATCGCACTTCAGCACGAGCCATTCATCAACGAGAGATGACACCTGACCATCACCCAAAACCTGAGGAAGTTGCCCCACAATGTAGCGTAAGGACCGCACTTCCTGCTCAGCATTCTCGCATTGTAAACCCAGGAACCTTGCATGCATGACCACTTTATTTGTGAGGGGGAGCTTCTGAAGCAATGCTTTCGAACAAGCAAGGTAAAATGCCCGAGCTCCGAGGCGGAAACTTTTTTTCTCCAAAGGGTCCCAGCCTTCCATAGCTTTTTCTGTGTCCACGCCAACTTCCGGTCGTGCCTTCCAAAAGGCAGCATCATCCAGGTTAAGCTTGGTTAACTCCTCTGCACTCTTGCTACAAAATATCTCGCTTCTTAAAAACCGACTCAAAACTCGTCGCACTAATCCTAGAATTTCTTCATGAAGGACATGCAGAAGTGGCTCCCGCCTTTGGAAGAGTTTCTGGAACCCGGTGAACAGCTCTGCAGCATTCCTCAGAAACAGTACCTTTGCATAAAGGTCCTTGCTGCCAAAAGCTGCAGCAAGTCTGCTGTGCTGGGTCTGCACACCTGGTCGCAGTCTACCACAGTTCCCCCGAAAAAAGGACTGCAAGGCAGTGAATTGTTCTTCCACGCGGACTAGAGAATCTTGCAATGTCAGCCAGCGATTAGAGACGTGTCGGAGGAAGACATGAGGCTCTATCCCCAAAATCTCTTGATCTTCTTTCAGGCCCTCGGCATGCACAGGATGCTTAAGGGGGGACACTGGTCTTGAAAAAAAATTTTTTATTAATGAAGTCACAGTTACGAAATCTTCAGGGCACATGTATTTTTGTGTGCCGATTCTAAATATGTCATTTAATTTCATGTAAAACAATTCCTTGAGCACTTTTTATGCTAGTATTTTGTGGAGAGTTTTGAAGAAAATTTGCTGTGGGAAACTCGCTGAAATGTATGCCATTATGTTCTCTTGACACCAAGGAATACAATAAGGGTGAAAATGTCTTCCTGCCTATCATAGAACTTAAGTTATAGAGTTTTGAAGTGTGTATTCCTGTTTCTGAAGTGGCAGCTTCAGTACCCTATTACTCATGTTCTATGAGAGCCAGGATGATAATGTTACCCTTATTGTATTCCTTGGTGTCAAGAGAACCCAATGGCATACATTTCAGCGAGTTTCCTGCAGCAAATTTTCTTCAAAACTCTCCGCAAAATACTTGCATAAAATGTGCATAAGTGCTCAAGGAATTGTTTCACATGAAATTAAATGACATATCCAGAATCAGCGCACAAAACTACATGTGGCCTGGAAATTTCATAACTGTGACTAAATTAATAAAATTTTCTTTTCAAGACCAGTGTCCCCCCTTAAAATAATAATAAACATCCCTGACAAGTTCTTCAACATCAGCACAAAATGCATCTAAGCCCTTCGAAAATGCATTGTGCGCACTTTGTGCAAAGTGCACTCCCCAACATCAACAAGATTTGGGTTTATCGTTTGTTTCAGCTTAGATTTCACGCTCTTCATGACATTAGGGCCATCACTGAAAAAGCAAAGAAACCCTTGTTTTGGCAACTCAGTTAGGGCATCCTCTATGCACCCTACAATTATATCCCCAGTGGCACGACCGAGGTTAAAAGAGTTCAAGTGCTCGACAACAACTTGCTTTGCACTTTCGGAGAAATATCTAACCAGCAAATCCAACTGCTGCACACGCTGTTCAGGTTTGGTTTGGTTTATGGGGTTTAACGTCCCAAAGCGACTAAGGCTATGAGAGACGCCGTAGTGGAGGGCTCCGGAAATTTCAACCACCTGGGGTTTTTTAACGTGCACTGACATCGCACAGTACACGGGCCTCGAATTTCTCCTCCAAAGAAATTCAACCGCCACGGCCGGGATCGAACCCGCGTCTTTCGGGCCAGCAGCCGAGCACCATAGCCACTGAGCCACCGCGGCGGCTACACACAAGCTGTTCAGGTTTTGGAGTTTCGTCAATCATTAACGAAAAAAAAACATTTGGCCGACACAACTCTGTCAAAAGCTTTGACTTGAAGTAAGGCCCCAGACCATCTGAGATGACATAAGAAAGTTTTGCCCTTCCACAGGTAAAACTCGTGGCCACATCACTGTCGGGAAACATCCTTTTATAGATGTGTGCTGCTGTGTCACCCCATGAGTAGGGAATGCCTTTTGAAACAACAGACATTGCAAATATGGTTTCAGCCTCACAAACTTGGTCTTGCAACGAGGAACGAGGCCTGCCCCGTGAAAAATCTATCGTGGCTTGCACGGTCTTGGGCGCCAGTAGCACACCACTAGAATCTCTATGCTTTGCCGCTACCCCCACCTGCTTCTTCCTGTTTGCATGGCGCTGGACAGCAGCAGTACCATGCTGAGCACAGCAAATTGTCACATTGCACAAGATACAAAAAGCATCTGTGTCCTTGATGCCTGCCCTGCACCAACCACTGGGGTGGTATTCTCCCGGTGTCGCCTTTTGCGACATGTCGCATTCGCTCTTCGCTGATTGGCTCGAGCCGCGGTGACGGCGGCGTGACGACACGGACCCGCCTTCCTACTACGTCATCGTGACGTCGCCCCAATTTACTACGCTTAGTCGAACAACGGAATGCGCTGAAGCGATTCGCGCGGGCGACGGGCTACCGTTAGCATACGAACGCAATTTGCAGTTGCGGCTTTTGCGCCCTTGGCGTGAAAACATGGCGACGTCCTTTCAAGCGAGAGCCGCCCGCTTCAGCCAATTCAGCAGTCCTTGCGATTCCGGTCGGCATGTTTACCGGCAACTACTGGTGTTGTTACTTTTCGCTATGACTTACCTTGCTTCGACGATAAAGTTTAAGCTGCAATTCAGCCCAGTTTTTAAGATACGCTCTCGATTCTGGAGCGCGCAAGCCTAATGGGACCTCCAGCTACACTGCTACCGTCTGCAACTGCCCGAAACACAGCCGAAACCTAGCACAACCGTCTGGAACGAAGGAAAAATAGATTTGGAGCTTTTTCGCGGTGTTTTATAGACTTAAATGAAGTAAAGCAAGTTTATATTAAATTTGCAAATGTTTTTTTGAACATTAGACGTCATGTGATGGCAAATATTCTTGCTATAAAAGATACGAAACTACTGCTGCTAGTGGATCAGCAGTGGTAAATTGTCGCTTCTCGGAGTGAATGAATGCACCGCAGACGAAAGTGCCGGCGGCTTTTTCTGTTTCTTCGAGCATATGTAAGCACTTTTTTAGGCCCCGCCCATATGCGACATGTCGCAAAAGGCGACACCGGCAGAATACCACCCCTGATCACATCATTGTTGCAGTCCACTTCATTCAGCACCATGGCATTGAATTTCGTGCACCGCCCTGTGAAGAAAGAAAAAAAAGTTCATTTTATAAAAGGCAGTATGTTCACTACTATTACCAGCAAACTACAAACTACAGCCGGGAACTGATTTTTTTCGGCCTCCGGAGGAACCAAGAAAGTACAAATAATCGGGCATTTAGAAATAAAATTTATCCACTGCAATATTCATAGTAAGCCTCCCTATTCCTCCACCTGAAATTCATAGAAAATATAGGCTGGGGAACATGCATTTAAAAAAATAGCAAAAGCTAAAAAATATGTATTTTTCAACAAGGCGTGGCTTAAGAACCTTAACCACAGGATGTTATCTTGCTCATAAGCACCATAACGTAATGTTTTTTTACTGGACACAAAATCCGCTGCATGCATCGCAGAAGTGCGGCACCAGAACAGCCTCATTCAAATCTGACTGCGATCAACCTGTGACCAAAAACGAACGCAGTACGACACACACAAAAAAAAACAATAAGCTGGGGATCCAAGGGATGGAGGTTCAATTCCCTGGTAGACAAGGTTTATTAATTTATTTTTTAAATATCGATTCAATATGGTGATTGGGCATCCGGTCTCCACCAATCAGAGCCGCCGCAAAAGTGGGACAGATTTTGTTCACAACGATGAGGCATCAAACCTTAAAAATAAAAAGTAACAGGGCAAAGCCATGTGACAGAAAGGCATCCGAATTACAACTTACAAGCTAGGAAGGGACCGTACACTGAAAAAAAAAAAAAAATCAGCGGGCAAAATTAGATGGGGGCAAATGCTGAAAGCAGATAAGTAGGGGAATTGTAAGCAAACAAAACTGGCGAGTTCGTCTTCGGCACGTGGTTTACGCTTTCTAGGTGCGGGCGATGACTCGGGATATTAGGTGTAAGTAGATGTTGCCGAAAACCTTTGAAATGTTTTTTTTTTTTTTAATAGCCGCCGGCATGCGACATTATACTGCGACTGTAGTGCAATGACTGATCTTGTGAACACTTCCTTTGTAGCACGAGATGAGAGCTTAGTCTGGAATGACGACTGCCGGCAAGCACAACTGCTTCTGCATTATTCCGGACTTTACCAGTATGCCTTGGCTGAGTTTTCTCGATGTTCCTGAGCTAACTTTAAATAGACCACTTCCGAATGCAAAGGGCCTTCATAGTTCGACGAGCCCGACTGCTGCTGTCGGCACCCCCGTGTTGCTTTTTGAGTGCACGCGCAAGGCGCGACTGATTCACCTCCTATCTTACGATGTGAATGTGATCGACGAGAAAACGCACTGATTTCGCGGTGCATGGATGGCGCAACAGAATACCGGCAACTTCAAGCAGCAGCGAAAAAAGTCGTGCAACACAATGTGACACCTGCATTAAAGGGTTGTGGCGCATTAAACACAACCACACTAGTAAAATACAACCGCGAATTCATGCCCGTCTGCTCTGCCGCTTCATCTGAAGCCTGGCAAACGATGACATCGTTGATTGTGGCAGCATATCGCCCCCACCCCCAAATAGACGGCGTTAATATTTGCAGCACCTCTCTCATTGATCTCCATCTAACACACATCGAACGAATAAAGTTTGAATGCACTCACCTTTACTCATGATGAACGCCTATCGACACTGCAGCGGTGTGACCAGCTGGGGAAACCAATCCGAGGTAAGTGTCCAAGACCGTCCCTCGGCGTCGACAAGCCGCCGCACACACAAGCTACGGTTGCTACGGTACTCCCCAACTTGCGCTCACCGTGCACGTGTTTTCTTTCTTTTCATGCATAGTTTCAAGCCATCAAGCCTCTAGCTGGATTGGATTGGCCACCGGCACTACATGTTGCCAACGCAGCTCCGATTTTTCGCCAAATCTAGCAAGACTACAATCTTTCGCGTCTAATCGGGCATTTTGGCGCAGCATGGCGCAATTTTAACCCTTTCACTGCCAGGTTTTTTTACTCACACCTGCACACACCCTGCCGGGTTTTTTTCGCATGTTAGTTTCCTGGAAATTTTTTGCTAGTAACGCACTAAAATGCTCTGCAGGACATGTAGACATGTTTATTCAGGATAATCTTATAGATATTAGTTGTAATGAATGAAATCTTACAGCACAAATCTGGCCTGTCGGATTTCCTCTTCTTACGCGGATTTTTCGGTGGCAGCGGGACTTCATCGCTGTCATCACTCGACAAAGCACTTAGGTGGGCTCGTTCCTCGTTCTCATTATCATTGGACTCCGAATTCACATGCAATTTTGAAGTTCTTCGTCCGTCGAAGTGCGGACGAGTGTGGCACATTGCCTCACACGGCTCCTGTGCGGAAACCAAAATGAAGCGACTGGGATGCGACGGATGTCGAAACATGCGCGCTATCTGTTGTGTAAAATTTGCCCTACAAGATCTATGAGTTTATAGCGTTTCTCCATAGATGGCGCTACATGTTTGCATAGTTTATTTTTACACGAGTATTATCGGGAGCGGCAGGGGGTGAGTTAAAAAGCCAAAACGAGTTAACTCGGGAGAGGCAGGGGGTGTGTATATCTGGTAGCCCGAGTTATCTCGGGAGTGGCAGATTAAGGGTTAAGGGGGGACACTGGTCTTGAAAAAAAAAATTTTATTAATGAAGTCACAGTTATGAAATCTTCAGGGCACATGCATTTTTGTGTGCCGATTCTAAATATGTCATTTAATTTCATGTAAAACAATTCCTTGAGCACCTATGCACTCTTTATGCTAGTATTTTGCGGAGAGTTTTGAAGAAAATTTGCTGCGGGAAACTCGCTGAAATGTATACCACTGGGTTCTCTTGACACCAAGGAATACAATAAGGGTGAAATTGTCTTCCTGCCTATCATAGAACTTAAGTTATAGAGTTTTGAAGTTGTCGCTTCAGAAATGAGAAGGAAAATGTGTATTCCTGTGTGTGAAGTGGTAGCTTCAGTACCCTATTACTCAAGTTCTATGAGAGCCAGGATAATAATTTTACCCTTATTGTATTCCTTGGTGTCAAGAGAACCCAATGGCATACACTTCAGCGAGTTTCCTGCAGCAAATTTTCTTCAAAACTCTCCGCCAAATACTTGCATAAAAAGTGCATAAGTGCTCAAGGAATTGTTTTACATGAAATTAAATGACATATCTAGAATCAGCACACAAAAATACATGTGCCCTGAAAATTTCATAACTATGACTAAATTAATAAAATATTCTTTTCAAGACCAGTGTCCCCCCTTAACAAATTTCACACTTTTGGTGCAGCTTGGCGCAGAAATATGCAGCTGTATCAAAATGGCGCAATTGGCGCAACTGTTGCACCCCTGCATATCTGCCCTCGGTGAGAAATGTTTCAGACAACAGTCATGTCGACACTATCCGGCTAAAAAAGAAAAACGCTACCTTGAAGCTTGGCGGCACAATCGTGAGAGAACTCGCATGAAATCCTCGACTCAGGCCATTAAAACACATACATTTGGTGCCCGCTTACAATGTAGTGGCTTGTCGTGAATGTCTCAGCATGCACCTATCATTGTGCATGAGGCCAAAAGGGTCTGTCATAAAACAGTTGTAAACTACGCTGCACACTGCAAGAAAACTTCACCAGTGCTCCTGACACAATGACAGAGATGTGTCGGAGACATAGGGTGACAATCATGCTTGTCCACCCAGCCTATACGCAGGCACTGATGTCTGAGCGATCCCGCAGCCATGTAGACGTGGCCATGACCATAGCTATTGCGTATAGTTGCCACATCGCTAGACTTCTCCATACCATGGACAGCAAGTAGCTCCAAAATCTAAGCAGCTTCGGCAAACTTTCATTTTCCTCCATGTGCAGTAGCTGCCATTGCCGCGTCACAGGCTGCCCAGCATCTTTGCACAACTGCGATTCGGTTTTATCTGGTTCTGTTGTCATATCATTGGCCCTGTCATGGATTGCTCCAGTGTGGTCCGATAGTATTGTTGTCCCTATCATGGGCGAAACATGACCCAACGTTACCGACGCCGTCGAGAAAGCAAAAATGAAGCTAATTCACGCTTTTGCAGTCTGTATTGTGTGTGATAAACAATATCTGCTCTGCTGCATTTAGGAAATTGTGCTGCTTAAGACATAAACTAAAAAATGCTCCTTCTAAAATTAAGCTACTTTGTTATTCTTCAATAATTAGACCTAAACTCAAATATGCATGCATAGTGTGGGACCCTTATACTAAATCTAACGTAAAAAATCTGGAGAGAATACAGAGAAGAGCTGTCAGGTTTATCTTTAATAAATATGCAAGGTCTGACTCCCCCACCACTTTAATGGAGATTAATAAAATTGAACTACTTGAACATCGGCGAAGAAAGCTTCGGTTAGAATTTATTTCTCTCTTATTACATAACAAACTTGGTTTGGATCCCTCATCATACTTAACGCCGGCACCAACCAGACAAACTCGTCAACACCATCCCAGTTCTCTAACCCCTATATTCGCTAGAACAGACACAAGTTTTCGTTTTTTCCACGCACAATAACAGATTGGAATGAGCTAGTTAAACCATTATCCCAAGAGTTTTAACCAATTATTTTTTCTATATTGTGTTGTTCTTTTTTGAAACGTTGCATTTTTTTTTTTTCTCTCTTGATTGACCTTGTTCGCCCACCCTGCTTGGACTCAGTGTCCGCAGTATTTTGTAAATAAATAAAATAAAAAAATAAACACAGGGTTAATATTGTCCTCAGGCCGCCCATTCCCCGAGGGATGCGAGACAACAGACCTGAAGAGATGGCCAGTGCCTCGCGGAACGTGTCCAGGTCTACGTCATCGGGATCCCCCTGACCAACGACGGCGGGGCGCTCCCCTGCGCTGGGGCTCAGCCTCGCGGAGGGCGCTGCTGGCGCCATAACTCCGCGCAGCGACCCTGGCTCGAGGGAGAGACGCTGCCGGGGCGACGCCCAGCCGTGGTAGCCGTGGTGGTGGTGGTGATGGTGGGGCGCCTTGCCGCACAGAAAGGCCAGCAGGTCTTCCCGCCGAATGTGGCGCTTGCGCTTCTTGGCCCACGCCAGCAGGTCCTTGGTGCGCCGCTGGTAGCCCGACTGGTAGCCCAGCTCACTCACACGCCGCTGGGCCTCCAGGCACTCTGTGCACGTTGGTGACGCAGAAAACTGTCTACATGCGTATTACTCACAAAAAGAATAAGCTCAATTTCAATTACTCAGCTAACAATATCTTTCTTTCTGAAGTAACAGAATACAAATACCTTGGTCTCTGGATAACTAACAACTAGGGGTGTGCGAATATTCGAAATTTTCGAATGTAGTTCAAATATTATATTTTTGGTATTCGTATTCGATTCGAAATCCAAGTATTCGTGTTGTTTCGAATATTCGATCCGATGCGAATATACGTATCTAGCCGAATATTCTATTGTGAGCACCGGCGTTCATATCGGTCCGCAAGTCCTTTCGACAGAGACATAACTACACGGCGGCGCCTAGAGCAATGCCTAACGTTGGGCCAAGCCGCAGCTGACTGCGCTGATGAGCTTCTTTGTGGCTATACCTGCAAAGCTGGTATAGTCAGAGCTGTGCACGAAGTGCCTCGCAATACGTGCCAGTTCAGTGCCAAGTGGGAGGGCATTTTCTGTGGCTGGAGGAGTCGTTAAGGGAACTACTTCTGCCTGACTATGTGGAGCAGCGGGTTTTCCCTTCTCGATAACCTTTTATGTTCATCCCAGCAACGCGCTTTTGTGCTTATGGCAAGCTAGCCTGAATCAGTGCTGTGTACTAGCCATCTTCTCTGATATTTCCACTCTTTTATGAGTAATGTTCGAGACTTTGATGCTTTTTGTGCAGCCACACACACTGTTTGTGTTCATTTAATCATTGATAGTCAAACTGTGATGTTCTTGGGTGCTCGAATAAACGTTTTGTAGTGGTTAAATGCATCTGTTCTTGATTATTCGATATTCGATTCGATATTCGGAACGAAGTATTCGTATTCGATTCGTATTCGAAAAATTTGATATTTGCACACCCCTACTAACAACCTCAAATGGAATCTGCACATCGATAAAGTAACCGCTAATGCTTGTCGTAAATTGTTTTTTCTCAGAAGAGCTTTAAAACTGTCTACAATCAAGGTCCGTTTTACTAGCATACAACACAATTATACTTCCAGTACTCGATTACGCCGCAATTATCTGGGACCCTTTCACACAAACTAACATTAAAAAGCTTGAACGAGTGCAGAAAAAGGCGGTTCACTTTATCTATAATAATTTCTCCCGTACATCAGTCACAGAACTTTTAAGACAAGCCAACTTGCCTGAACTAACCCAGCGTAATCGACTTTCCCGACTAAAGTTTATGTATCAGATTGTAAATAGACATTGCAACGTTAACATCTCTGATATAATTACATTTTCTTCCGGATATGCCACCAGGCAGAGGCATCAACTAACTATGACACCATTCCAAGTAAGAAATAATTGTTTTAAATATTCTTTTTTTTCCCAGGACTGTAACTGACTGGAATAACTTAAATAATACTGCAGTAACTCAACCCTCCCTTTCTTTGTTTGCTGCCAGTCTCTGCTGACAACCCCCCCCCCCCCCCCCCCCTCCACACCAAAAAATTAAAACTTTGATTGTTCATATTTCGCTGGTTAGTGCATTGTGTTAAAATGGCGATTGTTATGGCGTTTGTTGTTGTACGTGGCAGTGTACTTTGTCTGTTGTGTTGCATTTGATTACGTTTGCGTTTTATTCCCACCCTGCTAAAGTCCCCTGTGGATTGCAGTATCTGTAAATAAATAAAATCAGGGTTGTCAGTTTGGCTTGTCGCAACTTTCAGCAGTGTGAACACCAAGCCAAAGGCAAAACTTTATGCCAAAACTTACTATGTGCACACCAACTGTGTGCAGTTGCACCCGTAATACTACCGAGCAAGCTTCGGTAACCTAACTCCTCTCCTCACATGCCTTACCTGGCAAAAATTAGGGGGCACCCATCGCGTTACTGCCCACTTATCGCACATGTTACCGGTTCACTCACAAATATGCCTTCCCTCTTTACGTGATATGTTTGATGGTTATTTGTTTTTTGATGCCCTGAACGTGTTCATTTTCGATGCAATGTGCTTTTGTTTTAATTATGTCACAGGCATAACATATAATGTACCGTTGTGTGATTGTGGGTTTTTGTGCACAATGTAGTTGCTGTAGGGGGCGGGGACCTCCGTCAAGCCTCTATAGGCTTTTTGTCCCCGCTCCCCACATCCTTGATGTGAAAATAAACCTGACCTGACCTGACCCGACGTCTAGAAACCTTCACACTTTCTTTATGGAGCCCATGAGAGAAGTTCCAATGCCAAAGTGAGCATCATACCATTGTGGCTAAACCTGTACAACCTTTGTCCCCAGTACACAGCCCAAGCGCTTTGCTTCTGAGCCATGCTTAGTGGCTCCCCGGACATTGTCAACATTCTGGATATCTTGGACATGAGATAAACGCTTATCACCCATCCGAGAAATAGGACTTGCACAGTCCCCACTGTACGGCTTTAGAAGCAAAGCCTGTTGGGCTCTGCACTTTTGTCGAAGACAATATATGTGAAGTGACACAAGTTCGGCACGGAGTGCCAATGCAATACTTTTGACAGCTTACCTTGGGAACCATGACAACACAGGCACTGAGCATTAAGTTTGGTGCAAACTGAAGTACAGTCAACAACTAACAAACTTGACACGATGTGAAACTGAGTGCAGCAATGGAAGAGTCTTAGAGTTACTGTGCGCACACATCTTTTTCCATAAGCTATTCAAAGTACACAGGCGGTGACTCCAAACAGCTTCCATTTACTTCTGGAAAGAAGTTAAATCCTTCTACGTCTGAACCATGCTGTTCACTGCATTTTGCTTACATTTAAAGATGCCGCTTTGCTTCCTTTTGTTTTTTTTTCAGTGTGAAAAAAAAAAAAATGCCTTCCCAATCAGTTCATCTGTATATACAATGAGTGACATCATCCATGACACCATTGTAGAAACCATGATGAGCAAGTTTTGGGTGGCACCAATTGAAGCTCTCCCTCTTCAGCTTGACTTGGCCATGCTAACATAGAAAATGCTGTGGGCTGCTGGTTAAGTAAGCTCACCCAAACCTGCATGATGAAAATGACACACAACACATTGTGTTACGTCATGTGAAGAGCTTTTTAAAGTGCGATGTTGTTAGTGGAATTTTTCTACTGCATTTTATAAGGAAATGAAAGCCTTTGAGCAAGGTTAAGTTAGGTTAAGGTACTTCATACATATTCTTCTACAATTTATGGCCTTAACTCAAATTCATTGTAATGCTTTTTCAGCAGCAAAGACAGCTTGTAACATAGTTAAAAGCTTTATCGGTTCCACAAACAACTAACTGGGAGTTGCAACTTGTGCCTCCTATGCCAATGATGATGATGATAATTATGTCCTTAGGCTTAATTGCAATACAGCCTTTGAGTAACTTACTGATGTTGTTGATGGAATTTACTGATGATGATGACGAGCATGCCTGATCAGTACGTAGTTCCCTGCCACACTCGTGGCATTGTAGCTTTGAACAAGCGTGACAATTTCTCAACCACAGCATTTATCTGCCCTGCATGACCTCTGTGCGACAGCACTTCCCGGTACTAGCAGCGACTACAGGGGGCGCCACTGCCATACCAACAGCGCCATCTGGTGGCAGATGTTGCACATACACAAGGGGAATACAATTCAAGACCTACTGAACTACAGACCTGCACAAATGGCCCTTCTCCAGCGCGCATGTTCTAGTTCATGCCTTTTGCCGCTAGGGTAGAAACATTACGGGCGGCGTGGCGCTAATACATACCTGTTGAGAAAATGGCCCCCTCCATCATTTTACTTCAAACAAGGCAGTTTTGTCATTTGTCCACGTAATCATTATCATCCATTTATCTATGCTAGGCACGGTGGTGCTGACGAAAAGAAAGCGGATAAAAAGGAAGACGTTTTTTATACTCTTCCAGAGCGAAAAAAGTCGTTATCATGGATATTTTTATTGCTGATGTTAAGATAGCAGAGGAAGACGAAACAAATGTATTAAATATCTTGCTCAAAATGGCAAACGATGATGATGATCATAGCAGACGAACAGGTCAACCGAGCGCCCTCAACGGCCAATAAGCTAACGAAAGTTGGCGCACGCTGCTCCATAGGACCCTGCCATGTGTGCAAGTCTGTAGTTCAGTAGGTCTTGATACATTTCCTCCCATTTATCCAGGGGATGCTAATGCATATGTCTATGCGCACATCTATGTGCACTTGTGGGGCAGAGCTTCAGTGAAGTGTTCCTATGAGTGTTATTTCTCTGGCATTGGCAAATGATAACGGTGGTGTGGCCTACCCTCTTCGCAATGGCTGATCACATTGTTTCTATACCACTAGGTAGCAAGCAAAACATCTTTAGATTCCTCAGCACAGTCCCTACACAAACTTTCAGCCCGCCACACTCTCTGGAAGCGTAATAAGCACCACTCGTGGAGGCACGTGTTCCAGGGTCATCGAGGGCCATGCAACGCAGCTGCAATCACAAGGTCAGGTTGCACCTTACCAAAAAAAAAACGTTATGCATGTCGCATATAACGTCTTGCGTGTCGTGTCGCTCCATTTAGCAGATTTTCGCACTACAACCTTCACGAAACAAACAGGCTCCCTAGCAGTTTTATCTCCATCTGAATTTAGCAGATTTTCGCACTACAACCTTCACGAAGCAAACAGGCTCCCTAGCAGTTTTATCTCCATCTGAATTTGGCTGAAAATGAATTTCCTTACTACCTGCAACCAGGAGGCAAAGCACGACATTGATGGTCACCAAAGGCACACACTCTTCAGTGTTCAGAAAACTATTGTGGGCGCTTGTGGGTTACCAAAATGCGGTACGTTTTCAGCAGCGATACCACTCTATAATTACACAAACGACGCTGGCGTCGGCCTTAGTCTCACAGCAACCGACGATTAAAAAAGAAATCAAGCGCCCATTGCACACGCGTTTGTACTGAGGCAGAGATGAAAGAGCGATTATCCATCGTGTGTGTCGGGGAAACGCAGATCGTAAAGGCCAAACACCAGATGAGATTCGCTCGAGTCACGTGACGAGATAAGGAAAAGATTATAGTCTGCCTACCTTTGTAGAGATTAGTGACGCTTGAGGCCGCGTTCTGGAAGGGTACCCAGAGGGACACTCCATGCTGGCGATCTGTAGATTCAACGACAAATGCGGCGTTGGTTGATTACGCGACGATAAGCGACGCGTTCTCGCATGCAAGCAGCTACTTCCTGCGGGCCACTCCGGAGTTTTTCGCGTTTAAATTTAAAGATCTGGCCCAACTACTATCGCCATACGCACAAAACAGGCGGTTTATGAGATAAAAACGAAAGAAAAGCAGCAGCTTGACATCCCAACGGCTAACCGCGTCGAGTCAGCAGCAAGATATTTAATGCATGCGCGTCACTCTTGAGAGCTTGGGAAACGCGTAGCCGTTGCGTTTCGTACTTTCTTGTTTTTCCCCAACGGCCAGTCCTGTTGGCGCCGCCAGCGACTGTTAAGCTGTCCGGAAATGAATAAACCATCGGGACCATCACAAGAACGCGCCGCGAACGACCAAAAAACAAAAAGCAAAGAACAGTACAGGCGAAAGCGACTCCATCCGTCCTCCCCCCTCACTGAACCCTCCCCGTTTTTCCTTCCAGCACATCGTGGACTAAGCCTAGCGGAGAGCTGGGCAGTAGAAGTACGCGTAGCACACAGTCCAGCACATCACCACCATTCCCTTCGCCCTTCGAGCAACGCCCGCGACACGATGGGTCGGAACCTACCGCGGCGTCCTCCGGAGACGTACACAGCACGAACGCGTTTTAACGGCCTCTCGCAGTAGATACCTTTGTACAGCTGGGCTACGCAGGTAGCCGAGTTCTGAAACAGGAGCCACAACTTCTGCGACGATGTGTCGCGCTCGTTTTGTATTTGGCTCTCCAGATCGGGCGCTCGCTCGACCTCCTCGATGCATTGCCGCTCCCAGTTGGTTATCCACGAGTCCAGCTCGTCGGACCGCTCGGCCATGGTGTTGCCTCAGACCGCTGCACGACCGAGGACAGCAACCACGGGGCCGCGCCGTTTTGATCTCGACGAAGTCGCCTCGTTCGCACCTCGCTGTGTTCTTTTTCTCTTTTTTGATTTCGGCTTTATCCAACGGATGAAGAACAAAACCCTCCGGGGCGAAGAGACGCGGCGAACTTCGGGGCGTTCCACACGGCGCGCACCAAAGCAGCACTTTTTTTCTTTCGCGAGCAAAGCACACAAGAAAGTCGGATGCTGTCGGGACGGCCACCTACTACGCACAGAGGGAGCGACTCAGGCGAGCAGCCAGTGGCCAGGCGGCCGTTCCAAAAGGCGGCAGTGAGCGCCTAGCGACAGATTGCGTAACTAAAGGTAACGTAATAAATTTCGAAGTTGATCAGTGATCTAAGCAAAAAGCAATAAATTTATTCAAGCTCAAAAAAAAAAAGCCAGATCACACTTATAACATTGTTGATACATTGCAGTTTAAAATATTCTTGTCAACACATGGGGGGTTGGGAAAGACTGCGCTCTCAAAGGCACGCGCAGTGACGCAGAAAACAGAACAAATTATGTAGTGCATGGAAGTGCAGATCTCGTTATCGGTGCGTTTATTTACTAGTAATGTCAACGTAACTTTGCTCAGAAACTGAGCACTGTTGCGCAGCACATGTCTGCTCATTCACCGTTATCTGTCATCTTGCCAGCTGGCTTGGCACTCCGAAATTTGGCATTCAACCGTCCTGCTTGCGCAGAAGATGAGCTCTGCCAGTTCGGGGTTAGCAGTTTTTTAAAGCAGCGGAAGGGAAACTTTGTCCACTTTTAACCGTGCTTCTTTCTTCGTCCCAATGTACACAACGTTCGCCAACCTCTTATTCGCCATCGCCGTACCTGCGGAGCCCGACGCTGGTAAGTCCAGTGGCGTCCCCTCTGGTTTATTTTCTTTTCTTCTATCTCTCTTTCACCCCCACTGGTTACGGTCGCATTCGTCCAGCGGGTCTTTATAAGCTACCCAGCGTGCTCCGCGCTCTGTCCCCCGCTCCACCATCTTGTTTATTCACATGAACCGTGCGGAGTCTGCCTGCGTAGCGGTGCCCTCAAGTACAGTTTGTCGTTGGATGGTTTCCCCTGTCTGGGGGGCTGACACCAGCAGACATTGGGCGAATTGCGAGCAAGCACGTCAAAGTGACAGTGTCCGGCAAAAGCTCCCAGGCGACAGGCAAAGAACGCGCGAACAGCTCGGCCCGATCTAAGCGAACGCGAGACACCTCTGCCGTCGAACTCACTATGAACAACGCTCTCCCTAATGACAAAGACAACAATCACGCTGAGCCCGAGGCGATGGATACACAAGAAGGTGGTATGAGTTTCTCTTCTTCCCCGCACTTCCCTTGTTTTCCCCGTTTTCCGAGCGCCGAGCGTCAGTGCCGTGAACCGGAGTTGCTGGAGCGGCTCTCTTTTTTCTTGCGGTGCTTGTGGTGGTGCTTGCGGTGTCTGTGCCGAGGCGCGATGCGGAGCGGCCGCGGCGGCGCGAGCCCGGGTGGGAAAAAAGAAAAACAAACCGAGAAGGCCAGTGCCGTCACCGTGTCCGCGGGTGTGTTTTTTTGACGTATCATCGCCGGTTACGCTGGCCCAAGCAGAGAACCTAAGCCTAGGTTAGGCCTAAGTTGTCACCGATGCACGGCGGTGCCGACCGAGTCGCGTCGAAAACGGCACCGGCGCGATGCCGTTAACCGCGTCGCGCCCGGCCCGGCGGCTCGCGGCGGTGGCAGCGGTGCCGGCTCGATGTTGCGTTAGGCCTCGCCCGGTGTGTAGCGCCGACAGCGGGGTTCCGCGAGCGAGCTAGCGCGCGCCGAAGGCGTTGCGCGTCGGCTTTTTCTTTTGATGAGGAGGTTGCTAATTAGGAGCCAAGTAACGGTAGTGGCGGGGCCGGCACAGCTGTGTCCGGCATCGATGGTTGAAGGGAAAAGAAAAACGGAAAAAGGCGGAGGCCGAATGAGAGTAGACGCGAATGAAAGAAAAAAAAATGGGGCTAGAGATGTGGGGGCCCGTAGGCTGTATTCCCGACGGGAGTGAAAAACGGCTTTGGTCTCGTGCTCCCCGGAGGAATTGTCGCTGCGACTGTACTGTTGCCGCGCGCCGGGCACGGCCGAAACGTCGACTCGACTGTGACACGAAAGAAAGAAAGAAAAAAAAACAGTGGCGGCCGGCCACACGACTTTGCCGCGCCTTTGGTGGATGTCCGCCGCCGCCCTGGACCTCCGAGCGAAGCAGAGGGGAGTAAATTGTCAGCGGCAGTTTAATTCCGTTGCCTGGCGTCGCCGATGAGCGGGCCGGCGTGACATTGGGCGATGACAGCCGCTGCGGCCGCCGAACGTAAGCAGGCGCCCGACGATGATGCGTGCACTTTCTATTTCCGAGCGTCTGCAGGTTTTTGATTAGGCAACGACGCGCCTTACTTCGTTGTTAGGTGTGCGGGGGCGTCTGTTTGCGTCCGGTTTTTCTTTGGGCGGCGTTGAAACGTGAGGACTGCGTCCGTGACGCGCACGGTTAACCCTTCCTCGGTTTTCGTGCCGAGGTTTAGTCACTTTTGCGGCTGACATCGACCGTCTTCCCTGGGCGAGCGGTCCGTATGGCAGTCCGAGTGGATTTCGTTGTGGTCCTGCCAACTTGGACACCCGCGTGACACCGTCATTCGTTGCAGCACTCAAGTGGGTGTATTAGCTGGTGTCATGTTGCTGATGCCCGAACAACTTGTTCCGGAATCCTGGGGAGGGGTGAGAGAGCAGTTTCTTGAAATGGAAGCATATTTTCGAGAACAGGATGATCCATGAGTGCGATGTTGTCACTGTTAGCCCTGTGCTTGCCGCGTCCTTCGACTACGTGCCTCATCACATGTATCGCTTTGAATCAGTCAAAGTGCCTTCAGGAAATTCTCATTTTCTGCATGTGGAATCGGTCATTCTCGTGTCTTGGGTAGCGCAGTTGTCGACCATGACCTCTGTACTTCACTTTCCCCACAGACATTCCCCATTAACTAACCGCTGAAATTTGAGTATTGGGAACATTTGGACGCTTGTTAGAATTCATGCGGATCATTATCTTCTTACTTTGATAATGAGCCTTTGCTTTGTTGTACCGAGCTTTTCTTTTTAAGTTTTGGTCTCATTTCACTTTGTTCGTGAAATTTAATCAGCATGGAAAAAAGACGAAGGTGCAACGCTCGTCCTGTGTGTGTATTATCCTCGTCGTTGCACAGGTTCCACCTGTTCGTCCACATATATTGCAGAGAAAATGTCACGTCTAACCTGAACGTGTTGTTACATATTTTCCCGTGTTCATTATGCCAAGCCCAACAGCTGACGATTTTCGTCAATTAATCCACTACTAAGTGTCAAGTGGCTTTATCCGTGCTCTAGAACCTGTTTTAGCATGAAAGTAATACCCGTGCCACACGTGCACAAGAAATGGCAGTAAATGCTTAAGGCCTTAAGTTTGTTAATGCCGTTATTTTCGGAGTTCGTGCAATTAATCCACTACTAAGTGTCAAGTGACTATCTGTGCTCTAGAACCTGTTTTAGCATGAAAGTAATACCCGTGCCACATGCGCACAAGAGATGGCAGTAAATGCTTAAGGCCTTAAGTTTGTTAATGCCGTTGTTATTTTCGGAGTTCGTGCTACACGTCCACATTTAATGCCATTATTGAAAGTGACGATGACGATAACGCTTGCAAGGTAGTCAAGTTTCATCTGAATATAAACATTCCTAATGAGCACAATATATCGGGAATGTTTTTCAAATGCAATGCAAAAACCATTTTCCAGAAAATACGGCTGTTCCTGCTGTACAAGTCGAAAAAGTGGCCATAAACTCGCATGTCAGCACATAAGTCGAGAGTACCTGTCAATAAGGCTGGTTAAAATGGCGCTCTTCGCATCGAAAAAGCGGTATAGATGCCTCATCTGACTGAAAGTTAAGAATTAACTATTTGCTACTGGTTGGGAAGTTGTTACTAACAAAGCTGAATGCTTTTCCGCGTGTGGAATGGGAACGAGAGTACACGTTGCACGGCCGAATGAGTTGTGGTGAACTCAGTAGGTCGCGAATGGCAGTAAGGCTGATGCCATTAAATTTATGCGTGTGGCACCGCATGAATGCCATTAAAGGCAGTAAGCACTTAATGGCATTAAATCTGTCCGTGTGGCACGGGTATTAGTCCACATTTCAAGGAAGCGCTTGCATGCGCTTCTGAAGCAGTGTTAGGAATGTGTTGCATCCTCCCTCTTGGCTCCCCTATTTTTTGTAGGACGCAAATACAGCATGTTACTGGCTGTCATGTACGAGCATGGGACGTATCATTAATGTGACGAATGCCTATAATGAGTGTCTAGGCATAAAAAAGTTACGCTAGTCATCTAAGGTCAATGATTCTTGTTACCCTAGCTGTGAAGGCAGCAAGTGTCTGTTCTTCCTGCTTCTTTTCTGTTTTTGAAAATAAGCTGTTTTTCTTTAATGGTCATCTTTGTTTCATTTTGTTTCTTATGCTGTCGATCGATTGCAATGACTTCGAAAAATACTTCGGGTTACTTGGTTGCATAAACAATCCAACAGCATGGAAAAGAAAGGTTAACATTTCGCACAAAAAGATTGCAGTGCAGAAAATAGTTGCTGTTTATGAAAATGCGTGATGCTGCAGTGGAGCTTGTGAACTACAAATACTCAGTTCGGACAGGACGGCATCTTCTTCTGGCTGTGGCAGTTAGTAAAACAGGTATACAACCGGTTAATCCAATTTCAGGGAGGCATCACCAGCGCTTCCAACGTCACGCAGGAGATTAGCCGCAATGTCGTTGAAACATGTGATATCATACGGATGGCCTCCTTTGAGGAACGTTCGTCTCGGCATTCTTGACTTGTATCTGAGTGTTGTCATTTTCTCCACAAATATCTGGCTCTGTTTTTGCTGAGCTTGGACCTTGCAAATGAAAGTTCATTCATTAACGCGTGCTAATGTTGCAGTTTATTGGAACCTTCCCTGCACCGCCGCGGTGGCTCAGTGGTTATGGTGCTCGGCTGCTGACCCGAAAGACGCGGGTTCGATCCCGGCTGCGGTGGTTGAATTTCTTTGGAGGAGAAATTCTAGAGGCCCGTGTACTGTGCGATATCAGTGCACTTTAAAGAACCCCAGGTGGTCGAAATTTCCGGAGCCCTCCACTACGGCGTCTCTCATAGCCTTAGTCGCTTTGGGACGTTAAACCCCATAAACCAAACCAAACTAAACTGTCCCTGCTCAGTTTATGCTCCTGTCTGTCAGATGCTATGTGAACTATCCGTGGTCATTTTGTTTTTCCAAGACTTGCTGCTTGCTGTTAATGAACTTCTTTTAGACCTAGTTCACTGCTGGTTATGATGCAATGCTGATTCGTCAAGCATTTTTTAGGAACCTAAAGGGAAAATTTGTGGGCGTACACATGGAAGCCTTTGAATTAGCTGCAGCATGTACCGATGCAGCTGCGATCAACTACTGGTGGTGCCGTGCAGCTGCGAGAACATAAACCAGTAGGGAAACACTGGCATAAAAGAGAAAAGTGCCTCATCTCGTGCCTCGTTATCTCGTTATCTCATCGTGCGCGTCGTCATGATGTAATGGCATTCGTCGTCACTTCAGGTTAGGTTGTCTCTGACTGTGCTAAGATTGTCGTGCTTCAACTCCATATGACTCCTCAGTACACTTGGTTCATGTTTATCCAGCCCTGCCTGTTTCGGTATCACGGCAAATATTCGGTGCTTTCCCTGCTGAGAAGCATTGTTAGAGGTGACAAAAGTAGACAGAAGAAATTGGCGTTGCTTTGATGGTGTCACTATGGGATCGAAATATTATTAATGCGACAGCATTAAAGTTTTGTCGGGAGCAAAATCTGCTGTCTGATGTTGTGAAATTTGCTGATTGGTGGAGCGAGGTCATGTGACCTTGTGACGTCATCACAGCCTGCCCCGATGAGCCATCCTGATTGGTCGAGAGAGGTCATGTGACCTTGCGATGTCACCACAGCCTGCCCACCTTGGCAGATGGCGACCTGGCTACCGGATTGTGAGCAACCTGCCCATTTTGACAGGTGGCAGGTAATCCAAGAGAGGTCATATGGCCTTGTGACGTCATGACAACCTGGACACCTGGTTGTGAGCAACCTAATTAGCATAAGAGTCTACGTCAGGAGCAACCTGGGCCCATCCAGTGTCATGAAGTTCACTGATTGGTTGAGATAGTTATGATGTTATGTTATAACATTCCCCAAAGGAATGTTATCACGAGGTCACGTTGCTACAAAGGAACTTATCACAGGCCTCTACCCAGAGGAGGCAAATAAAATGAATCAAAATCGATAATCGAATGTGACATCTGGTGCCATTGCATTCCACTCGTAAGGTGTCTTAATCATCCCCCTAGTTTTTATTGTTTCCGAAGGGAAGTCCTGTTGCCCTCGTGGCAGTCCTTTTTATCGGAAATTGGTCATCTCATTGTTCCACCACATTCTCGGCCACACCCATCCCCTCTCCCTTGCGCCCACACTTTTGTTCTGGCATGCTGCTGGTTACACGTTCTCTACCTTACTTGCAGTGGGATGAACTATTTCCTTGTAATTGTTGCTATAACTTCATGAATTCGTGTTACCTTATAATCTAAGCCGCTGTTCTGCCATTCCAACATTGCAGCAGTCATTTTCATGTTATCAGGTTGGTGCGGTGTCCTCAATTTTATCTAATTCCTTTTTGCTAGGCTCTAAGTTTCGGCCTTGCAGGGAATTAGTGGCAAGATGTATTGCTTGTGCTCTGCCCTTTTACGTATTGGTGAGCTACTGCTATTCATTACTTGGAACTCCGTGTCAGATGTGACAGCTTTCAGAGGCGTGTCAAAACCGTGTGTTTAGTTGCCAGTCTACATCTTACTGAATTGATCATATTTATTGAAAACTTTAATGATACGATTTATCCACTGTTTCAAGACTGTTGTCCAACCGGTACAGATTGTTGGAGACCTGTTCTTTGGACATTGCTTTGGAGATAGAAGTCGAGAATTTTATTTAGGTATAAGAACTAAACTGAATTTCATTTGTCTTCAGCAAATTGAGCTTTTTGTGTTAATCTTCAGCAAGTGGTAACGGTTTTGGGTTTGAATTTTTTTAGTTTTCAACTAGTCCTGCCTTGGCGATTGCTTTCCAGGCCACGTTTGATAGCCTTTTCTAGGTTGATTCATTCTGGACTGACTTGTCTGGCAGAAAAAATTGTTTTATAAAAATACACTGACTCATGCCCGCCTATTTTCTGCGTTTGGTTATTCGAAATGCTTGCACACTCGTGTGCTGTGCAGTGTTGGTGCATATTGAAAGAAGCCCCGGGGTTGAAATTGACGCCCAGTTCTGCACTACTACTTTTCTTACTACCCCATGTATACAGCATCAGAGTTTAAAACCTGCACTCCATTCCATTCGATACCGCCACCGCGGTGGCTCAGTGGTTATGGCACTCGGCTGCTGACCCGAAAGATGCGGGTTCGATCCCGGCCGCGGCGGCTGGAATTTCTTTGGAGGAGAAATTCTAGAGGCCCGTGTACTGTGCGATGTCAGTGCACGTTAAAGAACCCCAGGTGGTCGAAATTTCCGGAGCCCTCCACTACGGCGTCTCTCATAGCCTTAGTCGCTTTGGGACGTTAAACCCCAAAACCAAACCTAAACCAAACCATCCATTCCATACCGTGCTAACCATGACCGCCTAGTTAGTCTGCACGAGAATAGAGAGGAGCAGTTGGTGTTGCACGATCTTTCATCTCTGCGCAAGTGTGGGGAACGGCACTGTACTCTTATTGCTTTGCAGAAAGTACTATTAACAGGTGTTGCAAGTGTGCTTTCAATTTTACCGTATTGTTTGTTTCCAAACACCCGGGCAGATTATTGCATTGCAGATAAGGGCTACCAGGAAATCTTTATCATTGCTATCTTTGCTGGGGCACTTTTTTCCTAGTGTGCAGACAATAGACAAGCACTGTCACAGCTGGCTCTTTGGACGTGGTGATAAGATTTGATCACTTTTTTTCTTATTTGCCTGTGTTTTGCAGGGTGGGATTTATTTTCATTGCTACAGGTGCTAGACTCGCAGTGGCTTTGACAGCTGCTGGTGAAACGTTTTCACTTCGTGCCTGCTCCTCAGTATTCGTTTCGAGCTTCCCCTTGGTGCATTGCTAATTGGTATTGCGCCAAAATTAATAGCTTCCTTGATGTCGCTGCTTTTCTGCGTGGCGTTGTAAAAAGTTTGCTTGATCTCTGTTCAGGCCAAACTCATTTCATTCACAGGTAATAATGCCTTAGAAGGGCGGCTCTGTAATGTGGTGGTTTCTTTTTTGCTGGAAAATACCAGACTAAAAGCCCTGGTTTATAGACTTACAAGGGTGAATCGTTTTTGCAAACTCCCATTGTTATCAACTTTTTATCGGTAGGGAGGATGGCTTGTGCGTAGTTTGCTCCTTTCTACGCACTTGGGCCAGTACTGAAATCTAACCAGTGTTCAAAGCTCCGCGTTAGAAAAGTTGAGGCTGTAAAGTGCCTAGTCAGCGGCGCATTGACATCCCTGTTTCTACTGGTTGATGGCCGAAGTAGCGGTCAACTCTGAGCGTTCGCCCCCAACCTCGTGTCATTTCTTTCTCGGGTGGCCTAGGAAGCTCGCAGAGGCAGTGCGTGTAATTTGCACTGTTGCAAGCTTTTGCAGTTCATCAAGCAACACTAGTTTTTAGTAGTGTCAGCATCAGCTTCAGGCCCGAAACCGTTATTAGAGTTGTCTCGTGTACAGCAACAGCTATCTTTTTTTTTTCTACCGTGCAAGCTGGGCTTCACATGCTGAGCCTTCTTGGATGTGATAAATACAAATTCACTTCTTTTTCCTTTTGTTATGGTTCCTAAACTGGTATTCTTGACAGCTTCTGCATCTGCTTTGGTGTTCGTTTACCCTTTCTGCATTGAGGGTCATGAATGTCTTTTTCGCCTTGGCGGAATTAGTGTGAAGGTTTTCATCATGACTGCAGTGACCACGGCGCTTACGTATATTACCGGTAGACTTGTGTTTGCGGCCTGGAAGATGAGCATCCAGTTATTTTGCCGCCAGGTTCTGTCTTGATGCATGCGCTGGATATTTGCATCTACCGTATTTTCCGGTGTACAAGACGCACCCTTGTATAAGACGCACCCGCCATATATGCAGGCTGTCATTCAAAAAATTGATATATAAGACGCACCCGTGTATAAGATGCACCCCAATTTACCCAGTTAGGCTAGTGAGGCTTAATTAAGCATGCTTATGCGACCATCGCAAAATGCGCCGTACTTGTGAGAAGTTCTTAAGCAACGCTAAGTGATCGAAAAAGGCAACACTCACGCCATACCCGCCCACGTTTTAGCACAAAAGAAAAAAAAAGCGGATGAACTCTCTTTATGTCCACAACAATTTATTTTTACATAAAACCTTCAAAGTCTTCATCTTCAGATGCGCTATCGAAAAGGCAACGCGGCTGAAGCATTCTCTTCGCACTACGTACTTGCAAAGGGTGACTAAAAAAAAACATCGGCTTCTCTTGGCTTGTCTTGACAATGGCGAGAAGCGCGACTGTCGCCATCTTTTGGCATTTCACATTACCTTTGCTTGGGCTCTCCGAAACGGCCGCGTGTTTAAGATCCCGGAAGTGGTCAACCCCGCCGTTTCATGATAAAGTTCACCTAAAAAAGCTGCGCACGGCGGTCCCCGTATTGAAGTATTAACCATGTTACAACCGCGTTATTGGTAGTAATATTTTTTCGGTGAAAAAAGCTTGAACATGAACCTGAGTAATTTCTGAACTCGCAAAAAAAAAAAACGGAAAATTCGCATATAAGACGCACCCTTGTATAGCACGCACCGGCAAGATTTTGGAAAAAAACCCGCGTCTTATACACCGGAAAATACGGTACATGCTTGAAGTTTACTGCACCTCTATGAATAATGATATCATTCACTCATGTTCATGATATGAAATGAAATTATAGCTATGCACCATCTAGCCCAAACTGAAGTTTTGTTAAATTAATGATATGCTAGCTGAAATCAAGAACTGATGGGCATGGGCAGGAGGGCAGATAACCTATGGCCCCTTTGAGTGACAGAACGTTTTTCGAAAGGAGGTAAATGTAGCAGGGGGGGACCAAGAAGCAGGTGGGTAGATTAGAAGAGAAAGATTGCGGGTACTAGGTGCCCACAGCCAGCTTAGGACGGTTGATTTTAGGTGCATTGGGGAGGCCTTTATCCTGCAGTGAATGTAAGTAGCCTGGTGATGGGGATGGTAGAAACTTCGTACTCATTTTCTTCAATTGAAGCTTTTGGCCTGACATAAGTAACAAGTGGATAATTGTTAAAGGTGCACTGAAGAGGAATCTGAACTCGTCTTTTTGCCGTGGGAATTCAATCTGCACGTTCCTAGCATTCTTAGAAACTGCGATTTATTGCCCTGTGTGGCCGATTTCCCTAATTAAATCGAATTAATGCCCAGCTCCCGCCTTTTTTTTTAAATTCTGCCTCGTACGGTGGGCAGAGTCGACCAACGCGGGGAGTGCTTTCAGCTAGCTCCATGGAGGCTTTGCTTTCGCTTCATTTTGTTTTTTAGGTTTTCGTGAATAAATAGTTTCATTTGCAGATAATATAACCGCAAAATAAGCCCGCAGAACTAAAAATACGCGCGGACTATTTGCTTCTACGGACTACTACGTATTACTCCGCCAATGGCAGAGCGGCAAGCCGCCACGGGACTGGGTGAAAGGCACTCCCCGCGTTGGTCGACTCCGCCCACCGCACGAGGCAGAATTGAAAATAAAAGGCAGGAGCCGGGTGTTAATTTGATTTAATTGCGGAAATCGGCCACACAGGGCAATAAATCGGAAGTTGCTAAGAGTGCTCAGAACGTGTAGATTGAGTTCCCGCGGCAAAAAGACGAGTTCAGATTCCTCTTCAGTGCACCTTTAAAGAAGCACTTAGTCTAATCAAATTGCTCGAGCATTTCTTTGAGGCTCACTGTGTGGGAATGTGACACGATAGCAAATGGTTTCTTTTAACCATTCTGGGTCAGCTAAAAGATTACGGCAGTGTCATATTCATTAAAATTTAGTGTGATACATTTTTTACAAGAAATTCTGGCTGCAACTACAGATGTTTCAACCCATAACTGTGTCCAAACAAGGTCTACTCATAATTGGTTTAAGAAGGTATGCCTCTCCTGTTCTGATTAGCGGTAGGGGTAAACAACCTTCTGAACCATCCCAAAATTCTACATTAGTCACTGTTAGGCATATATTTCGTATTCCTTGCCCTTCTTCCTCCTTCTTGGAATAATAGGTGTATGCTCTTATCTTTGAAGTAGGGTGATATCATACTATATGTGCATTCCACGAGAAAGAAAAAAGAAACGAAAGCAGCCACATGATTTGTCTTCATGTGTTGTCCCCCTTGCGTTCTTATAATGAGAGTGAATGTCTGATGTTGACAAGTCTTTCTGTCCTCGATGAAACGTGGAACGAGCTATGCTTGAATGCTTTTAAAGGGACACTGAGGAGAGCTCTATTAATATTTTTTTTTATAGCAAAATCCGATAGTTCGGCATTTCATGGCTTTGTTGCCACTTGGCCGGCAGCGAAAGATGCATTTATTTCTAAGAAATTTGGATTCGAAGTTGAAAAAGTTTTTCCCGCCGCTCTGATTCAAACTTGGGATTCTCCTATGACGACACAGGACTAAGTGACGTGAAACATGACGTAATGCAGACTCCGTGATTTCTGGCGGCCATGCAGTGCGGCCCAGCAGCAGCCGATGAGAAAGCTACCGCCGGCCGCATGTTGAAGGCATCTATCGGCTATTGCGGCCGTCGCTAGAGTCGCTTTGTTTACGTTTGCACTGGCGTTTTGCCAGCGTTACAACGGTACCCGTTCTCGAAGTCGCCAACGAAGTTCTCGCAAACAGACACCTTTAGCATGCCGTGTACCTTGTTACCGTTAGCGGAATACCGGGAGCCCCCATACTACCCTACCCATACCGCTGTGAGCAGGCGCTGCAGGAGCGCGCGTAGCTGTTGGGTACGTGGCGCCATCTGGCGACGTCAAGGAGATTTGCGCATGCATTTGCTGCGCCTCAGTGATTCGTGGCTTCTCGTGTCCTAGTGTTGCTAGAACTATTGCTTCTAGCAACACTGTTTTGTCCTATGACGTCATGAAGCTTGTACTTGCGAGTTTGGCCCGTGGCGGCGATACCTGTATTTTGGTTCTTGCTCTTTTGTACGTTACAAGAGCTTTGTTGTCAGTATGAATGGCGTTTTTGTAATCAGGAGCTGGTATTCTGTCGATGCAAGTCAACTTCAATTTCTCCTCAGTGTCCCTTTAACACTCACAGGGTAACTGACCTGGGAGGTTGACTTCAATTTGGGGCTGACCCCTTTTCAGCTAATGTAGGTCGCCCTGCCAAAACATTCTCCAAATAATACGCCGCCGCGGTGGCTCAGCGGCTATGGTGCTCGGCTGCTGACCCAAAAGACGCGGGTTCGATCCCGGCCGCGGCGGCTAGAATTTCTTTGGAGGAGAAATTCTAGAGGCCCGTGTACTGTGCGATGTCAGTGCACGTTAAAGAACCCCAGGTGGTCGAAATTTCCGGAGCCCTTCACTACGGCGTCTCTCATAGCCTTAGTCGCTTTGGGACGTTAAACCCCATAAACCAAACCAAACCAATCCAAATAATACTCTGCTTTTAGTCGGCCCCGTATGCCCAGTGATGTTTTGAACCAAAAACAAAAGTTCTCCTAAGTCCCAAAAATGCCTATTTCAGGCCCTTTTTCTTTGCAGCAGCTCGAAAACTCCGGCTTCTTAATGTGCCGTGAAATTCCTTAAAAGTTTTTTTCACCTTATTTTACCCGTGGTACTTTCTGAGAAGGGAAAATCTTCAAATAGAACGTCCCTGTGTGTGCATTCTGTTAAGTTAACCTTATTCTTGATGAGCCGCTGTGGTGGCTCAGTGGTTATGGCGTTTGGCTGCTGACCCGAAAGACGCGGATTCGATCCCGACCGCAGCGGTCGAATTTCAATGGAGGCGAAATTCTAGAGGCCCGTGTACTGTGCGATATCAGTGCACGTGAAAGATCCCCAGGTGGTCGAAATTTCCAGAGCCCTTCACTAAGGCGTCTTCCATATAGCCTGAGTCGCTTTGGGACGTTCAACCCCAATAAATCAAAGCAAACTTATTCTTGTTGTTGTCGGGCTGCAACTGCTCTTGTACCATCACAATCCACTACTGTTGTCAAGTTTGCATAAATATGGCGCAGCTGTCAAACATGAAATCTGCTTGTGTAAATGCACTTCCCCTTCCTTGGACTTGTACCTTATGCGAGAAGAGCATGTTTTGATCCCCCAGTGCCACCGCCGGGTACACCCACTGGTTTTCCAGTGGTCAGAAGTTTTCCCTTTGCCTGATGCTCAGCTTCTCCGATATGAAACACTTGGACAAATGGGTCTTGGGCTTTACTTTGTGCGGGGAAAACATGCACTGGTGATGTAGCTGTTTGGCCTATACTCCGTTTCATACATAGCAGGCAACACTGCCAAAGCTAGCGCGCCTGTTCGTGCAGGCTAAGTCCACACACAAAAAGTAGTTCGCCGTACAACCAAAGCGAACACAAATATATTTCGTAGCGACAAATCTTAAGTGCTGTGACTGGCACCTCCTGGGCTTTGTTTTACCTCTTGCCACATTTTCGTCCTGCGACTCGTCAAGATTTCAAGTCTCAAAAAGTACACGTGGTGGTATGATATGCGGTTGGTAGGGCGAATCGCTTGTACTAAATCCGCGCCGAATAAGTAGTTTGCACTCTGTGAAAATTATGGCCAGAGAGCCCGAACACTGAGCACCTCACAGCTATGACTGGGATTTTCAGTGCTACATCGTTTTATACCGCTCCTTGTATTTGTCTAAACAGTGACCGGAGATTCGAGAAAAACGAATGAGAAGTGGCGGAGTAATATGGTTTCACGTATGCACTACTTCAGCAACCTCCGCAGCGTTGCCTGCTGAAACGGAGTATAGCTTCCCTGGTGCCATTAAAATCTAATCGTCGTCATCGTTCTACTTGCAGACGACCACGTGGCAGTGCAGCAGCAACCACCGCCCCCACAGCCGCAGCCACAGCCGCCCCCCCTAGCGACTCCGCAGCCACCCCCCCCAGCACCAGCGGCACCCGAGGGGCAGCAGCAGCAGCAGCACCCGTTCGACTCGGTCACCACCAACGCGGTGGTGCGGACGGCAGACGACGACCCCATGGGTGGTGGCGGTGGCGGTGGGGGTGGGACGCGCCCCATGGAGCCCCCGGAGGAGCCCATGGAGGAGGAGGACGAGGCCCGGTCGGAGGCCACGTTCCGCTTCGTGGTGCCCGAGTTCTCGCGCCTCAAGGAGTCGCTGCTCAGCCCGCCCACCTACGTGCGCAACCTGCCCTGGTGAGCCACCCCCCCTTTGCCCGACAAGGCTGTCCACTGCGCTGGCCTTTTCTTGGAATCGCAGGCTGCGACATATTACTGGCCTCAATAGGGGATATTCAAAATTCCGCAAGTGCGCTTTCCCGCATAACAATGTTGCCCCCAACAAGATGGCGGACCATGCGTTTCCAGCTGAAACAAAGCAAGAAAGACTGGTTTTTTGTTTGATTCTTCCAAAATACGTTTCTTACATTCTATCCACACCTTTAGCGCCTGTCCTGAAGCCCATGTAGTTCCTTTATAGCGAAGTCGGCCATCTTGTTAGGGGCAACATTGTTATGCGGGAAAGCGCACTTGGTGATTTTGAATATCCCCTATATACAGACAAAGGACAGTGAGCAGAAACACACAGGACAGACGCTAGACTTCAAGTGCCGTTCATTGCTCACGTATGTAGTAGTAGTAAGTGGTTTTTGATAAACGTGGCAAATGGAAGACAAAAGATGGTTGCTAGCCCCGGCATCTGCCATCGCTGCTGGAAGCACCTGAGCTGGGGCGGCGGAATAAAGGATGGCAGGCAGTGTGTAGAAGTGAACAGAAAGAGGTGAGGGGATAGTAGAAAGGACAGGGGGAGAATACGTATGTGAAGAAATCACTAAGCGCATCTGCGCAGGCTCAGTACACAAGACATATTTGGTGTAACACGATCGTTGGTTATCGAGAGTACAAATGAAAACGTAAATTCACAGCAGATTGAAGCGCTTGCGTGTGTATTTTAACGCTAGTAATATGTCGCAGTCTGTGGATGAAAAGAGCACCAACTAGTCCAACTTTATTCTTTAATCACGTTCCTTTCTTGGAATCCACCATATTGCATGTCCTGGCTGTGCCCATTTCCTCTCCTAGATCCCGGCTAGGACGTTATTAACTTCCGTTTCCTGGCCCACTCTGTTCTTTTCATGGCTCTTAGTGTAGCACCCTTAGTCTAGTCATCGACTTCTCCATAGATCACATACTGTCCCTAGTTTTGTTTGATACTGCGTACAGTAATTAGTTTCGGCCAGCTAAGGTAGCTGCACATTAAACTGGGCAGTGTGGATTGGGGATCAGGGGGGGGGGGTTCAACCCCTGTGGTGCACTTTACTTATTTATTTTATTTATTTATTTATTTATTTATTTTATTTAGTAAGGAACCCACAGCGCCGTGGCATTACAGTGGGGGGGGGGCAATGTACAACAAAGAAGCACACATGACACCTCCGCTCGCAGGCAGAGTTACAAGCATAAAACTTTCACCATGTACATCTCACTTCAAAAGAACACATCACAATCGCATCACACCATTAAAGAACGAAAGAACGCATCATTTGATGTCACACTCACAACATCGCTCGGTAGTCGGTTCCATTCTCTAATGGTTTTCGGAAAAAAAGACATTTTAAAAAATTCAGTTTTTGCCGCGAATTCGCGGACTTTAAAAACATGGTCAACACGGTTGGATCTATAAAAAGGCTCCTGCACATACCTTTCGCGTTCAACCCGAACAGTTGAATAATAAACAGCATGAAACAGCTTCAGACGCAACTTCTTTCGGCGCGTGTCAAGCAATTCCCAGTAGAGTGCATCCTTCGTACGCGATGCACTGTAACGAGCCCCGCGTGTGCCAGACACGAAACGAGAGGCAATGTTCTGCACCCTCTCCAACTTATCTTTATCTCTAGCAGTAGGCGGGTCCCAGACAGTGCACGCGTAGTCCAGAACCGACCTGACATAAGTCTTGAATAAAATGTCACGACATGACAGTGGAAAAGTGCTTGCATTTCGGCGAAGAAATCCCAAGTTTCTGCATGCTTTAGCAGAGTGCATGAACAAGCAAAAAAGCCTGCTAACTATAGACGTAAGGTATGGAACATAATAGTATGGTGGGGAGAAAAGTAGTGCATGTTAACAACTTCAGGTATTTGAAATCAGTGTGGTGGAGCCCTCTGCTGTGGCATCTCTTGCAGCCCATGTGCAGATTTGGGGCATTAAACCCCACATGCGAAATCACACCGTATCGTACTAGCGTATTCACGAAGAAAAGTACATGCTGCCTTGTATTATTGCATGCAGGTTGATTTGTTCTTAATTAATGTTGAGAATTAATGGGTTGACCTCGTTGTGGGGCTAGAGATGGTTCATCAATTGACTAAGTTGTGGTTAGTACCACACTCCATGCAGGCGTAGTTCTTTGCTGGGAAAACCCATTAATTCGAGCCTCGTCATTTAAAACTTTCAGATAATTTGAACCGAGTGCCAAATGTAATGTTAGGAGCTTGTGTGTCGAGAATTGGTTCTGATTTGCGGTTTGCATTTATTGGGCAGGGCAAAATTTACACCCTGGTTAATCAAAGCTTTTAAACACGTAATTTTACTGTGACAGCCGTTAAGGACAAATTCCCTAGTTCTTTGGCGTTCTTAGCAGTGTAACCCGAAGGAGGAGTGCGAGGGGGAAGGAGAGAAGGAAATGTGAGCTGTGCTATGCCAAGCGCTGCTTCACAGGCCCGGGATGCCCCCTTTGTGCAGCGGTGTGAACTAGCATGTATAACGTTACTTTCAGATTTGTGGCGCCCTCTGTATGCAGCGGCGCGAACTAATGCTGGCGCCATTTTCACCGCCGAGAACTGCTGCTGCAAAAATGTCGCATTACACAGGTGTGGTAAATGTCGGAGAGTTCTTTAAGTACTACGTGGGGGGGGCGCGTTTATTTGTGACTGAATAATAATAAACTTTATTCAAAGCAGGGATACAATACAGGACGCGTACACGCCAAAGCCACAGTTGGGCTTGCAGGGCGCCGGTAATAACATTGTATCACTCAGCTGTGCTCGACACTGACGCTGCTTGCAGAGAAGGTTGTCGCTGCATCATGCCGACCCTTTATTCGTGCACTGCTTGGTTCGCAGGAAAATTATGGTGATGCCACGCACCAACACGGGCAACGACCGGCAGCCGACCAAGAGTCTCGGCTTCTTTCTACAGTGCAACGGCGAGTCCGAGTCCTCGTGAGTTCCCCACCGCTACTTGTGTTGCCGCATGCCAGCTTCAGGTTCTTTCTCTCATTGTGCTGCGCTAGTGAATCTGCTTTTTTTTTTTTTTTCACAAATGTGGCGCCCTCTATGGAGTGTGCGAAAATTTGTCAGGAAAACTGGTTGAAAACAAACGTGCATGGGTGAAGCAGGCACAGTCCACCTACGTGGGGTTTCAGACACACATGTCGCAGCTGCTGCCATCTGTTGCTGGCACCTGTCAACAGTATAAACTATGCACGCGCACGAGAACCTGGTGGTTTGTTTTCAACCAGTGAAACTAGAGAGAGGGCAGAAAACTAGAGGCGCGCATGTGTGGAGTGGCAGTGTTGAAAAGGCAGGCTGTATAGTTCGGCAGTGGTCCTCGGAAGTTGTGGACCAGCTGTGCATCGCTGGCCTTGGCAGAATGGCTCAGAAAACGGTCGGGTAGTGTGAATACCTGTCCGCTGCTACATGTCCCGTTTGTTCTAGATGTGTTGTTTGTGTTTGTTTACGTGTTACATTGGCTGGACTTGTTTACTTTTGTAGAGGTGTGCACGTTCGCTTTTATTTATAGCCTACTTACCGCTTCTAGTTTCTCAATTGCTTGCTGTCGGTGCAGAGGCTTTCTGCAGGCTGTAGCGGGCAGTGCCGAGATGCCGATTAGCTTCTTTTTCTTGTAGTATAAGCACTCTGGCACTCCTGGGCCTAAATGCGTTTGTATTGCAGAGACTTGTTATCAGAGGGAAAACTTGTAATCCTTGCAACATAATTTTGAGGATGCAGCTATAATGCCTGCAATGATGTGCTGTTTGAATTTTTGTCGTGTGCACTCTGCATGTTGTGTGCGGAAGTTAACATTGAATTGGGCATTTGCTTCAAGTGTGGTGTTGCATAGGCTTACTGTGGTTGTGTTATTGCTCAGCGCAGACTGCATTTAGGGATGAGAGTATTGCAGCGTGCACTACATCTGTGCTTTGTTTTTTTTTTAGTCTACTGGGTCACCGTTATGTGTCATAAATTAAGGGGCTTTTTGTAGTCATTGTGGATACGCTGTATGAGAGCACACCACTGCTAAATTTGCGTAAGCCATTGATTGGCACCATCTGCTGTGAGCCTTTCGAAACGAGTTCATGCGTCGAGAAGTTTTAAGCAGTTGCGATAGGATTACAGTTATTGTTGTACATTGTAGTGACTGCCAAATTGGCCCGGGTGTAACATTTTTCTTGAGGGTGTTGTCATGTGCAGTTGTCCCCTTTGCTGAGCATGACTACCATTGCCATTACCATCACAAAACAGTGGCAGCCGATGGCAGTTGTAAATCCCCCCCCCCGATTTTTTTTGACATTGCCTTGCTATAAATTAAAAACAAACGATCACGTGGAAAAGAAAGACGCAGTATTATTTCTCACTCTCAGTGGCAGCTTCAGCTGTAGCTTGGGGGGAGGGCTACTGAAGACCATTCTGAACCCCCCATAAACCTGCCCCTGCATGTCTTGCGTAGGCTCGAGCCTTTCTGTTGATGTCTGTTGTGTCTGTCTGGCCAGTCCGTTGAGGTTTGCAATGCTGTAGCAGCTGCTTTCATGCGCGTGGTGACCAGTGTGCATTTGACAAAGACCCTACGGTGTGCAGTGCGCCTTTTGGCTGTGAATTGTGTTACAAGGCTTAGCATAGCAATGGAAAGGGAAAGTTTTCAGGCGCAAGTTGCATCAAGGACAAATGAAACTTGGTCCTGCAACGTAACTCCTGGGATCCTATCTGTTTGAAATTCAAGAGCACCCCAAAAGGAGTATGGGCACCTAATTTTAGTTGAATGTTTTCTTCTCTGTAATGGTGTACAAGACATTGGTACATGTGGATCACCATGTGGTATTCGCTTATGGTCGCTGAATAATTTGTAATTGAAATCGTTTTCTCATGCTTCTTTGGTTTCGTCAAAGAAGTGATGGCCGCGACGTCAAAGATGAGTTTAGGTCACGTGAGGGATGAGAAAAACTGCAGTATAATCTCTGCTTCTTCATAAGCTGTTACTTCGGCTTTGAGGTAGGCTGGATTAATTGTGTTGGTGAATTAAAACGACGTGTCAGTGACTATACTGCAATTTTTTTTTGTGCCTCGCATGACTTACACTCGTCTCTGACATCAAAATTATCATTCAGGTTCTGAAGCCATGCAGCATGAGAGGAGAAATTTAAAAATGAAATATATAGCGTTCGTGCGGGAATATCACGGGTGTTACATGTATATTACTATGTCGTGCAAGTTCCAAAGAAGAAAATACGCAACCAAAAATTTGGTGTCTGTCCTCCTTTGAACCAGAACACACGAGGGCTCTGAAATGTTCGCATGTATGCACTGTACAGGGTCTGTTCTGAAAGTAGTAGGACTGGTTTTTTCCTGGGCGAACAGGTGAACGAGAGGTGGTCTGCGCGTGCAGGATCGGTGAAGGGGGATATCGGGAACGCTGGGGGAAATCGGCAGTCGGCTCTCGGTCGTTGGAAGAGAGCAGGTCGCTTGTACTGTGAACCCCTGTCGAAACGCCTCGTCACGCAGAATCATGGAGCGTTTACTGGATCAGCGGTACATGATCAAATTTTGTGTAAAGTTTGGTAAAACGGGCAAAGAGAGTCACGACACGATTAAGGAGGCCTACGGTGATGCTGCCATGGGTAGGTCAGGTGTTTTTGCATGGCACAAGCTCTTCTGAGAAGGTAGAGAATGAGTGGAAGACGATGACCGCTCTAGACGCCCTTCAACCAGCAAGACCAACTAAAATGTGTCGCAAGTGAGAAATTTACTGAACAGTGATTGTAGGATGAGTATCAGAATGATTGCTGATGACTTGAGCATTCCTCAAACCCATGATTTTGAGATTGTGACAGAAAACTTAGCCATCAGGAAAGTGTGCACATACCGTATTTACTCGCGTAATAGGCGCACTCACATAATAGGCGCACCCCTAGTTAGGGCGCGAAAAATCTGATTTTTTTATTTCCGCGCATAATAGGCGCACCCCGAACTTGGCACTGTGATCAATACTGTATTTACACGATTGCAAGCCGACGCCTCGCCACCCCCCGCGTCCCAATCTTTATTTTAACAAAGTTTTTGCTGAACTGACTACTAGTCCCTACTAGTGCTGCTGCCGTCGCAGCTGCTGCGGACCCACAGCACGTACAACGACATCGCGTAGAACAGCAGCGCACAGTTTTCAGGGATGCTCACTTTAAACGTCTGTTTGGAAAGCTTCATCTCCAGCCGGAAACGTTCCCGACTTAGGCCCGCGAAAACCTCGGCGTTTGGATTCGCGTACGAAAATTTAGGGACGCCGCAGTCGCAACTGCCGCACTTCTCGGCCACGTCGTATTTTCCGACCTGCTGCACGCTTGCCGCGTTCGAGAGCAAACTCCTAGCCGTGTAGCTGTTAAGGTGCTTGCCCATCCAGCTAAAACATCAACGCTCCGCGGCAAAGCCATAAACCACGATAACTATCGCGCTACCGCAAATCCCGGCACTTAACAGCAACAAAAAAAAAAAAAAAAACGAGCTGGAGATGCTGATGGCGATATAGATAGCAAAAGCTCGCGGCGGAGGAAAACGATGATGATGATGAGCTTGGCCTTGGGCGCCCTCCGTGGGCGGCGTCTGGAAGCTCCTGTGCGCGTGTGTGGCCTCTGCGATCAAGCGCCCATTGCGCGCAGTCGGAGCCGATCGCGGAGGCCTCGGCGCGTGCATTCCGAAAGTTTCGGTGCGGCCCTTACACGGACCCTTTTCTTTTTAACATTTTCTTCGCGAAAACGGGGTGCGGCCCGTACACGAGTGCGTTTACGCGGTGTGTTCAATTTTGCGAGTCGAAAAATTTCCGGAAATTTAACCCCGCGTAATAGGCGCACCCCGAACTTTGAGCCGGATTTTCTGGGAAAAAATTGCGCCTATTATGCGAGTAAATACGGTAGTTGGTGCCTCGAGTGTTGTCAGAGGAGCAAAAGGCCAACCAGAAGGCAATCTGCCAGGATCCTCTTCATCATGTGAATGAGGACCCCGATTTTTTTGGACAATGTAGTGACCTGTAACTAGACATGGGTGCCTGAATATGACCCGGAGAGCAAGCGGTAGAGCTCAGAATGGCACACCCCCTCTTCCCCACGTCCCAAGAAAGCGCGAATGAGCGAATCCAAGCAAAAGTCCGTGCTCATTTGCTTTTTTGATCGACATGGAGTCATCCACGAAGAGTTCTTATCACCTGGACAAAAAGTTGATGCAGTTTTTTACGTGGAAGTCCTCAAAAGACTCCGAAGCCGCATTGTTCGTGTCCGCCCAGCCATCGCCAGCAATTGGCATCTACAACATGACAACGCGCCGAGCCACACAGCGTTCCGCATAGTGGAATATCTTGCCCAGCACAAGGTGGCAACACTGCCTCAGCCCCCCTACAGCCCCAACTTGGCCCCACCAGACTTTTTCCTATTCCCGAGAATAAAATCGACCCTCAAGGGGAAGCATTATGGATCGGTAGAGGCGGTTCGACAGGCCGTGACAAGGCGGCTAAACATTAGCATTCCGGTCCAGGCGTTCCTGGAGGCGTATGAAAAGTGTAAAACCCGTTGGCAGGGGTGTGTAGATGCGGAAGGGTGCTACTTTGAAAAATTCTAATCGTTTGTAGTGGTCTCATGAATAAATTAAAAAAAAGTGTCCTACTACTTTCAGAACAAACCCTGTATACCTGCTAAGTTCTACAAAGTCCAGCTTTAATGCAGTATGACCTCTGAACCGCGTCTTTTCTTTCCCCACTTGTGCTTGTTACTTGCATTGTGAAGTGCTTGTGCATTAATGCGTGGAAGTTGGTTTTGCCAGTGGTTGTTGAAAGCTTGAGGGAAAGTAAGAAAAAAAAAAGTTGCTTGACCTCTATTGGGCCTTTTTTTTAAGACTCCATTCCCTTGCATCCTTGCAGGGAAACCTCCGAAGGCGAAGAGAGTGTGCCGTAAGGAAAATGTTTTTGGGGGGTATGGCCGTTTCGGCCCTGATGCATTAGAAGGAGGGGGGGGGTGCACTTGAGGGCGTGACCCTCTGTAGAAATTGAGCCTTTCTGCCAAGCAGCCAGCATGCAAACAATAACTAGGCACCAAGTTGCCTGCGTGTAGTAGTTAAACATCTTTTTGCCTGTGTTGTCCTACTTTTTGCAGTGTGGACACACAGTGCTGGCATTTTGTGCGAGCTCGAATGGCCATCTTTGGCTTCCCTTTCTGACACACATCACAGAGTGTCACGTCCTTCTGCACTTTTTTTTTTTTTGGTTCTTGGTGCTGTTTTCTTAGCGCTGCATAGCTTCCTGTGGCAGTATCGATATGAAATTAGAGCTAAGGTGTCTTTAATAGCGTTTTCAAACTCTGCTATGAGTTGGTTTTTGATAGTTTGTGCATCAGTGTCTTGTACCGTTTTGTCTGTCTTGTGCCAGTTGTGCATTGGTACTTGCACTGCTTAAGGGGGGACACTACCCAAAAAGTGAACTTTGAACCGCTTGCTTGATTTCATTGAAACTTGCAACTATCACTGCTGGGACCACCTCTGCCAAATTTTATTATTCAGCAGGGGGCTTGTCTTGAACATTGTAGTGCTTAAAATAAAATGGGATGATTTTCAATCATTTCAGTCTATTTTTCTCATCTCCTGTTTCTTTAGTAAACTTTCAGCTTAGAAAAACTATCATTCCAATATTACTTGATAATATTGGTATTGTAGCGGGTTTTCTGGTGTGAAATTTTATGAGGAACACAACTGTGCAGTCAGTTTGTCTATATTTTACTTTTTTTCACACTAAAAAATGACTTTAAAAAAATTGACGTAAAATTAAAATTTAATGCCATTCCTTATACGGTATCATTCTTTCAAAATATAGGAGAACTAAGCAAAATAATTCCACATTTGTGTGCTCTGGACATTCCCAATGCCACATAACACAAAAAATTGAAAAAATTACCTTTACTTTTCAAACAATAGTTTTCCTAAGTAAGCATAGTCATCCTTGGCATAAATATTGCATAACCTGCTTCATGCTTATTCTAGAATAATTAAATTTGGCAGAGGTGGTCCCACCAGTAATATAAACTAGCCCCACAAGTTACAAAGAAATCGAGCAAGTGGTTCAGAAGTTCACTGTTCAGGGTAGTGTCCCCCCCTTAAAATGTAAATTCGAAATGCATTGTGTTGCAAGCCAGTTCTAATATTAAATTAGCCGGGTGTCACCATGACTACACAGGATGTTGCAAAGAGCGTTGAACCAGTTGATGTAGTGTATTGTCAGTGTCAGGCGAAATTCGAACAAGGCAGCTGAAAAACTGAATACTAGTACACTTGATATTCATTTTCATGGCATGAAGACCGTTACGTAGAAATGTGAGCGAACCCTGCCAGTAATAATTTTCTAGGGGTGGATAGCAATAGAGCTTAACCAAAGCGAAGTAAAAAATAAGGTTATCGTAGTCAATGTTGAGAAAAGTGAGTGCCAAGTCTTTAGCATTTGGTATTTGCTGTAAACTCTCAAAGCATTCAACCTAATTTAATGGTGCAGTTTAATCGCTAGTACAATCGTTTTTGTGTTCTAGGGGCGACGTTAAGCTCTGTTGTAGTACCTCGTTCAGATGTTTAAGGGGGGACATGGGTCTTAGAAAATTTTTTTTATTTACAGACCAAATGCAGTGCAACTGCACAGCCTTATTCAGTTTTTTCTGCTGATTTCAAATATGCAATTTTTATATTTCTAGGCCAATTAGTTCCTGAGATATTAATATATATCATGCCATTGTCTGCTGAAACAATAGAAAAAAAATGGGCCACCAGAAATTTAATTTTAATGTGTGGGTAGATACCACAATGTGTGAGGAATGCAACGCTGGAAGCAGTTTTCAGTTTTTTGTCCATGTGGACAAATGGGCTTATAGTTAGTTTCATGTGTGTCGTGTGTTTTCTGGCACTGTATGTCTGGTTAACTCACTTGAAAACTAACTACTAAGCCCATTTGTTCACACGGACAAAAAACTGAAAACTGCTTCCAGCGTTGCATTCCTCACACATTGTGGTATCTACCCACACATTAAAATTAAATTTCTGGTAGCCCATTTTTTTTCTATTGTTTCAGCAGACAATGGCATGATATGTATTAATATCTCAGGAACTAATTGGCCTAGAAATAAACAAATTGCATATTTGAAATCAGCAGAAAAAACTGAATAAGTCTGTGCAGTTTCATTGCATTTTTCCTGTAAATAAAAAAAATTTCTCTAAGACCCATGTTTAACTTGTTTTGCCGTTTGTCAGTGCACACCAAGCGAATGTGCATAATTGTTGATGCATTTGCCATTTCCAGAACGTGGTCCTGCAATGCCACTGCTGAGCTGCGCATCATTAGTCAGAAGGAGGGCGTGGACAACTTTGTCAGAAGTAAGTGGTACAGTGCATTCGTTGTACTCGCATTCGTTGTACTCGCATTCGTGAAGTTTCTTACATTTTTTCCTGAACCTCCCGCTTGCATTGCATCTCTTTCCCTGCAGAAATTCAGCATCTCTTCTATGGCAAGGAGAACGATTGGGGTTTCAGCCACTTCATGACGTGGAATGTAAGCATCCGCTTGTTTGCTTTTGAACTCGATCTGTGGGAAATTTTTTTTCCCAGCAATATGCATTTTTTTTTGTTTTTCGCCTATTCTCTCTGCAAAATTACCGTAAAAACCCGCGTATAATATGAACCCGAATATAATACGGGGCTAAGTTTTAGAGACGCGAAATGGGAAAAAAAGTTTCAGCCGCGTATAATACGAGTAACACAAGCTCATAGAAGACATTATTCAAATCGCATCCCACACTTCACTTCAATTACTTTGTTCTTCAGTAGCGCTTTCTTCGGACATTTCTTTGTCCGACAAATCATCCCAAATGTACTCATCATCCGTGCCATCGAGGGCGTTCGAGATGCTGCTCTTCTTAAGCCCGCTTTAGCCGCCCGGTGGGCATCACTGCAGGCTCACCTGAGCGCATCCACTCTGCGTAGCACCGCTGGGCAGCGTCCTTGAACGGTTTGTTTACACAGCCATCAAGCGGCCGTGAAAGCTTTGTCGCGTTCCGCTGCACGCGAAAAGGGCTTCTTTCTGTTGTGGCCATCCACGAATGCTTCCTTCGACGACACCAAACTGCCTCCCGGCCGCACCGTTGCCGATGTTCTCTGCAGCCAAAATCGCTTGAAAGTAGCCGAGTACTGTTTTCGAGACCGTGACATCGTGCTCTCTAAAACAATATCCACTTCGCGCAGCGTGCCTTACATGCGAGCATGTGCGCTGTCAACAGGCGCACGGCACACCGCGACCCCCCGGCGCACCCAACGGATCAACAAAGAAACGACGTCGTGACGTCGTTTGTCGAGAGTAACGAAGCCAAGCCGTAGCCATGCCGCAAAAACGAAACCAAAACTTCGAGCAACTTCGAAAATTTTTGTTCGGATCCGCAAATAGTACGAGGCGGAAATTTAGGACGCTAATTATGGGAAAAAAACCTCGTATTATACGCGGGTTTTTACGGTATTGCCAGACGGTTCTTATTTGCTTGAAGCCGACAAAAAGGCACTCGAAAAGCACTGCCGGTAACATAGGGACTCTTCAGAACCTAGTTTGAAGAACTCTTGTAAGTTGGAAATGCCTATGGGAGACATGGGGGATTGCTTTTCACCATTTTGTCGTAGTGAATCCATGGCATTTCTGGTGCGACGTGCATGGGCTCTGCTACAACCTTTCAGCGTCTGCTTACTGCAATGTTTCGTTTCTTTTCACCCCTGTCAGGATGTCTTGGACCCTGAGAAAGGGTTCATAGTCGATGACACCATCATCCTCGAAGTCTGGGTGTGCGCTGACGCACCACACGGCGTCAGGTCAGTGTCACCAGCTTGCTTGCAGTGGTGTCTGTTCTTGGAGTTTGGAACGCTTGTTGTGGTTTCGGCTCATCCACCATTCAGTTTTGCTTCATAACTGGCTTCACCACTAAGCTAAAAAGCGTGAGGAGAAGCCAACTTTTTGAAGGCCTTGAGGGCGATGAGGCAAAGTGCGCGGTGCACACACACAAAAGAAAAGGGTAAAGCTGGAATTAACATACAAAAATGCGGCATGGTCTGCTGAGAAAGGAAAGCTAGTAAAAGTGCAGCGATGAGTAGAGAAAGGAAGAAAAGGGCAAGAGCAAGTTCGCAGCACGAACAGCGGAAGCACGGTATGGGCAGTGAGTGCCACAAGATGCAAAGGAAATTGAACACGTGGCAACATAAAATGTGATAACTGAAAGTAAATAATTATCGCATAAAGGGTAGCTGAGAGCAGGGTGGAAGGTATTATCAACAACTGATATAGTAAAGACCCTGATAGAGTAAAGATTTTTTACTGTCCAAGTGACTTTACTATTGAGGGGTTCTACTGTCAATGTCCTTCGTTGTCGGACAAACATCAGCATGCGAGAAAAGAGCCACAGGATCATCATTTACCGAGAGCAATGGGATGGAGCTGTTTTCAGTGTCCCATTAATTTAATCTCTGCCTCATTCCAACACGTTTTCTGTTCCCTTCGAGCTTTGATTATTTTAAGTTGTTTGTGTACTAGCAGTGCAGAGCAAGTGGTGCCCAGTTCTCGAACGCACGTTGTGGTTTTGTGTCACAAGTTAGGGCAGGGTGCTCCTTTTCGTTTGTTGCGACATCATCATAATCATTTATTTTACCCTTAAAGGCCTCTGTTGAGGCATTACATAAGGGGGGGGACAAAGCAAATGCAACTGAGAATACGTTAATACAACAAAACATATGCAAGACAATAAAATGAAAAACGATACATCACAATACAACGCTGGTCAATAATGAAGGGCGCAAGGCTGAATTAGGCGGTAACTACAAAAACAACAACAAGGTAAAGAATAAGTGTAACTAGGTGAAGTTTGAGAAGTATCTTTTATTCAGTACAGTGATTAATTAATGCCTGTCGAAATTTAGTAGCGTCGCGCTCGTTAACAATGTAGTCGGGTAGCAGGTTCCAATTTTCTATTGCAGTTGGAAGAAAAGATTTATTAAATGCAAAGGTCGATCCATGTATACGTTGAATGCTGAGGAGGTTAAACAGGCGGCGCGATGTTCTGATGGGAGCTAGTAATAATGTGTCACGAAGATCAGGAAAATTGTAATATAACTTATGAAAGAGGCAGAGTCGTGCAATTTTCCGTCGGAGCTCTAGTGGCGGGATGTTAAGTGAAGATTTAATACTGGTGATACTGCTGTGTCTATTGTAATTTGAGGATATAAAACAGTGCATAAATCGCTGCTACGTGCAAACTGCAAGGTTGGAACAGAGCCGCATTTCTCTCGGACACAGACTGTTCGACTTCCCTCTTCGTGAGTTGAGGCCATCCACTGGATGCGTGTTCCTCTTGAGGCTCGTTTTTTAAAAACAGTTACGAAGCTTGAAAAGAAAAAAGTAAAGCAGCACGGTTAGATTGCCTCTTGAAAAGGAGCGGCCGCATCTTGATTCTGTTGTGAATTTGTCATTTTTGCGTAGTAGCGTCAATTGTGCAATATTGGCTGTGCTATGAACAAGATGTTTGTGGCATTTTAAAATTTTTATTGATTGCGTGAGATCTATAATATTTGTTTGTTTTTCCTTGTCTTACGTGCGTGCTCTCTTCCGCCTCACTCTTCATGCTTTGGATCCGAAACTAGTCTGCGGCTATGGATCCATTCAATATTATATATTAGATGTACTCTGAAATGACAATGAATTGGATTGAATTGTTAGGGAAAGGCGGAAGTTTCAGGCTCATTGCTCTTTTGAGGAGCTGTTGTTACGCGGCTTGCATCCTTTGAAGGGAAAGGTCCTGATAATAGCCTCTTGTCTTCTCTCCATATCTCCAGCATTGCGTAAGTATGGCTTCTTCCGCCTCGCTTCTGAGCTGGTGTTACTACCCACTGGGAAGTTTATCTGTAATCTGTGTCACAAACCAGAACCATGGAAATAAAACGTGAATTTGCCTCCTAGGGATTACATGAAGTTAGTGCATAGCAAACTAAGAGCCAAGTGGCAAGCTTCTCGGGAAAATGAAGGACACAACAAGCTGCATACTGTAAAGCCCATTTTAAAAGAATGGAAATCATGCCGCCATAAAGAGCGTTTTATCGAAGTAACTTTATGTCGTTTACGCATAGGTCACACACACATCACCCATAACTTCTTATTAACAAAAAAAGACAAACCTCTGTGTGAAATGTGCGGTGAGGAGCTCACAGTAAATCACATTTTAATTTCTTGTTCGCATCTCGAAGAACTTAGAAAAAAATTTTTTATGGTATTTTACAATGAACACATTCCATTTCATCCAGCATTGCTTTTAGGCGAGCAAACACTTGTCGAGTTTTCACTTGTTTGTAAGTTTCTAAAGAAAGCCAATGTTTTAAACCTATTATAATGTAACCTCTATACACTTGACATATCATCATCTAGCATTGTGTTTGGCGCATGATAGCCATAGTTGCTTATGCGCCATAAAACCCCATATAACTAACTGTAATCTGTGTCACCCTTGTGTAGAGTATTTGAGTCGTGCGCTCCCTTGGATTAAAATCGGCACCTCGCAGCTTTTGCTTTTAAGAGCCAGTGCTTGCATTTAGGTAGGGCTGCATAGACCTGCAAGCAAGGTGGGTGCCAGCACTTTGCCCCAAACCACGGGCTGCTTTCGAATTGGTCTTCATTACATGGTGCATAGTGCTCGAGCGCTTGTACACAAGGGTGACGTAGGCTGGACTTAAGGGCCTGGTAGGCCTGGTCTTCAAAAAAAAAAAAAATATTAATCTAGACATAGTAATGAAATTTTCAGGCCACATGTATTTTTGTGTGCTGATTTTAGATATGTCATTTAATTTCGTGTAAAACAATTCCTCAGGCACTTATGCAATTTTTATGCTAGTATTTTGGGAAAAGTTTTGCAGAAAATTTGATGCAGGAAACTCGCTGAAATGCATGCCATTGGGTTCTCTTGACACCAAGGAATGCAATAAGGGTAAAATTATCATCCTGGTTATCATAGAACCTGAATTATAGGGTTTTGAAGTTGTTGCTTCAGAAGTGAGAAGAAAAGTGTGTATTCCTGTTTCTGAATTGGCAGCTTCAGTACCCTATAACTCAACTTCTATGATAGCCAGGATGATAATTTTACCCTTATTGCATTCCTTGGTGTCAAGAGAACCCAATGGCATGCATTTCAGCAAGTTTCCTGCAGCAAATTTTCTGCAAAACTTTCCGCAAAATACTTGCATAAAAATTGCACAAGTGCTCAAGGAATTGTTTTACATGAAAATAAATGGCATATCTAGAATCAGCGCACAAAAATACATGTGGCCTAAAAATTTCATAACTGTGACTTCATTAATAAAAATTTTTTTTTCAAGACCAGGGTCCCCCCTTAAAAAAAGTTTCTGAGTTTTTTTGTTGTTGTTTTTTTCTGTAAAGTGCGCAAACTTTTTTATTCCATTGCTTTTATGATGCGCATTTATGAGTAGTTTGCTTCACCAACGAATTCGAGAAATCTGAAGTTTGTGTTTGGCTTTAATGAGGTATGAAGCTGGTTGCCTTCTCTGTGTGCTCCATCTTGGTTGGTTTTCATGCAAGGCAAGTCGTTGTTGCTCCTGCTTAGATGACATTTGCTAGCTTCTTTGTGTCTTGTGTAATGTGTACAGTCTTTGTCGAAAATGTACATCCCGCTGGGCTTGCTTTCAGGCCATGCAACAGACCTTGTTTCGCATCATATGTGTCCCGAGTCTTTTTTGAGACGAGAAGATTCACTCGTGGACATTTTTTTCCCACAGCTGGGATTCCAAGAAGCACACGGGTTACGTAGGTCTCAAGAACCAAGGTGCAACGTGTTACATGAATTCGCTACTACAGACGCTGTTCTTCACCAACCAGCTACGCAAGGTAAGTGCTCTGGCTTTTTTTTTCTTTCACAGCGTTTTACAACACCATTGAGGAGCATGGCGTTTCTTTGTCTGCCAAGGTATCATAACCTGATGCACATTCAAAGAGGGTTGCAGCAGTCTTTTGTCAAACGGCATTCTAGCACAAAAAAAAACAAACAAACAAACTTGGGGCCTTCTTCACTACATTTTCAAAGAAAACGTGGCAGCATTTAGAATTTGGCCCACCCCTAAATATTCCTAAGGACCCCCCAAATTTCGGAAGTAGGCACACTCCGGAAAATGCATTAAGGGGAATTAATGATTAGTGGGTGCATTTATGTGGATTAGTGGGTAGATTAAGCTGGATGAGTGGATGAGCTGGTTAGTATTCGGTATGATAATCCAATGGAAGGTACTCGAACATCCTAGTCCCCGGAATTTCAAATTTGGCAGTGTTGAGGACATCACGATCCTCTCGAGCAATCGGAGAATTGTGCTACGAAACCAGGCAGTTTTTGCAAGATTGCAACCTTAAAGCTTTCTCATTAAAGGTAGTTGACCAAATATTTAGGGGAATCCCCCAAGGTGGAGTAGATTATTTGTAATAAGGGAGTAATTACTCATTGACGTCCACCCGAGCGCAGCCATATGGCCACAAAGGAAAGCTATACAGCTTTCACAGAAACTTCGTAGTTAAAGAAAAATTCGTCCTGGTCCGGGGTTCGAACCCAGGACCACCGCTACACCAGAGCAGTCGCTCTACCAATTGAGCTAACCGGGACGGCAAGCTTATGGCAGGGCGAGAACGAATTGATCAATCGAAGTGGGAACAGTGTTGACCAAATATTTAGGGGAATCCCCCAAGGTGGAGTAGATTTGTAATAAGGGAGTAATTACTCAGTGACGTCCACCCGAGCGCAGCCATACGGCCACAAAGGAAAGCTATACAGCTTTCACAGAAACTTCGTAGTTAAAGAAAAATTCGTCCTGGTCCGGGGTTCGGACCCGGGACCACCGCTACACCGGAGCAGTCACTCTACCAGTCGCTCTACCGCTCTACCAGGACGAATTTTTCTTTAACTACGAAGTTTCTGTGAAAGCTGTATAGCTTTCCTTTGTGGCCATATGGCTGCGCTCGGGTGGACGTCAATGAGTAATTACTCCCTTATTATTAAAGGTAGTTGTGAAAAACCGGGTGCGTGAAATGAACGCGGGGATGAGAAACTAGGATGCGTCAGAGGTGAGTGGGATAGTGGTGCATAGGGAATAAGGGATTGGAAATTGGGGTTTGCGTAGGGATGTGAACTCTGCGCAGAGGGAAGGTAGGGACAGGCACTGGGTGTGAATAGGGAAGGAGGGTAGGCTGGTTGATTGTGCGTCTTCTTACTTTTGTAATAGCTTTTTTTGCATACTGCTTTGAGTGCATGATGTTATGTCCCTGTTTGCAGAACCCAAGTTATTTGGCAAAGAGCATTTGGCTCCTAGTGTGGAGTGGCTACTCTTTGCAGCTTGACTGTGAAAAGCATCTGTATTTCAATTGTTGTGTGGTGTTTCTTGCTAATGCAGGGTATCTTGGTAAGTTTTTCTTAAAGGTGCAGTGAAGAGGAATCTGAACTCGTCTTTTTGCCGCGGGAACTCGATCTACACGTTCCGAGCTTTCTTAGAAACTTCGATTTATTGCCCTGTGTGGCCGATTTTCCTAATTAAATCGAATTAACGTCCGGCTCCCGCCTTTTTTATTTTTAATTCTGCCTCGTACGATGGGCGGAGTCGACCAACGCGTGGAGCGCCTTTCACCCAGTCCCGTGGCGGCTTGCCGCTCTGCCATCGGCGGAGTAATACGTAGTAGTCTGTAGTAGGAAATAGTCCGCGCCGATTTTTATTTCTGCGGGCTTATTTTGCGGCTATATTATCTGCGAATGAAACTGTTATTCATGGAAACCTAAAAAAAGAAAATAAAGCGAAAGCAAAGCCTCCACGGAGCTGGCTGAAAGGCACTTCACGTGTTGGTCGACTCCGCCCACCATACGAGGGAGAATTAAAAAAATAAAGGCGGGAGCCGGACGTTAATTCGATTTAATTAGGGAAATCGGCCACACAGAGCAATAAGTCGCAGTTTCTAAGAATGCTAGGAACGTGTGGATCGAGTTCCCGCGGCAAAAAGACCAGTTCAGAGTCCTCTTCAGTGCACCTTTAACTAGACCCGACGTCGGAAGCACAGTGGAGGCATGGATTAGTTTTACTCGCGAGTTTGCTGTGCTTGCAGCATTGGTCATTCTTTTCTGCACTGTTCTCATGTCTTGTTGTTGTTGTTGGATGCAGGCTGTGTACCAGATGCCCACCGAGAGTGACGACTCGTCCAAGAGCGTTGCGCTAGCGTTACAACGGGTGTTCTACGAGCTTCAGTTCTCGGACCGACCGGTGGGCACCAAGAAGCTCACAAAGTCCTTCGGGTGAGCGAGAAAGGGTTTGGCAGGGTGGGGAGCATCTGCATGCGTCGTGGTGTTGAGAGACTCCGTTTTGAGCGACACTGGGCACAGTGTACCGAAGCTCCTGGAATCTTCAGCCTCTAGTGGAACAGGTAAACTGAAACGCAAACGCAAAAAGAAGGAAAATTTTAGATGTCAGACAGGAACCATCAGAACATCGCGCCGCCTGTTTAACCTCCTCAGCATTCAACGTGTACATGGATCGACCTTGGCATTTAATAAATCTTTTCTTCCAACTGCAATAGAAAATTGGAACCTGCTACCCGACTACATTGTTAACGAGCGCGACGCTACTAAATTTCGACAGGCATTAATTAATCACTGTACTGAATAAAAGACACTTCTCAAACTTCACCCAGTTACACTTATTCTTTTTCTTGTTGTTGTTGTTGTTACCGCCTAATTCAGCCTTGCGCCCTTCATTATTGACCAGCGTTGTATTGTGATGTATCGTTTTTCATTTTATTGTATTGCATTATGTTTTGTTGCATTAACGTATTATTCTCAGTTGCATTTGCTTTGTCCCCCCCCCCCCCCCTTATGTAATGCCTCAACAGAGGCCTTTAAGGGTAAAATAAATGATGATGATGATGATGAGCTTGCATTAACACTTCCAGGGAGCAGTCTTCGTGAGAATCAACTGCACTGGCATTCAGTCTCCCGCGACTGAGACATTTTTGTGTTGCTGTTCGCGTCTCAGTTTATTTTGATCACATGCTTATTGTACATGCTGGTAATGGAAGGCAGAAGTGCGCAGCGTGGTACTTGCAAAACGTAGAGGGCAGGTGTTGCGAGTGCCTAACAAAAACACTAAAAATGAAGCAAAAATTGAGGGGAGAGAGAGACGGGAACTGTAATCCTTATCCCTATGTGTGCCTTTCCTGTGGTTAGAAAAGTAAAGCAGTATCAGTACTGTCTTCGTTCTCATCCCACAAAGGTGCCTACAGAGTTTCCTTTTGTTGGGGTCCTTCAAGGGAGAAGATGGTGTGTGTTGGAATTTGGTGAATAAGCTGAACTTAATTGTCACGTTGGTAAAACCAGTTTTGGTTAATAAGACTGCCTAATTGAAGTATAGTCAGAACTTGACAGGTTTGTGGTATGCCAAATCAAGGATCGTTAAGGCTAGAGAACTATGCCTGGTGTAGGTCGCCCTGTGGCTCTGCCGTTTTGGCATCCAGCTAGTGGGTTGCTCACAGTGCTCCTCCTCAATTTTTTTTTTGCTTTTCAGGTGGGAAACCCTCGATTCATTTATGCAGCATGATGTTCAAGAGCTTTGCAGGGTGGTAAGTTGACTTGACTCATAAAGCCAACGTGGTGTTGGATGTAGGAAGCACTGTAAAGGAATTGCTCTAGCTTGTTGAATAGGCGGTGACCCCTTTTGGACATTTCAGTCAGTGTAGTGGTTGAAATTTCCAGAACCCTTCACTGCGGCGTCCCTCACAGCCCGAGTCGCTTCGGGACGTTAAAGGGGCCCCGAAACACTATCTTAGTTGACTATTTTGCCTATTGATCGCATACAGTAAGTTAGAGTGGTGCTATTAGCGTCGGTAATACCGCGTATATTCCGTTTTTTAATATCCCGACCGCGGCGGCTGGAATTTCTTTGGAGGAGAAATTCCAGAGGCCCGTGTACTGTGCGATGTCAGTGCACGTTAAAGAACCCCAGGTGGTCGAAATTTCCGGAGCCCTCCACTACGGCGTCTCTCATAGCCTTAGTCGCTTTGGGACGTTAAACCCCATAAACCAAACCAAACCTAATGTCCTCCCAAAAACAAATTCATGGCTCTGATGGTGTCCCCACACAGTGGCGGGCTTCAGCAACGGATATGACATAACCTGGCGCGAGCTTGATGATCGGACAAACAGTAAATATACTGCAAATTGTGTGAATAAATAAACATTTTGTCACCTGTCTGCGTTTTATATTAGATCAACAAAAACAACTTGTTTGTCTTAGATAAAAGCCCTGCACACCAAGTAAAATAAAAATACAGCACCAGGGGCTCTGTCATGGAAATGACGCTGACAGTCTCAGCAAGAACGACTTACAGAGTGCAGGCAACCGTGGAGTGCGAACTTCCGCGACGTGCTCTGGCAGGCTGTTTGATTGGTTGCGCCAGGTGCCGTCATCGGGAGAGCGAAATAGGAGTGGGAAGCCCCGCCAAAATCGAGTTGAGGGCAGCGTTTTGTTTGCTTGTATTTTGAAATTTCTTCATTGAATAACTGCCGTTCCTGTGCATTGATTCCTGTAATTCTTTTTAAGTCAGCTTCTCTGTGACATAAAGAATCCACCTGAAGTATAGCCGGTATCCCTCAAGCAGTGTTTCGCAGCCCCTTTAAGGGGGGACACTGGTCTTAGACCTATTTTCCTTATTTTTAGCCCAATCCTAATAAAACTGTACTATCTTGCTCAGTTTTTTATACTGATTTCAAAAATGCAATTATCTTTCTCATAAATTAGTTGGTTCCCAAGATAATTCATTTTAGTTAGCCATTCATTAGTACCTCGGTGCAAAAAAAACTGCTCAATAAAAAATCATTTTTAATCCACGGCTGCATAGTATGACGAGTAAAGAGTGCAGTAATCAAAGCAGTTATTCCGTTTTACCCTCATTAGTAATTTTACAGCACTTGGAATATCAGTGTTCAAGGTGTGAATGTAGTGCCTTGGTAAACTTTGTGAAATTATAAATTTTTGAAGTGTGATTGAACAAATCTGCTTTGATTATTGCACACACTGTGCCTCCAGCTTCCCTTAGCAAGTAATACATCATCTCTATCTGTCCTAGATGTTGAGATATCGACATACTAAGATAGCCAGATGTCCAAAATTTTCATGCTATTAAATTGTCAGCGCCTGCATAAATTCAGCCCACACGATGATCTGAATTTAATATTATGGTCAAAATGATGACTTCTGAAAGGAAAAAAGTGGTACAGTTGGAAAATGACAGCTGTAGATTCCACAAGTGTCATTTTTTGAAAATCGTTTTTTTGGTCATTTTTTGGTCTCAAAGACCAGTGTCCCCCCTTAAACCCCTCATAAACCAATCAGCATAGTGTTATGTATTCATGATTGCCAGCAAAACTTCAAGCTGCAAGGAGTGGTGGTGGCATCATTCACCTCAGAAGGTGTAACGCCCGCTGCAGGAACCTTTGCGGTTCATTCGCCATCTCTCTGGTCTGACGTTTTACTGGTCCCATGCAGACAATGGTGAAGACCACGCAGGCATCTGATGGGCATTTCGTCTAATGGCTGATGGCGTTGTCAGTGCTTACGCTGCGAAATTCTGCTTTTTTGTTTTAGTATTGCTTGCATACTGTTGTCGCTTCTGAACAACACTAGCGAGTACTGCGTCGAGGCATGGTTGTACATGAAACAAGCCATTAAATACCATCTCCGCGGAACTTCATCTGAAACCAACGAGTGGCTTAGATACGAGAAGCACCTATACCTTTCTTTGAAGGTGGTGAAAATAAACTGGGATTGATCATTTAAGGGGGGGATGTGGGGATCAGATCGCAAAAATCACGAAAAAAGTTGATTTTTGAAAAGTACACTTTTTTGCATCTTCAACATTGTTTCTATGTTGCACTGAAATATTTCACCAAAAAATAAACTCTAAGCGCTCCAAATAAATATATTTGTCGGCATCTACACACAGACAGTGTGTGCTAGCTTAGAACTTTCAGGCTTGTTTTCTCGAAGGTTTGTTTTGAGCTTAATACCTTGCTCGTGGAAAGAGTAGCACAGCAATGGGCGCATGGATTTTTACCCCCTTTGTTTTGTTGTGATCACAGAAATGTGATCTGCGTCAAGGCAGTCACAGATTTACCATTTAGGCTCGCGTGTTTTTATTACATGGTAATTAGAGCATGATAACATTCTAAACATAAAAGAAGGTGCATTTTGTGTCCTTTATAAAAGGGAGCAGAGAAATAAAAAAAAAATCAAGAGAGTCTTGACTTACGCCACACTTCTTAGCAAATATTAAAAGCATTTACAGACCTGTAGCCTTTTTTTTGTCATGCTAGGCTTTCCACAAGCAACCAACATGGGGACAACATATAAACAATGATGAAAGGGAACCTACTTAAGCTGTCATTGTCAACCTTTATATCTGATTGTTTGATGCTGTTTTAAGCCAGCCTGCCAAATTTCATCACTCTAAGTCCAAAAATAGAAAAGTTGCCTTCGATCCCCTCATCCCCCCTTAAGCCCTCATGATGCCTTTCCCTGTTGATACATGTAGCTGTTTGTACGACTGTGTCTAGGTATTGACTGAGAGAGACAGCACATGCTGGTGCTTTGGACAGCATTGTTCGTAATAGCTAGAAGTAGACATAATTCTGACTGTAGTTAAGTTGCATTCAGTGTGGTTGGACACCCTCTGTAGCAGCAGTAGAAGTGCCCATATCCAAAATTGAAGGAGTGTACGATGGGGGGCTAGTTGGTAATCCATGAACTAAGAACGAAAACCACGCAAAGGACGATACACAGGGAAGAAGTAGACAGGACGAGCGCGGACTTGCAACTGTTTATTGAAACACATCTTCCTTCCATCACCAACCCTACGCATGCGCAACAAGCAATCTCTATCTAATCGAGTTCAGGAACTTTAGTTCCTTCTTGTACAGATGGACCGAAGCCTCGCTTACACACTTTTCAGGCCCATATCTATCAATCTGCCAGGCTTCGATGACCGCACGTGTTTTCTGGTCTTTGGCCCTTCCAATTATCTTTGTGCGCTCAAAGAGTGGCGTGCATTTATTGTCACACGAAAGACAGTGTTTTGGCAAATGCATGCCGCTGTGAGAGCCCAACGAATTTTTATGTTCTTGTAGGCGCTTATTAATGCAGCGTCCTGTTTGTCCCACGTAAACTGAGCCGCAACTAAGCGGGATTTCGTACACTACTCCCATTCTACAGGACACAAACTTGATTTTGTGGTTAACACCACAGCCTGCTTTTGTTCTTGATTCATTGTTAGCTCGTCCTGTCTACTTCTTCCTAGTGTATCGTCCTTTGCGTGGTTTTCGTTCTTAGTCCATATCCAAAGCCTCGTGGATGCATGCGCCTTGTCTCCCCCAGCTGCTCGACAACATGGAGAGCAAGATGAAGGGCACCTGTGTGGAAGGGACGATCCCGCGGCTCTTCGAGGGCAAGATGATCTCGTTCATTAAATGCAAGCACGTCGATTACGCGTCCCGTCGCATGGAGCCCTTCTACGACATCCAGCTCAACGTCAAGGGCAAGAAGAACATCCACGAGAGCTTTCAAGACTACTGTGCTACCGAGTCGCTAGATGGCGACAACAAGTACGACGCCGGCGAGTACGGTCTACAGGTGAGGGCATTGTTCTCCTGCTGGCTTTCGTGCGATGTTGCTGCGAGCCTTTTTGCTGTGTCAGTGGACAAAGGTTGCAGTTATAACTGCTGTAAGTGGGCTCTACTGTATCCTCACGGTCGTTCGTGAGCTTGCTTGGACAAATCAAGAGTTGCTTAAAACATAGCTTTTTTTCTAAAAACAGCTTTTTTTCCCTAACCTCCCCCATCATGTTGATGGAAATAAAGGCTATTATTATTATTATTATAATGCTATGCATATAGCCACACTCCAGCCATGGCTACGTTGCCATTGGAAATACAGTCGACGACCGAAAATTCAGACGCCTGATTTTTTGGACATGCTTGATTATTCGGACTTTTTCGCGGCACCGCGATATGGCCCATAGAGCCAATGTGTAAGAGCGCTTGAAATTTCGGACGCACCGCAACTGACCACTCGATTTTTCGGACCTCGCTCGCACTCGCCGCCAGTACCCAAACCGCCATATAATGTGTACAGTGGAACCTCATTAATTCAGACTGCAGGAGATATCGAAAACTTGATCAAACAGAACGAAATTCAAGCTTAAAGGAAGCCTCTTGCGACGCTGAAATTCTGCGCGAGTCGGCACATTGCGCTCGCGTGTTTTTGAATTCGTACTGTCCTTGAATGTCTTCCCCCGCACGAACTTGAACCGTAGTCTGAGTTCACGGAACTCATCTGTGCCGAGTCTTTAGTCCCGAACACGGAACGCGAATACGATCGCGGAGCGCTTGATCGCAGAGCGCTTGATCGCGGAGGCTACGCGCACGCCGTGACCTCCGCGATCGAAGCGCGCTTCGGGCGCGCCGCCGGATCTTATCGTGGCCGCGATCTGCTCCGGCGCAGCGCCGTTCGCGGAGGCCACGCACGCGCACTGGAGCTTCCAAGTGCCGTCTATGGATGGCGCCGTGATCATTATCATCAACATTTTTCTCTGTCGCGATTTTCCGCTGTTCACATCGGCATCAGTATCGCCAGCTCCAGCCTTTCGTGGCGTGTCAGCATGCGTGTTAGCGCGTTCGCCGTGATAGTGGCTTTCGCGTGCTGCCGCCGAGCTTCACAGTTTTAGCGCGATGGGCAAGCACCTTAAGCTACACGGCTGGGAGTTAGCTCTTGAACGCGGTCGGTAAGCGTGCGGCGGGCGGGAAATTCGACGTGGCCGAGAAGTGCGTCCGATGATGGTGCAACCAAAAGAGAAACACAAGCTGCAAAAAGCGCGCTTTCCGAGGCAAGCCGTGCGAGTTTCCTGAACTGGAAGAAGAGCTGCTCCTCTATGTGATGGAATTTCGGAACAACGGCTACGCGTTGACAGCGGACATGCTGCGCGGCTTCTTTTGGCATGAGCGTGCACCAGAGCGCAGCACCAGCTCAGGAGTCTAAATACTTCGCGAGTGACGATTGAACGTAGAATAAATGTCGCTCATTCCCTGGTTGGTGTGTTTTTACTTTAAAAACAAAATTTTTTCGCATATCGTGTATATGGGCAGCACCCCGAAAATTGGCCCTCGAATCTGGAAAAAAAAAAAGTGCGGCCCTTATACGCGTTTATACGGTATTTCGTGCGGCGAAATATAGTCATGAGGAGCTTTAGAATGTGTGCAATACAATTGGCCGCTTTCTCCGGCATAGTGGAAATAAGTTCGCGATTTTTTCGGTGAAATTTGATTTTCCGGACTGCCCGATTTTTGGTCGTTTTCGCGGTCCCTAGAGAGTCCGAAAAATCGGTCGTCGACTGTATAACAGGTGGCACATAGACTAAAATGCATGTATTTATCTTTGCCATTAATTATGCAGTCGCATCTTTGGAACATCTGCTCATAATGACACGAGATGGTGTAAAAGTTGTGTGAAGATGTCGAAATGGCACTGCATAAATTGTTGACATAGTATACTGCGCTGATGCGACTTCAGTGTGAAGGTGGAAATGGCAGGTGAGCGAGTCAGCGTTGCGTTGCTAGTGGGCAGGTTTGAGTCGTCGTTCCACGGCATAATCATCCTTTCAGAGTTAAATGTACAGCCTGCCTTTCATCTCTTTATGCATACTCATTGAATCATGGAAGAGCTTGATCTGCGGCGATGGAAAGTCGTAATGATGTTGGTTCATGGTAAACCGTGTAAACTCTTGTAAGGGCCGCACCTTGTTTTCCCAAAGGAAATGTTAAAAAAAAACAAATAAATCCATGTAAGGGCCGCATCCAAACTTTCCATGACCCAGGCAGGAATAGCCTTCTGAATTCATGCGCCGTGGCCGCGATTAGCACCGGCTGCGAGCAGCGATGTGCTTGATCGCGGAGGACACGCACGCGCACAGGAGCTTCCTAGTGCTGTCTATGGATGGCACCCGAGGCTGCGGTCATCATCATCGTAAACTCTTTTCTCCGCCGCAACTTCTTGCTATCTACATCGGCATCAGTATCGCCTGCTCCAGCTTTTTGTGATGTGTTAGCGCGTTTACCATTGTAGTTGTGGTGATAGTGGCTGTCGCGTGCTGCCCCCGAGCATAGCAGTCTTAGCACGATGGGCAAGCATGAAATTAGCTCTCGAACACGGCAAGCGTGCGACGGGCAGAAAATTCGACGTGGCCGAGAAGTGCGTCCGATGATGGTGCAGCCAAAAGGATGCATTGCAAAACACAAGCTGCAAAAAGCGCGCTTCCCGAGGCAAGCCGTGCAAGTTTCCCGAACTGGAAGAAGAGCTGCTCTGCTACGTGATGGAAGTGCGGAACATCGGCTACGTGTTGGCAGCGGACCTGCTGCGCGGCTTCTTTTGGGATGAGCGTGCACCAGAGCACATCACCAGCTCAGAGTTGAGATACTCTGCGAGTTAAGATTGAACATAGGATAAATGCCGTTCATTCAGTGGTTAGTAAATTTTTACTTGCAAAAAAAAAAATTTTTCGCTCATCCCGTGTATGAGCCACACCCCAAAAATTGACCCACGAATCTGGGGAAAAAAAAGTGTGGCCTTTACGCATGTTTATATGGCAGTTCTTCCCTGCCACCCCTTTGTGTAATAACTTTGTGTAGAGCCTTTTGAGAGGGATAACACGAATAAATTTTGCTACGCGGCGTGAACTGTTGTAATGATTGGAATGACCCACTACATTGGATGGCACACGTGTGTGCGTGCAGGAGGCGGAGAAGGGCATCATCTTTGCCTGCCTGCCCCCCGTGGTGCACCTGCACCTGCTGCGCTTCCAGTACGACCACGTGACGGACAACAACATCAAGATCAACGACCGCTTCGAGTTCCCCGAGCGGCTCAACCTGAGCGAGTTCCTCACGGAGGGTGGGGCCAACGCGGGCAGTCCCGCCACCTACACCCTGCACGCGGTGCTTGTCCACAGCGGGGACAACCACGGGGGCCACTACGTGGTGTTCATCAACCCGCGGGGCGACGGCCGCTGGTGCAAGTTTGACGACGACGTGGTGTCGCGCTGCACCAAGCAGGAGGCCATCGACCACAACTTTGGCGGCACCGAGGACGACGTGGCCGTCAGCCGGCACTGCACCAATGCCTACATGCTGGTGTACATCCGGGACAGTGCCATCAGTGAGTGTGTTGACGCCGGAAGTGTCTGCAAAAATGTGTCACCGGAAGTTGGTCCCCTGTGATGTCATCGTTCATGTGATGTCGTGAAACATTAGCATAAAGATAAGAAAATGGGGTTCCAGGTGGGAATCGAACCCGGGCCGCCAGTGTGCGCGATGTGACAGGATGACGCAGTGATAATTGCGGGTATATATTTCGCAGGGAACAGCAGTTCGCAATTGGTAGCGAGGTGCTGGAAGTAGTAAGAGAATATGTCTACTTAGGGCAGGTAGTGACCGCAGATCCGGATCATGAGAGGGAAATAGCTAGAAGAATAAGAATAGGGTGGAGCGCATATGGCAGGTTCTCTCAGATCATGAATGGTAGCTTACCAATATCCCTGAAGAGAAAAGTATACAACAGCTGTATCCTACCGGTACTCACCTATGGGGCAGAAACGTGGAGGCTAACAAAGAGGGTTCAGCCTAAGTTAAGAACAAAGCAGCGAGCTATGGAAAGGAAAATGATAGGTGTAACGTTAAGAGATCGGAAGAGGGCGGAGTGGGTGAGGGAACAAACGCGGGTTAATGACATCCTAGTTGAAATCGAGAGGAAGAAGTGGGCTTGGGCAGGGCATGTAATGCGAAGGCAAGATAACCGCTGGTCCTTAAGGGTAACGGAGTGGATTCCAAGAGAAAGCAAACGTAGCAGGGGACGGCAGAAAGTTAGGTGGGCGGATGAGATTAAGAAGTTTGCGGGGATACAGTGGCGGCAACTAGCAAAGGACAGGGTTAATTGGAGAGACATGGGAGAGGCCTTTGCCCTGCAGTGGGTGTAGTCAGGCTGATGATGATGATGATTTCGCATCTGCCTCACATATGCGTTTTTGATCATGTGACACGCTAGGCCTAAGTGTACAGTGCCAGTTGCAATCAAGCTCGATCCTGCCTGACCCCTAGCACGGTCGAGGGCTGCTACAGTCTTGCTCGAGAAACAAATGCTAAATAAAAATGAAGCATGCAGCAAGGTACTTGGTAGGAACTATGAAGTTTTAATTGTGTTTTTACTTTGTGTTGCTTGAGTTCCGAAATAGTGTCCATATTCTCCATGTTGCCTGCCTTCCTGGGCTGTAAGCAAACATAGTACCCACAAAGCACGGGCCAGTGGTATGGTAGGGTGTTTGGCATGCATGTGTGATGGAACCTCCTGTAACTGTGTTGCAGTCACGCGATTTTTTGTTAGGACTGTTTTTGTTTACCGTATTTTCCGGTGTATAAGACTCACCCGCCATATATGCAGTCTGTCATTAAAAAAGTTGGTATATAAGACGCACCCGTGCATAAGACACACCCCAATTTAACTGGTTAGGCTAGTGAGAATTAAACACGCTTGCGCGACCATCGCGAAATTCGCTGTACCTGTGACTAATTCTTAAGCAACGCTAAGTGATCGAAAATGGCAACACTCACGCCATACCCGCCCACGTTTTAGAAAAAAGAAAAAACGAAAGTGCTCTGCATTATGTCCATAACATTTTATTTCTACTTAAAACCTATGAAGTCTTCATCTTCGTATACGCTATCAAAAAGTTTGCCCATTTCTGGCGGCAACGCGGCTGAAACATTCTTTTCGTACTACGTACACGGAGCAAAGTTGCAAAGGGTGGCTAAAAAAGAACACCGGCTTGTCTTGGCTTGTCTTGACTATGGCGAGAAGTGCGATTGTCTTCATCTTTTGACATTTCACATTACTTTTGCTTGGGGCTTCCGAAACGGTTGCGTGTTTGTGATCCCGGAAGTCGTCATCCCAGCTGTTTCATGATAAAGTTCACCTAAGAAAAGCTGCGCACGGCGGTCCCCATATTGAAGTATTAACCGCGTTACAACCGCGTCTTTGGTAGTGATATTTTTTCGGTGAAAAAAGCTTGAACATGAACCTGAGTGACTTCTGAACTCGCAAAAAAAACGCGAAAAATTCGCGTATAAGACGCACCCTTGTATAGGACGCACCAGCAAGATTTCTGAAAAAAGCCGCGTCTTATACACCAGAAAATACGGTACTTTTCTTGCAAACTGATTTGTTTGCCACCACCTACGCAACGATGTGGGCTTGCAGTCCCACCTGTTGCATGGTAACCAGTTCGCCGTTTTGGATCTAGTGGGCCTTGCACATGGAGTGTGCGTAGAACTTCAGTCGAGATTGGGATTGAGTGCTTGTGTGACAGTGCTATTAGCTGGGCAGTTTGGAGGCATCTTGGAGCTAATGATGACAGATGTTGTCAGGACCTGTGTGTGCAGATAGGTTAGTGATCATCGATGCTGCCATCAGAAAGGTGCATTCATGAAGCGGCAAGTACAGTAGACTCCCTTTAAGACGAACTCCAAGGGACCATGAAGACTGTCCATCTTATCAGAAGTTCATCTAATTAGGAGTGCTTCTTAAAATGATGTTCGAGCATGCAGTGTGTGTCCAAATGCTTCACATATGTGAACAAAGCCATGAAATAGTCTTTTAGGAAAAAAATAATTGCAACATAAGCATTTATTGCACTACTAGTGCAGTGCATCCGGCACTGTTGAGTGTTGCCCAGTCTGTTATTTTCTTTTGTGTCTGTGGAGAAAATCGTCTGCTTGCTACAAGCGTAGGCATATCACTTAACCTTCCAAGATATCCTTCAGTGCCCTCACAGGGGAGGAGCAGCGACAGTTCTGCTTTCACAGAATCGCCCTTTCAACGGAGACGTGGTTAGGTCTCTGTGCCTCCCCGCGTCGCATGGATCGTCGGCGGTGCAAAAAAGCATTCAATTTTTTAGCTTTTTTTTCTTTCCTTCCGCTGAAATACTGCTCGAATGGTCGAGTAAAGCTGCATGGCTTGGGCACGGCTGGTCGTGAAAGTTCATCTTAACCAATTAGCACGTGTGCAGTGTACATCTTAAGTAGATTTTTTTTTCATTGACTCTATGGGAAACCAAACAAATGACCACCACTGTTCATCTTAACCAAGGGTTCGTCTTAAGAGAGTTCGTCTTAAGAGAGTTCGTCTTAAGAGAGTTCGTCTTAACGGGAGTCTACTGTACGTGAATGCTGGACTGTGTGATGGACTAAATCAACTGTGGGATGCACTGATAAATGGCATTTGTTCATTCGGTGGGCAGTTCAATTCTGTGCATTGGGCGTAAGCGCTGCGAACACGTGCACGAATTATCAGTATTGTTGGCGTCACCAGTGTGGATTATCCTTTGCATTTAATTTTTGATTCTGTGTTGGTGCATTGTCGTTTGCTTCAAGCATTGTCGTTCTGTGCCTTTTCACCCGCAGACGAGGTCCTACAACCTGTCACAGAGAACGACATCCCCGAACAGTTGGTTGAAAGGCTTCAGGAGGAGAAGTGAGTTAGCCTGTTCTTCCCAACGTCCTAAAGAGACAGTTTCATCTGCACCATGTATTTCTTCGACATTTTTTGTTGGGGGAAAAAAAACTGTTTGATGTGGATTTCCTGCGGAAAATTTCTCTCCTCCCTGCCAACTCTCTGGAATGGGCTTTGGAATGTCTTAAGGGGGGGACACTGGTCTTGAAAAAAAATTTTTTATTAATGAAGTCACAGTTACGAAATCTTCAGGGAATATGTATTTTTGTGTGGCGATTCTAAATATGTCATTTAATTCCATGTAAAACAATTCCTTGAGCACTTATGCACTTTTTATGCTAGTATTTTGCGGAGAGTTTTGAAGAAAATTTGCTGCAGGAAACTCGCTGAAATGTGTGCCATTGGGTTCTCTTGACACCAAGGAATACAATAAGGGTAACATTATCATCCTGGCTCTCATAGAACTTGAGTAATAGGGTACTGAAGCTGCCACTTCACACACAGGAACACACATTGTCCTTCTCATTTCTGATGCGACAACTTCAAAACTCTATAACTTAAGTTCTATGATAGGCAGGAAGACAATTTCACCCTTACTGCATTCCTTGGTGTCAAGAGAACCCAGTGGCATACATTTCAGCGAGTTTCCCGCAGCAAATTTTCTTCAAACCTCTCCGCAAAATACTAGCATAAAAAGTACATAAGTGCTCAAGGAACTGTTTTACATGAAATTAAATGACATATTTAGAATCGCCACACAAAAATACATATGCCCTGAAGATTTTGTAACTGTGACTTCATTAATAAAAAATTTTTTTTCAAGACCAGTGTACCCCCATTAAATGCTGGTATTTAAAACTGATAGAAGTTATAATGAAAAGGGGGGGGGGGGGGGGGGGCAATAAGGGGAACATGTCGTGTGAGAAACAGTGCGGCCTGGCATTTTAACGCGTAATTGACATGTTTCATGTCCTGTTGCAATATGACAGACTAGTCATTGTTTAAAAAGTTTAGAAAGGAGAATGGGGTACCGCATGGCTGTATCCTAAGTACTACTCTTTTTGTCGTGAAAATGAATTCCATAGCAAAAATAATTCCCTACTCTGTTATGTATTCTGTGTGTGTCGACGACCTTCAGATTGCTTGCACGTCCTCCAGCCTGTCAACATGTGAGAGGCAGGTACAACTCGCATTAAACAAGCTAGCAATCTGGGCAGACAAAAATGGGTTCAAGTTTTCTCTACAGAAAACAGTGGCTGCTGTTTTCTCGCTTAAACGAGGCTTGCAGATCGATCCGAACTTACACCTGAATGGAGTCACACTACCGGTAAATTAAGAACATAAATTCTTAGGAATAACATTTGATAAAAAACTTACATTTCTGCCGCACATAAACAACTTGAAAGTAAAGGCCTCCCGTGCAATGAATATCCTTAACTCTTTCCTTACCACGGGGAAATTGGCTGTTTTTTGTATGGTTTAGTTGCGAATTTTTTGTGCAACAGCTACTAAATGTACAGTGCCATGCGGTACATAAAAGTGAAGGTAAATGAACGTGCTTTCAAGCAGTATTTATTTTTAAGAAATACAAAAAGATTTATTTCCATAAAAAAATATTCATGAACAAAAAAAAATAAAAAAAAGTTTGTGAGTAAGGAGTAATATCTCTGGCAAAAAATTTTTTACCGAAATTCCAAAATATACAAATTGTGGGTATATCAATAGGCAACATTTCTGTATAAAATGATATCCATGCACTCAGTACTTTTTGAGTTAGGAAAAATTACAAGACGCATAGTGAAATATTCAAGTTCTTGATTGGTCCTACTTAAATTTTTTTTTTTTTCAGGGAAAAGATTAACTTATAGCACAATACTATATACCAAAACGCGCGTGTTAAATGCACAGTACAAAAGCACATTACGAAAGAAATACAGTAATAACAAAATGGGTAATAAAAGTTAGCAATCACAAATAATTAATGAAATTAGAGCTCCCGGCTGATCGGCTGCGTCTTCCTCATCTGAGCTGAACTCCGACGACGCGACATCGATGTCCCAGTCATCTGTGCTCGATGAGTCTGAAAGATCACTTGCCGGGTTGTCGGGATCGAGCAAAACTGCGATCTTTCGAACGCGCGCGATTTCGGATGTCGACGCCATCACTCCGCTCAAGTGCGCGTCAACCTTCGCACCCCGCGCCCTTTAAAAATCGCCGCCACGCGGTAAAAATGTGAACCGTGCAGAAACGGAAACTCTACTTTGTCTACAATCACCGAGATGGCGCCACAAGTCCAGGGCGCAGTGGTATTTTCAAAATTCGCGCTCAAAAACTTCGCTCATCGGCGATCGACACCTAGTGCCGTGGTAAGGAAAGAGTTAAAGTACTCTCAAGGAAACGCTGGGAATCTGACAGAGCATGCCTCCTTCATATCTACCGTTCTCTAGTGGGCTCATGTCTCTAGTGCGCTCATGTCTAGATTATGGGAGTATAGTGTACTGCTTCGCAAGGCCTTCATATCTAAAAAGATTAGATCCAGTTCATAATCTAGGTGTCCGCCTTGTGGAGCATACAGAACGTCTCCGGTAATGAGCCTTCATGTCGAAGCAAATGAGCCATCACTAGAAGATAGAAGAAAAGCACTTACATGTTCATACATTCTTAGAGTTAGGTCGCGAACAAAACACGTGTGTTATTCAATCGTCACAACATGCCCGTCTCGAATAATATTTACAAAAAGCCCCAAGCAACCAGGACTTTGCTAATGCGGTTTGAGGAGATCTGCCGTGAACTTGACTTATCAGAAACATTACCAAATGTTGCAGAACGTTGTGACAAATTTGCCCCTTGGTACAGTTTTCCGTCGGTCTGTGATATAAGTCTTACACAGTTCACCAAGAGACAAACTCCAGCAGAACACATCATACAAGAGATCCTTACACTAAAGGAAAAATATGATATCTACGCAGAGTTCTACACACACGGATCGAAAACCACAGGTTATGTTGGAAGTGCAGTAGTGGAAGGGAACTGGGAAAAAATAGTAAGGCTTCCTCAGTGCGCATCAGTTTTTACAGCCGAGTGTTATGCTGTGTTTCTTGCTACGGAGAAAATAATAAACAAGAACATCGAAAACAGTATTATCTACACAGACTCCCTCAGTGTACTGAAAGCACTACAGTCCAGAAATGCAGTCATTCCATCAGTAGGTACTGTCATACATAACATAAGGATCGTAACATAAGGGCATAACATAAAATTATGTTGGGTTCCAAGCCGTGTTGGAATTGATGGTAACGAGAGAGCGGACACATGCACTGCTCAAGCCCACAAGGAAATACAGAAATTAAGCATGCCACATAATGATTGTGTGAAGCTATTTCAGAGCAGACTGAGGAACAAATGGCAGAGCACATGGAATAGTCAGATAAATAACAAGCTATACTCAATAAAACCAATATCAGGAGAATGGAAATCATGCACACATCAGGAATGCTTTTTTGAAGTTATTTTATGTCGTTTACGTATTGGACACAAACACCTTGCCCACAACTTTCTACTAACAAAACAAGACAAACCTACCTGTGAAAAATGCGGAGATGAACTCACAGTAACTCATATTTTAATCTCATGCAGAAAACTTGAAACACTCAGAAACAAGTTTTTTTACCCTGTTTTACAACCAACACATCCCTTTTCATCCGTCATTGATTTTAGGTGAAGGAGCTCTTATTGATAAGTCAAACGTTTTTAACTTTTTAACAGGAGCCAATGTACTCTCGAAACTCTGAATAATGGTCAGTTTTTCACAACTTGCGAATTTTTTCGAACCACACCTCAGCCACCCTCTCGTCGTGAGAAGATGGCTGAGGTCCCTATTCCATCGGTTGGGGACCTCGAGATCCTTGCATAGCCAAGGATGGCTGCTGAGGTTGCCGACCCTCTTTAAAGCATTTACCATGAGTCACTTCTAAAATTTTGTCTTATATTTTTACTAGGTTGCACGAATTAACTTTTTAGGCCCTTTACACCGCCGTTCATTTAGACTTTTGTATAACATCTACATAAAACAATTTTCTATACCCTGTGCTTGGCGCATGATAGCCTTAGTCGCTTATGCGCCATTAAACTCAACTCAACTAGAAAAGTAACAATTTATGCCTGACCTCAGACTAAAAGGATATTGACAGATTCTTGGCTCCCTGAATTTCGGAAGATGTAAAACATGACAACAAAGGGCCCCCAGACCACAGTGCACAGTTCATAAAGATGTGTGTGTGTGGCAGGGTGACTTTAGTCGTAGCAGGACATTCGGTTGTATTAGCACCGAGGGTAGCCGAGGCAAACACTGTTGGTTACTTCTGTGTGGCTGTTTCGAGACGAGACAAGAACCCCAACTTCCTCCCCCTTGTCGCAGGCGGCAAGAGGCCCTGCGGCGGAAAGAGCGCAACGAGGCCCATCTCTACATGGGTGTCCAAGTGCTAACCGAGGACAGTTTTGCTGGCCACCAGGGCAACGACCTCTACGACCCTGAGAAGGCCAACTTTAGAAATTTCAAGGTGCGGCTCACAGTTTCACCTGTGATGGCAGCATCATCATCATCATCATCAGCCTGACTACGCCCACTGCAGGGCAAAGGCCTCTCCCATGTCTCTCCAATTAACCCTGTCCACTTCCAGCTGCGGCCACCGTATTCCCGCAAACTTCTTAATCTCATCCGCCCACCTTACTTTCTGCCGCCCCCTGCTACGCTTGCCTTCTCTTGGAATCCACTCCGTTACCCTTAAGGACCAGCGGTTATCTTGCCTCCGCATTGCATGCCCTGCCCAAGCCCATTTCTTCCTCTTGATTTCAACTAGGATGTCATTAATCCGTGTTTGTTCCCTCACCCACTCCGCCTGCTTCCGATCTCTTAACGTTACACCTATCATTTTTCCTTCCATAGCTCGCTGCGTTGTCATTAACTTAGGTTGAAGTGATGGCAGCACATTGTGTGTATTTTTTTGCTGTTTTGCTTGAAGTACCACAAAATTTCGCCATAATTAATCCCCTGGCCCGGTCTGTTTCTTACGATCTAAAAAAAAAAAATCAAGCTCCTCAAACCCCGGGGTCGACCTTTGCGTGAATAATGGCCAGGGTGAAGTGCAAAACCTGCTGAAAAGTGGGGAAAGGAGAATGATGCCAGTGATGGTGCTTTGGGAAGTTCTGCATTCTGGTCTCCTCCGAGCCTTCGCAAATTGCGCAAGTTGGTGCCACTACTACTGCTCAGAGGTTTCGCGCTTTTTTTTTTTTTTTTCAAGAGAGTCTCGTGAAAGATTCTTGGGTAAGGTCGACACGAAGCTAATAATAGAGCCCCGCTGTGTCAACTGTGCGCCAAAGCAATATTGTCGTAGAAATGAAACTCCTCTGTCGTCGAGTTGTGCGGTGAGTCATGCCTCCTGAACGTAGAGTAACCTTCTTGGTCGAGCGGCCTTCCTACATGCATGCAGAGGCGTTGTTTCCTTAAAGGGACACTGAGGAGAAATTGAAGTTGACCTGTATTGACAGAACACCAGCTCCTAATTACAAAAACGCCACTCATACTGACAACAAAGCTCTTGTAACGTAGAAAAGAGCAAGAACCAAAATACAGGTATCGCCGCCACAGGCCAAACTTGCAAGTACAAGCGTGATGACGTCATAGGACAAAGCAGTGTTGCTAGAATCAATGGTTCTAGCAACACTAGGACACGAGAAGCACCGAATCACTGAGGCGCAGCCAATGCATGCGCAAATCTCCTTGACGTCACCAGATGGCGCCACGTACCCGGCAGCTACGTGCGCGCCTGCAGCATCGGGACCAATCAGCGCCTGCTCACTGGCGGTAGGCGGGCTCCCGGTATTGCGCTAACGGTAACAAGGTACACGGTATGCTAAAGGTGTCTATTCGCAAGAACTTCGTTGACGACTTCGAGAGCGGGATCCATCGTAACGCTGGCAAAGTGCCTGTGCAAACGTAAACGAAGCGACTGTAGCGACGGCCGCAATAGCCAATAGATGCCTTCAGCGTGCGGCCGGCGGTAGCTTTCTTTTCGGCTGCTGCCAGACCGGACTGCTGGCCGGCAGAAATCACGGAGTCTGCGTTACGTCATGTGCACGTCATGTTTCACGTCACTTAGTCCTGTATCGTCATAAGAGAATCCCAAGTTTGAATCAGAGCGGCGGGAAAAACTTTTTCAACTTCGAATCCAAATTTCTTAGAAATAAATGCATCTTTCGCTGCCGGCCAAGTGGCAACAAGGCCATGAAATGCCGAACTATCGGATTTTGCTTTAAAAAAAATATTAATAGGGCTCTCCTCACTGTCACTTTAAGACTCCCCCGTGTCTAGGTGGAGCCTTGAATGTGCCTCGTGTGTGCCCCATGCATCCCAGGTGAAGAAGCTGGCCACCCTACGGGAGCTGCTGGAGCTGGTAGCGGAGCAGATGGGCTACCCGCTGCAGGGCATCCGGCCCTGGGCCATCACGTACCGGTCTAACCAAACCTTCCGCCCATCCGCCATTGACCTCGACGCCGACCTCAATAAGACGGTGCGTTTCCATCCCAGCACAACGTCTTATTAATTGGGGGGGAGGGGGTATACTGCATGACATAACTTGTGGGGTTATCAGCATTGGATAAGATTGCAAGAATGCAGTCCGTGTGGATGCTCTCCGTGCTCTTTCCCTGTCAGTGGCTTTATTCTGTTTCTAGTCTCTTTTTGAAAGCATGGTTGGGAGCCCACAGGTCAGCTAAGCAGTTGTGCTTTGAAGTAGCTTTTTAACCCTGTGAGGGTCGAATTATTTTGAAGAAAACTTTCCCAGGTGGTCAAATTACTTTATTGCGGATCTTGAATCTACAAAATGTATATAATCGAGAATAAATAGTAAAAAAAAATTAGGAACAGTACTTTGGTGACAGCATCACTCACAACTGGAAAATGTTCAATAGAATAGAATAGCAACGGTGATAAGCAAGCTAAGAGCAGCACCAATAAAGATAGAAATCAACTTTCGCCGCCTCTGCAAAACAGTGCCCACAAAGAGAAAACACGTTTCGCGCGACTCCGTTGCGATCCTGCGGCGGAATCGAAACCGCATAGGCGCGTTGCCACAGAGGGCGAGAATACCTCGCGATCAACGGTGATAAGCAAGCTAAGAGCAGCGCCAATAAAAATAGAAATCAACTTCGGCAGCCCCTGCAAGATAGTGCTGACAAAAAGAACAAGTTTCGCGCGACTCCGTTGCGATCACGCGGCGAAACCCAAACTACAAAAGGGGTGTTGCCGCAGTCTGTGCCGCCGCGCTAAAGCTGGACATAAGTTCAGCTTATCTCCGTAAGAAGGCAGCACAAAATTCAAGCACTTCTTGTAAGTCCTCAGAGGTGGCAGCACCCCCCAGTGAGCACGCATTGTTCTTTTGGCGCAAAATTTCAAACGGAAGATCGAAACCGTACCCGTATGGCAAAGACCCTGCGGGACAGAAAACCGCCGCCGTACATATACGTCAAAAACCTTCAAAGGGTTAAGGGGGGTCGACGTTGGAAACCTAGGTGTCCTATGCCTCCCACCTCAGCAATCTCAGTGGCTTGCCCGACCAAGTTCAAGATGAACTGTGCACCCGGGGATCTTCCTGTGACAGGGTGTACAAGAAGCGCTGCACTCGGGTTACTGCTGGTTTTGAAACTAAGGAGCGGGGTAATGCGTCTTTGGGATATTCTTAAAGGGGCTGCGAAACACTGCCTGGGGGGATACCGGCTATACTTCAGGTGGGTTCTTTATGTCACACAGATGCTGACCTATAAAGAATTACAGGAATCGATGCACAGGAACGGGCATTACTCAGTGAAGAAATTTCAAAATACGAGCAAACAAAACGCTGCCCTCAACTCGATTTTGGCGGGGCTTCCCACTCCTATTTCGCTCTCCCAATGACGGCACCTGGCGCAACCAATCAAAACAGCCAGCCAGAGCACGTCGCGGAAGTTTGTACTCCATGGTTGCCTGCTCTCTGTGAGACTGGCAGCGTCGTTTCCATGCCAGAGCGCCCCTGGTGGTGTATTTTTATTTTACTTGCTTTGCAGGGCTTTTATCTAAGACGAACAAGTTGTTTTTGTTGATCTAATATAAAACGCAGACAGGTGACAAAATGTGTCTCTATTTATTCACACAATTTGCAGTATATTTACTCTTTGTCTGGTCATCAAGCTTGCGCCAGATGATGTCATATCCGCTGTTAAAAACCCGCCACTGTGTGGCGACACCATCAGAGCCATGAAGTTGTTTTTGGGAGGACATTAAAATATTAAAAAACGGAATATACGCGGTTATTACTGGCGCTAATAGCACCATTATAACTCACTGTATGCAATCAACAGGCAGAACATTTAACTAAGATTGTGTTTCTGGGCCCCTTTAAAATGGTATGGTAAAAAGATCGCGGAAAAGTTCAACCCGAGCATGACGGCATTCAAGGGATCTGCAGAACTGGAGGTTGATGCAAGTGGAAAACTGGCTTTTGGTGTCGGGTAGGGGCGTACAAATGTGGTTTTTCAGTTCGAAGCCAATTTTAAAGGAATAGTAATTTTCTTGGAGTAGTTTCGAAGCAAATGTTTTGAATACTTCTGGCACGCAAAAGAGGTTGAACGGCACAATAAGCATTTTTAAAATCGCGTATTTTTCTAATGCACAGTGCCATTATATGAAAAAGAGGACTGCATTGAAGCTTTGTCACACTCGTTGAGACTGTTGAAAATAGGATACCTTACTGTGTGCCCAATATTTGAAATTATCGAATATTCGCATACTCCTAGCTTCAAACCGTAACCCCCTTAAAGATCCTTGTAAAATGCAGTGGAAAGCTGTGTGCGGCATGCAACAGCAGTTGGTCAAATGGTGTTGTGCGTGTGTGTGTGCAGGTAATTGACTTGTCTGAGAACTCGAACCCCTGGACGCTATTCATGGAGACGATATCCCCCGACCAGAACATGGATCGGCTGCCGGACTTTGACAAGGAGACAGATGTGCTGCTCTTTTTCAAAATGTACGATCCGCGGCTGAAACAGATTGCCTACTGTGGGCACGCCTACCTTCCCATCGTCGCCAAGGCCAGTGAGTAGCCGCTTGCTTCTTGCTCTCTCGAGGGCTACTCACATGGGACAAACTTTGCATAAAAAATTGCGCGTGAGCGCAGCAACATGCCAGCATACCTTCACTGGGCTGCACCACATATGACAAAAAAAAAAAAAAAAAAAGGTGTCAACAGCACCGTGCTTTGAAGCAGGCCCCTCACTTTGGAGCGAATTTGTCGTTTTACTTAATTTTTCAATGTTTAATTTTTCAAGTTGCTCATAGGGCTTTCGCTTCGTCTTACGCTGCCTGTAACGAAATGAATGAGCCGTGGATTTGCCATTTTTTTTTATTTCATCCGGTGATTTGGCAGCTCCTGGGCCTAACTAGAAACGTTGGTTTGTTAACAGAAGCGGTTAGTCCTGCAAAATGTGCTCTGCTTTCATTGGCTTCATTCCAATTGGCTAGGTGATTCAAGAGGTGGAAAGAAGTTGGAAACAGTAGAGTCTGATTGGTCAGCTCTTAATGCCCGCATTGGTAGATTCCGCAGAACGCCCGACCACCGGGCAGACTTGATCTTTGGCTAGATCAGCGATGAACAGCTGCTTTTTTGACAACCACTGCTTGATAAGCAGTCTGATAGTTGTCTAATTGTCTGTCTGATAATTGTTCAACGGGGTCAACCTTAAGCATGTGCTTGGTGGACCGCTTTGCTTGGCTGTTGGGAGCGGAGGTGTAAAGGTGCATTATACTGTAATACAATGGGAATAGATGCCAAAAGGGACAAGATCGCCTGTACTCATGCCTAAAGTTTATTGGGGGAAAAGAGAGCAGTCAGTGTCTTCAAGGTTACCAAATGATGCAAAGCCTGGAAAGAGCACAACAACTTCAAAACTGATGTATACTGTCACATGACCTGCTCCCTCATTCAAGGAGTCATGGTAGTAAAGTGTTGGAGCGTTGACATACCCTTGATGATGAAGAGACGTTGGCTACTCCAGCAGAAACCTTTGCCGTGTCTAAGCCCGGCGCCGTCGTCTTGCTTGCAGAGGAGCTGCTGCCATTGCTAAACAAGCGAGCCGGCTTCCCAGCTGACACGGAATTGGTGCTGTATGAGGAGGTGAAGCCCAACATAGTGGACAGGATCGAGGACCTGGAGCTTCCACTGGAAAAGGTTCTGGAGGAACTGATGGATGGTGACATCATTGTCTTCCAGAAGCTTGACCTCAACGTGGATGAGTACGAGCTGCCCACGGTGAAAGACTACTTCAGGTGAAGCCCCCGACCCTGCAGGTCTCGACGATCACACTCGTTGCCATAATTGCCAGTATGCATTTGTTATCTGGCTGATGGTTTTCTGGATGATTGCTGATGGTTGAGTATGGTTTGTTATCAATGGCACTGTGGATTTCCTGCCATGTTGTCTTAGCTGTTGCCTGTTGGAAGCCTGCGTTAACTACCTTGTTTCTTTTGTCTTTGTCATTGTGGCTGTGATGTTAAAGGACTATAGACACCAAATTTTTGCTTGCTTGTTTTCATTCAAACAATGCGTCAGACATTCATATACGTGGAGCACCCTGTGGTATTTGTGTACAACCGCTAAATAATTTGTAATTGAATTTGTTCTTGGCGCTTTTGGCTTCATTAGTTGAACGATGCCTGTGACACGCAGTTAGTGTTTAGGTCACAGGAGGCATTTTTTGTCACTCCAGGTCTTCGAACAGGCTGGATTAAATGTCGTAGTGAATTAAAACTACATATCAGAGATTATATTACTTTTTCTAGTGGATCATGTAACCAAAACATCAACTTGACGCATGAGCGAAGAAATTCAATTATAAATTATTTAGCGGTTGTAGGCAAATACCACCCGGTAATCCATGTATTCTAATGTCTAACGCATCATTTGACGGAAAGAAAACGCGTCATAAAATTGGGTGTCTATAGCTCTTTAAACAAATAGGAAAGCACTGTGCGGTCGTAAGTGGGCCTAGCTGTTGGGCTTGCTCCGAGTGACGTGCGAAAGACGCTTGCCAGGGGTTTTGGACGTTCTGCCGTGCGGACAGGTTCCTGGCGCCTTCCTTTCTTCTTCTCACCTTCTCTCTGTTGCTCGTGCAGGGACCTCTTCTACCGGGTGGAAGTGACATTCTGTGATAAAATGATTCCCAACGACCCGGGGTTCACGATGGAGCTCTCACTCAAGATGAACTACGATCAGGTTGGTTGGTTGGGCTGTGCAAGGAATGCTGGAAGGTGGTGTCTTTTGGTTTGGTTGCGTGAAGACAAAAAGGAAGACGGAAGGAACAGCCGAGTCACTGCAACCACAGTGCATCACCCTGAATTCGTAACATAAAAAAAGCGAACAAAATCTGAATGCTTAAGGGGGGACGAGTGTCTTGAAAAAATTTTTATTAATGAAGTCACAGTTACGAAATCTTCAGGGAATATGTATTTTTGTGTGCTGATTCTAGGTATGTCATTTAATTTGATGTAAAACAATTCCTTGAGCACTTATGTACATATTTTGCGGAGAGTTTTGAAGAAAATTTGCTGCAGGAAACTCGCTGAAATGTATGCCATTGGGTTCTCTAGACACCAAGGAATACAATAAGGGTAAAATTATCATCCTGCCTCTCATAGAACTTGAGTAATAGGGTACTGAAGCTGCCACTTCACACACATGAATACACATTTTCCTTCTCATTTCTGAAGCGACAACTTCAAAACTCTATAACTTAAGTTCTATGATAGGCAGGAAGACAATTTCACCCTTATTGCATTCCTTGGTGTCAAGAGAACCGAATGGCATACAGTTCAGCGAGTTTCCTGCAGCAAATTTTCTTCAAAACTCTCCGCAAAATACTGGCATAAAAATTGCATAAGTGCTCAAGGAATTGGTTTACATGAAATTAAATGACATATTTAGAATCAGCACACAAAAATACATATTCCCTGAAGATTTCGTAACTGTGACTTCATTAATAAAAAATTTTCTTTTCAAGACCAGTGTCCCCCCTTAAGCTCTAGTGATACATTCACGCAAATCTGTTTATGCCTCACTGGATTTATTGTTGTGCGTCACGGTGTGCGTTGAGTGGCTCACAATTACAGCGTTGGTGACGGAAGGGCAGCACCCAGTTCCGTACTCACAGTCGCATTCGTGGCTGTTGCATTTGTGTCGCCGTAGAGGTGCGCGGGCATGTTCGGAACACTTTGAAAATCTTCGCGCTGTGTGCAGGGCACATTGGCCAGGGAATTTCACCAATTCATGTCGCGTGGAAATAGGTATCAGCCATGATTATACAGGGTGTTTCACCTAAGACTTTCTGCAATTTTTAAAAATAAGCTACTTGAATTAGATGCGCGCTTTTTCTGGCATATCATTGTCAGTGGTGTAGTACATCATAATGCAGCTAAGACGTGCTAACTAGCAGGCTTGTTAACCAATATTTAATAGTTAACTTTTAAACTATTACCGTTGGGCTCCTTAATTATTGACAGGCATGTAGCCCACCGTAAGTAATGTCCATATCCGTTTTTAGAATTTCGAGAACGCGATTATCCTCGGCGCTGTGGCCCAACAAATTTCGCCTACATCGCGCCAAAATACATGTGGTTTGAGAAGCTTGCAGGCAAAGCAACCTCTCCAGTGCACGTAACTCGTCGAAATAGCCAAAATTTGTTGGGCCACAGCGCCGAGGATAATTGCGTTCTCGAAATTCTAAAAACGGATATGGACATCACTTATGGTGGGCTACATGCCTCTCAATAATTAAGGAGCCCAAAGGTGATAGTTTAAAAGTTAACTATTAAATATTGGTTAACAAGCCTGCTAGTTAGCACGTCTTAGCTGCATTATGATGTACTACACCACTGACAATGATATGCCAGAAAAAGCGCGCATATAATTCAAGTAGCTTATTTTTAAAAATTGCAGAAAGTCTTAGGTGAAACACCCTGTATAGAGATTCAACTTCAGGTTGCTTGAAAGCATTGTTTGTGATGTCACTTGAGTTTATTCTGTATAAGAAGGGAACTCCAATATCGTGATCAGTTAAAGGAATGTCAGCTTGCGGACTCTGCCATTGTTTCAATGCTTTTCTCATCTCTTATTTGCAGATTGCGCGGGCCGTGGCACAGCGGTTAGGCACAGACCCTTATTTATTACAATTTTTCAAAGTTCAGAGGTGAGTGTGCGCTCTGTTGTCTTTTTTGTTTGTTTCTCTTGTTTTCGTAAATTTTAAATGCGTGGTTGTTTCATTGCTGAGTTCGTAATGTTTTTTGTTTTGCGTGTGCGAAAGTATGTCGGAGACCTTAATGCAAACTGCAGCTTTGGCGGGCAAGTCTGCCGGAAAATGACTTTGCGAGTAAATGAACATCTCCTTTGTGCCTTGGCATTAAATTAGCGTGATGTGCCTTCTTTGAAACGTTCATGTTTAAACTTGTGGGAATGTTCTGCTTCTTACCTGTGAAAGCAGTTTACCGTAAAAACCCGCGTATAATACGAACCCGAATATAATACGAGGTAAAGTTTTGGAGACGCGAAATGAGAAAAAGAAGTTTCACCCGCGTATAATACGAGTGACGCAAGCTCGTAGAAGACGTTTATTCAAATCGCATCCCGCACTCCACTTCAATCACTTCCTTCATCATCCCAAATGTACTCATCATCCGTGCCATCGAGGGGGTTCGAGATGCCGCTCTTCTTAAGCCTGCTTCGGCCGCCCGGTGGGCATCACTGCAGGCTCACCTGAGCGCATCCACTCTGCGTAGCACCGCTGGGTAGCGTCCTTGAACTGTTTGTTTACACAGCCATCAGGCGGCCGTGAAAGCTTCGTCGCGTTCCGCTGCACGCGAAAAGGGCTTCTTTCTGTTGTGGCCATCCACGAATGCTTCCTTCGACGACAGAAAACTGCCTCCCGGCCGCACCGTTGCCGATGTTCTCCGCAGCCAAAATCACTTTTCGCTTGAAAGCAGCCGAGTATGGTTTTCGAGACCCTGACATAGTGCTCCCCAAAACAATATCCACTTCGCGCAGCGTGCCTTACATGCGAGCATGTGTGTTGTCAACAGGCACACGGCACACCACGAACCCCGGCGCACCCAACGGATCAACAAAGACGTCGCTACGGCTTGGCTTTGCTATTGGCGCGTGGCTATGGCTTGGCTTTGTTACTCTCGACAAACGACGTCCTGACGTCGTTTGTCGAGAGTAACAAAGCCAAGCCATAGCCACGCGCCAATAGCAAAGCCAAGCCGTAGCCACGCCGCAAAAATGAAACCAAAACTTCGAGCATCGAAAATTGTTGTTCGGATCCGCAAATAGTACGAGGCGGAAATTTAGGACGCTAATTATGGAAAAAAAACCTCGTATTATACGCGGGTTTTTACGGTAATTCTTTAACCAGCAGAATCGTAAAATCTTAAAATTTCGGGGTGATATATCCAGCCCTGATATATCCAATCCCCAGCACCGCATGGTGCTGGGGATTGGATATATCAGTTTTTTCGGTAACCAGAAAAGTCCGTAATGCCTGTTTGGACCATTTTTCCCCTGATACGTCACCGGGCACCTGCTGCCAAGCGTCTGATGGTTCGAGTGTTTGTATGATTTGCTGTAGCTTGAGAAATGGTTTTCATCATCCCAAACCATAACATATGGTGTATAGTGCACTTTGGCCGGGATATGTTTAAAATGCGTGTCATAGCAAAATTTGGTGGGAATGTAATCGTATCATTGAGATTATACTTTATTTACATGGTGCCATCTACCAGAAGGGATTTAAGAACCTGTACGTTTGTTTGAACTGCTGAAACATAGAAAACTCGACTTAACGAAATTTTCGATTTAACAATATTTTTGGCTGGAAGTATGACTGTTGTTGACCAAATATTTAGGGGAATCCCCCAAGGTGGAGTAGGTTTGTATATAAGGGAGTAATTACTCATTGACGTCCACCCGAGCGCAGCCATACGGCCACAGAGGAAAGCTATACAGCTTTCTCAGAAACTTCGTAGTTAAAGAAAAATTCGTCCTGGTCCGGGGTTCGAACCCGGGGCCACCGCTACACCGGAGCAGTCGCTCTACCAATTGAGCTAACCGGGACGGCAAGCTTATGGTAGGGCGAGAGCGAATTGATCAATAACTCGAAGTGGGAACAGTGTTGACCAAATATTTAGGGGAATCCCCCAAGGTGGAGTAGATTTGTATATAAGGGAGTAATTACTCATTGACGTCCACCCGAGCGCAGCCATACGGCCACAGAGGAAAGCTGTACAGCTTTCACAGAAACTTCGTAGTTAAAGAAAAATTCGTCCTGGTCCGGGGTTTGAACCAGGGACCACCGCTACACCGGAGCAGTCGCTCTACCAATTGCCGTCCCGGTTAGCTCACTTGGTAGAGCGACTGCTCCGGTGAAGCGGTGGTCCCGGTTTCGAATCCCGGACCAGGACGAATTTTTCTTTCACTATGAAGTTTCTGTGAAAGCTGTATAGCTTTCCTTTGTAGCCGTATGGCTGCGCTCGGGTGGACGTCAATGAGTAATTACTCCCTTATATGACTGTTGTTATATCGAGGTTTGACTGTGACGAGTTCAGAAGGGAATACTTACACGTATACTTACCCCTGCTCCTTTCCCATTCTCGGTGTCCCGACGGGCAGTTACCGCGAAGGTCCCGGTAACCCACTGAGGTGTACATACGAGGGAACGCTCAAGGACCTGCTAGTGTTCTTCAAGCCAAGGCAACCCAAGAAAATCTATTACCAGCAGGTGAGCGGCTCTGCCTCCCTTTTGCCCTCTTGGTCATCTTGGATCTCGAGCAAAAAAAAACTTGGCCTCGTACCGTATTGCCGCGAGTCTTTGTAGCGTTTTGTTTGTTGTGTTTATTTGTTCATGCTTCAAGGCTGCCGGCACGCCGCTTTATCGCTTCGTTTGTGACGCAAGACGCGTCTAGAATTATCTCGATGGATCGCATCCGGACGGAGCCGACTCTAGTTTGTGCCAGAATGTTCTAGTAACTTCTAAAGCTTTATCTCGAAGATTCGCTGTCGGCTTTAAAAAGAGCACGGCCGACAGCGGCGGGCATTCTGTTCGACGACTGCCGAGCACGCTCGTTGCTACGCCGCCGCCGAGTGATTCAGTTCTTTGCGGGCGCAAGTCAGCCCGAATAAAGAGTTTCGTTTCGAAGACATTCTCTCTGTGTTCCTGTTCGCCGGACTTCAGTCACCACTACGTGACAGTATTTACTCGATGCTAACATGCTCTTTGTTTGCTGGAAAATGTTAGAATCGAGTACGAAAATATCACTATGCCAGCAGCACCCTCTTGTCGTCGGTTTCACAAAATGGTGGCTTGGTATATTTTGCAAGCCTACCACATTTGTGGATATCGATGGGCCTCGCGAGCACCTGAAGTGTCCCGCCAGCAAAGTGCCGACTTGGACACGCTGAAGTTGAAAAAAAAAAAAAAAGTGACCTTGGGTGCGGAGGCTTTCTAAGCGCACACCGACACAGCTGGGCAGCCCTGCACAAAGCGTTTCAACTAGAGGTGTGCGAATATTCGAAATTTTCGAATATAGTTCGAATATTATATTTTTAGTATTCGTATTCGATTCGAAATCCAAGTATTCGTGTTGTTTCGAATATTCAATACGACGCGAATATTTGTATCTAGCCGAGTATTCTATTGCGAGCACAGACGTTCATTTCGGTCCGCAAGTCCTATCGACAGAGACATAACAACATGGCGGCGCCCAGAGCAATGCGTAACGTTGGGCCATGCAGTAGCTGACTCCACTGGTGAGCTTCTTTGTGGCTATACCTGCGAAGCTGGTATAGTCAGAGCTTTGCAAGAAATACCTCGCAATACGTGCCAGGTCAGTGCCAATTGAGAGGGAATTTTCTGTGGCTGGAGAAGTCGTTTCAGCTAGAAGGGAACTACTTCTGCCTGACCATGTGGAGCAGCTGGTTTTCCTTCACGACAACCTTTTACGTTCATCCCAGCAACGCGCTTTTGTGCTGATGGCAAGCTAGCCTTGATCAATGCTGTGTACTAGCCATCTTCTCTGATATTTCCACTCTTCTGAGAACATTGTTTGAGACTTTGATACTTTTTGTGCAGCCACACACACCTTTTGTGCTCATTTCATCACTGATAGTTGAACTGCGATGTTCTTGGGTGCTCAAATAAATGTTTGGTAGTGGTTAAATGCGTCTGTCCTTGATTATTCGGTATTCGATTCGATATTCGGAACCAAGTATTCGTATTCGATTCGTATTCGAAAAATTTGATATTCGCACACCCCTAGTTTCAACACTGAATTTTGTGAAGAGGAGCAAAATTTCAGTTTGAATGTGAACAGGCATCTCTGTCAGAAAAGGGATTGAGGCAGTGGCACAGTTTGCTTCGCGACGTTAGAGCAATTGCAGAAAGGTTGATTGTTCCAAGTGAGATATTTTTTTTAAGGCGAAAGCCTTTAATGCCTCATCGTTGTCGACAGAAGGTTGTCAGCAGAGGTGTTACGCGTTTCGGTTGGTCGAAATAGTTATGACGTCAGAGTGCGCGGATTCGCAGTAATGGGGTCACCCACGGATGCCTGAACGCCCCCTTTTGGAGCAGACGACTAATATAATAGTTGTCGTCCGCTCCGACAGGGGGCGTAAGGCGTCCGTGGGTGACCACATTACGTACCTCATCACAGGGAACAGAGCCATGGATACAACCGAACTCATCGAAGCAGAGAGAGAGTCGTGCTAAAGAAGCAGTCAAAGTCAGTAGTCAGAGTGTGTAGTTGTAGTGTGTAGTCAAATAATGCACTAGTACAGCACAAACAGTCCCGCAGTCAATGTCAAACAGTGCGCCAGGGAAGGCTTTTTTTTTCTTACATTAAAAAACGAGTGCATGTTACAATCAAGGGCGCATTAGTCGATAAATACGGTATATGAGGAAAAGCACATCTTTCAATTCAAGGAACATTTAAAGTTGCACAAAGGGACCTTCTGCAAAGTTGCTCAAGGTGATAATTTTGGTTAAGGATGTTAGCTTACCACATTCTTTATTTAAACTTGCTGAAATCCAAGATTGTAGATGGGCCACATGCTGTTGCCTAGTTGTGACCGAGGAAAACGTTTTTTCACTCCCCTTTTCTTGTGCTGATCGAGGCTCGCCTGTTTTTTTTTTGCCATGCTTCTTCCACAGTTGAGCATACGAATAAATGAACTGGAGAGCAAAAAACAGTTCAAGTGTATTTGGGTCAACAACAAGTTCAAGGAAGAGGTGAGTGTGTCGACCTGTTCTCTTTTTTTTTTAGACTAGACTTTCCCGCAGCACCATATCTGTCACAGTGCCTGTCTGCATATCCCTTTTTTTTTTTCGTTTACCTATGGCAGTTTTTAAACGAAATGCTGGCTCTGCAGTGTGAGGCATGGCAAAGTTTGAGCAACCTCCTTTTTCCGAATGGACGCTCGCACAAGCTTTTTTGGGGGTTGCATTGTCCGATGACCGGCAGATTCCTCCTTGAAAGGGTGTGTTGGCTCTGCGAATGGTCTGCATTGGATTTGGTGGACGGCCTCGCAGAAGGAGCTGGTCCTCTACCCCAACAAGAACGGCTGTGTGAGCGACCTCCTCGAAGAGGCCCGCAAGCAGGTGGACCTCTCCGAAGACGGCTCTGGGAAGCTCAGGTAGGCTGTGTGCGGGGGATTGGAGCGCGGGCATCCACACTGCAGACCGATTTACACCGTTTAGGGGTGTAAATGCTCGTAACCACACCATAAATCTATTTACACCCTTTAGGGGTGAAATGATGGTAACTATACCACAAATTTGTTAACACCCTTGGGTGTAAAATGCAGGTCACCACACTGCAAACCGATTTACACCCTTTAGGGGTGAAATGCTCATAACCACACCATAAATCTATTTACACCCTTTAGGGGTGAAATGATGGTAACTATACCACAAATTTGTTAACACCCTTAGGTGTAAAATGCAGGTCACCGCACTGCAAACCGATTTACACCCTTTAGGGGTGAAATGCTCGTAACCACACCATAAATCTATTTACACCCTTTAGGGGTGAAATGATGGTAACTATACCACAAATTTGTTGACACCCTTAGGTGTAAAATGCAGGTCACCGCACTGCAAACCGATTTACACCCTTAGGGGTTAAATGCAGGTAACCACACGACAAACCTGTCTACACCCTTAGGGGTGTAATGCTGGTAACCACACAACAAACCTGTTTACACCCTTATGGGTAAAATGAGGGTCACCACACTGAAAACCAATTTACACCCTTACGGGTTAAGTGCTGGTAACCACACGACAAACCTGTTTTACACCCTTAAGGGTTGAATGCAGGTCACCACACTGCAAACAGATTGGCATCCTTTAGGGGTGAAATGTTGGTAATCACACCACAAACCTGTTTACACCTTTAGGGGTAAAATGCAGGTCACCACACTGCAGACAGATTTATACCCTTTGGGGGGGTTAAATGCTGGTGACCACACAAGAAACTTGTTTACACCCTTAGGTGTGAAATGCAGGTCACCACACTGCAAACCGATTTACACCCTTAGGGGGGTTAAATGCTGGTAACCACACGACAAACCATTTTACACCCTTAGGGGTGAAATGCTGATAACCACACGACAAACCTGTTTACACCCTTAGGAGCAAAATGCAGGTCACGACACCGCAGACAGATTTATACCCTTAGGGGGGTTAAATGCTGGTGACCACATGAGAAACCTGTTTACACCCTTATGGGTAAAATGAGGGTCACCACACTGAAAACCAATTTACACCCTTACGGGTTAAGTGCTGGTAACCACACGACAAACCTGTTTTACACCCTTAAGGGTTGAATGCAGGTCACCGCACTGCAAACAGATTGGCACCCTTTAGGGGTGAAATGTTGGTAATCACACCACAAACCTGTTTACACCTTTAGGGGTAAAATGCAGGTCACCACACTGCAGACAGATTTATACCCTTTGGGGGGGTTAAATGCTGGTGACCACACGAGAAACTTGTTTACACCCTTAGGGGTGAAATGCAGGTCACCACACTACAAACCGATTTACACCCTTAGGGGGGTTAAATGCTGGTAACCACACGACAAACCATTTTACACCCTTAGGGGTGAAATGCTGATAACCACACGACAAACCTGTTTACACCCTTAGGAGCAAAATGCAGGTCACGACACCGCAGACAGATTTATACCCTTAGGGGGGTTAAATGCTGGTGACCACACAAGAAACCTGTTTACACCCTTATGGGTAAAATGAGGGTCACCACACTGCAAACCGGTTTACACCCTTACGGGTTAAGTGCTGGTAACCACACGACAAACCTGTTTTACACCCTTAAGGGTTGAATGCAGGTCACCACACTGCAAACCGATTTACACCCTTAGGGGGTTAAATTCTGGCAACCACACGACAAACCTGTTTACACCCTTAGGGGTAAAATGCAGGTCACCACACTGGAAACTGATTAACACCCTTAGAGGCGTTTTTTATTTTTATCGAAAAATAGAAGTGAAAAGTCGCCCCTTGCATTATAATCGAATGTTCACGTCAAAATCGAACATTATGTGGAGGCAAAAAGCACACTGTGCTGTATTTATTCCCATATTCATGACCACAGTAACTTGTTGCAAGCAGTCGAGCGTCGCATCACATCCTTACGTGCACACATTTAATTCTGATTCCTCGGGGTCAGCTGCGCTGTCAGGTTCGACGACGGACTCGCACGTAGTACAAGTTCACAGCCCTTTATTTACACCATCCACACCACACCACATCGTTCTTCCCACTACCACGCTCGTCCCTCTCAGTCCCCTGGCTCCCGCCGGCTCCCTTGCCGCCCGCGCCCTCTGGTTCTTGCTTCCGAAACCACAGCTCTCCACACTGCCTCCGAGACCCGCGATACACACACAGCTGGCCTCCGAGATCCGCGACCCACATGCCGGCACTCACTCCTCACAGCGCTATTGAAAGTGCAAACTGACTTCAGCAGCTGTTGGTGAAACCTGAAGAGTATGTGGGCACCTGACCGAAAAGAAAATGAAATGGGCAATGTTTATAACAGGTGGAGATGATGTAATACTCCCATCCCCGCGTGTTGTGCAGGCTGATGGAGGTGATCAGCTACAAGATCTTCTCGATCCAGCGGGAGGACGTGCCGCTGGACAACCTGAACCAGGCCAACTCCAAGACGTACCGCATCGAGGAGATCCCCCGGGAAGACCTCATCGTGGCCGACAACGAGATCCTCATCCCCTGCGCCCACTTCCAGAAGGTCCGTCTCTCTTCCTTCCTTCTTTCTCCGTCTGGGATCTTGATGTCTGGAGCCTAACAATTGGGGGAGAATTCATTTCTGCCAAAAATTGCAGTGCTTGCCAGTCTTCAGAGCTTGTATTGCTTTTGCCAATAGCTTTACACCTTATTGTTTGTTTTTTCAGTGCCGCTGCACTCATATGCGTGTTTTGTTGTAGCTAAAACCTGACTCTTTGTCAGTGTCCATTATTTTTATTTATTTATTTACAAATACTGCTAATCCCAATTGGGATTGTGGCAGGAGGGCTTAGTAAGGTTAACAGAACGCGGTCAAGCATAATTGGAACATTCAACTGGTCAGCATGTTAAGAAAAACAACAAACGGTAAAACGAAAATACAACCGAGCTGTGACAAAAACAATCAAATAACGCATAAAATAGGGCTAATGTCGGTAGTATTATACAAAGAATAACAAAATGTTGAAACATTGCTAGTTGTTATAATACGCAGACAATAAGTAAACAGTAAATATTATAATCGTACACTGCAAAGGCATTAACACAGTATAGGTGTTTAGTTTAAGTAACACTGCATAGTTTGACAAAAAAAAACTTACACATAAAAAAAACAAATAACCATGGGTATAATAATAACAGAACGCAAGCAACCAGGAATGATTAACTAATAACAGGACATTCTCTCAACTGCAATATTAAATTTTATCAATGATGAACAATTAGTAATAGATGGATCAAGGCTGTTCCATTCTCGAATTGCTAGTGGGAAAAAGGAATTTTTAAAGCAGTTAGTATGGAAATGATACTCACTTAATGTATGCGAATGTTTATGACGCGTTGATGTTGCTTCGGACAGGGAAATATATTTAGTAGTGTCGAGTTTTAGATGTCGATTTATTAGTTGAAACATGAGTTTTAGTCGTGCGACTTTTGCACGGGTCTGCAATGATTTTATTCCTTCAGTTTTCTTTCGATTCTTTCGATTTGCTTTCGATTTCCCCAGATATGTATATTTGAGAGCAGCTCAAGCATATTGTTAACAAATTTTGCCAGCATTCTCATGGTTTGTCATTTTGTTCTCGCAAGTTTGTTCACAGGAATGAGTGCATGAGGTTCTTTTTTTTTTCTTTTTTTTTATGGGGGGTAAGCTGTGGATGTGAGCCAAGGTGTAGATGCACTTGTTCGTCGTGTTTGGAGGGGAGTGACTGCCATCTTCTCCCGCTTTTTTCTTTCTTTTGGGTGAGGGGAATAAGTCCGTTTAAATTTTCTTCACCTCAAGAAACGCTAGTAGGTCGGAGAGAGAGTCTTTGTTTTGAATGGGGAAAGCTGTGCCTTTACGATAACGCATATGCAGTGTCAGCTGCAGCAGCTAAATGTCAGCCGTCCCTCCGGGGTGTCTCTCTGTTCTGCTTTCTCCGACGCAGGTTCAGCGGAGTCGAGAGTATCAAACCGATACACCCGACAACGACATTATTACTTGTAATCAAGTAAATATCAAGCACTGCTTCTTTTGAATGACCTCAAGTGTAATAACGCTCCGTCAGAAGTGATTGATACCTGCTGGCAGTGTGTCGATGTAGAGACGCTGTGCACAGAAGTGTGTCGTTTTCCCCATCTAGAGGCCCTTTCAACTGAAGACCTTCAAAATGTCTGGGCGTCCTTGTGTCCATTTTGAGTTTATCTGGGAACCTATGCAAAGCAAATTGGCGGGGCAGTTGGTCGGTGCATTTCATCTAGGAAAATGCTCATTAAATTCTGGAGGGGACTGCATTATTCAGTTACGCAATGTTTGCTCAGCCCAAATTGTCGGAACACTGCAGGCCCTTGAATTAATAATTTGGCTGAATTCGTCAGGCATTCACATAGCTTTTGGTATTAGCTCGCAGCTACAGCAGCTGTTTTCATGTGTGTCAATTTTGTGCCTTCTTGCAGGAGATCTTCTCGACGTTTGGCGTACCCTTCATGCTCAAGATTAAGCATGTGAGTGTGACATGTGGTTTTCTTTTTTTTTTTTTTCGCATCAAATTGGTCTTAAAACTAATGAATGTGTGACGTGTAGCTTAGGGGAAGAAGGAATCCTGTGGTGCTCTATCAACCTTGGCTGTTTGCTTTTTTTTTTTTTTGTGCACAGGGAGAACCCTTCACAAAAGTCAAGGACAGGATCCAGAAGAAGCTGGACGTGCCTGACAAAGAGTTTGAAAAGGTGTGCTTGTCACTTTCCCAATTTCCCGTGTTCATTTTGACTGGCCCAGTGTTGGCTGCATGAATCGCTGACTAGCTATTGTTACCCTATGAGTAGACCGCAGTGACTCCCGCGTATTTAGGTTCACGGTCAAGCAAGGTGGCGCCACCCTCTGCACACGTACAGGGTGGGTCAAAAGTTCTCGGGACACATGGCCTTCTTTTCAGCAGCATATCCTGCCACTTATAATAGCAATAAAGCTATCAAGATTTGCAGAGGTGAGAATGGTACTTTTCCTATCCTGCATAGAGATTTTGGGCTTCAGGGGTGTCGTAGCTGCCCAACTATAACGCTCGAAAGCAGACCCTGTGGCCTGGAAACTTTTGACCAACCCTGTACATACCATGACTGCAAGCAGCTGTACAGTAAAACCTCATTAATACGTACCCGCTTACCAAGTAGTTGCGGTTAAAATGTAGTTGTGTGAATTCCCCGGCGTAGCCACCATTGAAACCAATGTATTGGCTGACCGCTTAAAACATAGTAGCCCATGAACTGCCTACCGCTTAATGCGTACTTGCCGTCGCGGTTTGGCTGGCGCCATGCTATTACGCAAAATGTTTTCCGCCTTTCCAAAGAGCATTGTCAACGTGCAAACCGCTGGCGATTCAACACTGCGGCCATTTCGGCCATGTCCCGACGAGCGCGGCGATGTCCATGTCAATGGGGAGCCCGAGAAGCGTCGGCCGCTTCTGTGTTCTTGTGCGCGAATGCATCGTCGCCAGCCCTATCGCAGTAACCATCACCGTCACCCCCCCACTCTACCCATGTCATGTGATCTCGCTACACCTCGAGGAAACCTCGCTGCGCGCGTGACGTGTTGTGGATGTGTTGCAGTTAGGCGAAGCGCGTCTTTGTTCCGTGTGCACGCGAACGGTGGGCACCATGCCGAAGCCTACGCGACCGAAGTATCGCGTGCTAACAGTTAAGGAGAAGTTGGACATTATTCGTTCAATTGAAAATGGAACTACGAAAAGTGCACAAGCGCGTGCGTGGGACTTGCCGTTAACAACGGTCTGCGGCATTTGGAATGCTCGGGAGAAGTTGAAAAGCGGGGCCCTATCGAATATGAAGAGGTGCCGCTTGAGGGGATCAGCTTTTCCGGAAGTGGAAGAAGCTTTAGTGCTGTGGTTGAAAAAAAGCAAGGTCAGAAAACCTGCCTGTCACCGGACCTCTCCTCGCCGAAAAAGCGGAAGTGTTTGCGGCCCAGCTCAACTGCAAAGACTTTTCGTGCAGTAACGGTTGGTTGGCCCGTTTTAAAGCACGCTACAGCATAAGTTCGAGGGTGGTGTGCGGAGAGGCAGCACACGCGGACAAAGAGGGTGCCGAAGAATGGCAGAATGGGTTACTTCAACAAGAGCTGACCAGCTACGCCGCAGAAGACGTTTTCAACTTGGACGAGTAGGCGCTTTTTTACCGACTTCTGCTCAACAGGACGCTGGCATTCAAGGGGGAACACTGCACCGGTGGCAAGCTTTCAAAAGAAAGAGTATCAGTTGCTTTTGCGGTCAACATGACCGCAGAAGCCAGAAGCTGCCACTCCTCGTCATTGGAAGATACGCCGATCCAAGGGGCTTCAAAGGCGGTCGATTGCCCTCAGGCGTTATTTACAGGAGCAACCAGAAAGCCTGGATGACTGCCAAGCTTTTTGAAGAGTACATCCGGCTTTTGGATCGGCATTTCATGGCAGAAAAAAGAAAAATCCTGCTCGTGCTTGACAACGCGTCCTGCCATTCGGAGTTAACAAACTTGGGCGCAATCAAGCTTTTCTTCTTGCCACCCAACACCACGGCACTTGCGCAGCCTCTCGACCAAGGCATCATTCGTTCGGCCAAGCACCACTACAGGAAGAACCTCCTACGCAGAATGCTCCTGGCGATGGAAAGCGGGAAGACGTACTTAATTGATCTGCTAGGTGCGGTGCACCTCCTAGCGTTCTCGTGGCAGCAGGTTGATCCTGTAACAATACAGAACTGCTTCGCGCGCGCAAAATTCATAGTAAGCGCAAGCGATTCCGAAGTCTGCGATCCCGCCGATGACTGCGACACCCTACTAACGGAGGTGTTGGAACGACAGGGTGGTGCGGAGGCTGTGAACTTCGAAATGTTCTGTGAGGTCGACAGCGACGTTGCAACCACTCCAGGCTGGTCGGACAGCGAGATTGTCGCCGCAGTTGCACCACCCCAAGGCGGTGAGGAAGACGCTGAGAATGAGGACAGCGGCGACGAATTGCCAACCGAAGATTTTAGCCCCACTGTAGCGGAAGCTTCGCAAGCATTGGCGGTAATGAGGGCGTTTGCCAAGAAGAGGGGCCTCATGGAAAAGCTTGCCCCCAGTCTCTCCAATTTTGAGACTGCTGTTGTCGCCGCACGGCCGCCATGGCGGCAACTGAAGATGACCGATTTCTGGTCGGCGGCACAAGAATAAAGTGCACGTACGTACGTGTATTTGTTGGATATTTACTGTGCCTGAATTTCTTCTCTTTTGGGGCGTGAATAATGGCAAATTTTTATTAGTTGGTTAAGGTGTACTACCGGATAGTGCGTACTATTCCCGGGTTCCCGCCAACTACATATTAACGGGGTTTTACTGTAGAAGGTTTTGTTTTCATTCCCATGTTGGGGCCACTGGAGTAGTTTCTTGTCACTTGGAACACTGAACGTGGGAGATCCCATTTTCTCATGGTTTCTGCACTCGATGTTCCAAGCTCAGAAAAAATGAGAGAAACCTGCTGACTTGGAGTTGGGAACGAGCTAAGTAGTCTCAGAACAAGTGATGTGCAGAAATATTCAGTGTACTGATGAATGCGCGTCAACATTCGTGTCAATTCACAGCCTCTGCACTGTTGCGATTCTGGGAAAAAGAGGGATTAGCAGGGGTGTTTTTAAACCCTGCCAGTATTTAAGGGGGGACACTGGTCTTGAAAAAAAAATTATTAATGAAGTCACAGTTACGAAATCTCCGGGGAATATGTATTTTTGTGTGCTGATTCTAAATATGTCGTTTAATTTCATGTAAAACAATTCCTTGAGCACTTATGCACTTTTTATGCTAGTTTTTTCGGAGAGTTTTGAAGAAAATTGGCTGCAGGAAACTTGCTGAAATGTATGCCATTGGGTTCTCTTGACACCAAGGAATACAATAAGTGTGGAATTGTCTTCCTGCCTATCATAGAACTTAAGTTATGGGGTTTTAAAGTTGTCGCTTCAAAAATGAGAAGGAAAGTGTGTATTCCTGTTTCTGAAGTGGCAGCTTCAGTACCTTATTAGTCGAGTTCTATGAGAGCCAGGAAGACCATTTCACCCTTATTGTATTCCTCGGTGTCAAGAGAACCCAATGGCATACATTTCAGCGGGTTTCCTGCAGCAAATTTTCTTCAAAACTCCCTGCAAAATACTTGCATAAAAAGTGCATAAGTGCTCAAGGAATTGTTTTACATGAAATTAAATTACATATCTAGAATCAGCGCACGAAAATACATGTGCCCTGAAAATTTCATAACTGTGACTAAATTAATAAAATTTTCTTTTCAAGACCAGTGACCCCCCTTAAACCCTCACTGGAGAAACAGGAAGGTATATTTTGTTGAGGCAAATGGGGCTAGTGATCTGATAGTGAATGGAGGTCATGGTAGGTCGCAGGGATATGAAATGCAGCTTCTGCCTCGTAATGCCTCCGAGGTTACCGGCACCTTTTCACCGGTCGGATGACCCCTCCCTCCCTCCTCTCTGTGCAGTACAAGTTCGCCATTGTGGTGATGGGCAGGGCACAGTTCATCGAGGACAACGAGTACGTGGTGAACCTGCCAGACTTCATGGCCCAGGCACCTCAAGGTGAGGCATGCGAGGGGAAGTAGTATTGCTCAAGGGCAGGGTTTTTATTTCGTGTTTCTCCGTGACTGCCTGGAGTCGCGGATTTTGCTGGGGTCTGTCCGAAGCTGCGACCTTGAAGCTCGAGAGGCAAGCAGGTGGAGATACGAGTTGTCCCACAGCTCAGCCAATGAGAGAGTGGCTGTATCAAAGCTGCAGCCATGTAGTGTGAGATTCTTGTTGGGGCCTCTGGTCGCAGTTCTGTTGAATGCTCTACTGCTTGTGCACTGTGAGGGATGTTGAAGCAAAAATGCAGCAGCCTTTGTGGCTCCTCGCATTGCGATTGTGGTAGCGGTGGAGCCTCCTTACTACTGGCGTTACCGCATTGAACGCTTCACCGAACAAACCGCGAGTACACAAACCCGCATCACTGCACCATGCAATGCTGGCTCGAAGAGAGCTGTTAAGTTGCTCGCCAGCGGAGTCGATCGTACCTTGGCGTGGCCTTCCCATCGGGAGCCCGTCTAAAAATAGCCAGTGTGATCTCAGTAGCATCCGAATTAATAAGAGTCGGACATTACTTGCATGGGCATTGGCTGGGACCATGCCGGAAGTCTACATTATCCAGATTGCTGAATTGACGTAGTTTTGATGTAGGCTTACCTATGTCTTACGTGCTGCATTTTTTTTTTCTCTTCCTTCCCATTCCTGTACTCTACTCTGTCCTCCACTTTTCGCCCGCAGCTGCTCATGTTTTGCCTGCGATGTAATCTGTTATGCCTGAAGTGCAGCCTGACACGCAACCTTGTCCCGTCCCGTGCAGGCGCGGCGATGCACCCACGGCCCTGGCTGGGCATCGAGCACGTCAACAAGGCACCGAAGCGGTCTCGCTACAACTACCTCGAGAAGGCCATCAAGATCCACAACTGACCGGCACAGGCCCCCCTCTCACCCAGGAGGTGGGTGACTCTTCTCTGTGTGTCTTGGCAGCTGGAGTGTTGGCAGATTTGGACTGCATGCTAGTCTTATAGAGGGATGACATTGTGGCGTGTATTCTGTCTTAGAGGTATTTGGCAGAAAGTGTGGCCTAGTTTGTATGTGAAGTGAAAAATCGCCATTTTCTGCATATCTGGCTCTGCTGGCTGACTGTACTGGTGCTGTCTTTTACTGAAGTATAGAGGGAAGGAGCTACCTTGTTGCTTTCTGTACTGGGCTTTTTGCCAGCCACAGTGGCTGTGCTGCTGGATAGGAGCTGAAGGTTTTGCTAGCCTGTCAGCATCAGACAGCTGGTCCACAAGCATCGGTTAAAGTTGGTTTAAGAAACAACCTTAGGTGACAACACACCGTGCTCTCCAACTTGTCTAAATCTTGATTGGCCCCGAAGTCTCGGCGTCAAAGGGTCAAACGTGTTTAAAAGGTCATTGAGAATGCATTGAGTTCATGCGACTGTGTGGCATCACTAAATGCTTAAAAAGATGATGCCTCCACGCGATGAGGCGGGAGGCACCACAGTGATTGCGGTCACTACTTGGAGGAGGAGGAGGAGGATAGGAAGTGGCAATTTTCTTTTTACATAGCGATTCACTAATAGGAACCTGTGCACCGGATTTTCACCAGCTTTTTTTGCACTTCGTGGAGGCATGTTTGCATCCGCCCTGTGGAACTCTGCAGTTCCAAGTCTAAAACTCATTTGTGTCTTTAGAAGCATGCATTTTATGCATGTAAATATAGTTTTCTCTGTGTAAATGGCTGTTCAGGGCAGGAATGCTACCTTGTCTACGTTGTTGGCCTTAATAAAAAATGCAGGGTTTTGGGCAATGTTTTTATTAATGCTGTCTAGCTTTAGAGTTCTCGTCAGACCAAAACGCCTGCACAGGATGTAAGGAAATTCTCCAGTTGGTTGGTATGGTGAATTAGTCACAGGTGTGACGTGACCACCAAGAACCAATCGCAGCGCACCGCCAAATTTGAACATCCATCGACGCTGGAGGAGCTGGCAGGCTGCGACAGTATCGACATTGCTACCGGAGAGGGCAAGCATAACAGGGGACGTGAAGAGTGTCAGGCAGGCCGTTGACGCAATAAGTAAATAAAACACCTTATGGCCTTGAGTGGGTTTCGAACCCGCGGTGGCACGAACAGATCAGCTTCGCTGGCTGCTGTCCAATATCCCGCTTGTTTAACTGCCAGGCTCTCGCACTGTACTTTGTAAGTCATTATTTTAATCAATTTCCACACGTGCATAGTGGATCCAGAACACACTGCAGCCCGAGCAGCGCAGGTAATGGGCCCAATATTGGAAATGTACTGGCAAAACTCATCCTATACTAGACCAGAGTTAAAAAATTCATTTCCAATATTGGGCCGATTATCTGTGCTGCTTGGATGGACCCAAGCAGCACAGATAATCGGCCCAATATTGGAAATGGATGGCTTAAGGGGGGACACTGGTCTTGAAAAGAAAATTTTATTAATTTAGTCATAGTTATGAAATTTTCAGGGCACAGGTATTTTTGTGCGCTGATTGTAGATATGTCATTTAGTTTCATGTAAAACAATCCCTTGAGCACTTATGCACTTTTTATGCAAGTATTTTGCGGAGAGTTTTGAAGAAAATTTGCTGCAGGAAACTCGCTGAAATGTATGCCATTGGGTTCTCTTGACACCAAGGAATACAATAAGGGTAAAATTATCATCCTGCCTATCACAGAACTTGAGTAATAGGGTACTGAAGCTGCCACTTCAGAAACAGGAATACACACTTTCCTTCTCATTTCTGAAGCGACAACTTCAAAACCCTGTAACTTAAGTTCTATGATAGCCAGGATGACAATTTTACCCTTATGGCATTCCTTGGTGTCAAGAGAACTCAATGGCATACATTTCAGCGAATTTCCCGCAGCAAATTTTCTTCAAAACTCTCTGCAAAATGCTAGCATAAAAAGTGCTTAAGTGCTCAAGGAATTGTTTTACATGAAATTAAATGACGTTATTAGAATTAGCACACAAAAATACATATTCCCTGAAGATTTCATAACTGTGACTTCATTAATAAAAATTTTTTTTTCAAGACCAGTGTCCCCCCTTAACTCTGGTCCTATGAAGCACCAGCCTTTGCCAGTACATTTCCAATATTTGAAGAGTGTTATGTGAAAATATTGGAAAATATTTGTAACCATTGCACAGCTGCCATAGTTCTCCATAAAGTCAGCAAGAAAATTGCAGTAAGGAAAGGTGTCAGGCAGGGAGACACGATCTCGCCTATGCTATTCGCTGCCTGTTTACAGGAGGTATTCCGGGTCCTGAAATGGGAACAGTTGTGGATAAGAGTTAATGGAGAATACCTAAGTAATCTGCGATTCGCTGATGACATTGCCTTGATAAGTCACTCGGGACATGAACTGCAAAGTATGATCAATGAATTAGACAGACAGAGCAGAACGGTGGGGCTAAAAATTGACATGCAGAAAACCAAAGTAATGTTCAACAGTCTGGCAAAAGAATGGCAGTTCACAATTGATGGCGAGGGGCTGGAAGTAGTAAGTCAATATGTCTATTTAGGGCAGGCTGGGACAGTTGATCCGGATCATGAGAGAGAAATAACTGGAAGAATAACAATTGAGTGGAGCGCATATAGGAGGTTCTCTCAGATCATGAATGGCAGTTTGCCAATGTCCCACAAGAGAAAAGTCTACAACATCTTACCGGTACTCGACTATTGGGCAGAAACGTGGGGGCTAACAAAGAGGGTTCAGCTTAAGTTAAGAACAACGCAGCTAGCTATGGGAAGAAAAATGATAGGTGTAACGTTAAGAGATTGGAAGTGGGCGGAGTGTGTGAGGGAACAAACGCAGGTTAATGACATCCTAGGTGAAATCGAGGAAGTGGGCTTGGGCAGGGCATGTAATGCAAAGGCAAGATAACCGCTGGTCCTTAAGGGTAAAACGGAGTGGATTCCAAGAGTATGCAAGGAGCAAGGGGTAGCAGAAATCCAGGTGTGCGGATGAGATTGAGAAATTTGCAGGAATACGGTGGCCGCAACTGGCGAAGGACAGGGTTAATTGGAGAGACATGGGGGAGTCTTTTGCCCTGCAGTGGGTGTAGTCAGGGTGGTGATGATTTTTTGCCCCCTGTTATGCGTAAACTTCCTGGGTTTCCTCTCTTGTGCATCGTTGCAGTTGCAGCGGAGACGCCAGGTGTGCTCGCGGATGATGACACTTCTTGCACCACCACCATCACACGGCCGGTGGCCCCCGGCATCTGGCAACGACGACGGCAGCGGTGGCGGCGGCGGCGGCAGAGTGGCGACGGCACTCTACTGTCTCTGGGGGGGTCGGAAACAAACAAAAAAAAGGAAAAGAGAAACGCTCTCCAGCGGGCTGTGGCCCCGCCCCCTCCCTCTTCGCTTCCGCATTCTCTCCTCCTCTGGCGTGCAGCGCGCGCGTGGCTTCTCCTCCTTTTCCTCCTCCCCCTCGAGACGACCACAGCGACAACTGGGGGCACGCGTGTGCACACGTCGTCTTATGTAGCGTTGTTGCGCACCGGGCTCTTGAAAGCGGGGTTTCTCGGAAGAGGACGTTCTCGGCGGCTCAGTTGATGGGGCACCCATCTTTTTTTTTTTTTTCATGTGCCCCCCCCCCTCTCGCTAGCAGTCATGTTTTTCACCTTGCCCTCTACACACACTTTTCCTTTCATATCCCTGTCCTTGGCTTGTTAGTGTGCCTATGTCTGTGGGTGTAGTTTTTGGCTGTGCTTCATAATTTTGAGTCACCCCCCCTTAAGCCCTCTCCTTTAAGATTTTTTTTTTTTACCTTGTATTTTTCTTCCTCTTCACTGCATGTGCCCCCAAGCTGTGCGTGGCTGTGGCTCGCTTTAACTGTGGCCTTTCGTTCACTTTTGGGCGAATTCATTTTTGATGGCATTTTGCTGTTACAGGCTTTCATTCTTTTATTCTTCATATTGGATGCCCTTATTGGTTCCTGCTCCTTTCCGTTTTCCCAAATCTGATGCATCCTTCCATTGATGTCGTCTTTCTTTTTTTTTTTTGCATTTTATTTCCAGTTGGCACTTAAACCTGGCTTTCCTGCACAGGCAGACCTTGTACTTTTTTGGCTAGTAGTTGGGAAGCCTGCTTCCTAAGCGTCTTTTGTTCATTTTTTTATTTCACGAAAGTTCTCGAAGGCAGAGGGACAAAATTTTGTCCTCCACGTTCTCGATCGACTTTTAGGCCTGTAGCTTTTCCTTCTTTTTTTTTTTTTTGCGAGCGCGTGTTCAATTCATTTGTTCCTTCATTTACCTCGATTTTTCTTCGAGTGCCACCAAGTCTTAGGACCTTAGAGCAAAGCTGAGGCAAGGATTGCCTTCTTATTAACATCTTCAGTTCTTCTCTGCCCAAAACAAGCGTTTTTGAATGCTCACCTTCTTTAATTTTCTTTCTTTATTTTTTTTTTCATGGCATCATGTTTACCCCTCGACATATTCAAATGCCTCCCCCTTCCTTACCGAAATTTCTTTCCACTTCGTATTGTCGGGCATCCATGTTGCATACTGTCACGTGACAACTGTTCGGTGCTTACACTGGACTCCAAGGAGCCGGTAGGCGGCAGTCAACGGGAATGAATTGGGTTTTATCAGCCGAACCTAGAACTGCAGGCACGCCATGGGCAGTGATAATGTTGTTAGTCAACGAGTCTCTCTTTGATCCATGTCCCTGGTTAGTGCCGCTAGTTTTCAGTGGCTCGTTATTAGTGCTGCTAGCACATGTCTTAATTGTGTTGCGTTTTTTTTAGAAGTTTTGATGCCTTGAAAGAAGCCCGCAAGTTGTCTTGTTCACGCTGTAGCACAGGCACTGGGAGCCTGGAATGCAACGTCCTTGAGTTGCAGTAGCAAGGCGCAGCAGAAGGCCGAATGAAGCCTTTCGACATTGTCATTCTGCTGCGTGCGTGTGTTCTTTGTATATGTTTTCTTGTTCTCACCTCGCATTTAAATAGTGGGGAGGGGTGCCCCATCTGTCAGCAATGAATCGCATTGTAGCAGTGGGGGCGTCTGGGTGTGTTATTTTGTGTCGCCAACTTTTTTTTTTTTAGCGGTTTAAAGCGACGCTCAAGTATTGGTCCCTGTTCATGCATGGTGCGAAACGAAGCCGTGAAGCTGATTGCCGGCGTTGCCTTCACAGGCAAGCACAATTGGTTAGGTTGGTTGTCGTGAAACATTGGCACCCCCTTCCCCCTGTGCTTTGTGTACTGCGAGGTTTTTTACACCCTGCATTTTTTAATGTGTTGCACGCTTACGTTTTCTATCTTCCCTCCCTCTTTATTTGTGGGAAAGGGAAATGTAGTTTGCCATTTTTGTATATTGCCCCCCGTGTACACATCTGAGGCTTTTTACCCAGTGTGATTTCTTTTGTAGTTGCCGGTGCCTTTTGGATCATTAGCATAATCGTGACAATTGTGACATGCGTTTCGTAATAGAGAGCCCCCGGGATGGTTTGATGCGGTAAACAAGACTTGTTGGAAGGACATCTAGACGATTTGGTGGGGTTGAGCATTTACAAGGGGCCTCAGCTCGGTGACAGTTCTGTAAATTTTATTCTTTGCCACGTTCTGTGGATTATCAGTGTCCAAACTTGAGAGCGTGTGCGGTGCAAGTCATCCCCACCTTGTTCATATGTCTTATGTTCTCTTTGAGGAGCTTTGTTGGGCACAGCAGATGACTAACGATAGTTTTATCATGGTGTATACTGTCTACTGCAACTGCTTACAGCTACAGTGCACTCAGCTACAGTGATCGCAGTCTGTATGTACTACGCTCTAAACTCCTTGTTTTGAACTCGTCTTTTTTGCTTTGCCTTGTGTTGTAGTCGGGAAGAAGGGGTAACGGTTGCCTTAGGGCTGTGTGTGTGTGCTCCCGAGGGGGTTTGTGTCGCGCATTGCCGAATCCATTTTTCCATCAAGTCCTCTACGATTGCCACTTTAGTTTTCTTTGTCTGCGTGGGAGGAGTCGACGTGAGAAGCCAGCGCATGGGAGGGGGAGGGCTCATGAATTCTCAGCTGTTCTAGAGTCTTTTTTTGTTTTTTTATGCATGTACAGAATTACAAGAAAACAGCAAGCGCGAGCGACGTGCTTGCGCGCCAACGTGAAGAGTGTGTGCGAATGGTATGTCTGTGTGTGTGTGCGCGTGTGTGAGTAGCGATTTTGGCTCGTCGCGCCCGTTTGAGATGGCGCCAATGGACGTTGAGGAACCTTAACGGGCAGTAATATTAATTTAGTGAATGTTGTGGAACCAGTTTTTTGAGAATAAAACTTGCAAGGAAAAGAGGTCTCTTGCTTGTCCTTTATTTCGGAATGGGGGTAGTGAAACAAATTAGTACTCATAAGAATCAAGTTCAATAAGAATCAAGTTCACGTACGCCAAGGAAAAAAGCAAGGTTGGGGGAAGGTCCCAGCAAAATTCCTGCCCCCCCCCCCTTTCCCATCCAGTAGCCATGTAGACCTTCCTCAATTAAGGCTCCTACTTTAGACTATCGTTCTGTAGCAAAATAAACTAGAAACGTTGCTAGTAGCACCAGGCGAACTGGGCTACAGCGGAAGGCAACACGCGTTTTTTCTTCCTCTGTTGCCTTTGTGAAATAGATAACATAATGCAGAGACGAAAGCTGCTCATACTCTTGCCAGCGAAAACGCCATAAACAATACGGCTGCCTTGCAGGGAAACCTCCTTGACGTCAGGTTCTGAAGAAAGCGCTTCGTAAATTTGGATGTGTCCTGTCAGGTTTGAATTTAACCCCTGCCTTCCCATGGCGCTGTCGGCTGTGGGAATCGCAGGTCAAGCAGGGCTGGAAACCAACAATTCTCCAAAGTATGCAAGGTCCTCATAATTGCAGCCGTCAAAGGCGACCTCTCGCACTTGATTTCATGGCGAGAGAGAGAGAGAAACAACTTTATTGCCATAGATTGGCGGGATTTAGGGCAGGTGGGCTTGGTGTGGCCCCCAGGTGGGGGCGACTTCCTGGGCCCACGAAATGAGTGCCAGTTGGATGCTCTTGTCTGGCCTTTTGAGGAGTTGGTTCCATCCGTCTTCGGAGGGAGCTGGCAGTAAGGTTCGAGGGGGCGGATTTCCCGCGCAACCCCAGAGGATGTGAGCCTGGGTGGCGATTTATTCCTGGTAACAATTTTGGCAGACGGGGTCGTATTCCCCGTCTGTGATGAGTGAAAGTCTAGAATGGCTAAGGATAGAGTGTGTCTGCAACCTGCGGAGCAAGGTGGCTTGCGCTCGATTCAAGTCGGGGTGTGGAGGCGGGAACTGGCGTCTCATCTCTCTGTAGAGGTTGGTAATTTCGGCAAAGGTCTGGGGAGCCTCGGCAAGAGCGTCTGGGTCCGTGGGGCCTGCCGCCCGGTTGGTTAGTCCTCGGGCTAGTCGGTCGACCCCTTCGTTTCCAGAGTTTCCCGCGTGGGCGGGTACCCAGACCAGGTTGATCTTATGGTTTGACCCAGACTAGAGAGTGTACTAGAATTCTAGTACACTCTACCCAGACCAGGTTGATCTTATGATTTCATGGCGAACGAAAAGCTGCCTGAACGGTAGTCTTTGGGGAATGTGCAAATGCAGCTCGAATTTAGTTGTTCCATGTGGCGGCGACTGTTTACAAGACGCTGATTTTGTCTGCAGATGAGCTGCGACAGGTGATATAATTCATCGTAACTAGCCCCGATTAAGTGTTCAAACAATCTCTGGTACCACACTGTCTTAGCAGAACATCAGATTTGCGGAATTCCATGCGGTAACCGCAGTTCTTGCTTCGAAGCGGTCCGCCGCCGCAGAATGGGACCCAATATGTCGCCGTTGAGTTTGAGAGTGACTCTTCCCGCTTTCCGAGTTAACTCTATGCCGCTTTCACCCTGAATGCAGGCTTTGGCTCTTAAACAAATTTTGCGCTTTTACTTTCTACTTTAAAATTTATCGATACATCTAATGACTCTTCTTGTCCGGAGAGTGCAGGAAAATCACCCATGACAGTGATAGCATGCACGCGCTTAACCTGACCTTCGCTAGGTTTAGACAAGCGCTGTATCTCGTCCAGCAACCCGTGACCGGCCAGTATGGCGGCTTCCATGGCTGCTGCTGCCGCGAACAGTGAAGATGACGACACTGTCGTTCAAGAGGTACTGTAATTATTCTAATTATCGCATCTGCGCTCTTATTTTTCACAAGCAATCCTCGCTCGATCTCCCCAACTGGCGAATTCTATGAACCGACGTGGTGCTGATTACGCCAGTGATGCATGCTCGGTGACACATGGCAGTGGTCTTGCGATTTCGCATGTTGGGATATCTGTCTAAGGCTTTTGAGGCTTTGCATCAAATTAGATTGATGTTTGTGCTAGAAAGTAACCTGATAAGACTAGTTGTTTAGGTAAATAAAATTGCAAGTTCCGGCGTCATGGCGTGTAGGGTTCAGTAGGAAAGTAGAGGAACCATGCCTTTGCGACGCACGCCGGAGCTGTAAGCAAAAACCGCACTGTTCGTTGTCTTGTCAGTTTAACCTGACACCTTGGGCAACGTAATCGAAATTAAATGCAATGCTGCATCGAGGTGTGTATGCATGCTGCTTTTCGATAACGCTGGGAACGAGTCCGCACATGTGTATCTGCAAGACGAGACGGCCCTTTAAGTTAGTGCGCCTTCGTGCTATTGTGAAACTAGCAAGTTTAAACGCTTGTATCACTATCAGCCGGGCTGTCTAGCGTTCAGTCAAGATTGCATTAAAAAAAAAAAAACTTTTCGAAAGATTGTGTAACCGTGCTATTTTTTCGTCCCAGGAGGACTATTAGCAACAGACGCGATAACTTGTTGCTGCCTTGAAAAAAAAAAAAAAAAAATCCCCTTTCTCTTTAACCCTTACTGGGTTAGCTTCTGACCAGCTGTTCTGCGAAATTTCTCTTCAGTGCTGCGATTGCGCCGTCCATATAGGAGCAGCTCATGTGGCGTAGTGCATAACATTTTTGTTCAGGAAAACGGTGGCAGCTTCTCGGATTTGTCCTGTTTCCATTCCAGGAATTTTCCTTCTGTAGCAATAAAAAGGAATTCCGAATCGCACCTGCGGTACTTGTGAACTGCGCAGCAAAGGGACACTTTTGTGGTCAAATACGCGTTTCTTGCTTTACTGTCAACTAGGCTATGTTTTCAGCACTAGTTAGCGTAGGTGATTTCTCAACACGTGCATAGCTTTGCTAATGTCTGCAGTAGATTTTGTAGCTAGAATTTCTTTGGAGGAGAAATTCCAGAGGCCCGTGTACTGTGCGATGTCAGTGCACGTTAAAGAACCCCAGGTGGTCGAAATTTCCGGAGCCCTTCACTACGGCGTCCCTCATAGCCTGAGTCGCTTTGGGACGTTAAACCCCATAAACCAAACCAAGACTAAGTAGAAGACTAATCCTGTCAAGGCAGAATTACATTGACTATGTAGCACTATTTTCTACCTACTGGGGTGTAGATGAGTCATGAAACTAGTCTCGTACTGCGTGGCATGGTTCTAGGTTTCAAATTTCTCTGGAAGTCACCTCAGTGATGGCGTTTTTTTCCAACCTGCATTGAATATGATGCTCACTCAAGTCTAGCAGGTAGTGTACACCCAGAGGTTGTTTGCATGAAGGCTTTTTCTCTTTCATGACAAACTCTGTTGCATGCAAACCCATACAGGCAAATTGATATGAAAACGAATGCTGTCTGCTGCGTTATCTGCTCATCAGCAACAGGTGATTGGTTTTGGTCTTTGATTTTGTTGGGACTGTACACATGTTAAGGACAGGGTTAATTGGAGAGACATGGGAGAGGCCTTTGCCCTGCAGTGGGTGTAGTCAGGCTGATGATGATGATGATGATGATGATGATGTACACATGTTTGTGAGGCGTAGCAGTGGAAAAGCATCTGCACGAAAACAATGTCTCAATGAAATCATGGACAACATTTAACTCAAGTCTTCATGGAACGTGCTACTGAATCATATAATGGTAACAGGTGTCTACAACCCCTTGGTGAAAGTTTTCATCATTCAAGTTTGCATCAGTGAGGTGTTTAACCAGTTCTGCCATTACGCATAACCACTCTAGCCGCAATGTTCTTTTTGCAGGTGGATGTGTACATATCGAAGGCTCTGGCCGAGAACCTGTACCTTCTCCAGTATCCACAGCGGTCAGTTGGTCGTTCCTACAATGAAGAACGGTGTGTTGCAGCCAGGGTCAAGCCAAAGCAGGAAAAGGTAGTTGTGCAGCGCTGTTTAGTTACAAATTTTTAAAAATTTCCTTTGCACACTCAGTGTCACTGTTACATGGAGAAAGCATGATGGCAAGGTAACAGTAGAAATGTGTAGATGGGGGGGGGGGGGGCAGAGGTAGAGGAAATGAATAATTACAGTAATTAGAGTTTCTGAGAACCGAGAGTGAGGGGCTGATGCAGTGCCATCCTGCAGCCGTTACTTTCTATTCACATAAAAAGACACTGCTTAAAGTTATCGCGATTGTATGCATGGATTTTGTTGCTTGATGCTTCCTCTTGTTTACATGCTCTGGGCTTGTGTTGACAGTTGCTCTCATCTTTCTCACTGCTTAAAGGGACTATGAAACAAATTTATTGAGATTATGTAAAGATAGGCAATCCATCACTCGTCACTCCAGCGCAAGAATTTTTGAGCTAGCATCAATAACAACGAAGTTATAGGCGATTAAAAATCACCCTCCTCCTCTCCCCCCTCAACTCGTACGCGCGGGGCACCATAAAAAAATAAAGAAAACAGCTCCGGGACTGGGCTCCGCCCATGAAAACGTCATTCGCTGACGTTCGGTTTACAACTTCCGGTTGTCGCACTCGCGAGGAGCAGCGTGCGTCGGCAGCGTCTCTACGGTCTCGGCGCTTTCTTGGATTGCGGCGCGCGTCGGGTTTCTTTGCTAGTTGGCAGAATGGACCCGGACCTGTTCCCGGCTCACACAATGCTTTATTTTTTTGTGCGCTGGTTCGGCCGTCACACCGATGCTGCCAAGTCTTGGTGTGAAACACCGTGCATATACTGAGCCTAGCTCTCGAATGATGTTGGACACCCGGCTGCGGGATCGCAAAATCGCGCCGCCCGACTTAGAACACAAGGAACATACGGTATTACGGTCGTAAAACGGACGGGAGAGTCAAAGAAGGTCTGGACCGAGTCTGCATGTCGAAGCAGCAGCCGAATGTGAACAGCAGCAGTACGTAGCCGTCAGGCCAAGGCCCTCCGCGACAGCTAACGTTTCGAATTCGTCCTGTGCCCTAAGTAAATGCGGCACCTTTTTTTAAGTTCTCGTAGATAAAATTGTCTTCCATCGCAGATCATATCGTGTAAACGTCCATACCGATCGCTGTAAGCTGGAAACTCACCTTCCCGGCGGGAAGAAACAGTGTCGGCAGCGACTTCGGTCGAAGCTTCAGCTGCTTGACATTCATGCCTGACTATCGAACGAGCGCTGGGTTATAGTAGTAAGCGTCAGGTGCGAAGTGTCGACCGCAAACGCGGAGTCTTAGGCGTGCGTGCGACGCTGGCAGTCCGATGCGCTCCATCCAGGCTGCTCGCTCACGCACGTCTCTAGGAGTAACATGCCTGAGTTCAACACCTCGCCAGTCACTGGGTTTGCAGCCGACGACACAGCAAGGCGTATTCATCTTGGGCGGTCGAAAAAGGCACTGCTAGTGGCTCCCGAACTCGCGACAGAAAGAGGCGGCAGAGGTAAATTAAAACCATATGCGCGAAGGCAATGCCCTCGCTCGCGCTTGCCCCAGGGGGTCGCGCGGCAGCTCGAGCAGACGATTTTCACCGCTACCGGAAGTGTGCCCGTGACGTCGAAGCTGCGGCGGCTCTAGCGAATGACAGCGTGTGGTGGCCTGCCGACGTCATGGGACTAGTGACGTCTATCTTCCCGGTTTTGGTTTCAGAATTGCTCCCTACGAAGACACCAAGCGGCCCGCGAATTTTGAAAAACACGGTTTTTAAAAATTCATAATAAATTGCCGGCTGAGTTCCGAAGACTCATACTTGGTGTGAATGCTTCTGAGCATCACTTCTAACATTTGCAAGCGGCTTTTAATTCTTTTCATGGTCCCTTTAAGGGGCGACCCTGGTCTTGAAAAGAAAATTTTTATTAATCTAGATATAGTAATGAAATTTTCAGGCCACATGTATTTTTGTGTGCTGATTTTAGATATGTTTTTAATTTTGTGTAAAACAATTCCTTGAGCACTTGTGAAATTTCTATGCAAGTATTTTGGGAAAAGTTTTGAAGAAAATTTGCTGCAGGAAACTCGCTGAAATGCATGCCATTGGGTTCTCTTGACACCAAGGAATGCAATAAGGGTAAAATTATCATCCTGGCTATCATAGAACTTGAGTTATAGGGTACTGAAGCTGCCACTTCAGAAACAGGAATACACACTTTTCTTCTCATTTCTGAAGCGACAACTTCAGTACCGTATAACTCAAGTTCTATGATAGCCAGGGTGATAATTTTACCCTTATTGCATTCCTTGGTGTCAAGAGAACCCAATGGCATGCATTTCAGCGAGTTTCCTGCTGCAAATTTTCTTCAAAACTTTTCCCAAAATACTTGCATAAGAATTGCACAAGTGCTCAAGGAATTGCTTTACATGAAATTAAATGACATATCCAAAATCAGCACACAAAAATACATGTGGCCTGAAAATTTCATTACTATATCTAGATTAATAAAAACTTTCTTTTCAAGACCAGGGTCCCCCCTTAAAGGGATACTGAAGCAAAATCTTCAAATTGAACAAATACGCTCAGAAAAAATTCTCGGTATGTGATTACACCGAAATCTAGTCATCACTTCGCATGTTTTTCAGCGGATGGTTTTATTTTTGATGTTTCATGACCGCCCGCCAAGTCCTCCCGGTTGGCGTGAGGTGAAGAGCGTGACGTCATGACACCCTCGTCCGACAGGCAACCGGTCGCGTCACGCGGGATGTCGCACTGCAGTTTGGGTAGACCAAACGATAAGGCTCCCGACGTCTGAGACGCAAAACTGGCAAAACCCGCGAGTAGCGATGGCAATCGTGCTCCTGTGGGAACAGTGGGCATGCGGGTGTTGTGACATCTGGTTGCAGCTTCCACGGGCGGCCGCCAGGCACAGCGATATGGCAACAAATCGCGAAAAAAACGTGCCATCCGCCTTTTTTCGCTAAAATGCTTGTCGCATTTATCAATTTTAGCAGTCAAGCTCTTGTTTACATCTAAAAGAGCAGCTCCAAAAGTTTTGTTCAGTATCCCTCTAAAGGGGTCGAGACACTAAATTTTTGTTAGTGTTTTTTTGCTTTAGAATAATGCGTTCAGCATTAATAAACATGGACCACTGCGTGGAATTTGTCAGCAGTCAATAAATAATTTGTAATTGAATTTTTTTTACTGTGTAGTTTTGGTTTCAGGTTGCCGAACGATGGTTGCAACGTCACAAGTTAGTCTCAGATCACATGAGGCTTACAAAATGTGCAATACAGTCGCTGCTTTGTTGTTTTAATTCACGCCAGTTCTCACAGTAAACTTCTCCGGAAGCCAAAATGACAGTGACTAGACAGTTATCTATTATATTGTAGTTTTTATGTGCGTCAAGTGGTCTGATACTCACTTGTGGCGTTGCAACCATCATTTAGCAACTGAAAACGAAACCAAAACTGTATGGGAGCGGAAAATCAATTGTAAATTGTTTGCTGAGCATAGGCAAATTTAATGCAGAGATCTATGTTTACTAATGTCTTATGCGTAATTCCAAAGCAGAAATAAACTAAGAAAAATTTTGTGTCTCTACCCCTTTAAGGAGTGTGCGGTGATTTCAAAACGGAAAAATAAAAAAATTACCTCTTAGGTTTGGCTTGCCGGGGAGGGCAAAAGAAGTATGGCGTAAAAATTAGGTTGGTTCTGTGATCCTAATGTTATGCATTTTTTTTAACTGCACTTCGAGCGACTCACATTTGACGTTACGTGGCTATGTCAGTAACTTAACACCTTTTGTTTACTTTGGCAATGTGCTGTATAGTTTTACTATTTTAAACCGCCGCGGTGGCTCAGCGGTTATGGTGCTCGGCTGCTGACCCAAAAGACGCGGGTTCGATCCCGGCCGCGGCGGCTAGAATTTCTTTGGAGGAGAAATTCTAGAGGCCCGTGTACTGTGCGATGTCAGTGCACGTTAAAGAACCCCAGGTGGTCGAAATTTCCGGAGCCCTCCACTACGGCGTCTCTCATAGCCTCAGTCGCTTTGGGACGTTAAACCCCATAAACCAAACCAAACCAGTTTTACTATTTTTTTATATTTCTGTATTTGTTTCTGTTGCCCACTCAGACTGTACTGAAATTTGTCCATGTTAAGGGAGAGCCTGGTCTTAAAAAGAAAATTTTATTAATCTAGTCATAGCTATGAAATTTTCAGGGCACATGTATTTTTGTGCGCTGATTTTAGATATGTCGTCTAATGTCATGTAAAACAATTCCTTGCGCATTTGTGAAATTTTATGCAAGTATTTTGCAAAGGGTCCTGAAGAAAATTTGCTGCGGGAAACTCGCTGAAATGCATGCCATTGTGTTCTCTTGACACCAAGGAATGCAATAAGGGTAAAATTATCATGCTGGCTATCATAGATCATGAGTAATAGGGTACTGAAGCTGCCACTTCAGAAACAGGAATACACACTTTTCTTGTCATTTCTGGAGCGACAACTTCAAAACCCTATAACTTAAGTTCTGTGATAGGCAGAAAGACAATTTTAGCCTTATTGCATTCCTTGGTATCAGGAGAACCCAATGGCATACATTTCAGCAAGTTTCCCGCAAGGAATTTTTTTCAAAGCTCTTCACAAAATACAGGCATAAAAATTACATCATGAAATTAAAGGACATTTTTAGAATCGGCACACAAATATACAGATTCCGTGACGAGTTCTTAATTGTGACTTCATTAATAAATTGATTTTTTTTTTCGAGACAAGAGAGTCGGTGCCAGACGCTCTCATTTGTGGGACGCTGAAACGAGAGCCGAGATTCTCTCGGAAGGTGCGAGGTCTCAGCCTGTTGCTGTTTATCAGAAGGATCCTAACCCACTGTCCTAACCCACACTGTGTTTCCCAGGTGGAGCTGGAGTTTGCCCTCAACACCTCAGACCCAAGCTATGACAGCGTGCGGGGAGAGCAGTTTGCCGCTAACGCAGACTTTAGCAGTAGCAGATCTGGGGATCAGAAGCCGTTCTTTGAAAGGTAGTGTGACACGTCTTTTCCATCGCTTTTTTTGTTTGTTTATACCGCACTAGTTGTTATTGCCTCCCTTTGTTTTATTGCTTTACAGCTGTTTTCAGGATGTGTTTATTTTATTGTAATGCCCTTATCCAGATAATGCCCTGAGTTTTGATGGTTTAATCAAATACATGTTGCTTACAAAACAGTAAGGATGCCTAATAATTGTTTCAACCAACCTATTCTTGGGTGCTGACAGTAGTGCCACTTTGTTTATCCTAGTCAGGTACATTAATATGAAGTTCGGGTAACGAAAAAGCTTGAAATTGAATTGAGGACATCGCTACGAGGTGAGGAGTGGAAAAGTATATGGGTAGTGTCAGGAGACGGAAAGATAGCAGTTTGGGTTCTTGATAATGATATCTCGGTAGAGATAGAACGGAGGACATGGATTTTGCCAGGACATGTGATGGAGAGAGCAGGAGATAACTGATGGTTTATGGTGATTACAGAGTAGACTCCAAACAGAGGGGAAACGTAATCTGGGACGGCAGACAGCACGATGGGCAGATAAAGACATTTGCGGGTCTAGGGTGGCCTCGGCTGACATAGGACTGGGCAAATTGGACAGCCGTTGGGGAGGCCTTAACCCTTTCAGGCGCTTTCCCTTTGTACCCTTGTGTACCCTTTCAGGTACACAAATGTGTAAGCGGCAAACTTACACCTTTTTCTGAGAAACTGAAGAACTTAACAGTGATTTCATTATTTCAGTCAAATTGAGCACCCTTCTTGTTGCAAATAAGTTGCTTTTTTGTACCACGTAGTAAATGCAGTAAATAATATTTCACATAAGAGTGAGCTAGGTAGCACTTTGTCCGCCGTTTTTGTGCAGACAGATTTTGCCGCGAGTGAAAACATCGATTGTTTTTGCTCAATTTCGAGCATAATGTGAATCTTCCTAACACAAAGCGATTCCATGATCCCTAGGGCGTTTACCTGACACACGACAACATTTCGATGTTACTGTTTCTAACAAATCTGACACTTTGTACGGAATTCTCCACATCGTTGTAAAAACTTACCTGCTGGTCTTTCACGCTCGAAAACTAACAAATTCCCTTTCTTGAGGCCTGAATATACTACTTAGGTGAAAAAATAATCGATTTCAGTGAAAACAAAAAATGGCGCCTGAAAGGGTTAATCCTGTGGTGAATGTAAATGGGCTCGTGATAATGTTGGCAGAAAAGATTGTGTGTATAGTGGCATTAATTATTAAGATTGCATTGGCATCTTAATAGCTGTCAGGGCTAGTTCTAGTTGGCCCATCGAGAAACTTAAAAAACAGTTCTGTGCAGCATAGGAGGGACGAGAATTGGACGCATACAATCCGCACCCGTTTTGGTTGTGTGCATATGCCTGAAATTCTCTTTTGTGTTTGTGCATTTTTCTTTTCTAAGTTCTCAAGCTTTCAAATTTAAAACATGACTTTTAAATTGAAGGGCTTTGTTGGGTCTGTGTTAGAGAGTGCAAAAAACAACTGGGACAGCATAGAAAATGAATGAGACGCTCGTGACTTGCTTGTGACTTGCTGCAAAGTTTGTAGGTCACTTTGATAAGAAATTCAGTAATTAGTTAGACGTGTCTTGTCCTTTTCCTGTTTCATCCTTGTTGTTTTCCTTTCTTTGTTTAATAGATACTGGCTTACTTGGCTAACTGTTTGTATTACAATCACTAAATTTGAAATTATGATTATCTGAACCTTTACTTTGGGACCATCAACATTAAGTGTAGTATTAAAAAGACTTCCTCTCATTGGAACTCCTTGTAACTAGGATAGATCTTCAGCGGCCTTCGAATTTGAATTATCGAGGGTACACTGTAATTCATATTGTCAGCTTTTTGCGAGAAAGAGATGCAGATCATAGAAAGCAGCTGAAAGAAAACGCTAAAGATGGTGCACTAATCGAAAAGTTATTATGCGACAGCATAAGGAGCCCGTTGAGACAGTTTGCGTTGACTCGTGTCACACCTTGTGGAAGAGATTGAGATAAAAAACTTCACCGCTGGAAGTAAGATTTGGGCCATGCCGGCACGAACAGGTCTGTTCCGCCGACCTGTGCTTTCGACGACTCTGCCATTGCTGCAGCCGAACATTCTTTGGTTAAACAGCCAGTCTCGCACAGTGATCTGGATGTCGTTTTCAACTTCCCACATTCTCACCGCTGCCGCTGCCAAAATGCCACCCCGGACTCCTTGTGCTGTCGCAAACGAGGCTGGGCATTGTCTAGGCCTCCTCTAATATTTATTTATTCATATTTTATCAAAATATCCATGCTTTAGTTTCTGCCTGGTGAAACTGTGTGTTCGGTCTGTGAGCACTGATCCTTTCTTCCTTCATCACCCTTTCACACCTCGTGCATGCTGGGAACCAAATAGCTCCAGGATGGACAAGCAGATTCTGACGTCGGTGAAGGCGTCGAGCTCCGCCGAGAACTACGCCGTGGGAGTTCTCAGGCCAGGTTTGAGCACTTTTTGTGTACTTGTCTTTTGCCTTTTAAGCTCCGAGGTTTTGTGCCTTCTGATGGTAAAGGTGGAAGCTTGGACGAGGTGAAAACACACTGAATCTCAGCTGTACAAAGACAGAGTTTTGCAAGTGTGCTTTGCATTGCCATCTCGTGTAATCACCCTCTGCTCCTCGAGATCCGACGGTGATGATTTCTTCACCTGCAGCAGCGGCTCTAGGCAGTCATGGTGCTTGGCTTTTACCAATATCCCTCAAGAGAAAAGTCTACAGCAGCTGTATCCTACCGGTACTCACTTATGGGGCAGAAACGTGGAGGCTAACAAAGATAGTTTGAGCGTAAGTTAAGGGCAACGCAGCGAGCTATGGAAAGATAAATGACAGATGTAACGTTAAGAGATCGGAAGCGGGCAGAGTGGGTGAGAGAACAAATGTGGGTTAATAACATCCTAATCGAAATCAAGAGGAAGAAATGGGCTTGGGCAGGGCATGTAATGCGAAGGCAAGACAACCGCTGGTCCTTAAGGGTAAAGTGGATTCCAAGAGAAGGCAAGCGTAGCAGGGGACGGCAGAAAGTTAGGTGGGCAGATGAGATTGAGAAATTTGCGGGAATACGGTGGCCGCAACTGGCAAAGGACAGAATTAATTGGAGAGACATGGGAGAGGCCTTTGCCCTGCAGTGGCGTAGTCAGGCTGCTGCTGATGATGATGGCGTTTGGTTACTAACCCCAAGGTCACAGCATCAAATTCTGGCCACGGTGGCAACATTTAGATGGAGGCTAAATGCAAAAACATGCACGTGCTGTGCTATGTCGGTGTACATAATGAACTGCAGGTGGTGTAAATTAATCCAGAGCCCTTCCACTGCAGCATTCCTCTTAGCCCAGGTGCAGTTTGGGACATCTTTTCCTTCCTTTTTCTATTTTTGTAATAATAAACTACCACTACTACTGCTACATTAAAGGAACATTGAGGACAACTTCATGCAGTTATTGCTGTCCATAATAATTTATTCTTTGGCTCTCTGGGTACGTTGACGTTTTTCTGATAGCAAAATAGTTGTTCATTGTTGATAAAATTGGATTTAAAAATCTTCCTGCCAGTTAACCCAAACTCATGATGTCCTCATCACAAAGGGTGGGTTGCCACCATTTTTGAAATTTTGAGGGTGGTGTAGTGTAGTCCCTGGGATCCGCGCACAAGCATGGTCTTGATGCATGCATTTTAGTTGCGAAGTCATCCGATTACGACACTTCTGTTCATGTTTAGCTGTTTTCTAGCTTACAGAAGCTCTACCTTTGGAGCGAGTTGTCTCTTTGTTATTATAATACAGTACTATACCCTACCGACACAGGGTAACTATTGAATACCACATACCACACCCAGAGATGATTTCTCGTGTGTACTGTGCGATGTCAGTGCACGTTAAAGAACCCCAGGTGGTCGAAATTATTCCGGAGCCCTCCACTACGGCGTCTCTCGTAGCTTGAGTCGCTTTGGGACGTTAAACCCCATAAACCAAACCAAACGATTTCTCGTGTGTCATGATGCTCGGTTTGAGAGGAACTGTGTAGAACATTCCGTGTGCTGTGCGATGTCAGTGCACGTTAAAGAACCCCAGGTGGTTGAAATTGTTCCGGAGCCCCCACTGTGACGTCCCTCATAGATCGAGTTGCTTTGGGATGTTAACCTCACATACATTCATACCATATCAGTCATTGAGTTGATGAACTGTTGCACTACTTTAGTGTGCGCATGCCAGGGTGGCTTGTTGCTGCATCGTACATAGCAACCTTTTGTTTATCCCAGTGATATGACTCTACTCAGTTTTCATGCACCTAATTTTCAAACTGCCAGACTAAACTAAACGAGCTCATCGTCATGGCATCTCTTAACTGATACTAATTCCCTCCTGGACCTGCTGTCCCGAGACAGTGTCGCCCTGGTTGTCCAGAGCCATGCAGAACATATGTGGACTGTGGTTTGGGCTGCGCTGAAAAGTGCTGCTCGGGGTGGTGGATATTGAGTTAAATTGCTTCTGGGTGACAGAAAATATTTTGCAAATTTATTGCTTTTTAATTTTTTACTTTTTTTAAAATTGCACCAGATCGTGCGGTACAAATTGTGTGGAGCATTCTCTTCTCCCTACCTCTCAAAGTCCTAATTGAGCTCATATGTCCTTGTGATTAGACATTTGTCCTGTGCTATCTGCTAGCACTTAAAGAAATAAGTGCACGGGGCTACACCTATAGCACTGATTAAGTTCATTTTATCTGAAAGCTGCATGCGGTGTTTTTTTTCTTTCTTTCAAGTGCCACTAGTTGAAGAGCAGTTCTTCACCAGAACAGCTCTTTGTTTATATGGCAGCCTGATGTTGTACCCTGATGTGACAGCCTGATGGGGTAGCCTGATGTGGCAGCCTGATGGGGTACCCTGATGGGAGAGCCTGATGGGGTACCCTGATGGGAGAGCCTGATGTGATAGCCTGATGTGGCAGCCTGATGGGGTACCCTGATGGGAGAGCCTGATGTGGCAGCCTGATGGGAGAGCCTGATGGGGTACCCTGATGGGAGAGCCTGATGAGATAGCCTGATGTGGCAGCCTGATGTGATAGCCTGATGTGGCAGCCTGATGGGGTACCCTGATGGGAGAGCCTGATGTGGCAGCCTGATGGGGTACCCTGATGGGAGAGCCTGATGTGGCAGCCTGATGTGGTACCCTGATGTGATAGCCTGATGTGGCAGCCTGATGGGGTACCCTGATGGGAGAGCCTGATGTGGCAGCCTGATGGGGTACCCTGATGGGAGAGCCTGATGTGGCAGCCTGATGGGAGAGCCTGATGTGGCAGCCTGATGGGTACCCTGATGTGATAGCCTGATGTGGCAGCCTGGTGTGGCAGCCTGATGGGGTACCCTGATGTGGCAGCCTGATGTGATAGCCTGATGTGGCAGCCTGATGGGGTACCCTGATGGGGTACCCTGATGAGATAGCCTGATGTGGCAGCCTGATGGGAGAGCCTGATGTGGCAGCCTGATGTGATAGCCTGATGTGGCAGCCTGATGGGGTACCCTGATGGGAGAGCCTGATGAGATAGCCTGATGTGGCAGTCTTATGTGGTACCCTGATGGGATAGCCTGATGTGGCAGCCTGGTGGGGTAGCCTGATGTGGTACCCTGATGTACCCTGATGGGGTAGCCTGATGTGGTACCCTGATGGGGTACTGACATGGTACCCTGATGTGGCAGCCTGATGGGGTACCCTGATGGGAGAGCCTGATGTGGTACCCTGATGTGATAGCCTGATGTGGCAGCCTGATGGGGTACCCTGATGAGATAGCCTGATGTGGCAGCCTGATGTGGCAGCCTGATGGGGTACCCTGATGGGAGAGCCTGATGAGATAGCCTGATGTGGCAGCCTGATGGGGTACCCTGATGGGAGAGCCTGATGTGGCAGCCTGATGGGAGAGCCTGATGTGGCAGCCTGATGTGGCAGCCTGATGGGTACCCTGATGTGATAGCCTGATGTGGCAGCCTGATGTGGCAGCCTGATGTGATAGCCTGATGTGGCAGCCTGAGGGGGTACCCTGATGGGGTACCCTGATGAGATAGCCTGATGTGGCAGCCTGATGTGGCAGCCTGATGGGAGAGCCTGATGTGGCAGCCTGACGTGATAGCCTGATGTGGCAGCCTGATGGGGTACCCTGATGGGGTACCCTGATGTGGCAGCCTGATGTGGCAGCCTGATGGGAGAGCCTGATGGGAGAGCCTGATGTGGCAGCCTGATGTGATAGCCTGATGTGGCAGCCTGATGGGGTACCCTGATGGGAGAGCCTGATGAGATAGCCTGATGTGGCAGCCCGATGTGATAGCCTGATGTGGCAGCCTGATGTACCCTGATGGGGTAGCCTGATGTGGTACCCTGATGGGGTACTGACATGGTACCCTGATGTGGCAGCCTGATGTGGTACCCTGATGGGATAACCTGATGTGCTACCCTGACATGGTAGCCTGATGGGGTAGCCTGATGTGACAGCCTGATGTGGCAGCCTGATGTGATAGCCTGTCACTGTCTGTGGTGATCCTCCATTTACTGTGTTTTTCTCTTGTGTGCAGGTGAGCTTCACCTGTCACCTCTCAGTGCCATTGTGCAGATGGCGCCAACATTCCCGTACCTGGACCAGTCAGATGCAAAGGCCAGGGCAGCTGAAGCAGGTACGCTGAGCTTTCACTGCATTGACTTTGTAAGTGGGAGAAAGGCATTGTAAACCAAAACAGGATGCAGATATAGATAATCTCGAGAGGCTACAAAGTTTTGGTGTCTGATATGTCTTTAATAATTGTGGCAGGAATTTTACCGTTTCATGCGCAGAAAACTCCCTGGGATGGCAATCGCTAGAAAAACGCAGATATCCTTCGGGATTTAAATTTTTTTATAGCATTTATCATTGCAAGACTGACATAAACTGCGACTTGTATATTCTTGCACCACACTGTTCGCTACAGCGTGATCATCCATTAAAAGTCAAAGAAATTACATGTAGAACAGACATGTGCAAGTATTCTTCTTTCCCAAAGTTTATGAAAGATTGGAATAGGCTCCCTTAAGAGGTAGCGTCAGTTATGTCAAATGATTTATTAGCGTCACCTTTGTAAATTCCTTGTTCATGGCCTATTGTGATCTGTCGCGATTAATCTTCTGTACATCACATTGTTGCCTGTTTTCGTATGTACTACATGTTATTTCCCCCCACTGTAATGCTATTTGTGGCACTGTGGGTATCCGAATAAATAAATAGCTTTTTGGGGCAACACAGCGGTGTTATATCGCCGCAAGGATCAACTTCTGCATCCCACGCCATAGAAGCCCTCTTTAGTACAGTCTAGCCCGTTTATAACGAAGCCACTTATAGCGAAATAGCGGTTATAACGAAGGGATTTCAATTTCCCATTCCCATTTTTGCATTTTCAATACATTTTGGGTGCGGTTTCAACGAAGTAAATAAGAGCACGTCAGCGGATATAACGAAGAGATTTAATACCAACCGAAAAATAATCTGCCAATCAACACATTTTTGCGTCCTTGAGGCGATTTTTTCAGCGAAAATAAGAGCAAATTCGGCTGACGGCGTCCTTTCGTGGCGTCGTCTGCTCTCCTGCGGAGCGAAAGGTTGCTTCACTGCATCGCATGGCACGCCGGTCTTGTGTTGCGCCGTCCTTGAACGGCGTCACGGCGTAGAGCGGTAGAGCACGCCGTGCAGGGGAAAAATGTAAAAAAGAACAGAGACGATTTTTGCGGGTCTAAGCCACATGGACTTCGTTTTCGCCGACGAAGACCTTGTTGCCTCCGAGGACTTGACGACTGAAGAAGTTGCCGGGAGTGTCATGGAAGAGACCTTGGCGGAGAGCGCCTCCGACAGCGAATGCGACGATGCTAGTTGTGCCCCTAAGCCGGTCACCTCTGCAGCGGCCATCGCTCGCAGCTGTTGACACGCTACGCTACGGATGTACCTTCGGGAGTCCGGAGTTCGACCAGATCTTTGGTTCGCAGTTGGATGGCATGGAAGCCGCAATCCTGAAGTCCGCAATCGCGAAACGTGTTCAGGGGACGCTGGACGACTTCTTTCAGCGGCAATAAATCGGTATGCCGATGTTTGCATTTTTTTTTTGTAGTCCGCATATTACGAAATAGCGGATATAGCGAAGGGATTTCCGATTCCCGCCGACTTCGTTATAACCGGGCTAGACTGTATTAACAGAGAGGCAGATGTGTGTGAGCTCGGTTTTTCTACAACAGTGACAGCACGAGAGATGGTGCTGTTGGGGTAACATACAACAAGTCTTAGCAGTGAGCTCGTCGACATTTTTTGTACCTTGAATTTTCTTTAGTGTGTGTGTTTTTTAATTTTGTGGCATAACACGGACATGGTACACAGTGCTTTTTCTCTATAAGTGCGACGTTTTCAAAAAAAAAATAAAATCCAAATAAAATGCCAGCGGTGCAGCGAAACACCGCACATTGTAGCTTCATAGTTCCCCCCCCCCCGGCTTGTGATCTGTGCAGCAACCGAGGAAGAGGAAGAGATTGACGAGCCGAAAGCAGTCACCGTGCGGTTTGCCCAACAGGAGACGGACCGCTCCAAACGTGCCCGCGAGAAATCATTCCGTTTCATCCAGCAGAAGCAGGAGAGTGAGCCCTGGATCGAAGCGTCCTTTCACAACTTTGGGGTGCGTCATTATCGTCATTGTCATCCGCCATCACCACAACCATCACTATTGGTGATCATGGCGTATTGCCATATGTGCACAAACTTGTTTGTTGTTGGTTTGGGTTTGTGGGGTTTAAAATCGGGGTGATAAACACGTTTTCCCCGTTTAAGCGCGGCTGACCCAGTTCAAAACCGCGCGGACCCCACCCCGTGGTCGCGTACGCTACCGAGCGCTCGCCGACCACGGCGGGCCTTGCTCTGCGGGAACAAAGGAACGACACACTGGCTGACACAAACAAGGCATTTATTGCTATAACAACAATAACGCCAGCTAGCAACAAAATACACTGAGGAATCGAGGATGTCCGACTCACCAGCACGGTTACGAGCGAACGTTCGCCCACGCTAGGGCAAAGGGATAAGCTCCGAGGCCGGACGGGACGGGGTGGCGGGAGCAAGTTCCGACTACGAGGCGCCCGCGGCGAAGAGTGGAGCTTTGCGCGTGAACGTCCACACGCTATCCGGGTCCCAGGGAGAAGAGACCCCGTCGCTCCCCGCAAGCGCGCAGCAAAACGCCATCCGTGGCGCTGGTGTCGCTGCGACGCGAGCGCCCTCCCCTGTTAGTTACAGTAACCCAACTGAGAAGAGTGCGTTGCGGAGGAGCTAACTACAGTAGGGGGTGCAATGTGGGAAAGTGAACGCAGGGGACGAAGGCGTCCCCACAGGTTCCTGCTGCTGAGGAGCTAGTATGTGCCACGAACGAATCATCCTTATAGTGTCTGAAACCCTTTACGACAAGCCACAAAGAAGTATTAAGCTGCCACGGTGGCTCAGTGGTTATGGTGCTCGGCTGCTGACCCAAAAGATGCGGGTTCGATCCCGGCCGTGGCGGTCGAATTTCGATGGAGGTGAAATTCTAGAGGCCCGTGTACTGTGCGATGTCAGTGCATGTTAAAGAACACCAGGTGGTCAAAATTTCCGGAGCTCTTCACTACGGCGTCTCTCATAGCCTGAGTCACTTTGGGACGTTAAACCCCATAAACCAAACCAAACCAATTATTGTAAGATGTACATCTCTTTTATTACATGATAGTTCTGGTTTGGCTGTGTTGAGCGTTTGTTTTGTTTTGTTTTTGGAAGCACGAGTTCTTAAAAGTGCCTAAAGTGTGCTGATTTGTTTATATAACTACTTGTAAAAGATTAAAAGTTTGGGTCCTTGAAATCAGTGTTGAGTGGAAATTGCATAATTAACTCAGAAGTTGTATAATCTCTTGTCTGGTTTGGTAGCTAGGAATGTTTTTCTGTGTAGGAGTGTGCAGATATCTTTAAAATTTTGAATGTGACTAGAGCGCCGTCCTTGTTCTCTTGTCTAGTCCTCGTCTCCTTGCGCTGCTATTTATTTGTTCAAGACATGTACCAACACGGCCAATTTTCCACGCTAGCATTACACATTGAATGTTTCTATTTGATTTTAAAGCTCAGTCTCTTGCGTATTTTGAAATTTCGAAAGGGCGTGTACGTTCGGGAGTGCGTCTGTAGGTATTCCTTATTTGCGGGCAGAGCTATCAGCCTGCTTCATCGACAGTGACATAGCAACATGTTGGCTCCACGTACAATCCTGGATGCATAAAATGTTTGCATGTTTTACATTTTTCAAAGGCCACAATATTTTACTTCACCTTGTCTGATATCATTGAGTCTTTTTTGTTTAGCATAAGTTAAGATTCCCTATTCTTTTAATTAAAATTGGACACCCCAACATGAATATGTTTTTTCCTGCACAGCACAGGGACGTTTAAACATAGTCATCACAATCTCGGAAACAAGGTTTGTGTTTCAAACCTATGATTTTAATGATTCGTACCGTGCCTCTAGTGTTTTAAGGCTTACTGGTTCATTCTTTAACAGAGCTAAAATATTCCAGCATGTAGAAATGCTGTGTTCTGAGTCGGGTTATCTTACTCAATGTTGGTTTCATATGCAAAGAGAGTTGGTACACATTCACATGGCCGCTACTTCAAACCCAGTGTAACTTAACTAAACCTCCACTTTTTGCCAGTAGTCCATAGTGCAGGTCCCCAGCGAAACATGAGCTTGACTGATGTGCTGCTTATGCCTGGAAGTGGAGAGCTTCTGATTGTTATGCCTGGTGTAAAATTTTTTTTCTGTTGCTAACGCACGCAAAACCCGGATTGACAAAACTCTGTGTGTTCAGCAGCAACATTTTGTATCTGTACGTTGTGATCATGCTTTTAAGATGCGTGAAATCAAATGCCGAACAAACATTTATCAGAACTCTTTCTTTCCGCATGTCTTATCAGTTTGGAACAAACTTCCCAGAAACGTCGTTTTGTGCTTTTATTCATTGAATCACTTAATCTTAACTTTGACAGAAGCCAACAGCCACAGAAACCAAGGGGCACAGGGGATTTTTTTTTTAATTAATTTATTTATTTTGTGGTGTTGATCAATTTAGAATATCACTGAATATGTTATCGCTTAAAGCTAATTGATTAGAAAAGCAGAAGAAAAAACAACCACATGCCGCCGGTGGGATCCGAACCCACGACCTCCGATCTGCTTTTCTAATCAATTAGCTTTAAGCGATAACATATTCAGTGATATTCTAAATTGATCAACACCACAAAATAAATAAATTAATTAAAAAAAAATCCCCTGTGCCCCTTGGTTTCTGTGGCTGTTGGCTTCTTTCATATTTACAACGAGCCCCTCATTCCCCTTCCTTGTTTGCTTAATCTTAACTTTGTTTCATTAATGTACTCGTGTGTGTGCCTGATTTTTCTGTATTTTATGGCTGTTCCATGTGCTGTTTGAATGTCTCATCACCTGACTTATAGTGCTTGATTTCATTGTATGCCCCCCTGCAATAATGCCTTCGGGCGCTGCAGGTATCTGTGAATAAATAAATAAATAAATAAATTCTGGGACCTGAAGGTGCTTGTAGCCTGCTGAACATCTTCACTTGGTGACTGAGCTTGCTTAGTTGTTTGTGCTTGTGTGGGTAATCGCATTGTTCCCTCTTCTCGCAGTCTGAAAGGTCGGGAGTTGAGCGGTCCATGCTGGTCTGCCCTCAAATGGACCGGGACGAATCGGAACTGCCCAAGACGTTGCAGGACTACTTTAAGGATCTCGTCCTCGAGAAGCCAAGGTGTGCTAGTCTCTGCCTGGTTCTCCTTGTTGCGAACAGCTTGTCCGCTGTTTTATTCGCGCTGGTTAACATGTCGCAGCAAGTGAAATCTTCGCCAAACAAAGTTTTCACAGCAGCAGAAAATAGGACTTGGGAGATGCTTACTTATTTATTTATTTATTTATTTATTTATTATTTATTTCAGTACCCACAGCGCCGTGAGGCATTACAGTGGGGGGGAAGACGACTCAAACACAGTCGAAAAAGCAGGAAATGCAGATAAAAAGAAGATAGGCAAGCAACTGAATTTACAATCAAACAAGTAGACAGGTAACACTTTTACAATCATTGAAGAAACAAGGGCTTAATTACAATGCATATTTCGCAGTGAGGAAAAAAAAAAACATCAGTGGAGGTAATGGTAGCAATATCATGTGGGAGTTTATTCCAATCTCGAATTGTTTGGGGGAAGAAGGACATCTTGAAGAAGTTCGTTTTACACCTGATCTCTTTAATTTTAAAGGCATGATCAAGACGCGGTGAGACATAATCGGGATGTCGCAAATAATGCTCCCTGTTAATACCAGTCTTATTGTGAAAGACACTGTGGAGAAATTTTAGTCTAAGAAGTTTCCTTCGCTGCTGGAGTGATTCCCATCCAAGGTCATTCTTTGCAGCGGAGATGCTAAAATTTCTGGAGTAGTTGGCATCAACAAATTGCACGGCCAAGTTCTGGATCCTTTCAATCTTGTGAATATCTACCAGCAGCCAAGGGTCCCAGACAAGGGTGGCTTGTTGTTTTGAGACTCATTCTTTGGTGTTCTGTTGTTGATCCCAAGGTCGTGGCATCGGAACTTGGCCGCTACGGGCCACATTTTAGATGGAGGTGAAATGCGAAAGCGTCTGTGTGGTGTGCGACGTCAATGCGCGTTAAAAAACCCTGTGTGATATAAATTAGTCCAGGTTCCTCCATTCTAGCATTCCTCATATTTTATGCACAGCTTCAGGACATTAAAACCCAGATATCAAGTCATTCAATAGCAGTGCTACAATTGCTCAGGGTATCAGAACTGCATCTTTTGTTGACAATGCACACAGTTCTTTTCTTTGTGTTTGGACAAACCTGACAAGATCCCGGCTTTTCAGGATGTTGTGTCTGGCTTTTGTAGATGTTTTGTAGATTCAACCAGATTAATTCTTTCTCGTCTTTCATTTCTCCAGGGATGGTCCACAAGGACCTGGTCAGGCAAGCCAAGCGAAACAGAGGTGAGCATGCAAGAGGTGCTCTTTTATTTGTCGCTATCGCTGATTTCGCTTAACTTGTTATATGCACCAAATTTCAAAGTGCTGCAGCTTGTGTGGGCATTAGAGGACTGAGATCTAGTGGTGGTCAGAGCAGTGCTTAAGGGGGGACCCTGGTCTTTGAAAAAAAATTTTTATTAATGAAGTCACAGTTATGAAATTTCCAGGCCACATGTAGTTTTGTGCGCTGATTCTGGATATGTCATTTACTTTCGTGTAAAACAATTCCTTGAGCACTTGTGCACTTTTTATGCAAGTATTTTGGGAAAGGTTTTGCAGAAAATTTGCTGCAGGAAACTCGCTGAAATGCATGCCATTGGGTTCTCTTGACACCAAGGAATGCAATAAGGGTAAAATTATCATGCTGGCTATCATAGAACTTGAGTTATACAGTTTTGAAGTTGTCGCTTCAGAAATGAGAAGAAAAGTGTGTATTCCTGTGTGTGAAAAGTGGCAGCTTCAGTACCCTATAACTCAAGTTCTATGATAGCCAGGATGATAATTTTACCCTTATTGCATTCCTTGGTGTCAAGAGAACCCAATGGCATGCATTTCAGCGAGTTTCCTGCAGCAATTTTCTTATATGCTCTCTCCAAAAGACTTGCATAAAAATTGCATAAGTGCTCAAGGAATTGTTTTACACAAAATTAAATGACATATCTAAAATCAGCACACAAAAATACATGTGGCCTGAAAATTTCATTACTATATCTAGATTAATAAAATTTTTTTTTCAAGACCAGGGTCCTTCCTTAAAAAAGCTGTAAATGTTTGTGTTTCAGCCTTTCAGCAAGCGAGTTGGAAAAGACATTGAGGACAGTGCAGTGAGCTTTGGAATGGAGAAGGATAGGGACGACGTTAAGAGACCGGAAGAGGGCAGAGTGGGTCAGGGAACAAATGCAGGTTAATGGCATCCTAGTCGAAACCAAGAGGAAGAAAGGGGTTTGGGCTGGGCATGTAATGCGAAGGCAAAATAACCGATGGTCGTGAAGGGTAACGGCTGAATACCAAGATAAAGCAAGCATAGCAGGGGGTGTTGAGAGAGTTAGCTGGTGGGCGGATGAGATTAAAGGGACACTGAGGAGAAATTGAAGTTGGCTTGTATCGACAGAATACCAGCTCCTGATTACAAAAACGCCACTCATACTGACAACAAAGCTCTTGTAACGTAGAAAAGAGCAAGAACCAAAATACAGGTATCGCCGCCACAGGCCAAACTCGCAAGTACAAGCGTCATGACGTCATATAACAAAACAGTGTTGTTAGAACCAATGGTTCTAGCAACGCTAGGACACGAGAAGCACAAATCACTGAGGCGCAGCCAATGCATGCGCAAATCTCCTTGACGTCGCCAGATGGCACCACGTGCCGGGCAGCTACGCGCTCGCCTGAAGCATCGGGACCAATCAGCGCCTGCTCGCCGGCGTTAGGTGGGCTCCCGGTATTCCGCTAGCGGTATCAAGGTACACGGTATGCTAAAGGTGTCTATTTGCGAGAACTTCGTTGACGACTTCGAGAACGAGATCCATCGTAACGCTCGCAAAACGCCGGTGCAAACGTAAGCGAAGCGACTGTAGCGACGGCCGCAATAGCCGAGATGCCTTCAACGTGCGGCCGGCGGTAGCTTTCTTTTCGGCTGCTGCTAGGCCGCACTGCTGGCCGCCAGAAATCACGGAGTCTGCGTCACGTCATGTCACGTCATGTTTCACGTCACTTAGTCCTCTGTCGTCATAGCCGAATCCCAAGTTTGAATCACAGCGGCGGAAAAAACCTTTTCAACTTCGAATCCAAATTTCTTAGAAATAAATGCATTTTTCGCTGCCGGCCAAGTGGCAACAAAGCCATGACATGCCGAACTATCGGATTTTGCTATAAAAAATATATTAATAGTGCTCTCCTCAGTGTCCCTTTAAGAAGTTTGCAGGTGTGGGTGGCTTCCGCTGGCATAGGACCAAGTTAGTTGAAGGGTTATGGGAGAGATCTTTGCCCTTTAGTGGACATAGTAAAGCTGCTGCTGATGATGATGAACCGTTTCACCAAACAGAGAGATTCTGTCAGGCTGGCATGGTTCTTGAATCTATTGTTAGATGTCTAGGAGGGGCCAAAGGAACGCAGTAAAAGTTTGCAGGGTGCCAGTGAGCAGGGTACAGACGAATTTCTGGGAATCTGGACCCCAATGTATTAATGAGCTGTGCTTGGTGTGTTTCTTAGTATAGAACTGGTGATGTTGTTGTACCTTCTTTCAGTGCCGACAGCAAAGTACCGTTCAGAATTTCAAAGGAAATCTCGATGCATGCGCTCAGCAGCCTCCCACTTCAGGATCAAATCAAGGCCGTTCTCGTTAGTGGTACGACTCATTTCTCTCTCTCTTGTCTGTTTCATTGCTTTGGGGTTTGCTGTGTCCTGAAATACGTGCTCAGTTTTTATAATGGGACATTTTTACTTTTTTTTTTTTGCAAAAGCGTTTTCCAAGTGCCCCCCCCCCCCCCCCTTTTTTTTTGTGCCGAAACAAATGAAGTTAATTTGGCTTGCATGACTCAATGAACATTGCACAAGAAGAAAGGTTACTAATTATGATGTTCTTAAGCTATAGACGGGGTGTTTGACCAACGGCTGTTAGCGATATTACCTAAAAATAAATTTTTTAAGTTAAGGTGTTCCCTGCACTGCGGTATTGCAACCCGTGCCAGACATCAGCAAACAGGTGGTTAACTACAGTCTAACCGCTAAATTTTTAACTGTTACAGTTTAAAATGCTGTTACCCTATATGCAGGCACCGAGGCATGCCTTAGTGGCAGGCTTTTATTAACGTCGGCTCCTGGAGCTTATTTTTTCCTCTCTTGATTTCTCTCGGAACCCAGTAGCGATGACTGATAACCAACTCTTGTTAGTGCTGACTTGCTTTATGTTTTTGAACTTCTGGTTTACCGTATTTACTCGCATAATAGGCGCACTCGCATAATAGGCGCACCCCTAGTTTGGGCGCGAAAAATCAGATTTTTTTATTTCCACGCATAATAGGCGCACCCCGAACTTGGCACTGTGACCAATACTGTATTTACACGATTGCAAGCCGACGCCTCGCCACCCCCCGCTCCCCAATCTTTATTTTAACAAAGTTTTTGCTGAACTGACTACTAGTCCTCACTAGTGCTGCTGCCGTCGCAGCTGCTGCGGACCCACACCACGTACAACGACATCGCGTAGAACAGCCGCACTCAGTTTCAGGGATGCTCACTTTAAACGTCTGTTTGGAAAGCTTCATCTCCAGCCGGAAACGTTCCCGACTTAGGCGCTTGGAGTCGCGTACGAAAATTTAGGGACGCCGCAGTCGCAACTGCCGCAATTCTAAGCCACGTAGAATTTCCGACCTGCTGCACGCTTGCCATGTTCGAGAGCAGACTCCCAGCCGTGTAGCTGTTAAGGTGCTTGCCCGTCGAGCTAAAACAGCAACGCTCCGCGGCAAAGCCACAAACCACGATGAACTATCGCGCTACCGCAGATCCCGGCACTGATCCCGGTTCTGATAGCAAAAAAAAAAAAAGAACTGGAGCTGGAGATGCTGATGGCGATATGGATAGCAAAAGCTTGTGGCGAAGGAAAACGTTGGTGGTGATGATGAGCTTTGCCTTGGGCGCCCTCCGTGGGCGGCGTCTGGAAGCTCCTGTGCGCGTGTGTGGCCTCCGCGATCAAGCGCCCGTTGCGCGCAGCCGGAGTCGATCGCGGAGGCCTCGGCGCGTGTCGTAGAAAGTTTTGGTGCGGGCCTTACACGGATCATTTTTTTTTAAATATTTTCTTCGCGAAAACGGGGTGCGGCCCGTACACGAGTGCGTTTACGCAGTGTGTTCAATTTTGCGAGTCGAAAAATTTCCGGAAATTTTACCCCGCGTAATAGGCGCAGCCCGAACTTTGAGGCGAATTTTCTGGAAAAAAAGTGCGCCTATTATGCGAGTAAATACGGTATATGAAAAGGGTTTAACCATCAACTACTGTGTGTTAAAACGGCGGTCATTTATTGATATAAACTCAGCATAAATTCAACAAATTTTTCATTCGCCTTTGAGTTTGAGTTATCGAGTGTGTACTGTATCCGAGTGCCAAGGAGGCATAATTTTATTTGCATTGTCCAGGGTTAAGCCTAGTTTGCTTGATTTTCTTCCTTTCCAGCCAAGGTTATTGACTTTGCCAAACTCATGTCGGTGCTGCCTCCCAAGTCGGACCCCACGTCTGTTGTGCGGTTTCTCCAACAGGTGGCAGTGCTCATACAGGGCTGCTGGGTTGTGAAAAGGTGAGCTTAGAAAAAAAAACAAAAACTGTGTGGTGCTGTAGAACGTAACATTCACACTGCAGGCATGTCTGAAGGTGTTTCGTTACTCCATGTACAGTAAAAGCTCGTTAATTCGACACTGATGGGACCGTGAAAAATTGTCGAATTATCCGAATGTCGAAATGTCAGATGAACAACAAAAAACAATGTTTGTCGCAACAGGACATACCCTTATTTGGCAAAGAAATCTGTTACCGTCGTCTGCTTTTTCGAGTGAATTTGAGCGACTACGATAGCTCTAAGAGCTGCCAGGTGCTCCGCGGCACACGCACCGTCGGGGATTTATTCACAGAAGTGCTCTCGCACGGACAAAACTGCTACGGCTTCTTTCACCGTGCGTTTCGGCATTCGGGGCAACTGCTCACAATCGTCACCTTCCGACGAATCGTCGTTGGCAGCACCTGTCGCTTCAATTATTTATTATTTATTTTTTCATCCTCGGTCAGCTGACAGGACGCAAAGGCAAGGCGCGCAGGCACTGCGCGCTACCCACTCGAAAGCAGCGCAGTAAACACACTGGCAAAGTGCGCAATTACCAAGAAAGGCGCCGCCTTATGGTTAAATAACCGCGATCGTAGCAGCAAGAACACTTGAAAACGACGACACATGCCAAAATGAGACTTGCTGTCGATAGGGTTAAGCGGACGACACCAACAGGACTGCTGCGACACAACGTAGCACAAAGAAAGACGCCGGCCGCTTCGGCCGCCGCTAACCTCCCTTCCCTCGCCCTCTCTCACACTGCTGATGACGATGGTCACATGGATGTCCTATCAGTCGTACAGTAGCGCCGCTCGTGGCAGCGTTTTTTTCTTTTCGCTCTCGGCGGACCGGCTTGGTGGGCTGCGGTGTGAAGTCGAATTAACCGTCGCACGGCAAAATTTGTTCGAATTAACGAGAGTTTCGCCCGATAGACTCCTATGCATAACTGCAGGGACCTCGCGTGCGCGTCGAATTATCCGATTTTCCGAATTAACGAGGGTCGAATTAACGGGCTTTCACTGTACAGGGGACGACTAATTTTTCAGACTCTATTGACTGCGAAAATGTCGATAAAATTTCTCACACAAAAAAAAAACATTAAGGTGGTTCACACACCGGCTGAGTGAATGCTCCATTTTAGGCTACGTGCGACATTCTGCACGCTTTTCTTGTCCAAACAGCACAATGTAGGCATCATTCGAAATTGTAATAGAGTCAGTCGGCGCACGCCACTATAGTGTAGCTGCATTATCAACTGCACAGGTGGTCGTACTGCAGATGACGAAGCCGGTAGTTTCGTTGATGTGACCTACTTCAGAGTACCATTCTGAAGAAACTACTCCCTTTAATACAGTTTTGTTTGGCCAACATATAGAATACTAGATGTTTATCTGGTGTCATGTAATCTCGGAATGTGTGTTCGTCGAATTTTATTTGATCGACAGCCTTTGAAAGAACCAATAAAGTGTTATATAGCATCACACAGGAATGACACAACAAGAAGGAACGATTTATTCAGGCAGCTCCTTTTATAGCCCGCCGGTGAGGTGACGTTCTGATCACGTGGTCATGCCAAGGTTTGCCGACGACGCATCATCTCTCCCCCCTTAAAGAGAAAAGCGTACAGGTGGCCGTCGCTGTCTGGTTGATCCTCGCAAACCAGGCGGGCCAGTTTCCGTCCCGGATGCTTCTGGGCTATCTTGCGACGTGGTCGGAGCGTCGTCCGCATGTTCCCGCTTGCCAACTTCTCCAGGGGCTGTCTTCTGTTTCAACCGATTACCTTTTGGCATAAGTTCTGCTCCAGCTATATTCCAGAGGCGGATGGACGCGCTGCTGGGCGATATTCCAGGAGTTCAGGTGTACCTGGATGATATTATCATCGGTGAAAAAAAGGACGATGTATCAAGGCTGAAGAGGGTGCTGCAGCGCCTGCGGGAGTACGGTCTCCGACTGCACAAGGATAAGTGCAAATTCCGGCAAGACGAAGTCACTTTTCTCGGCCATCGGATCGACGCTAAGGGTTTGCCGACGACGCATCATAAAGAACCGAAGCAAGCGCTCCGTCAGCGTTGGCCTTCATACTTGCGCGTAACGATTCGAGCCAAAATAGGCATCGTAACTGGCGATATGCCCACTGTGGTGGCATCGGTGTAATGAGGGGCGTCTTGCCTGTCATCAGAACACCAGGGGCCGACAGTTTTGCAATAGTGAAGTTGGGGCTGAGGTGTGTTTTGCCGCAGGTATGCTCGCCTCGCTTTAAAAAGTTGGCAGTGGCTTAGCTCTGCTATGCCTGGATGTACGTAGCGTAGAGCAGTGACGTCACGTGGCTCTGCGCCGGCGGCAGCAGCGGCAAGCGCGCGCAGCGAGGCGACGGAGGGAGCACGCGAAACGGCGAGACTGTGGCCAATGTAGCTCACGCTACAAAAGCCTAGCCATTTTCTTCTGCTCACCATTCCTGTGAAGTTGTACACCTCCCACGCACTTCTCTGCTACCTCTTCCCGTGTTCGGGATGAAAGATGGAATAGATGAATTCTGTGCACTCGTACTACTGCCTGTGTGAGTTTGTACAGCGGACGACGACCAAGAACAGTACGAGTTCAAATACCACATGTGTTCGTGTTGTGCCCACCCGCGGAAAATATCAGCCCTGCCATTAAGAATCTTCCTTTTAGCTTAAAGGTGCACTGAAGAGGAATCTGAACTTGTCTTTTTGCTGCAGGAACTCGATCTACACGTTCCGAGCTTTCTTGGAAACCGCGATTTACTGCCCTGTGTGGCCGATTTCCCCAATTAAATCGAATTAACGTCCGGCTCCCGCCTTTTTTTTTTTAATTCTGCCTCGTACAGTGGGCGGAGTCGATCAACGCGTGGAGCGCCTTTCACCCAGTCCCGTGGCGGCTTGCCACTCTGCCATCGGCGGAGTAATACGTAGTAGTCCGTAGTAGCAAATAGTCCGCGCGTATTTTTATTTCTTTGGGCTTATTTTGCAGCTATATTATCTGCGAATGAAACTATTTATTCATGGAAACCTAAAAAACAAAATAAAGCGAAAGCAAAGCCTCCACGGGACTGGGTGAAAGGCGCTCCACGCGTTGGTCGACTCCTCCCACCGTACGAGGCAGAATTAAAAAAAAAAAAGGCGGGAGCCGGACGCCAATTCGTTTTAATTGGGGAAATTAGCCACACAGGGCAATAAGTCACTGTTTCTAAGAATGCTAGGAATGTGTGGATTGAGTTCCCGCGGCAAAAAGACATGTTCAGAATCCTCTTCAGTGCACCTTTAAATTTCATTTCACCGACTTTATGATCGCCCTTACAGTTTGAATTAATGGGGTTCCTCTGTACACATTATATGGTGGCTTGGGTATTGGCGGCGATTGCAAACGGGGTCTGAAAAATAGAACGGTCAATGGCGGTGCGCCGGTTGTGATTCTTATGAAATTTCGGCTGCTGTTATGCATTGGCTCTATGGACTATGTCGCAGTGCCCCAAAAAAAGTCAGAATAAACAAGCATGTCTGAAAAACAGGTCTGAATTTTCGCTTTGTGACTCTAGTTCCTGGAGTCTATGCATTGGACAGCAGGTGATTAGAAACGGACCAAAGTGCAAAGCTTGTGTAACTTTTGCAACCAAAATTGAAAATTATTGTTAAATTGTATTGCTTGTGTTACTGCTAGGGAAGACCCGTCTTCAATCAAAATGCTACGTTCCCTCCTGCTATTATATACTATTGAAATTGATGCCTCTCTACATTTTCTGTGGTTGCCAAGAAAACCTTGCTGTTATGTATGTGTATGAACCTGTAAGGGGGCACAGATTCCTTCGAGGCATACCGTCTTCAGGGCCGGCTTGCACGAAACAAATAAGACCGACTTATTTCCAGTCTAATCTTATTCGCGGTCTAAAAGCTCTCTCGGTTTTGAAGAAAGGAAAGGCGCATAGCTGGTTCATTTTGTCAGTGGACACCTCAAATGCACCACGAACTCCGACTAAAACGTTGAGTTACCGAACTTTCAGTCGGAGTTCATGGTGTATTTGAGGTGTCCACTGACAAAATGAACCAGCTATGCACCTTTCCTTTCTTCAAAACCGAGAGAGCTTTTAGACCGCGAGTAAGATTAGACTGGAAATAAGCCGGTCTTATTTGTTTCGTGCAAGCCGGCCCAGGTTTTCTTTTTTTCTGTGATGTGCGGATCATGGTGGATGGTAAATTCATTGTGTAGGGATCGTAAATTTTATTTCACTTCATTTTATCTAAAAAACAGAATCAAGTACTGACATACTCAGATGATGGGACATAGCACTAGCTCTTTCAACTTGCATAACTTCCAACATAAGCATTCATGTGAACATTTTGAGAGCACAGTCACAGCGGAAAAGTGTTGAAAGAGCGTGACAGCACGAGGAACACCGAAGACACAGTGACAGAAAACAGTGATGTGTTGAAAAAGGTAATTGTGGGCAATCCTTTGTTAGTCAGCTTTATGGACAGAGCGTTGGCCAGGTGATTACAGCTTTTTGATCTTTGCTGAAGTCTTAAGGGGGGGACATGGGTCTTAGATAATGTTTTTTTATTTACAGACCAAATGCAATGAAACTGCACAGACTTATTCAGTTTTTTCTGCTGATTTCAAATATGCAATTTGTTTATTTCTAGGCCAATTAGTTCCTTAGATATTATATATATCATGCCATTGTCTGCTGAAACAATAGAAAAGAAATGGGCCACCAGAAATTTAATTTTAATGTGTGGGTAGATACTACAATGTGTGAGGAATGCAACGCTGGAAGCAGTTTTCAGTTTTTTGTCCGTGTGGACAAATGGGCTTAATAGTTAGTTTCATGTATGTCATGTTTTCTGGCACTGTATGTCTGGTCAACTCACTTGAAAACTAACTATTAAGCCCATTTGTCCACACGGACAAAAAACTGAAAACTGCTTCCAGCGTTGCATTCCTCACACATTGTAGTATCTACCCACACATTAAAATTAAATTTCTGGTGGCCCATTTCTTTTCTATTGCTTCAGCAGACAATGGCATGATATATATTAATATCTCAGCAACTAATTGGTCTAGAACTAAACAAATTGCATATTTGAAATCAGCAGAAAAAACTGAATAAGTCTGTGCAGTTTCATTGCATTTGGTCTGTAAATAAAAAAAAATGCTCTAAGACCCATGTTCCCCCGTAATTTCTTTTTTTTCTTCTTACTGCTGCAGTGAGGTCCTCTATCCAAAGGATAGCTTCAGCCCCAGGACAGGAGTGCCAGCTGAGATCATGTGCCGGGCTCGTGACTTTCTGGTTGGTCTGCATTTATTGTCTTTTTTTTTTTAATATCGGGTATTTTTTTTTGTCCACTTGTCCGTTTTCATTCCTTGTGCATAGTGATGGTGATATATGCAGTCATACCCTTTCAACAAGGATCAGACTTGTTCTGTTTTGTGCACACAAGCAAAGTGACCAGGTGTTTGCAATCTGGAGAGGTGGCTACAAACTGAGTAGCGTTTCACGCAAAGTCACCTTGAGGTTGGGTTTTCTCTTTTGATTCATCGCTTATCATCGTCATCAGTCCATAATGCTCTCCAGTTAGTCCTGCCCTGCGCCATCTATGGCTGGCCCTATCTTGGCACACTTTCTTACCTCATCTCTCTATTGGTCAAATGTTTAGGGGAATCCCCCAAGGTGGAGTAGATTTGTAGCCGTATGGCTGCGCTCGGGTGGATGCCAATGAGTAATGACTCCCTTATTACAAATCTACTCCACCTTGGGGGATTCCCCTAAACATTTGACCAACACTGTTCCCACTTCGAGTTATTGATCAATTCGCTCTCGCCCTACCATAAGCTTGCCGTTCTGGTTAGCTCAATTGGTAGAGCGACTGCTCCGGTGTAGCGGTGGTCCTGGGTTCGAACCCCGGACCAGGACGAGTTTTTCTTTAACTACGAAGTTTCTGAGAAAGCTGTATAGCTTTCCTTTGTAGCCGTATGGCTGCGCTCGGGTGGATGCCAATGAGTAATTACTTCCTCATCTCTCTATGCGTTCCTTTAACACACCACCGGTAATGCGTCTTTGCTTGCGTTGTTTCTTTATCACTGCTCACTCGTGTTCTTATCTTTTCCTCTCTTGTGACACCAGGGCAGTCAGCTGCCGTATGTTATGAGGCATGCGTGATCACTCGCATGTAGTTCTTTGGTGCTGCCTACTTTTTTTCGGTGATGCACGGGGACTTTTTGGTCTGTCCTTTGTTGGCCCGTAACGCAAAAGCCGGTGCATCTGTGACCAACGACATCCGCACCCATATGCAACCACCGAATTTCTTTGGTGGGTGGGCAAGCTCTCTCAGTAAATGGTGAACTCTCTTTGAGTCAAGTTTCTTTAAGGGGGGACATGGGCCTTAGAGCATTTTTTTTTTATTTACAGACCAAATGCAATGAAACTGCACAGACTTATTCAGTTTTTTCTGCTGATTTCAAATATGCAATTTGTTTAGTTCTAGACCAATTAGTTGCTGAGATATTAATATATATCATGCCATTGTCTGCTGAAACAATAGAAAAGAAATGGGCCACCAGAAATTTAATTTTAATGTGTGGGTAGATACTACAATGTGTGAGGAATGCAACGCTGGAAGCAGTTTTCAGTTTTTTGTCCGTGTGGACAAATGGGCTTAATAGTTAGTTTCATGTGTGTCATGTTTTCTGGCACTGTGTGTCTGGTCAACTGCCTTGAAAACTAACTATTAAGCCCATTTGTCCACACGGACAAAAAACTGAAAACTGCTTCCAGCGTTGCATTCCTCACACATTGTAGTATCTACCCACACATTAAAATTAAATTTCTGGTGTCCCATTTCTTTTCTATTGTTTCAGCAGACAATGGCATGGTATATATATAATATCTCAGGAACTAACTGGTCTAGAACTAAACAAATTGCATATTTGAAATCAGCAGAAGAAACTGAATAAGTCTGTGCAGTTTCATTTAATTTGGTCTGTAAATAAAAAAAAAATGCTCTAAGACCCATGTTCCCCCTTAACGGGGCGGCAAGTTCTGTGTGTTAGTATTCATTATTTTGAGCCACGGCACTGCTTGCCAAGAAGGCATGGACAAGGACACTGACTAGGCGCAAACTATCGGCTGCATTTCCAAGGACAAAAGTTGATTAGCAAAGCTGTCCTGTTGGGTTTGTCCTAGAAGGTGTTTGCAGTACAGGAGAGAAGGAAAGCCTAAAGGAACATGCAGGTTACTGGTGCCAAGTCTACATAGCCAGGCGCACTTCCCTCTTTTTTTTTTTTTTTCCAGCTGTTCCTGTACACACAGTCCAGGCACGTGACCCAAACCAAGTTTGCAGAGACTGTCAGGGTGAGCTTTTTCTCTTCTTTTTTTATTGGCTTCTCTCATATTTAAAAAACGAGCCCCTCATTCCCCTTCCCTTGTTTGCTTAATTGCTTAGCGAGGGCCTCGGTTCTGGCAGCCTTGACGCCATAGGAAGCATAAGAGGGTTCTCACGCAGCTTCCGCCCTCTCCGTTCGATGACGTTCTACGTCACACCTGCGGTAACTCAGGAAGTTCTACGTCCGCCGCTTATGAACGTGGGTGGCGCTGATGAACACTGTCAAGGTTGGGTTACTTGTAAACATAAATACCCCCGAAAGCAGAAGGTTTGACAGCCGTCGCCGTAGCTCAGAGGTAGAGCACCGGACGCGTAATTCGGAGGTTGTGGGTTCGGATCCCACCGGCGGCATGTGGTTGTTTTTTCTTCTGCTTTTCTAATCAATTAGCTTTAAGCGATAACATATTCAGTAATATTCTAAAATTGTTCTAAAAATATTCTAAAAACACCACAAAATAAATAAATAAAAAAAAAATCCCCTGTGCCCCTTGGTTTCTGTGGCTGTTGGCTTCTGTCATATTTAAAAAACGAGCCCCTCATTCCCCTTCCCTTGTTTGCTTAATTGCTTAGCGAGGGCCTTGGTTCTGGCAGCCTTGACGGCATAGGAAGCATAAGAGGGTTCTCACGCAGCTTCCACCCTCTCCGTTCGATGGCGTTCTACGTCACACCTGCGGTAACTCAGGACGTTCTACGTCCGCCGCTTATGAACGTGGGTGGCGCTGATGAACACTCCCAAGGTTAGGTGTACTTGTAAACATAAATACCCCCGAAAGCAGAAGGTTTGACAGCCGTCGCCGTAGCTCAGAGGTAGAGCACCGGACGCGTAATTCGGAGGTTGTGGGTTCGGATCCCACCGGCGGCATGTGGTTGTTTTTTCTTCTGCTTTTCTAATCAATTAGCTTTAAGCGACAACATATTCAGTAATATTCTAAAATTGTTCTAAAAATATTCTAAAAACACCACAAAATAAATAAATAAAAAAAAAATCCCCTGTGCCCCTTGGTTTCTGTGGCTGTTGGCTTCTGTCATATTTAAAAAACGAGCCCCTCATTCCCCTTCCCTTGTTTGCTTAATTGCTTAGCGAGGGCCTTGGTTCTGGCAGCCTTGACGCCATAGGAAGCATAAGAGGGTTCTCACGCAGCTTCCACCCTCTCCATTCGATGGCGTTCTACGTCACACCTGCGGTAACTCAGGACGTTCTACGTCCGCCGCTTATGAACGTGGGTGGCGCTGATGAACACTCCCAAGGTTAGGTGTACTTGTAAACATAAATACCCCCGAAAGCAGAAGGTTTGACAGCCGTCGCCGTAGCTCAGAGGTAGAGCACCGGACGCGTAATTCGGAGGTTGTGGGTTCGGATCCCACCGGCGGCATGTGGTTGTTTTTTCTTCTGCTTTTCTAATCAATTAGCTTTAAGCGATAACATATTCAGTAATATTCTAAAATTGTTCTAAAAATATTCTAAAAACACCACAAAATAAATAAATAAAAAAAAAATCCCCTGTGCCCCTTGGTTTCTGTGGCTGTTGGCTTCTGTCATATTTAAAAAACGAGCCCCTCATTCCCCTTCCCTTGTTTGCTTAATTGCTTAGCGAGGGCCTTGGTTCTGGCAGCCTTGACGCCATAGGAAGCATAAGAGGGTTCTCACGCAGCTTCCACCCTCTCCGTTCGATGGCGTTCTACGTCACACCTGCGGTAACTCCAGGGCGTTCTACGTCCGCCGCTTATGAACGTGGGTGGCGCTGATGAACACTCCCAAGGTTAGGTGTACTTGTAAACATAAATACCCCCGAAAGCAGAAGGTTTGACAGCCGTCGCCGTAGCTCAGAGGTAGAGCACCGGACGCGTAATTCGGAGGTCGTGGGTTCGGATCCCACCGGCGGCATGTGGTTGTTTTTTCTTCTGCTTTTCTAATCAATTAGCTTTAAGCGACAACATATTCAGTAATATTCTAAAATTGTTTAACACCACAAAATAAATAAATAAAAAAAAATCACCTGTGCCCCTTGGTTTCTGTGGCAGTTGGCTTCTGTCATATTTAAAAAACGAGCCCCTCATTCCCCTTCCCTTGTTTGCTTTCGGACTCTGGAAGGCATTGATACAGCAAGTGCGGATGTCCTTCTGGCATTCGTCTCAGTGTGTTTTGCTGACAGTGCTGGTATATCTAAGGGGGGAAGAGGATCTTAGAAATAAATTTTTATTACTGAACTCACAACTATGAAATCTTCAGGGAACATGCATTTTCACGTGTTGATTCCAAATACGCAATTGAATTTTATGTACAACAAGTCCTTGTGCACTTATACAGTCTGTTGGGTAACTTTTGCCGAGAATTTGAAAGAAATTCTACCGCGGGGAACTTGTTAGACTGCATGCCATTGGTTTCTCTTGACTTAAAGCTATGCAATAAGGGTAAAATTGTCAACCTGTCTGTTATAGAAGGTGAGTTGTAGGATTTTGAAATCATCAGTTTCTTCCCGTTTGTGAAGTGGCAAATTCAGAACCCTGTAACTCAACTTCTGTGATAGGCATGATAATAATTTTGCCCTTATTGCATAGTTTGATGTAAGGACAAACCAGTGGCATGCGTCCTAGCAAGTTTCCTGGAGCAAAATTTATTGAAAGCTCTTGGCAAAAAGTTACATAACATATTATAAAAGTGCACAAGGACTTGTTTTACTTAAAATTAAATTACATCTTTAGAATCAGCACACAAAAATACATGTTTCTAGAAGATTCCATTATTGTGACTTCATTAACAAAACTTTTTTTTTCAAAGACCAGCCCCCCTTAAATACCATCACTGGCCATGCTACTGAAGAGCTTTGGTGACAGAGTGTTTAGTTTTATTTACTATTTTTTCATTTCTGTCAGCTTTCCCCAGAAGACGTCAAAGTGCTCCTGAAGGAGATCGCAAAGCCGACGCCAGATGGCTGGGAGTTTTTGCTGCCTTTTGATCGGGACTTCATATCCAAGTGAGTCACATCTGTTGTGATAGTAATATTCGAAGCGAAGAAGTTAATGATTGGCTTGTCTTGTGTGCTGTGTTGCAAAGTCAGACATGTTATGAAAATTCACTGTGAACTGCTATTTGCAGAGACTCAGGAGCGTATTTTTGAGTCATCCTTGGAGAGGACAGGTGGGCACGGTAGAGGGGAAGTGGAAGTTGTATTTGCGGCATTCATTTCTTGACCTTCTTTCATCAATAAAAATTAGATTAAGCGCGGCTTTCTGGCATAGAATTGGTTGCTTGTAAGAAGTATGTCCCACACCTACTGTTTACATCTTTCCTTTCAGTGAATGCGGGTGTGTGGTAAAGTTTTGTGTGTGAAACAACAGAAGTGCCTTGAACCATAAACACTAGTGTGCACCTGCAGTGGGGAATTTTTTGGAGCTCTGCATTGGTGGGAAAATATTTTCCACCTAACATACGTGTAGCCTCAGCTGAGTGGGCAAACTGCACAGCGCTAATTTATATTTTGGACAGTGTCCGTGGCAGAGAAATAGTTTTGTCGCTGCAGCTTGTAATCTTCTTAATGTGGGCTTAGTAGCAGATTAGACTGTTGTCGCACTCTGCCAAAGAAACTTGCATCAGAGGGAGCAGTGTCTACGTTGCTGGTTCTATTTATTCCAGGGATGGTTGAGCCAGTTTGGTACAGTCTGCTTTGCTGGTATAATGTAATCAATCTGCTTTCGGTTCCGTTTCAGTCTGTTTTTTTTTTGTTCTTTACTTTTGACTGAAGTAACACTGTGTTCCAGGTTCCATTTTTGCCATTTGCTCAGTCTCAGCGATGGCAGTAACATGGCATCACTTGTGCCAATTGCAAAGAGTGCAAAAAGGGAAAAAAATCGAATGGAACTGAATAGCAATTATTGTGTCATACTAGCGCTGGGCCAACTTTTCTGCAGCCATGTATAAAATTGTTCTGTTTTTAACACTGTGAAATAATTGCTATACTGCTTCTTTGTTCGTGTTGTGAATGAAACTCAAATGTATAGTTGCCTTGAAGGGCAACTGCATTGGTTTTAGAAATCAACGCGCTTAAAGCAGCCAAATGTGTGAAACTTGCAGGTAAAGGATGCGAAGTCCTGTTTGGGTAGCGTTTTAAACTGCGACACAATCGCCGATTAAAATCGTGGGGGCCTTCAAGCTCCTCCGCAGCACACAGCACCAAGTAGGAGGCGCGTGATGACGTCATTAAAGGTGTCGGTACATTTCCAGTGCATACACGCTTGCTTTGAAGGCAAAAAAAAACCTATGCCACCGATGGCAAAGCCCGCCAAGAGTTGTTTGGCAGCATCAAACGAGTCGCATCAGGGTGTGGCTGACGGCAGCAGCGATTTGAAATCTTACCTTCTGTGATGTCAGACCGAACTTACCCGCACATCTCCGGTGCCTTGAGGAGAAGCCTAAAATTCAATTGTTGATTACGTCACTGTTTTAAATGTTACTGCAGAAATACTTGCCACGCTTTACCTACAGCCAATGTAGGTTTGAATCCTTGAATTCGCGGAATTCTCGAAAAGTGGTGTAGTTGCCCTTTAATGTGTAAAGGGGTGGTTCAATGTGTAAAGGGGTGGTTCAATGTGTAAAGGGGTGGTTTTTACGTGTGTTGTGCCCCAATGCTGTTTTGTTTGTTACTTAACTGGGTCACTGTTGATCTTTTTGTAGGTATCCCGACGTCGTGCAGAGGCAGCAGATGCTCTGGGATGCCAAGCAGCAGTTCCTGTCGAAATCATTCCGGCTGGCACGTCAGGAAGGCCAAGGAGGTACGACACTCAGCGTTGCTGTCCTCCCTGTGTTCCTGCGAAGTTTGAGTGCAAAAATCTCTCTCTCTCTCTCGCCGTTATACATGTACACATATACAAAGAAGTGTTATTCCATAACAAAATTGAGAACTATAGAAATTCCTTAGGTCTTTGAAAAACAACGCAAAAAGATGGAGCAGATCACAGGACTAGCACCGTATTGTTTGGAACGGCGCCTTTGTTTGTGCTGGCTTTTCCCGCTGTTTCTTGGAAATCTAGGAACGTGAGCCAACTCGTTCGAACCGGAACTTCATTGGAGTCCGTTGTGTTTTGCTGAAATTGTCCAGCATACCTTAAGGGGGGACCCTGGTCTTGAAAAAAAAATTTTTATTAATGAAGTCACAGTTATAAAATTTTCAGGCCACATGTAGTTTTGTGCGCTGATTCTAGATATGTCATTTAATTTCGTGTAAAACAATTCCTTGAGCACTTGTGCAATTTTTATGCAAGTATTTTGGGAAAAGTTTTGCAGAAAATTTGCTGCAGGAAACTCGTTGAAATGCATGCCATTGAGTTCTCTTGACACCAAGGAATGCTATGAGGGTAAAATTATCATCCTGGCTATCATAGAACTTGAGTTATGGAGTTTTGAAGTTGTCGCTTCAGAAATGAGAAGAAAAGTGTGTATTCCTGTTTCTGAAGTGGCAGCTTCAGTACCCCATAACTCAAGTTCTATGATAGATAGGAAGACAATTTCACCCTTATTGTATTCCTTGGTGTCAAGAGAACCCAATGGCATACATTTCAGCGTATTTCCTGCAGAAAATTTTCTGCAAAACTTTTCCCAAAATACTTGCATAAAAATTGCACAAGTGCTCAAGGATTTGTTTTACACGAAATTAAATGACATATCTAAAATCAGTGCACAAAAATACATGTGCCCTGAAAATTTCATTACTATATGTAGATTAATCAAATTTTTTTTTCAAGACCAGGGTCCCCCCTTAAAAGTTCTGATGCTGGCAAAAGTTCCTTTTGGCTGTGGAGCAGTGTGTGAAAAGTTTGCTGTCAGTGTGCAAAAGTTTGGTGTATTTTGCGATGCCAGCAAACATTAAAGAACCCCATGGAGTTTAGATTAATCCGGAGCCTTCCAGTACGGTGTGTCGCTTCCCAACGTGTCGCTTCAGGACATTGAACCACACGTACCACCGCAACATATTTCCATTTATACTGGAGACTCATCTAGTCCAGGAATGAGTGCAAGCAATGCAGTGTGTACTGCTAGGAGTTAGAGGGAAATTACGTTGTCAAATGCAGTCATTTGAGGGTATTGCTTTTGCGGAATGGTGCCCTGTAGGAGGTGTTCTCTTTCGCACGCTTTGCCATCACGGTATCGGAATTACTCATATCAGAAAACTAGAGGCTGGGCAAGTTCAGACTGATTCGCAGGGATTAACGAGGCGAAAAATTTAAACAGGACCAAAAAGAAAACGGACTTCACTTACTCTGGTGGTGTGTCTCTCTTAAGGGGGGACACTGGTCTTAAACAAAATTTTTATTAATGAAGTCACAGTTACGAAATCTCCGGGGAATATGTATTTTTGTGTGCGATTCTAAATATGTCATTTAATTTCATGTACAACAATTCCTTGAGCACTTATGCACTTTTTATGCTAGTATTTTGCGGAGAGTTTTGAAGAAAATTTGCTGCGGGAAACTCGCTGAAATGTATGCCATTGGGTTCTCTTGACACCAAGGAATACAATAAGGGTGAAATTGTCTTCCTGCCTATCATAGAACTCAAGTTATGGGGCTTTGAAGTTGTCGCTTCAGAAATGAGAAGGAAAGTGTGTATTCCTGTTTCTGAAGTAGCAGCTTCAGTACCCTGTAACTCAAGTTCTATGAGAGCCAGGATGATAATTTTACCCTTATTGTATTCCTTGGTGTCAAGAGAACCCAATGGCATACATTTCAGCGAGTTTCCTGCAGCAAATTTTCTTCAAAACTCTCCGCAAAATACTAGCATAAAAAGTTCATAAGTGCTCAAGGAATTGTTTTACATGAAATTAAATGACATATCTAGAATCAGTGCACAAAAATACATGTGCCCTGGAAGTTTCATAACTATGACTAAATTAATAAAATTTTCTTTTCAAGACCAGTGTCCCCCCCCTTAATTTTATGGCCTTTTTTATTCCTGGTGTTCTATTTTTCACCGTAAACTGCAGCTGTCAGATGAGCTGTTTCTGTCCTGTTCGAGCCTCGAAATCTGGGCAGATCCAGCGTTGCTGCACGGCCAGTTTAATAATTTACAATTGAGCTTGATCCTGCCCAACACCAAGCTGGTTCCCGAAGTGGGATCGAGAAGCTCCCGCTGCTAACCAATAAGTGACCAAACCGCTTTCTTGCTCACGGGTTGAATATTGTATGGCAATATAAATGAATAAATAAATAGATGAGTTGTTGCATATAAGGCTAATGTGGCTGATTTTAAGAAAGACGATGTCAGACCGAACTTGCCCGCACAACTCCGGTGCATTGAGGAGAAGCCTAAAGTTCAATTGTCGATAGGGGCTATTCAAAATTCCGCAAGTGCGCTTTCCCACATAACTATGTTGCCCCAAACAAGATGGCCGACTTCGCTATAAAAGAACTACGTGGGCTACAGGACAGGCGCTAAAGGTGTGGATAGAATGTAAGAAACGTATTTTGGAAGAATCAAACAAAAAACCAGTCTTACTTGCTTTGTTTCAGCTGGAAACGCACATGGTCAGCCATCTTGTTTGGAACAACATTGTTATGCGGGAAAGCGCACTTGCGGAATTTTGAATATCCCCTATTACTTCACTGTTTTAAATGCTTGCACAAAAATACCTGGCAGGGTACGATGCTTGCCCGCTGCACAAATGTGTTGTGCTTGGACTGGCCTATTCGAGCTGCCCAGTTCTTCAGACAACGCTCAGATAAAACTTCTCACAAGATAAATAAGTAAATAAGCACAATTAGTCAATCAGTCAAGTAAAGGTGCATTTTGGTTGCTTTTAGTATACTTGACTAGAAACCTGGCTGTTTGCTACTACTTACAGTACAACTACAAAGGCACTAAGCACCACCTGGCACGGAGAATACCAATTTATCTATCAGGATCGAGTGGCAGCATGTCAGAGCGTTGCACATGGAACATGATCGGTACTTTGGTTGGGATGGGGCTCGACCAGGATGGAAAGTGCCTGTGTGACAATGCTCAGTGCCAACTTTTTTTTTACTATAAATGCAAAGCTATGGGGGTGGAGCACTTGTGACTGTATCACTCCGCCATTAGTTTGACCTTCGTGTTGTTTAGTTGAAATGCAATTGCTTCGCTCCGTCACTGGTGTAGCTGGTGCCGTCTGTGAGAGCTTCTTGTAGCAGACCATGCCTAGGAAATTCGTCGTAATCCAAGAAACTGTTTTTGCTGTCGCTCACTAACATAGAAAGTTGTCAGTTATGCTAGAAATCTGCCTAAATATAACAGGTGTTACCAGTATACAGTAGAACCCCGCTGTTACGTTCCTCACTGCTGCGTTTCCCCGGCTGTTACGTCGTTTTCTTTGGGTCCCGGTATAGCTTCCATAGGATCCAATGTATTGGGAACCCCGCTGTTACGTCGTAGCCGAGGAAACGATCCCGCATCATACGTCGCAACCGGGCTCCCTGAACCCGACCGGGCAATGTGCGCCAACCACCATTTTGATTTTTGACGAGTCTTGGCCAGGCTTGGCTACGGAACTGGCTGCAAGGAGCCGCACACGAGTTGGAGAGGCCGCCACTAGATGGCTATCTGCCTCGCGAACGCCGAATGCCGTGATCGTTATCGTGGGAGGTGGTGTCTAGGAGGCGCGCGTCTTTTCTTTCACTCTTTCTTTTTATCTTTTAACTCTCCTCTATCTGCAAGTGGCAGCGGTGGTGGCTCGACTGGAGCCAGTCGGCAGGCCCGTGCAATTTCCTTTTCATCCTTCTCTCAGTCGCAACAACATCTTTATCGCGCTTTGATGGCGTGATAGCGTCGCGTAAGCGGAAGGCGCTTCCCCTTGAGGAAAAGCTGGACGTACTAAACGCAGTCGACAGGCAGCCAGGGTGGCCTACGCGGAGCAGCGCGGAGAAACGCGTTGTTCTTTCCAGCGAGCGAAAGAAACTGCATTCCACCATTCTCGATTTTTTAAAGTCCTAGGGTACTTTACGGAAATAAATTGTTTCAAGTCAACGCTGCACTGTTTTCATTAATTTTCGGTGCTTTCCTCACTGTTGCGTTTTCCCGGCTGTTACATTTTTTTTTTCCCGGTCCGGTGAAAAACGTATGAACGGGGTTCTACTGTACATTGTTTTACGAGAACTATTAACTGCAACCAGGGGCTGTAACCATGGAGGGAGGGCGTGTTTTCCTAGAAAAGCTGTTGCAGATTATACAGTAGGCGACCGATTTTTCAGACTCCAATAATTTGGACTTGTGCGATATTTAGGACTTCGCTGAGAAACCGTCGCGCACCTCATAGGAACGTGTACATTTTCACGCCCAATATTTCAGACTTTGTGGAGCCTAAAAGTTCGATTTTTCGGAATAAAATTGACGCTAACAATACTGTGGAGATCGTTTTTCAACCGGAAGTTTATTGTTTTGGCCTAATATAGACACGAGCAGGCATCGCTGTCACAACCAACACCTTCTACGCCACCGTGAAAGGCACCATCTTGGATTCAAACAGAATCCCTCCATGGTTACAGCCCCTGGTTGCAGTTAATAGTTCTAGTAAAACAATGTATACTGGTAACACTTGTTATATTTAGGCAGATTTCTAGCATAACTGACAACTTTCTATGTTAGTGAGCGACAGCAAAAACAGTTTCTTGGATTACGACGAATTTCCTAGGCATGGTCTGCTACAAGAAGCTCTCACAGACGGCACCAGCTATACCAGTGATGGAGCGAAGCAACCGCGTCTGAACTAAACACCCCGAAGGCCAAACTAATGGCGGAGTGATACAGTTACAGGTGCTCCGCCCCCATAGCTTTGCATTTATAGTAAAAAAAAAGTTGGCACTGAGCATCGTCACACAGGCACTTTCGATCCTGGTCGAGCCACATCCCAACCAAAGTATCGAGCATGTTCCATGTGCAACGCTCTGACACGCTGCCACTCGATCCTGATAGATAAATTGGTATTCGCCGTGCCAGGTGGTGCTTAGTGCCTTTGTAGTTGTACTGTAAGTAGTAGCAAACAGCCAGGTATCTAGTCAAGTACCGTATTTACTCTTATAATAGGCGCACTCGCATAATAGGCGCACCCCCAGTTCGGTCGCGAAAAATCGGATTTTTTTATTTCCGCGCACAATAGGCGCACCCCGAACTTGGCACTGTGATCAGTACTGTATTTCCACGATTGCAAGCCGACGCCTCCCCACCCCCACACTTTATTTTAACAAGGTTCTTGCTTAACTTACTACTAGTCCTCACTAGTGCGGCAGGCGCGGAGCGAATCGGACTGGCTTGGATAGGCTTCGCTATTTGTTCTTCATCAATGGGATGCTCTCCGTGGCCATTGAGATGGCCTACAAAGAGTGCGCGATTGCATAGAAAACGGGACAGTGGGACAGCTGCAGCGTCTGCCGCGGCTTGGACGATGCCCCCGCTGTGCGGGGCAGCAAACATGATAAAGGTGGGGAGGGGGGACTGCATTCAGAGGCGCTCGCTTCCGCTCGCGTCTTCCCGTGGGTTACTCATGGGTTACCTCTCAGTCTTTGTGAGCATCATTGCCCCATCCAAATTGACTGTTCTTGCTTCGCGCAGCGAGTGCATTCATTTGCGCCATGACTGCGGCCGCGTCGCACTGTCCGGTATAATGATGTGGTAGGGTGCGAACATGACGAAAGCATGGCTATGCCTCTTATATAGGCTAATATTATTGCTTGTGGGCGGAACATGCGGAGGGGCGATTTTTGCCATTTTGAAAGCTGGGTTTTTTGCAGAAAAGATTACTTTTTATTATGTTCGCGGATTTTTCGAACTGTTCGATTATTCGGACCATTTTCTGGGTCCCGCCGAGTCCGAAAAATCGGTCGGCGACTGTATAGTCAAGGGCTGCGTGATACAGTTAGGTCAGTGGCACTCACGGGCGCGCATTGCCGGCTCGTGCAGATGTGATGCAGTCGCCACCAGCCGGCACAAAAGGCAGGCAGCAGAAGAGGCGGGCACGCTCACGCAATGACTCCACAGCCAGCGAAGGCAGCGGCTCGGACAGCGGCCACATGACCAATGGGCAGGACGGGCCGCTTAAAAGCACCGGCCCAGCGCTGTCGTCAAAGTCCGCTGGTCCAGCCACAAAGGTATCTCACCGTAGGCTTCTTGGAAAAGGATAAATTCCACTCCGTGCATGGCTTTTCACTTCTTGCGCGTCCCTCATAGCCCGAGTCGCTTAGGGACGTTAAACCCCATAACAGCCCATGAAACTTCTTGCGCCAACTGTGTATCCCTTCTGGTGTGTTCGGTGGCTCATAGTGTCATCATCATCATCAGCCTGACTACACTCACTGCAGGGCAAAGGCCACTCCCATGTCTCTCCAATTAACCCTGTCCTTTGCTAGTTGCCGCCACTGTATTCCCGCAAACTTCTTAATCTCATCCGCCCACCTAACTTTCTGCCGTCCCCTGCTACGTTTGCCTTCTCTTGGAATCCACTCCGTTACCCTTAAGGACCAGCGGTTATCTTGCCTTCGCATTACATGCCCGGCCCAAACACATTTCTTCCTCTTGATTTCAACTAGGATGTCATTAACCCGTGTCATACTGTCGTCCGTTAACAAAGCATGTCACACGCGTTTAACTTGGGAACTGAAAAAGATAGAATAAAACCAATGGTCACTTCAGATAGAGGAGGAAAAAATTAACCTAGAAGCCACGTTTGATGACTGTAGATTAATTAGTTAATTAATTATAGGCAAAAATGTTGAAATTGCGTCGAAATAGTGCAGATGTCGATATAGCCACGAGAATGGTGTGACGTCACATCCACCGGAAGTCGTCACGGCATAGTGAAAATTGTCACAGAATGGTCGGAAAAATGTCAGATTTGTGTCAAATTAGATGGAAAAATGTGTAATTAATCGTAATTAGCACTTAAGATCCCCAAAAGATTATAATTTGGATATCGATATAGCCACGGGAACGGTATGGCGTCACATCCACAGGAAGTCGTCACGGTGTAGTGTCCTCGGCTTTCGCCTCTCAGCACTTTAGTTGCCAAAGTGTCCTCGCAATTTTGCTGCAGCATCCACTATTCTTTCTTATTAGTAATTAGCACTACCTGAGTATGTGCTTATTGTTGTTGTAATACTCAATTCAATATTTGGCAATTGTAGGATAGGACTTGTTGTTACTTGGAAGTGCTGTTTACATCGGCAAAATATTTGCACATTTGATTCACAGTGGGCCACAGGATTTTTTTTTTTTTTTGCTGTTGCATCATTCTGTGCTTCTCGTGAAATGCTCAAGTTACTGTAGCAGTCTGTTTCATTACGAAACAGTAATTGCAGTGATAGCTCCTTGATTCAGACTTCTAGGGACTCGAGAAACTTTCAGATCCGGCGAAAGTTTGGACTGGCGAGTGACCACCAAAAAACTGCCGAGAACCAGTCGTAGCGTGTTAGTAGTACTTTTAAATTTGGTGAAAACTTCATTGGTGATTGTATGCTTTTGAAATGAAAACTCAGCGTCAGTGCCAAGTTTTTTGCAGTTTGGGTAGCCTTTATAACCATTGTTGCGGGTGTGTGTTGAGGACTATGCCACACTGTTAAAGGGACATTGAGCACAGGCAGAAGTTGACTTGTATCGGTAGGGCCAGAAAGACCACTCTCACCGAAAACGGAGCTTTAAAGGTGCACTGAAGAGGAATCTGAACTCGTCTTTTTGCCACGGGAACTCAATCTACACGTTCCAAGCATTCTTAGAAACTTCGAATTATTGCCCTGTGAGGCCGATTTCCCTCATTTAAATCAGATTAACGCCGGGCTGCCACCTTTTTTGTTTTTAATTCCCCGCAGACTGTGGGATGGGAGGAGTCGACCAACGCATGGAGTGCCTTTCAGGCAGTCGCGTGGCGGCTTTGGTTTCGCTTTTATTTTGGTTTTAGGTTTCCGTGAATAAATAGGCCTAGTCAGAGACTACACAGCTGCAAATTAGGCCCACGGAAATAAAAATATGCGTGGACTCTTTGCTTTCGCCGATCACTACGTATCACTCCGCCGATGGCAGAGCGGCAAGCCGCCACGGGACTGGTTGAAAGGTTGGTCGACTCCTCCCACTGTCTGTGGGGAATTAAAAAGAAAAAGGCGGAGCCTGGACGTTTAATTGGATTTAAATTATGGAAATCGGCCTCACAGGGCAATAATTCGAAGTTTCAAAGAACGCTTGGAATGCATAGATAGAGTTTCATTGATAAAAATACGAGTTCAGATTCCTCTTCAGTGCACCGTTAACAAGCTTTAAGTCGATTGATGCGAGCTCACCAGTGTCCGAATTAACGAGTGCTAGCAGTCCAAGTTATCCAGATTTCTGAATGAAAGAGGGTTTGCTCTATCTTGTTTACTTGGAGCTTGCAGCCGGGATTGTATTGAGCATACTCCACACAAAGTGTTGGGCATGTCAGAAATTTTTTGCGTGATGCTGTTCCCCCACAGGTGAGCAAAACAGCCAGGTCATCTGCAGCAGCTAATGCAAGGACAGCTCAATGACAGAGGGCCAGCTACTCATCATGAAATTCATTTGGAGCCGCCACTGTTTGCACAAGTGAAAGGTTAGTGCTGGTGACAATCTGTCTCCATTCCTTGGCAACTTATTCTAGAAGTTCTTGTTACCAGCTGTCTTCTCTGTTTTTTGGGGGGGGACAAAACAGGATGCCCATGCTCGTATGATGGTGATGATAAACAATCAGACCACATCAGATGTTTATTGCAGGGAAAAAAGTGGTCAATTCGGTGGAAATTTAAAAACTTTTTTTTCCATAACCCCGCCAGGTAGTTACGTGCAGTGACCAAACGCTACGCGTGTGCTACCTTGGACGACGATCAGCTGTACGCCCCACTCCAGCTGTTCTGTGCACTGTGTCATGTGTATGTGTGTGTACTGTACTCAACCAGACCATCACGCGCGTGTGCGCCGTACATTTGTTAATATGTTAATATGTAAATAGGCTTATTGCAGTGTACCCCTTCCCCTGTCCTTTCTGCTATCCTCTCACGTCTTTTTTTTCACTTCTACACACTGCCTGCTAACCTTCTATTTCTGCTGCCCCAGCTCAGGTGCTTCCAGCAGCGATAGCGGGGCAAGCAAAAATCTTTTCTTTCCATTTATTATGTCATTAAAGCCACTTACTATTACTTTTTCACAACCCTCGGGTCTTCACCTGGCTCGTGACGAAAAATTATAGTGAAATGTGCAGTACGAACTCAGGGAGCGATGTTTTATTTTATATGGTGTAGTTAAAAGTTGCGATTGAATCGCACTTCTGATCGGCCCGGCGCGTCGCGGCTTCCGCGGGTTTTCGACGATGAAACATCAGCACCTGCGTACTGCATATCTCCGATGAAGATCAAAAGCGTTCGAGGTGATGAACGTGGCAGACACGGGAATGAACTTTTAAGGTTGATTTTGTCAGCTTTCGCATTTCGCTCGATCATTGCTATCGCTCATCCCTTCATTTCTTAACGAATCACAGTAGAAAGATTCTGTTGCACATGATTCCTGAGACATTGAGGAGTGCAGTAGAGCTCTCGATTTTTTTATGTAACACGTGTTTATAGTTTTTGAAAGGTGTTTTTGTAAGAAAGGTTTTCGTGTACTGAATATGCTTGCTGGAGATTAACTTTTGTTTGCATGAGTACTGGGCATTTAAAAAAAGAAATAATCGCTTTATTGCACAGAACAGGCCTTTGCCAGCACGGTGACATAAAAAACTTATGCACTTTTTCCTTAATTATTTAACAACACAGGAATGACTTTAGGAGGGTGTTAATTGTTATAAATCAGCAAGGACGTGCTACGTCCGCCGCTTAAGAATGTGGGTGGCGCTGGTGAACACTCCCAAGTTCAGGTTATTTGTAAGCATAAATACCCCCGAAAGCAGAAGATTTGACAGCCGTCGCCGTAGCTCAGCGGTAGAGCACCGGACGCGTAATTCGGAGGTCGTGGGTTCGGATCCCACCGGCGGCATGTGGTTGTTTTTTCTTCTGCTTTTCGAATCAATTAGCTTTAAGCGATTAAATTGATCAACACCACAAAATAAATAAATAAACTAAAAAAAATTCCCTGTGCCCCTTGGTTTCTGTGGCTGTTGGCCTCTCTCATAGCAACTGTTAGAGTTAGCTTAAAATTAAACGCAGTTATGAATGCAGCATAAAAAGTTGCATGTCTGTACCAAGTGTGGTTACAGTTAATTTGTAAATAACGGAAATAGTTTAATTCTGTTGTGAAGTTAACAAAAAGCACGCATGAACAAAGAAATTAGACCAGGGCACAGACAATAAGGTGAAAGCACTTCTTTCACTCATGTGCACATGTGTGTGTTGTCTGCGGGATTAGTGTGTCAGACCTAATAATAATATTAATCCTTTATCTTGACAATTTAATGACAACTTCGTGAGATGAGGTGCGGTTACTGAAAGTGATACCAGTTTTCTTCTTCTGACACCCGAATAATTCTCACTAGAGCACAAAAGCTTGGTAGTTTCGTTGCCATTTGGTACATCTCTAATTCTCTGCTTAGACTGAACTGCGCAGACTAAAAAGCTAAATCATGCTATATGAATGACATATTCACAGATGCGGCCATATGATTATGAGACAAGTATAATGAGCAAACTGCCATGGTTCAACAGTTTCCAGTGCAACTGGTAGCTTCTGACAATGTCACTTTTTGTTTTTAATTGTCATAATGGCTTTTTTTTTAAACTGTTGTTGTTTTGTTTTTTTTTCCATTACAGGGTAACCCACATCATCTGCCTCATCTACAACAACATGCACCTTTTCTTATTTATTATGCGTTTCAGTTTGGGAACGTGAATATATTCTCTTATAGAGAAGAGTGTCCCCTAGGAAGTGCGTGGCCCTAATTATTCAGGGCCAAGAAATAAAGAGTGTTTATTACTGTATCTTGCCTTTCGTGATTCCATCAAGTGGTACTGTTCAAAAAAAAAAGATCAGAGCAATCACGTTGTTTTGTTCCGAGGTGCTCTAGTTCCGAGCTGAAATTTCTTGTTAAGTAAGTAAACTGAGAATATTCAGCGTTGGCGAAAATTAAACAAGTTTTGTATGGTTGCTGGTAAAAACAACGCATTCAGTACAGTTGAATCAGCGTGATATAAACCTCACAGCATCATGAAAAATTTTTCTAGTATCATCTAACATTCGTATCAAAGACGTACAAAATCTGCACGCGCAAGAGTGTTAGGACACCTGAGATTCTGCCCATTGTACACAATACACATAGGCGAAGGAATTGTAGGAACTCATGTTATACTGAATTTAGTATCAACCACGATTGTGCGTCATTGAGGTCTAAGATTTTGCGACACACCTTGTTCAGGGGTCACTATATACACCCACTCGTCTGCTGTTCATTGCATTTGTTTTGTGCTAACCTTGAGAGCTTCGGGAAACAGGTGTCCCATATCGCTCGTTCGTACAGTTACGACCTGGTAAACTGAAGCGATGTCATGAAACAACATACTACACAGTACCCAGACTTCTGGTGCATTTGACAGGGATGCCTTGATGTCTGAACATCGCCATTCAGGATAGGCGCATGATATGTAACTGTTGTACAGAAACATCGTTGCGATATCATTAGAGAAGGCAGCATTTTGTTGCAGTACAATTCGCGTTTCTCACACGGTGGTTCAGCGCATGCGCGCCTCCTTTACTGCCCTCACTTCCGCGTGCTCCACTAGTTGAGTACGAACCGCAAACTTCTACTGCACATGTGCAGTTGGCTCCTTGCTTAACTGGATCGTACCTGCAGCGTTCACGTGTTTTTTCTGTTTAGCAGACGATTTTTCGCGCACTTCCGAGAACAGGTCATATCTCGTGAAAAGGGCGAATACTGCTGCCCAACATCGAGTGATTATCAGCTAAGCTTTGTCTTCATGCCATAGATGCGCGCAGTATTTCCGGCCAAAAATGACGTCTCCTGACAGTGCACAACAATGCTGCACTTCACCCAGGCGTGATCGTTCGCGCCTTTGCTAGGATTTCAGTTCATTAACTTGTGTGTTTTACTTCGTATATGATGTGCAGTCCTGACCGCGAACGAGATCTGTTACATGAAGAGAGGTAAAAATGGTCACTTTAACTTGTATGCCTCTCGCTCATCGCGGCAAGTAAACGAAAGCAGTAGCTTTGAATTTGCCGCCAAATGACGATGCAGTATGGTTGAAACGACCACCTACAGATGGCACCACAGTACTCGATGCGTTGTAGCGTCAGTCTTTGGCGGACGCTGGAGAGAAAGGCAGATTCGAACGTACGCGAGCCATCAGTTCATCTGCACAAAGCGCTGCAAGTGTACTGTGTATTTCTTAAAAGTCCGCTAACTCTTGAATTCATAAATCCGAAACAAACTTGCCGCCTACGAATCGGGGCGGAAATTCAAAACCGAAACACATGCACCCGCGCGAAGCACGGTGCGTGAAAACTTTTCCTCGCTGCCATTGGCGGAAGCTTCGTGATGTCACAGCTTTGTGTTGTTGAGAGAAGTTGGATTGGGGGGGGGGGGGGGGGAAGAGGGAGAGAAAGAGGATTGTAGCACGCGGGAACTCCCTCTCCCGGGCCTCCCTGCAGCCGGAGCAAGTCAACCACCTGTGCGTGCTGGACGTTGATTGTTGAGTTTACGCGGAGACCGGCTGCGGAGTCTAGCAACGGCGCTCGCTCCGGCAGAGTTCGCGGCCGCCGCTCCCCCAGCTCGCATTCTTTTATTCTCCTTACTTTTTTCCCCCCAAAAGTGAACGAAACGTTGTTCGCACGCATTGTGCAGTTGGTTCGCCCGTCGCCCGGGCGCATCCGGCGTTTTGTTTCTCCGCTTAGTGCTACTCGTGCCTGCCGTTGAGTTCACCGTTGTTGCTGTCATCGTCTGCGACCCATGTTTGTTGTGTGTCGTGCCCGTGTGCGGCGGGTTGCCGCTGGCCCGCGTTTGTTGTGGTGAAATCGCAGCGTGGAGGCGACCGGTAGTGGCAACCGTGAAGAAGGGGCCATGGATCGCGACAAGTTCCACCGCGCTGCTCGCGACGGATACCTGAATCTGCTCCGAGAGGCGACGCGCAAGGACTGCAATGCGCCCGACGAAGACGGCATGACGCCCACTATTTGGACGGCGTACTACGGCCACCTCGATGCTCTTCGTCTCCTCGTGGGCCGAGGGTCAGTAACACTATACGCTTGTATTACATAATCATTTCTTTCAAACGCCGATCCAGTTCGCGAATATGTACGACTGTTTTGGTAATGCCGTCTCCCGCTGCTCCCGATAATGTGCGTGTGGTTGCGAGCAGACGATCGAGTTTTTTCCTGGCTCATTTTCGTCTGCGTCATTTTTTGTGCCCTGTTGCGGACGTCAGGGTGCTGAAAAAAAACAACAACGGAACTTCATGGCAGTTGGTAGTATCCACGAGTCGACGCTTTTCGCGGACAGAGTCATAAACACAATTTGCGCTATGCACGGCTTTCTTTTAAACGCCGGTCTAGTGGTAGGATGCACGTTGTTCTGAATTCCGAAGCCGACGCCCCCGACAGTGCGCGCGGTATAGTGAGCAGACGATCCTTACGTCTTTTTCGTCTGCACAAATTTAGCGTCCTGTCGCGGACGCCAAAGCTTCGAAAACCAACCTGAAAGAGTTATTTCGCTGCAGTGTGCTCGCGTTTGTCACACACCTGCAGTTGGGTGTTAGTTTGCCGGTTGTTGTTGAGGATAATATGACAGCACTATACTGAGACAGTAACTAGTACTTCACAAAGAGGCCCGATTACGTTGGGAAACACTGAAGCAATGCCATTAAAAGAAGCGCGGATCATCGCTGGATGCTGGTGTGCGGGCTCCCAAGAAAATGATTGCAGTAGACGGAGAAAAAGGACATTCCTGCACCGTGGTCGTTTTGTGATTCGCGAAGCGCCGTTTAAAACTGCTTAATTGTCCTACATGAAACGTTTTAAACCCCGCGTTTAAAACGTGTCGACAGCGTGTCGAGCGAACGGTCGCAACAATGCTTTCAACTGTTCTGATATTACGACTCGTCTGTCAGCACGTATGCATCTCGTCAACTCCCGCGAATTTTTCTCGCCCCGGGAAATCGCTTTCCGAACACCGCAATTGGATGTCTAGTAGTATGTAACCTTAAAGAAGTATAGATGCCTAACTTCTGGGTGCGCGTTTTTCTTCTTTGTAATGAGGCATAAGGCATTGTAATACACGGATTACCACGTGGTATCCTCATGCAACCGCTAAATAATTTATAATCGAATTTCTTTCTTGTGCTGTTTCAGTTTCAACAGCCGAACGATGGCTGTGACGTCAGAGAAATTATAGGCCACGGGAGGCATGAAAAACTGCAACATAATCGGTGCCTCTACATTCCTTGTCATTCCGGTTCTTGAGGAAGGCTGGCTTCAGCACTGTAGTGAATTAAAACGATTATATAGCGATTATATTGCAATTTTCCATGCCTCACGTGACCTATAACCTCTCTTTGACGTCACAGCCATCGTTCGGCTGTTGAAACCGAAACAGCGCGACAGAAAAAATCGATTATTAATTATTTAGCGATCATGGGCGAATACCACGTGGTGATTCATGCATAGTAGTGTATTTCGCATCGTTGTAGAGTAGAAAACATGCCTCCAAAATTAGGTGTCAATACTCCTTTAAGAACACTGAAACAAAGAATATCAGCGTGAATTACAAAACGAGAACGCAACGAGGCACAGAATGACTAATACAGTCTGTGACTCCGGTTGAATAGCTGGAACGCCGGAGCTGTTTAGACCAGTGTGCCCGGAAATTCTTTCCATTTCGGGGATTTACCATGTAACCCAACAAACAACGCAACAACAGCGGGGTAAACGCATATAAAGGAACGCAGATGCAGAAAATTCAAAATTAAATGCCGTTTTATCACTGACTTGGTATTACACATAAAATCGCATTCAGTGATTTGAAATCCTGCCAAAATAAGCTGGTGCACTCAAGTCTATAAAATTTCACCAGCGCTGCGACTAGGAACGAGAACAGAGAAGGAAGACAAGGACAAGCTTCTCTGTTCTCGTTCCTAGTCGCAGCGCTGGTGAAATTTTAAAGATGTACCAACTAGCTCAAACCACAATTTTACTCAAGTCTATCGACTTTGGATTCGCATCTCACGAGTGATTATAACTAATAAAAACCGCGCTTTTTGTTGTCCCTCAGTTCTAACGGCATGCTTATAGCCAAACTTGTTGTCCAAAGTTCCTCTTGATTTAAAGGCATCAGACCGGGACACAGCACAAGAAAGACGACGGGACGTGCCAGTTGCAATTTCTGAGTGGCGCAGCATTTCGTCGCCTTTGTGTCGTCTCCGTTATGGCGACTTGCAACCAATATGTAACCAATATGCAACCAAGATAATGTTAGAGGAGTATAGACGCCTAATTTTGATGGAATGTTTTCTTCTCTGCAATGACGCGGAAGACACTATTATGCATGAATCACCATGAGGTATTCACATCAAACCAGCAAATATTTTATAATCGTATTTTTCTGTCATGGTGTTCCAGTTGCGATTTCAGCAACCGAATGGTGGCTGTGACGTCAAAGAGAGGTTATATGGCACGTGAGGCATTGAACAACTGCGATATAATCGCTGCTTAGTCGTTTTAATTCACTACACTGCTGAAGCCAGCCTTCCTTAGGAGCTGGGAGGAAAACGAATGTAGAAGAAACGATTGTATTGCAGATTTTTCATGTCTCACGTGACCTATGACCATCCTTTGACTTCACAGCCATCGTTCGGCTGTTGAAACCGAAACAGCACGAGAAAGAAATTCGATTATAAATTATTTAGCGGTCCGAGCCCTTACAAAAAAATTTTTTAGACTGTCTATAGATTTCTGTCTATAAAGTCTATGGGCTGTCTATAGACAAATCGTAAAGAACAGTCTATATGCAATACAAATGCCATAGATAGTCTATGGATAATCTATAGATTTAAGGTCATACACTTTTAGTAGACTTTTGTCTATAGACTGAATAGACGAGAAGAAAAATCTATAGGAAGGCAATACAGTCTATAAGAAGCCTATAGACGGTCTATAGACTACTTTTATAAGGGCTAGGAGAATACCACGTGGTAATCCACGAATAACAATGTCTTACGCATCATTACAAAGAAAACACGCACCCAGAAGTTAGGTCTCTATACTCCTTGAAGCTTGAGAAGTCCCGATCTGGACATCAAGTGTTGGGACGCAGTAACCTGAAAACCTGTCGTAAGCACCTAATTCACGAATGGCGCAGTCGAAAGAGAAGCTTTTAAGGCTAAAGTCTTTAATGGCTCATACTGTCGTCCGTTAACAAAGCGCGTCACACGCGTTTAACTCGGGAACTAAAAAAGGTAGAAGAAAACCAATGGTTGCTTCAGATAGAGGAGGAAAAAAAAGAACCGAGAAGCCAAGTTTGATAACTGTAGATTAATTAGTTAATTAATTATAGGCAAAAATGTCGAAATTGCGCGGACGTCGATATAGCCACGGGACTGGTGCGACGTCACATCCACCGGAAGTCGTCACGGCAAAGTGAAAATTGTCGCAGAATGGTCGGAAAAACGCCGGATTTGTGTCAAATTAGATGAAAAAATGTGTAATTAAGCGTAATTAACACTTAAGATCCCCGAAAGATGTACAATTTGGGTATCGAAATAGCCACGGGAACGGTGTGGCGACACATCCACTGGAAGTCGTCACGGCATAGTGTCCTCGGCTTTCGCCTCTCAACACTTTAGTTGCCAAAGTGTCCTCGCAACTTTTTTTTTTCCTATTGTGTCGCTGTTGTAACACTTAAGCTGTTGTCATTGATGCATGCGGCTTTGCAAGGAGCTCTGCGTCGGCGTTACGCACAAGGGTTAGCACATGGATGCATGCATCGTGTGTATGTGCGTGTCATCAGAACGGGCTTTCCGCGTCCGTTTCGTGGTCGCCTCAGGCGCTTTCGTTGTAAGCGAGAACACCGCAAGACGCCCCCTGACCAACGCATTTAACCGGTTTAGCGACTCGGCGAGCACACGACCCCCTGCCGGCGGCTTCCGAAAGAACAACGAAATCTGTGACCCTTGAGCGAGCATGTTGAGCTGGTCGTCACGCCGGTGTTCCTCACAAGCCGCACGAAGCCGTGCGTTGCAAACGAAGGGAACAGTGTCTGCGAAACCATGTCGCTTTACCAGAACGAGATGACATGATGGTAAGCCTGTGTTTAACTCACGGCGGCCTTACCCGACCTCCCTTGGACGTCTTGCAGACATCCTGAACATCCGCAGGGCGTCCAAGAAGTTTCAATGCCTATTGGGTAGTTGCTTATGAGCCACTAAACCAAACATAACTAACATGGTGTCTGTATAAACTGCAGAATCCTTCAAGGAAAACAGGTAGTAAATGATGTTAGAACGCAGCTACATGCATGAAGAAAACAAAACCAAACGGGATGTATAGGATGGTTCCTCTATTACTGTAAGCATATCGCCTAGATCGACTATAACGGTCTCGTCACTCCAACATACCTAACAATTGTGGACAGAAGCATTTTTAAACGGCTAAAAGTTTATGAGTGCATTTCTTTTTTCATATTTTGTAAGCCCTCACTATAACAACCAATATAACCGCAGATCTCTCGTCGACAGGCTTGCATTTTTTTTTTTTTTTGCTGTTAACATTTTTGCTATCGTCAAAAGCGTTCCCTGTTGGTTCTCTATGGCAGTCTTAACTGCTGGATGCGAGCGGCAGAAACGCTATAAAAGAAAGATTTTGCTACATATCTCTATACCAGTATCTTACACTTTTTCACTTTCAAAATTTTTAACTCTTCAAAAAGTTTAACTCACTGCGGTCTTAGTCGCTTATTATCCACTAAATAACATGGTGTTTCTATAAACTGCACAATCCTTCGAGGAAAAAAAGGCAGTAAATGATATCAGAACGCAGCCTACATGCACGAAGAAAACTAAACCGAACGACATATATAGGATGGTTCCTCTATTACTACGAGCATATCGCCTGCATCGACTATAACGGTCGCATCACTCCAAATTCGGTGTTACCGCTAAATATAAACTCGATTCCTTATTTATAGGCATTAACGTCGAAAGTACCTCATCTGGCAGCAGTATTTCTAGCAACACCGCTAATAACTGTCTCGAGCGGAAGGCGAACATAGTGCTTGGTATCCAGACGCGTTATTAGACGACGGCGAAGTATCCCGCTGTGCGAGAGTCGAAATAAAAGGGCGGTAACCAACCGACTTCCTCATTTTTGTAATCAACGCTCGGAGAAGCTTTTCTGGTGCCATGGCAACGGTCGTTAGAATAGCTTTTATAGCTGATGAGTCAGCATTCCTCCCCCCCCCCCCCCCCCCACCTGCGCGGTGTACGTGTAACAACGATCCGTGCGTAGCGCACGTAGTCTGAACGCGGCTCTACGCTCCACCTGCGGAAACGGTATCGGTTGCTTCCACTGTACGCTTATATAAACGAAAAAGTACGAATAAAAGGCGCAATGGCTAACCGTTACGGATGAATGCTCCGTATCACGTGTACGCTTCCTTTGGCTGCGCATACTCTATACACGGGGCGTCTGGGCGTCTGCATACATAGAGGGATATGTACAGGTACTAGTAGGCTAGTAGAGCGAAATGGAGTACCTTATACGAGCATGCAGCCGACGACTATCTTTTAGCATAGCGGAGACCAGTATCCAATATCCCTCAAGAGAAAAGTATACAACAGCTGAATCTTACCGGTACTCACCTATGGGGCAGAAACGCGGAGGCTAACAAAGAGCAGCGAGCTATGGAAAGAAAAATGATAGGTGTAACGTTAAGAGATCGGAAGCGGGCGGAGTGGGTGAGAGAACAAACGCGGGTTAATGACATCATAGTTGAAATCAAGAGGAAGAAATGGGCTTGGGCAGGGCATGTAATGCGAAGGCAAGATAACCGCTGGTCCGTAAGGGTAACGGAGTGGATTCCAAGAGGAGGCAAGCGAAGCAGGGGGCGGCAGAAAGTTAGGTGGGCGGATGAGATTAAGAAGTTTGCGGGGATACAGTGGCGGCAACTGACAAAGGACAGGGTTAATTGGAGAGACATGGGAGAGGCCTTTGCCCTGCAGTGGGTGTCGTCAGGCTGATGATGATGATGAGAAGCGTAGACGCGTATACCAGTTTGCTGTGCGCGGAGTGGCCCCTACCACTGTGCGTATGCTGCCGGCGTCTGGTAAACCGATATGTGTACTCTATTTTACTTCTCCGCGGTGCTAAAAGCCTCTATTAGCGAGAATAAACGTGGCGAAAAAGAGACAGACGAATGGGCCTGTTTCGTTCCGTTTATTCCGCGAATATTTAACCAAATCTGTCGATTGCTTCCCTCATGTGAGTGTCAGTAATAGTATTTTTTTTCCTTAGCTCCAGAGTAGATTTTGTTCGGGCAAATGATTCCCATAATATTTCATTTAATTTCGTTTATTGTCGCCTTAAAGGCCTGAGGAGATTAGGTAAGTGGGGTGCAAAAGAGGTTTATCTGATGTGAACAAAGATGCATCAGAAGAGGAAAAGAATGATGAGGCAAAGAAAACATGAGAAAAAAGTTAAATGTTGCATGCAGTAAACAGAGCTAAGAAAAGAGCACTTGTAGTGTGTTTTTTTCTTTTTGCTAGGAGTCATGGTAAATATACGAACACAAAATGCAAGACAGGAACAGGTGGAGTACGAAATGTAGGATGTCGAAGAAATAAATAACTACCAGCAGTTCGAAAGGACGAGATGTATGCACATAGGCATAAAGGCTTGGTGTTATGCAAAATGGTCGCTTAGCTTCTCAAGGGATGATTTACGGTCAGTCCACGATACAATGGTCAAGGCGTTCCACAGGGTCGTTGAACCTGGGAAAAAATGCAGCACAGTCGATCGCATAGGAAAACTGGCCAATGGCGCCTCAATTAGAAATATTATCCACCCATCATAAGCAGAGAGAGAGAGAGAGAAACTTTAATGAATAAAGGAGATGTCTGCCTGGTACCTAGCATGCTACTCCAGGATCATAAGCAGAAGAAGCTGCCATAGCTATGGCTATTGCTACAACCAATTCCAAAATTTTAATAAGCGATTTTAAGACGGTAGTACGGGGCTTCGCGAAAGGCTCCGTATGCAATAAAACATTAAAAATTCCATCCCAATTACCGCGACAAAATTTAATACCAATTAAAATCGTATGAATTCTAGCCCACTCCGGGCGTGAGGAAAACGAAAAAACCAAATAATACACCCGAGAAATCGTCGGTCGGGTGGTGTGCGATTCGGATCTCCGATCGGCTATAGAGTTCAAATCTCTCACCCCTCGCTCAGCAAAAGACTAGTAGCCTGGAGGCAGTTACAAAGAGGAGCGTTTATTAATACGTACATTCATTCCAAATTCACCCCGGACGAACTCAGGCCGGACTGCGTTAAGTTCGGGGCACCCAAAACTACTTCATTCAATTTCGTTTATCACTGCCTTACAAGCCGCATAACAAACGACATCAAAAGTGCCTGACGAGGCACTCTTCTCGACTTTTGTTATGCCATCATGCCTTCCTGACGGCACAGTCATGCCACCCTGAACAGCAATAGCAGAAAAAAATACTCGCTAAAAAATTCTAATTACAACACAAGTAACACAACTGTAATTGCTACACAACGACCGGAAAAGTGCCTAATGAGGTACTCTTCGCAATTATTGTTATGTCACCATGCCTTCCTGACCTCACGGTTATGCCACCCTGACGAAGCCATGCCACCCCGACAGCACGGAGAGCATTTCACACATTACAGAATAGTTGTGCCACATACACAGGAAAATACCCGTCACAAAATTGTAATTACAACGCAACCAGTACCTTTAATGCCATTTCTAACCATAAGATAGAAAACCCTCTTTTGACTTTTTTTAAGTTTCTCAACACGTGAGTCGTAGCAAGTCTGTTAGGTTTTCGTGGCCATCGTAGCAGCTTGAACCGCGGGTTCAGAGATGGCATCGAACTCGCAGCTGGACGAGAACACGAACGGGTGTAAGCCCCTTCATATTCATGGATGTAGGGGGAGGGTCGGGGAGTGTACAAAGCACGAGTCCCCTTGCAAGGCGCTCATTCTCGCGAGTCTTTTCGGTAATGACACAGTGCACTGACGGTGTAAATGCACATTCGCTCCCCGGCCCTGGAACAAACTCGGAACTAATCGCACCCTTCACGGACGCGATGCACACTCGTATATAAGCCGCACACGGTGGGTAGTCACTGCGGTTTTGCAGACGGTGAAACCGTTGCTGCTGTTATACCCTGACACATGCCCACTCTCTGTCTATTCTTCCTTTTCCTCCTCACCCAAGCCGCAGCAGCATTGTGTGTTAATCGTTCTCGCTTGTGCGCGCTCCGGATACGCCGGACGTCGGAATTAATGCTCGTGCCGGGCGCATACGTAATATGCACGTCCATACGGTACGTGTATGCGCAACCTCCATACACCCAGCCCCTTCCTGCCTCCCATCCGGTATAATATCATCGATATGCAACGGGTTACTTACCGCGCGTAAGCGATGCCCGCGTGTGTCGCGAGGACGCGTTGCAACTGACGACCGGTTCCCTTGCCCGCATAATGCACGCAGCGCGGAACGCGTGGCCAATCGAGCCGGAAAGAACAGTTATTCGAGGAAGCGTATGTGTGTGTCGGCGATCGGTGTGTTCCTCCTTTTTTTATGGCCTTTCTCCACCGGTATACTTTCGCTTTCAAGGCGAAAGCCTTTTATGGCTCATGACTCGCCAGCGTGTCCGTCCGCCCGTGCGTCCGCCGCACCTGTCAATCATCACTATGATATTAATAAGGGTTAATGGTTACTTGAAAAGTTTGGCTTATGGTTTATGGGGGTTTAACGTCCCAAAGCGACTCAGGCTATGAGGGACGCCGTAGTGAAGGGCTCCGGAAATTTCGACCACCTGGGGTTCTTTAACGTGCTCTGACATCGCACAGCACACGGACCTCTAGAATTTCGCCTCCATCGAAATTCGACCTCCGTGGTCGGGATCGAACCCGCGTCTTTCGGGTAAGCAGCCGAACGCCATAACCACTGAGCCACCGCGGTGGCTACTTGAAGAGTCACCCCTCCTCCCCCGGTCTCGAGTACGGAGCAGCGCGTTCAAAGCCGGAACACGTCCCTGCAAAGTTAATGGCGTAGTAGTAGATGTATGAAAAGTGCATAATGATAATTAGTTAATGATACCCAGTAAATGCGCACACTGCGCCTGCGCAGTGCTCCCATGCGCAATCCTAGGGGGTTTAACAACGGCGCATGCGTAGTGACGTCACAAGATTGCGAAATGGTCGTATCACCCATAACTCTCTCCTCAGTTGCTCTCTGAAAGTTGCTCGCCTTTTTTTTTTAACTATGAAGTTTCTGAGAAAGCTGTATAGCTTTCCTTTGTAGCCGTAAGGCTGCGCTCGGGTGGATGCCAATGAGTAATTACTCCCTTATTACAAATCTACTCCACCTTGGGGGATTCCCCTAAACATTTGACCAACTCTATACGCATATATATCTGTACTTCTGTACTTTCATTCCTACTGTCTTCACTTCATTTATGCGAAGCATACTACTTTAGCTACCACTTCAGCCCTTCACCGTGGTTATGCGCCTCCAAATCACGTGATACATGACGTCACACCACGTGACACGATGACGTCACGACAGTGGAGAAACGGGGGCCCACCTCGCGCCGTCGCTGTGGTTGTGCGCCTCCAAATTACGCGACACGATGATGCTTCGCATACTCCAGGCTTAACCAAGTTAAGCCTCAGCCATTTTTATTTTTTTCTTTTGTTTCTTCTTACTTTTTTTTCCACTGAGACTGCCTGGTGCGAGTCCTCGATAGTCCCCCGTGCCGTATAACCCCGATTGTGTCGTTTGGTGGTAGTTCTTGTGTGCGTTGTGGTGCGTGTCGTTGCATGATTCAGTGTGTATACATACATCCGCCTCACTCTGACGAAGGCCGGTCCCCGCCCGAAACGTCTCTATACAGGCGGAGGGGGACACCTGGCACGGACGGACGCGTGTCGGACAGCAGCAGCAGCCTCGACAGCCACAGCAGCGCTCACGGCGTGCTGCTTGTGTTTATATCTCGCAATCCTACTGCTGGCGGTTGCGTTTTTTCTTCTCTTCTGTTTTCATTTTTCTTCTTCCATTTGTTGTTCTTTGTCGCTCCTTTTGTTTGTTTACCTACATTGCGACACCTGAACTCGCCGACTGGCTTCTTTCTTTTTGTTTTTTTCGCCCGCTGTCGCGGCTCCCGTGACCAACTTTTTCTCCTCGACCCCCCCACCCCTCCCCCCTCGTCAGCTTTGTGCCGGAAGCCACTATACTTTATTATTTTTATTATTTTTATTTATTTAAACATACTGTCAATCCCCAGAGGGATTGTAACAGGGGTGGGTACAGGAAAACAATTTTACAGTATTATTAACAAAGAATTATACCAGAGAGAGCGACACAATCGACTGGTTACATTAATACAGGACGTGTCAAAGTATATGTACAAGGAATTCAAGAGGCAACACAGAAAACTTACTGTGTTTCAAAATACATAAATAACAATGGTAAGCCCCGGCATATATCCATGCGCAAAGTGTGCAGCAGTCAATGCGGTTATGAAAGTACAGGGTTATACAGAGTTATGCAGAACATTACATTAAGAATAGGGCAAAGTAGGATATAATTTTGTATAATAGGATATTCAGAATAAGATTATGTACAATAAGGGGTTAAGTAAAATGGGGTCACATAGAATGCAGCGTTATGCAGGGGTTACGCAGAACGTGTTACTTAGGACAGTGTTGTGTGGAATACATTCGTAACGGTTCGCGACGCGCGGCACCACAATGCAGCATCATTTTCTGCATGCGCTGGGAGTCGAGCCACAAGCAGGAATAATTGGTCTGTCGTAAACCATTTTGTCCATAGTGTTCACTCGTCGCACCGTACTAGGATCTCGTGTAACGAATGACAGAAGAAATCAGCGACAAGGTTTCATTTTGATTCCGTTCCATTCCTCTCTTCGCTCTTTCTGATTGGCTCACGGGACGCCCCGCGCTGCGTTACCTCTTTGTCATTGGCTGAAGCTAATCTACAGTGGAAAGGGGGCAGGGGTGGGGGTTTATCGCTTTAACCAATCACAAGGAATGGAAAACGAAAAAATGGTATAGCATGAAAATGAAATACAGTTGAACCTCGTTTTAACCAATGAAAAGGGCCTGGCGGTTACATCGTTACGGCCGTAGTTTCATTATAGCCCGTGTTGACCGAGCTTCCAAAAGAAATGGTCATTCCTTCGTTATAGCCATTATTTCGTTATAATGAGTTTCGACTTTAGATACAGCGTTTTAACATATCGGAGACGTATTAGCATATTCCGTTATTCTAACTGAATTAAACAGAATACAAACATTTTAGGCGCCATAGCAAACCTCACACCTAAACGAAAAACACAGAATAAAAACATTTTAGGCGGCATAGCAAAGCTCACACCTAAACGAAAAACACGGAATACCCGCAGTACTGAACTGTGGGAAATACTTCGAGCACGCACTAACTATCGTTACCAGATGCTACGTAATATGCTCCCGTCGCTTCTAAACAAACGAGTTGTTTCATAGCAACAATACTGTTTTTTTTTGTGAATATATCATAGCCACAATAATTGCACTTTCTACCTTTTTGTACATTGCACCGTACATTGTATACTTCATCAAACACTCTCCTAATCTTGTAATTGTCTTTGCTTATGTCTTGATTTTGTACCACATCCTCCCATGTCTGATGCGTTATGTTTGTATTCTAGTTTTTTGCCGATGCCATGTTTTTAGGTGCCGTGAACCCCGTCAAGCCCAGTTAGAGGCTTTTTGTTCACGGTCCTCAGCGTCTCTAATGTTGATGTTGGAATAAAAATGATGATGATGATGATATAGATGAATACAAGGATTAACGTATGCCAGCTGCGCACTCTCTATTATACCAGCCTAGTGTGCCGTCCGCCGCCGACGTCGCCTCCTAGTACGCGCTTAATTAAGCCACTGCTTCGGAAACGAAACAATGAAAACATCAAATCGTGCCCCAAAAGCTATGACGCACGCCTAGAGAGCGGTGCCGTGGCTATGTGTATTCAGCGTATGCCCCCCTTTGGTGGCTTCAGTGTGCCGTTCTGCCGCTTCTATCATCAGTGTCTGCATGTAGCTTTGTCTCTCCTTAGTATTTATTACGCGTTTTTTTTCGACTTTAGTTCTTTCACAGATCCCGGCTGTGCGTATAGGCTGGGACTCTGCAGCTGGTCATGCGGGCACTGGGTACGAGGGAGGCGTGTGTGTTTTGTGTGCAGCTGTGTGTGCGGCCCGTAGCTGCGCCGTAATAAGCTCCGCTGGCGGTTACCATGGCAACGGCCGCGCGCTCGCGTCATACTTCAGGCAATTCCAGTTTCAAGGAACTCCGGTTGTGCCGTTGACTGCGTGCGACTTTGAAGGGGGTTAATTGTAATGGGGCCGTAATTGTTGATGCTATAAATCACTTGCTTGTAATTGTGCGTGTAATTGCGCGTAATTGTCCCGTCGTATGGACAGCGTCTGCTTTGATTTAGAAGGTACTAGATACATATTTAGGTTGGCGTGCCTAGATAGATTATCTCATTCTAACTACAAAGGCGCTGTCGGGATCGTGTCTTGGGTGATCACGGGATCGAATTAGGCCTAGCACCTTGGCAAAATAGGGGGGGGGAGGGGGGGAGCACCGTTATCCTCATTTCTCAGCCTTGAAAGAGGGTGAAAGCTCTGGGGTGCTTTTAATGTAGGCGCGAGTTCGTCAACGAGCCTGAGGCTTTCTCATGTACCCTCCCCGTGCGAATTTTTTCTCTATGTCTGATGTGTGTGGACGGGTTAACATTGAGTGCAGGTGTTTATTTATGCAAGCCTGCGGGCAAATGCAAAATACAGCTAGAAGAACGAGGCTGGTCTCTATTTTGTTTTCATTTTTCGTATTATTGCCATGCAAACTGACGTCCCATTTCTATTCTGGAGGGATGACAGTTCTGACTTGAATACAGTCTACGCATTACCCTCTCCGTCACAGCGCGCAGGACAGTGCACAAAGCGAGGATACTTAATGCGTTTGAGAATTTTATTTAAAAATATTGTTGTGTTAAAAAAATATTCACCGCACTTTTCTCTTGCAGTTGCGGTGTCAAGACGGTTACTGGTGCATTGACTGTAGGTACAGGGTTGGTCAGAAGTTTCCAGGCCACAGGACCTACTTTTGAGCAGTATAGTGGAATAGTTAAGACACTCCCAAAACTCAGAATATCTGTGGAGGGTATAGAGGAGTACCATTCTCATCTCTAAGCAACTTGGTAGCTTTATTGACATCTGAAGTGTGTGCATATTCCACTGAAAACCTGTCCTCCCCATGGGCAGTGGGACATCCCTTGGACGTCGTCCGGATGTTTACGATGTCTGCCGGATGTCCAAGGGAGGTTCAGTGCACATCGGGCCTGGGAACTTTTGACCAACCCTTTACCTTCTTCTGTGAGGCGCACGCGGCTGCCACTCGAGTTCCCAACGAAACCGTGTGCTCATGCGCGCAGTGGTATACTTAGCGCCGAATGCACACCTCTTAGACATACCATGTATAGCCTCCGAGAGTGCGTTCCACTGCGTGTATTCGAATCTCGGAGGCCGTGTACCGACCCTTCGTTTTTGTTGCTCTTGTTCTTCTCACTTGTGCCAAGGCGAGACGCACGCTCTACTAAAGCTGCATAATGACACGACGTTATAGCGGCGGCTTGGCCTTGCTGCTCGCGTGCACGGTCGCCAGTAGTTATCTCGGGGTATTATGTAGGCGTTCCGCGTGAAAAGCAGAAAAGAGACACGTGGTGGTGCGTGCCGTAGCAGTCTTCCATACGTCCAACTGGAGAGGCATTTTTAGAACTCGCGCTTAGAGACCGCGTTATGTTTGTGTGCTTTGTTGACACCGTTGGTGCCGTCTACGCGTCCCAAGATAACCGTAGCTGAGAATGAATGCATTCGCACTGCTCCCCTCCTCCGTTTTTTTCTCATACAGACATGACCATTCGAAGTACGTTATTTTTTTTTTGTTTTCTGCGTGTCTGAATAAATAAGAAATTGTAATAAGCCAGCGCTGGTTGGCCATTGTCCGTTTATCCAGCACGGTGGCTCAGTTCAGCGGCCTTGGCGTTCTGCTGGTATGAGCGCGAGGTTCCAGGCTCGAGAACCTATGAAGGCGTCCTTGTCTTGGATCAGATTTTTAAGTCCGCCCAATCACATGACCAGAGAGAGCACCACATTCTCGAGGGTCACCACTCCCAGACCGTATATGCAGAGACTCGGTCAAAGGTATCGAGGTCACTGTTCCACTGTAACGGTCATACTGGTGCAGCGCAGACCGTCATTGTCCGACAAGCGAGAGAGGCGCGCAACCTGCTCGTAAAGCTGCTGTTGGGGCCATAGCTGCGGCTAGGAGGCTGCTCAAACAACTTCATGAAGGCGAAAACCTTATTGGCTCATCAGTCACGTGACCCGGTGTCTGGCTTCAATGAGAAACGGATCCAACGTGGTGACCTCGTGACGTCATCGGCAGTGCCTGCATTATCACCGGAAAAAAATGTGGATTACGTAGAAATAAATTGGATTAGGATGGATTGTGGTCGATAAAGAGTGGGTTACATTGGATTAGGGTAACAAAACAGCAGAAAAGAGGAACACTCGCCAAAAAGGAAAAAAAAGGAAAAACAAGCGACGTTTCGGGGCCCGTACGGGTCCCTTGTTCACAATACAGCGGATGGGCGAAGGTGGTGACTTACGCCAGTGTTCCTCTTTTCTGCTGTTATGTTCCCTCCTCGCCAGACGGGATTCCGTAAAACCCTCGACTACATTGGATTAGTGTGTTGTGAGGTGGATTAAGTTGGATTACAGGTAGACACTGGCGCGGATTGCGGTAGATTCTGGTAAATTACGTTGGGTTACGGGATTAAGGGCGGAAAGTAGTGAATGCTTTGCCTTCATAGTACATAAGTAGTCTATAGTGCCTTGGCTCGTGGCTTGGCTCGTAATGGATGTGTGACGTGGTTGCCAGACAGCTGCCTGTTGCAGCCACTCGGTTCTCTCTCAAACTTTTTAGAACCCCCGTCTTTACCCTTCCAGACCGTTTGGTCTTTAAAGGTGCCTTACAGTGACACGGAGGACAAATTTTAAATTGGCCTTTGTCGGTATAGATTAGTGTAGTCTGACGACAGAGACTACTTGCATTGAAAACGGAGCTCTTATAAAGCTGGAAAAGAGAACGAAAAGGGAATTGTATGAACTGATAACCTGAATTGAATAAAGTTAAACACTGTGCACGTTTGTACAATGACACTGTAAGGACAAGAAAAACTTAATTTGAAATGCATTTTATTATATTGAAAGTTGAGCAACTTGAATGCAGGAGGTGGTATTGGGATTCTCTTGATGCCTACGAAGAATCTGTGCATTCCTTATAGCAACAGCTTCCTTGTTTATCGATCGGTTCCCACGGAACTGAGAAGTCGTAAAACGATTGCGCGCCGACGTTTTGCCGACGGTTTGCCGTCGTTTGTCCTCTATATGCGTCCACCAGCAGATAGGGCAAACGCCGCCGGGACCTCTGGGCGTTCCGGTTGTGCGCGTTGCAGCTCTTGCAGTGCCGATAGCACACACCACGTTCCGTATACTATACTCGTCCGTCAACTTTCTCTTCTTGTTACATTGCTTCTACGTCATCGTTAATCTCTGCGTTTTGCTTCTCTGCAGCTCTCAACCTGCATGCGTCTGTGCACGCGCATAACGGTGTAGAATCAGTCACGTTCTGCGCGCCGCCCTGATCAGGCCGGTAATGTGCGTACGTGTGTGTCCGCGTAGGTACGTGCAGACGACGTTTCGAAGTGTGTTATCTAAAGCGGAATTCAGCGATTTAGCCCGCTGATAATTGTCGCCCGTTTGCAAGAGTGAGGGCTTTGGCTCGTTGGTGGCCTCCATGTTCAATTAAAAAACAACACAATAAAAGGGAAAGAGAAGAAAAACACACACACAACACCGCGTGATATGTTTGTGTGCCTTCCTTGTTTTGTTCTTTTTTCTTACTCTTTCTTTTTGATGTTGTTGTTGAACGCGGATCTTTCCTGTCGCTTTGTTCTTCTACTCTTTGAAAGCGCTTTCTCTCAGTTGGTGATATCGTTCAGGCGGTGAGTGAGTCGAGCAGGAAGCGTTCTGTCGGAAACCGGTCGTCGACTTTGCGCGACGTTTCGGCAATTAAACTGTCCCGCCCGCTTTTATCAGGGCGTGCCGATGGGGGTCTCCTTGGGGGAAGGTGAGGTCTGTTGCGAGCGTTCAGAAGCTGTCCGGGTCGATCGAAGTTCGCACGTACGTATGTTTTCAGTTCAAGAGTGTCCCACGCTCTACTGTTCTTCATTTCGAACCTTCGGTGCCCGTCGGTTTATCGTACCTCCGGTGTACCGTATGTGCCTTGGCGGCAACTTGTCGGTGGAAAAAATACACTCTGGACAGAAAGGAGTAATATTGGGAGTAAGCTGACCTCTAGTGCACTCTCATAAAAGGGTGTGCGCTAGACGACACCTTACACCCTTTTTACTCCCCTTTTTACTCCCATATAGGAGAGTATTCGTAAGCCTGAAGTAGTAAGAGAATATGTCTACTTAGGGCAAGTAGCGACCGCAGATCCGGATCATGAGAGGGGAATAACTAGAAGAATAAGAATGGCGTGGAGCGCATATGGCAGGTTCTCTCAGATCGTGAATGGCAGTTTACCAATATCCCTCAAGAGAAAAGTATACAACAGCTGTATCCTACCGGTACTCACCTATGGGGCAGAAACGTGGAGGCTAACAAAGAGGGTTCAGCTTCAGTTAAGAACAACGCTGCGAGCTATGGAAAGGAAAATGATAGGTGTAACGTCAAGAGATCGGAAGAGGGCGGAGTGCGTGAGGGAACAAACGCGGGTTAATGACATCTTAGTTGAAATCAAGAGGAAGAAATGGGCTCGGGCAGGGCATGTAATGCGAAGGCAAGATAACCGTTGTTCCTTAAGGGTAACCGAGTGGATTCCAAGAGAAAGCAAACGTAGCAGGGGGCGGCAGAAAGTTAGGTGGGCGGATGAGATTAAGAAGTTTGTGGGGATACAGCGGCGGCAACTGGCGAAGGACAGGATTAATTGGAGAGACATGGGAGAGGCCTTTGCCCTGCAGTGGGTGTAGTCAGGCTGATGATGATGAGGTGTATTCGTGTACAGAGTGTACGTGTAAGAGCCGGAAGGATCGCTGTGCTCTTTGCTGGATCAGCTTGGCTCGTGAAGATGATTCAGTGGAACAGGTTATTGGTCTAGTTGGTACGTTTTACTAAATAAAAGCAAACTCAGCAAACTAAGGCCCCGTCCTCAGAATATGAGTGACGGTGGTTTCAATTTCCGCGCAGTGCAGCATAAACATATTTCTACCGCGTCAGCTTTTAATGTCAGAGCATTAGGAGGGCAGAAAACTCTACGGCGCCGGAGTCTGTGTGAAGCGGTAAAGGGAAGTTGGGGTGGGGTAAGGGGTAGAGGACACAGTCGCGAGTGGCTGGTTGGGCGTCTTCCATTTCACACTCAGTTGCGTGCACTACGCACTTGTTATTCCTGCGAACGCAGGCGCATACCGTTTCGCGCTGGTCGGTATGGCGGAACCGGAAGTGAACGACCAGTGTGCAGAAGGTATGCCATGGGAGTCCTCCTGTCACGCGTACCCGAGGCTTATCTCTTTCTCCGGCCGCCAGAGGTCGCCCTGGCCTCCGTCGCTGCAAGGGCAGCCCCTCACCCGTGTCGGACTTACACGACGCCTCGCATAATCCTCCGCCCCGCGTCTTGTGTACACGCCGTTCGCGGTGGCCGCAATGGATCGTGTGTATAATAAGGCTTTCGGCGAGAGGATAGAAGAGGGGGGGTGTAAGGGCGCGGGTCTTGTATACCGGCGGGACCGACCGACCGCCGTGAACGGCGATGCGTACAGCCTGCAGGGTGTATATAGGCGTGACGCGGAAGCCACTTGTCGTATTCGTCGTTGCTTCCTGCGATGTGTACGCACGCGTACTTGTTTCGTGTATAGGTTACTACACCCTGTTTATACTCTGCCTCACTGTGGAAGCGTTCTGCGCGATGGGAGATATGTAGAACTGGCTTCGACCAATCGGGTGTCGAATCAACGAGGATGTTGGCTGGCTCTTGCGTTTGGTGGTCTTGTAGTAGAGCATCCGCCTTGCATTCAGGAGGTGCTGGTTTCGAATCCCCAGTGCTGCCGGGTACCCACCGGATTTGTAATGGGTACAAGGCTGTTCTATGGTGAAATGCTTGCGAAAAGGGTCTTTGACCGAACTGTTTGATCCAAGACCCTTACTCCAAGCACTTAACGCCAGAAAAACCGAGCACAAGGCCGGGGGAAATCTTGTACCCATTAAAGAAACCGGTGGGTACCCGGCGGCACTGGGGATCGAACCCAGCACCTCAAGAATGCGAGCCTAATTCTCTACGTCAATGCCATCGTGGAGCCTATTAACCTCATTCTCTCCAGCTGTTAGGGATTAGAACAGCCAAGTTGCACTGGCTAGTTGCTATAGTGGCTCATTTCAATTTCATTTCATTTCAAACTATATAGGTACTATATAGGGACTATATAGTCTCTATATAGTACCTATATAGTCCCTATATAATACGTATACAGTACCTATATAGTCCCTTATTGTAGTTGAACTAACTTAGAAAGATCTAGCTTTTAACTAACTTGAACATAGTTTAAGTTTAGCGACTGTCCTTACTTTCTCGGCCACCGTGCTCCATACTGGTAACAACGGGAGCTCGGCTTCGCTACCCCCACTGGAACGTTCCATATGAGATATGGAATTACGGGAATATGGAGTCCATATGACATGTAAAAGCATATAGCAATTTATATGTGCTCTATATGTTCTCCGTACGGCGTCCATAACATTTCTATTTAGTTTTAGTTGGATTTCCGTGCAGCGTGAATGACGTCATACGAAGGCCGTATGTTTCCATATGCGCTGACCATATAGCAAATATAAACTCCCTATTATTCATACGCCAACGAAAAGGGTTCAGCTTAAGTTGAGGACAACGCAGAGGGGTATGGAAAGAACAATGATAGGTGCAACGTTAAGAGACCGGAAGCGGGAAGAGTGGGTGAGGGAACAAACGCGGGTTAATGACATCCTAGTCAAAATCAAGAGGAAGAAGTGGGCTTGGGCAGGGCATGTAATGCGAAGGCAAGATAACCGCTGGTCGTTAAGGGTAACGGAGTGGATTCCAAGAGGAGGCAAGCGTATAGCAGGGGGCGGCAGAAAGTTAGGTGGGCGAATGAGATTAAGAAGCTTGCGGGGATACGGTGGTCGCAACTGGCGAAGGACAAAGTTAATTGGAGACTATAGCCAAACGGGCGAGTTGGTAGTATATATTGAATGCCAACAGCGCAAACGACGCAGACAAAGTAGAAGAACACTCAGGACAAGCGCTCTCCTGAGTGTTCTTCTACTTTGTCTGCGTCGTTTGCGCTGCTGGCATTCAATTAATTGGAGAGACATGGGAGGTGCCTTTGCCCTGCAGTGGACGTAGTCAGGCTGATGATGATGATGGTTCATATGAGATGGGCATCATAGGATCCATAGGAAAATATATGGACTAATGGAAAGTTCATATGGAAAGTTTCAGTAGGCGCGGGTAATTGTAAAGGCCGAAATGATCGGAAGGGGACAGAACGCGACTAGAATGGTCATACATGATCTCGGCTCAGTTCTTGCTCCCGCTCAACAATGCAAGGTCTCGCTCAGACGAAGCAAATAAGAAACGCTTTTAAGCGCCGGCCTTTCTCATGCAGGAGTAGCAGCACATACACGTTCGGGATCCCATAATACACTGAGAGCTCGCACACAGCCTGGATACCACGGCCGCGGCAGCGAGCGCGCATAAGCAGGCCGGCCGAGTTCGCTGACCTTGATCCTCTACTCACACACACACTCTAAAAGAAGCGGGAGCGGCCCCAGCCGGCGGCGGACAAGGAACAAGGCAGCTCGCGCTGCTTAGCTCGCTACAGGCTCACAGCGCGGCGCGGCCTCAAGTTGCGCATACCAAGGCGCGAGCCGTGTAGTGCACTGCACGTTCTGAGCTGCTGAAAAGAGCCACTACTTCCCGGACAACGAGACCGACGCCGCGCTCCTCTCGACTAACGAGTTTTTTTTTTTGTTTTTTAACACAACAGCGCGAACAGACAATGCGCAAAGGAAGAAAAAATTCCCCTCGAGAGCTGACTTACTACTGAATGTTTAAAAACTTCGATATCACTGCGGCGACGACCCGCATTGGAGCAATGAGAGAGCGAAACGACTACACACTATATCGACGTCCGTGGCTGTTTTGACGTCCATGTACTCTATCGACGTCCATGGCTATGTTGACGTCTAAATATTTTTTCGCTTAACTAATTACACCTCATCAACAAATTTTTCCCACAGCAACATTTTATCACACAATACATCTGTCGCAATCGCACTTTCACTCATTTGTCTTAGCCGCGGTGGCTCAGTAGTTATGGTGCTCGGCTGCTGACCCGAAAGTCATGGGTTCGATCCCGGCCCCGGCGGTCGAATTTCGATGGAGGCGGAATTCTATAGGGGACCGTGTGCTGTGCGATGTCAGTGCGTGTTAAAGAACCGCAGGTGGTCGAAATTATCCGGAGCCCTCCACTACGGCGTCCCTCATAGCTTGAATTGCTTTGGGACGTTAAACCCCCATAAACCAAACCATAAACCGAATGCGTTTATCTTCAGAGAACGACGTAATCGCGCGGACAAATTTGCGGACACTTTTTGCTGACGCGACAGAGCCATATATAACGCTCTCGCGTTAATAAGAACACGCAGAACTTCTACGCAGTCGACTTTAGAGTAATTCGAACTCGGAGGCAACCCAAAGCTTGAGTCCGAATAATGCGGAGCCTTTTGAAATAAGCGCAATGTTGACGGTATCTCGAAGCGTGACTTCGAATAAACCGGAACTTCGAATTAAGCGGGTTCGAATGAACGGGATTCCACTGTACAATCGTGGCCATAGTATCATACGGAACACGCTTCGCCGATCAAAGTCCTCACACGGCTTGCTCGTCAGAAATTAAGGGCTACTTTACGCATACGCTATAGCAAATGCCACTGCACGCGCTCACGTATCATACCAAGAAACTTTGATATTGTCTCTACGGAACGCAGGATAAAAGTTCGAACTTCGAAGCGTGCTCCGTATTATTCCGGCCGCACTTGTACAATAAAGGCGGCCATAGCTGTTGTTTATCTTAGCGGCTATTTATTAACAAAAGTAAATTACTGTGTTGGCAATTCTCATTAAGAATCGCCATCATCTTTACCTACGGTTTCCTACAATTCTAACCTTATGCCAGCTGTTGTGACGTCAGCGCCCCTAGCGGAAGGAGCGGGAGTTAGGCCGCCGGTGGAGGCTGCGCGTCCGCAAGCGAGCGCACGAGTTGAGCCCCAGCTTTCACAGCTGTTGTGACGTCATATCACGTGGTGCGCCGATGTAGGTCAAGTGGTAGCTACGCGGCCGCGCGCGGCGCAGCAAGGAAGAGCTCGGTTGTGCGGCTAGTATGCTTCGCATAAAATGGAAGGAACAGATGTTCCTAGCTGCGGCATCTGCCATTGGAACCTGAAGCACCTGAACTGCGGCTAGCGGGAATAAATGGACAGGGAGGGAGAAAGAAAGGGGGGAGCAATAGTAAGAAAGGATAGGGTAGGGTGGTTTTGGTTGGCTTGGTTTATTGGAGTTTAACGTCCCAAAAGCTACTCGGACTATGAGGGGCGCCGTAGTGAAGGGCTCCGGAAATTTGGGGCTCTTCAACGTGCACTGACATTGCACAGCACACGGGCCTCTAGAACTTCGCCTCCATCGAAATTCGTTCGCCGCGGCCGGGATCGAACCCGCGTCTTTCGGGTCAGCAGCCGTAACCACTGAGCCACCGCGGCGGGGCCATATACACTATGTACAAATACAGGATATAGAAATAACCCATAGAAAGATGCAAAATTGAAAAAAATATAAAGTTACTTGAACGCATCAAAAGGCCCGTTCTACACCAACGATGTGTTCGCGCGTGTCTGTGTGCGACTGTGCATGTTTGTATGTTGACGTAGGTGAAGCAAGGCATCTGCATTACGCGCCATCTAGTTAGGAAACAAGTGCCCGTATACGATGTGGAGCTCGTCGACTCGTCGAGGTCTTTAACGACGGCGCGCCGGCACTCAGTACCCCCCTCTTCTTTCTAACCAGACGGGGTCGTCGCGCCTTCAGGGCTCTCTTCACAAGATAACAAAAAAAAAAAACCAGCGGCGAGCCACCGTGCAATAACGAGGCCAGGCAAGGAGCTGCCTTATGAGGAGGACCACGTGTGCGCCATCGTACACGTATACGCCGCGTGCCTCCGTCAGCATAACAACACACGACAACGCCCCGGCGCACACACCTCTATACGTGCCTTCGCAGCGCGCCGTTGCTTTTCGCTTTTCGCATGCATATACATTTTGGAGTGGTGTATTCCCGTGCTAACGCATTGGCGTGTAGGCAGGGAAAGGAAAGAAAGGCTTAGCGCCGCGTTTCTTTCTTCTTTTTCTCATGCCCGCTCTCACGGCACTGCCGTAGCCGCGCACGGTCGTACATGCAAGGTACGTACGTGCTACGTGCCATAGAGTTCCTCAGTATCGCCGAGAGGGAAAGCTGGTGCCAAAGGCTGTGCGAGTTTCTTAAAGATTACTTCATCCACCGCGGGAATGCTGGGAAGGTTTGGTTTGGTTTATTGAGGTTCAACGTCCCAAAGCGACTCAGGCTATGAGGGACGCCGTAGTGAAGGGCTCCGGACATTTCGACCACCTGGGGTTCTTTAACGTGCACTGACATCGCACAGTACACGGACCTCTAGAATTTTGCCTCCATCGAAATTCGACCGCCGCGGCCGGAATCGAACCCGCGTCTTTCGGGTCAGCAGCCGAGGACCATAACCACTGAGCCACCGCGGCGGCCCCGGGAATGCCGGGAAGACGAGGTTTCTTACTTGGCTTGGCTCCTGTTGGGCCGAAAAAGTGGATTCTGCCTCTGAATCGGTAGCTGCCCCGCGATGCTCTCGAGTGCGCGCAGATGATATTATTTTAATACTTTCATGTAATTTCAGGTTTGCCGTGAGAAGATTCGTATTGTTAGGACGGAATCCACGTTTCGTGGACAACGGGTTCTGTGAGACTGTTCTGTGAGACTGTTCTGTGAGACGTGTTCTGTGAGACTGATTCAATATACACAGTACATACAATATGTAACGCGCCTCCAGTTGACAGCTGTTTCTTGAGAAGGCTGAGGCGTTTTCAAGGTTGCCAACCTATAGCTTATGATGACATATCCCTCAATATCCCTCAAAAGTATACAGCACGTATCTTATCGGTACTCACCTATGGGGCTGAAACGTGGAGGCTAACAAAGAGGGTTCATCTTAAGTTAAGGACAACGCAGCGACCTATGGAAAGAAAAATGATAGGTGTAACGTTAAGAGATCGGAAGCGGGCGGAGTGGGTGAGGGAACAAACGCGGGTTAATGACGTCCTAGTTGAAATCAAGAGGAAGAAGTGGGCTTGGGCAGGGCATGTAATGCGAAGGCAAGATAACCGCTGGTCCTTAAGGGTAACGGAGTGGATTCCAAGAGAAGGCAAACGTAGCAGGGGGCGGCAGAAAGTTCGATGGGCGGATGAGGTTAAGAAGTTTGCGGGGATACGGTGGCCGCAACTGGCAAAGGTCAGGGTTTATTGGAAAGAAATGGGAGATGCCTTTGCCTTGCAGTGAGCGTAGTCAGGCTGATGATGATGATGATGATGATGATCAACTACCCGGATTAGCCACCCTCACAGCGGTTATATTTCCGCGCGCAAGCCGGCGCTCTGAGTTCTGTGCACAAAAAAAAATCCGTTGATGCAGCCGTTAAAGCCATAACTGCCTTGAAACAATAGATGGCGCTGAACGGATACGGGTTTCAGTGTAGTTATCTTAATGCCGAGAACTATAAACTAGTATATGTACGCCAATGCGGTGACCATACACTGCTGTGAACTGCTTGTGCTTCCGCCATTGAGGTCGGTTTTGCAGTAAACTGCGCTTTTTTTTTTCATTTCAACCGCACGAACCAGGTCAGCGCCGATACTAAATGCATCACTGCATGGAAGAGACTGCATAGTTCGACCACCGTGCGAAGTTTAATCGCCAACACATAAGCGCTGCGAGCTATTTTTCGGTAGGTGGAAACACAAGTGTACATATACATGTATTAACGGTCGTGGTACAGCCCTCCTGAAAACAATGGCAAAGCCGATCCCGCTGCGCGCGCTTACACGCATGCATGCACTGATTCCGAGGTCACGATGTTTCCTTCGCGAGCTGTGTCCACGACCGCATTCCGATAGACGCTTCCCGAACGTGCAAACGATTGCGGAAGAAGATTTGCACGCAGAGCGCAGTTTACCACTAGGGAAATGCTGGACCCAGTCGAAAGAAAAAACAATACCGATTGGACCCGCAAACTTCGCTTCCTCGTGCTTCAGCCTCGTATTAAGGACTCGGGAATCTGTTATATTTACGTTTCCTTATACATAGACAGTCTAAGCCAAGTCAAGCCGAGCCAAGTCAAGGAGAACGGAGAATCCAGAGCGCATAAACTACTATTAAGAAACGTGTTGCAGAATGTACTTACGTGGGATTATATCTGTCAAGGTTGAACAGGTTGATTTCGAGGAAGTGACAGCATTTCTGCTCGCTTGGTTTAATTGAAGTGTACCAGTGAGGTTCGAACGCTACCTGGTTAAAAGTCGTCTTAATGACTTCTCCCAGACCTGCATGCTATACAGTGTAGCGTGCCTTCTATTTGTAGTAATCGATCAGTTGGACTCTGCTAACGATAGCGTTTAACAGTACCGCTAACGGTTAACTCTGTCGCTAGCGATACTGGTTAACACTGCCGCCGAGGTCGACAAATGACTCCGGGATCGATCCCCTACGTGAGTGCGTATTCGATTAGCGAATGCAGAGCACATTTCCTGCAAAGCCGTACGGTTTTCTCCAGCTAAAAAGCTATGGGGACGCTTAGGTGGAATGCGATAGCGCTAGATTCCAGATGTATGCAGCTTGTGTTGAAACTTCTCTGTGTGTTTGCTTCAGTTTCCTTGCAATTGTCGGTCCATCAACCGCCATATTCATACTACTAGCTGCAGAAACAGGTATTCGCTATGCTGTGACGGTGCTTACATTTGCGTATATCAATTTTTTTAAATAATTTTTATTTATACTTTTTTACATTCTTTGTTGAACTAAATCACTTATTCTGCACCCATTTCTTTCGAGCAGTCTCCTCCTGTATCTTCATCCATGTCCGATGTTGATTTGCCTCCTCTAGGTAGCGGCGTGCGATTGGTTTTTTTCGGGTCACATAACCTTGTGACGTCCTACTTCTTTCGACCAATCAGCGAACTTGAGACACCGGACTGCCCCGTTCTTCTCTAGACTTGGGAGCTGTAATGCCACCTAGGCTGCTATCTAGAAACTAGATTGCTCGCAACCCGGTGGCCAGGTTGTGATGACGTCACATGGATCACGTGGCCTATCTCGATCAATCAATTTAAGCGCCACCTGCCATGGTGGGCACGTTGCTCACAATCCGTTGGCCAGGTCGCCATGGTGGACAGGTTGTGATGACGTCACAAGGTAATGTGACCATTCTCGACCATTCAGCGAATTTCGTGACATAGGACGGTGGTTCCTGATGTGAACTCTAATATCACGTTAAAATATTTGAGGCATCTGCATAAAGCGACTGCTTTCCGAGGCAGCCGGTTCTGTTCGACGTAGTGTCGCTTGTTATTGCAGTTAAAAAAAAATTTCAGAAATTTTCAACATTCGCACCTGCAGATACGTTCCTCTCGAAGGGGTCTGAACGTGTCCGAACGAATACCATTGCATGCAAGCAGCATGCAAGTGCAACACGGTGGCCCATTACGAGCGCTGTAGCGAAGGTTTCCGGATAGATTTCGAGGATTTCTTCATGCTATATCTTGGTACACGAGCGCTCCGGCATTTCGTCTCCATCGAAATGGGATCGCCGGGCGCAGAATCGAACCCGCTACCTTGGGATCAGAAGCCGGACGGCACAGCCACAGAACTGCCGCGGCGGACACTAATGCGCAGAGCACAATGCTGCAGATTGCCGCCACGAAGAATGCTCACAGAAACGAATTAAACACAGTGTAGCTAGAGACGGCTCCAGCGGAGGGGCCGAAATTGATACAGTCGAACCTTGTTGTAGCGAAGTTTCTTTATAGCCATAGTTTCGTTATAGCCAGTGTTGACCTAGCTTCCAAGGGGAATCGTCATTCCATCATTAAATCGATTATTTCGTTATAAACCACTTCGTTATAACGAGGTCCGAATGGATTTAATATTTCCTGGCGCAGTAAACCTGCGTGGGAAAGGAAAGGTGAAATGGAATTCAAGCGAAGATTTCTCTCAAAGCGCGAACACCAACTTCGGTAGTCGACGGTTGATTCGGTGCCAGTAAGCAACATGTACTTACGTAGGAGATCGAACGCAACTCCGCTCATATCATTGTTTTAAAGAAGAGCAAACAACACTTGGTACACCAACAAACAACAGCATGTATATTTGTACGATAACAAAAGCGAATAATGTCCATGTACATTATTAAATCGGGCCGTAGCTGTAACCGCAGCCACAGGGCCCAGTGCGGGACATTGCGTAGATCAAACACAACTTGGAACATATGCCAGACAAGGAGCGCCAGAAGGGGAAAACTCACTCCCTTCTTTCCACAGCGCAGGTGGAAAAGCAAAAAAACAAAAAACAAATGTCTATGTACAACTGCTATGTACAAGAGCAGTAATCCACGGAAGCCGGTGTTGTTATCCCCGGGCTTCGGATGGGTGGGAGGCGGCCAGGAGCGGTTGCTGGTTGCCGCCGCCGTGATGAGGTGGGGACGACGGCTGGTCGCGGGCCTTGGAAACCGTGTATGTGACGGCACCGGTCAGTGTCAGGAGCATGCCCGCCTGCTGCAGAGGACTGCATTGCAGAGAAAGAGCAGGGCCGCCTGGTTACGTCACGACCGGTCTGGTGACGTCAACCCCCTCAGCCAATGGGCACTCTCCGGTTTAGTTGCGTCACTCCAGCCAATGGGATACACAACCTGCCAATGTCGACTCTTTCTTTCTGTTCTTTCTTCCACCGCTGTTTTCACCACTGCGTCCGGTTGATATATCTGTACCATGATGGGAGGACGGGTGCGATGGTAAAAGCGCAGCGCGGTAAATGCACTGAAAACGCCACCGAAACCGTTCTAGAAACGGACTATGTAAAAAGCGGCGGGGTTTTAACGTCTTTAAACCGAGTAGACGTGCGGAAGCATCTGTTCCTTCTTCGCCTCTTCTTTATGGCAAATGCATGTGCACTTAACCGCGTTCCTCACTCTTCGTCGTCCTCTCTTCACTCGACGGCAGCTGGCGCGACGCCCTCCTCCCGTTGGCTACAGCTGGCGCGATGCCGTCCTCCCATTGGCCACAGCTAGCGCGACGCCCTCCTCCCATTGGCTGCAGCTGGCGCGACGCCCTCCTCCCATTGGCTGCAGCTGGCGCGACACCCTCCTCCCATTGGCTGCAGCTGGCGCGACGCTCCTCCGAACTTCCCCGAGCTTCCTCCCATTGGCTGCAGCTTGCGCGACGCTCCTGCGAACTAACCCGAACTTATCCGAGCTACTCCGATAACACAAGGTTCTTGCTCGCGATTGGTTCATCTGGAGCAGTTCTTTCGCACTGATAGCAAAAGGGACAGGTAGGCAGGCAAGCAGCCTACTCACTTGAGCTGCTCGTCGAGGAAGACGGCGCAGGCCAGCAGGGTGGCGCACATCTTGACGTGTCCCAGCACCTGGTAGGTGAGCGCCGAGGTCCTCCCCAGCAGCCACTGCATGCTCAGCGTGAGCAGGCAGCCGGCCAGGGAGGATCCGACCAGGAGAGCCACGTCTGAGCCGTGCCACCTCCTGACGAAGGCGCCCCGGGGTGCTCGCCACGGCGGCTCCAGCACCAGGGCGACCAGGGCCAGGATGGGGATGGCCCTCTGCAGCTGGGCCTCCAGCAGGAGCCACGGGGCCTGCCGGAGGCTGCGCTGCTGTTCGGCCGACAGGGTCTGCGATGATCAGGGACAGGTATACGCTCAGAAAGCGGCTCCTGTTTGGCACGTGTGACATTAAACATTTCGAGGACACTTTGGAAGTTAAAGTGTTGAGAGGCGAAAGCCTGTTTGGCATGCTGCTTTTGCGAATGATTGCGATTAATTACACTTAATTGACAATTACACCACTCGAACCACCTCACTCCATCTACACACTCTTCTTTAGAGGAGAAATTCTCGAGGCCCGTGTACTGTGCGATGTCAGTGCACGTTAAAGAACCCCAGGTGGTCGAAATTTCCGGAGCCCTCCACTACGGCGTCCCTCAGAGCCTGAGTCGTTTTGGGACGTTGAACCCCATAAAACCAAACCAAAAACCATCTTCTAAACATTCAAATTTTGCGCCACACGTCGACTGCGGCCTACAATTCCGGTCACATGGTACTGCACTTCCTGTGATTCAAATTTTGCGCCACTCTCGCCCCAACCACGGCCACTTTTGGTTGGTTTGTTGCCTATAATTAATTTACTAATTGACCTAAAGTCATCAAAATTGGCTTCTAGGTTCATTTTTTTGCTCCTCTATCTGAGGCAACCGTTGGTTTTCTTCCATATTTTTAGTTCCCGAGTTAAACGCGTGTGACACGCTTTGTTAACGGACGGACGACAGTATGAGCCGTTCAAAGCTTTCGCCTTAAAACATTCTGAATGCATTGCTCCTGCGGGAAGTTGTAGGAGTAAGTGTCGCGGCGTGACAGAAAAGACACACCTCTCACAGAGCCCATCCTTGCAACTATACCTGCCAGTGCGTCCGTCGTTTTTTTTTTTTTTTAGGTTGAGCTTTTAGGAAAAAGTTTAGCTCATGGTAGCACACCTCCAAGTAGACGGTTTCAGTGCGAGCGCATGTTATGTAAGGAACACAACAAAGCGCAACTTTTAGACAAGGTCTAAGTAAAGACGGGACACCACCCCGTTATTGTGTCCCGGCTTTTCTTCGCCCCTGTCTAAACGTTGCGCTGTGTTGTATTCCTAGCTGGCATGAATTACCAACTAGCCCGATGTGTAACGCTCGCTATGTTATGCAACACTACTTCTTTTTCACACCTCAAGGACAGTTTCTATGCAATTGAACAAACGCTTTCATTATTGTTTGAGACGATCCGGTTTAAGTTTTGCTGATTGCGGTGGTGGTGGTGGCGTACACGTTTATTAAAACAGCCATTAGGTTAGGCGTTTAACAGGTCCTTAACAGGGCGCGTTGCAGTTTCAGAAACAGGGAGATGAGCCAGATGGGCCACGGTGGGAGTGGGGGGGAAGGATAGGCGGGGGAATGGAAGGCTTCTGTGTAAGGCAGTGTTCTATATCTTCATACGTGTGTGGACAGTTTGAGTACCAACGAATTAAGGCGTTCAAGAACAGTAAATAGTCTAATCGCGTTCCCTCGGATCGACTAATTGCACAACACGTGGTTGTGCTTGTTCCTGGGTGGCATATGCCTGTGATTCGAGTGGCGCGTGACTTGCATGAGCTCGACTCACGAAGTAGAACGCGGCGGCCACCGCGCCGGCGATGCCGAAGACGATGCCGACCGCGTTGAAGCGCAGGTCTCCCTTGGCGTTCAGCGCCACGCCCACAGCCACGGGAAGCAGCGAGAGCACGGCTCCTCGGCGTTGCCTGCGCCCGTACACCGTGGCCTGAAGCCACGTCGTCACCGGTAGGGACAGAAGCCTGCGTTAGAAACGAGCCGGAGTGAGAGAGTGGAACGCTGTTTGCCACGGCCCGTCGCAGTGAAAAATGACAATTGTCTCGGAGAAAAGAAAAGTCGCAGTAACTGCCTCACATCTCGGTGGACACCTCAACCGCGCCTTGAAAGAAGGGTCGATGGAGGCGATACGCAAGAGGCGCCCGTGTTCTGTGCGATGTCAGGGCACGTTAAAGATCCCCAGGTGGTCGAAATTATCCTGGAGACCTCCACCACGGCACTACTCTCTTCTTTCACTCCCACCTTCCTTTCTTTCCGTACGGCTCTGTTCAGGTGTCCGCCGAGGTACGCGATACAGTTACTGCGCTATTTTCCTTTCCTCACAAACCGATAATTGAGAAAGAAGGTATTGAAGGAAGGAGGGAGGGAAGGAAGGAAGGAAGGAAGGAAGGACGGAAGGAAGGAAGGAAGAAAGAAAGAAGGAAAGAAAGAAAGAAAGAAGGAAAGAAAGAGGGAGGGAGGGACTGGATGGATGGATGGATGGATGGATGGATGGATGGATGGATGGATGGATGGATGGAAGGAAGGAAGGAAGGAAGGAAGGAAGGAAGGAAGGAAGGAAGGAAGGAAGGGGAGCCGGGAGGTCTCCGGAATAATTTAGTCCACCTGGGTTCTTTAACGTCCACGGACGTCAAAAAGCACACGGGCGCCATTTTGCGTTTCGCCTCCATCGAAATACGGCCGCCACGGGCGGGAATCGATCTCGTGACGTAATGCTGAGCAGCCGAACGCCATGAGCGCTCAGCCGCCGCGGTGGCGTCGTTCAGTCATATAGAGACTGCAGTGCAGGAGTGGCGTAAGTATATCGCCGCTAATAGAGACGACAATGAAAAGTACCGTGTTCTTGGCCAAGCAGACACTCTGACCTTTCCCCTAAATGGCGCGTCTCTTGATTCCGTTCCATAAATACAGACACAACTCAAGAAGAAAGCGGAAAATGCCCCACAAAGGAGACCCTCCGATCAGTGGTTTTCACCGTGACGTCGTACTTCAGGTTCATGGCACTGAGGGGCATTTGCCGCTGCGTTCTTGAGTTCGTTTTTCCGCTCGTGGATCTGCATGCTACTTGAAATACGCAATTATTACATGCTCCCGCAACGGGTACCTGAGCAGGAGGCTGGTTCCAGCCGTGTTGAACTCGAGCGAGAGGTTGGGTAGCGCCATGAAGGCGCACAGCAGGAAAGCCAGCCTCCAGTGCTCAGCGCGGGACACCGCTTGGACAGCGGGGTGGTCCACGTCTCCGCCACTCTGCGAGGTGGGTCTCGGCGCCCTGCTTTCCGGGTGGACAAAGAACAAAAGAACACGCCGTGAAAAGAGCGTTGTGTCAGTGCACTCTGAATTTACGAAAAGGAGTATAAAGGGAGTAAACTGTTCCCTAGCGCACTCCATCTTATAATAAAATTCCAGGGGTGCACTTAAGTCCGCTTAGGTGCAGCAATGCGAAAGCTTTTCTCTTACTGCTGCCGATTATGTTGCTACGTGTTTGTTTCTTTACGCCTTTGCCGTTTCTAAGCCGGGTTTTCGCTCTAATTCCGGTTCTACAACATCCGAAGACGTGGGTCCCGTTGCTAGAGTGTCCAGTAAGCACATCAAAGTACAAATTACTTCATAAGTAAAGTAATTAATCAATTCAATTGACTAAGCAAACTTCTTGTCCTGTAGACTTTTGAGATCGGCTCTACGGGGTCATATGTATAGTGTACGCTTTTACCCAAGCAGCACACGTAATGGGCCCAATATTGGAAACGTACTGCGCCGCGGTGGCTCAGTGGTAAGGCGCTCGTCTACCGAGCCGGAGTACCCGGGTTCGAACCCGAACGAGGGGGCCTCGTTTCGATGGAGGCGAAACGCAAGAGGCGCCCGTGTGCTGTGCGATGTCAGTGCACGTTAAAGCCGAAATTATTCCGGAGACCTCCACTACGGCACCTCGCTCTCTCTCCTTCTTCCACTCCCACCTTCCTCTCCTCCCTTACGGCGCGGTTCGGGTGTCCGCCGAGATATGTGAGACAGATACTGCGCCATTTCCTTTCCTCAAAAACCAATTTACCAATTTACCGGTCTTGCAAGGTGCCATAGTGAAACCATCCATTTGCAATATCGGGCCGATTACCCGTGCTGCTTGGGTAAAGACATTGCTATCTACGCTGAGCCACTGTGGCGGCCTAGATAGATGTTATAAGGCTAATGATTAGGGCGCCTCGATACTGCACCACAGCTGTTGTCATTCGCTAGCGCCGTCTGTAGGCTTAGTTTGAATCTCCAGACAGACTGTGAAACGCAGTTAGTAGCCGCGTCGTACCAGGACACGTTGAAAGCGGAGGTCGCTCGGAGCGCCGCCAGCGATGCGGTCAGGTGCACCAGCGTGAGCGTCAGGTTGGGCAGGCGGGCCTGGTCGTAGCTCAACTTGCACGTCAGCACAACGGCCACAGCGAGCGACAGGTTAAGCACAGAGACCAGCGTCACCGCCAGCGAGGTCCCGAAGCCACTGGTCCGGGCAGAGCAGCAAGACGTCAGCAGGGACGCCAATCTCCTCAGGACCCCGTTCGACGAGGAGGTGCGCCTCCAGAGCACCGACGGCGCTGGTGACGACGGCAAGTCGCAGTCCCCGTGGTCGCCCTGTCTGGACAGGGACTGGGCCGTTGCTGGGGCCGCCGTCAGTGGGGTGGTGGATGCTGTAGGCCCAAGTAGTGGATGAGAGGACTCGTCGGCTGATTGGCCCATCTCTGCAGAAATATACGGTGATAAGTACGATGTCATCTGGACAGCCGCTGGCCGAGGGACGTCTTCTATGTCCCAAACGCTTTGAAAGATTAAGTATATATGGCAGATTTACAGAAAGCGTTGTTACAGAAAGCGTGTGTTACAGAAGCGTGCGTTTTACAGAAAGCGGCAATTAGGTCGACCTGGTGGAATTCTGATGGCCTAACCGGTGGTCTTTTATGGGAACAGAGTATAGGTTCCAGGGAATCAAGCGCAGCAGGGGCCGGCAGAGAGTCAGGTAGAGATATGAGATTGGCAGATTTGCGGGGATAAGATTACCGCGGTCGACTCAAGGCAGGGAAAATTTATCGTTGGGGTGGGGGGCTCGAGCGAAGCCCCGCATCCGCCAACGCTATGCGTGATCCAATGCTGAAAATGGATTGCGGAACATGGCACCGTTAGAGCGAAAATCACAAAAAAAACACGAAAAGAAAGGAATGAAATTGAAATGGAATGAAATATTTATACCGGCCTGGAGCTAGGGATTCGGTCCTCTCGGGCAGTCTTCCAGTTCGGTAAAGACTGTCCCGCTGAAGTGCCGTTTCACCATATGAGGAGTGGCGGCAGCGTATGTAAGGACAGGACGTAGACACATAATCACATGGGCCGCTCACTGTTCCTCTCTACTGACCTCACTTTCACCTTCGCCATGCCTCATGTTGCGTTTAACCACTAGCCCAACCGTCAGCTTTAACTTACTGGCCTTCCCGCCCTCCCGACGCACCGAATCCCTTGGCGTCGCAGTTGTCGCAGTAGCGTCGTTCGGTTCCGCCATCTTCCTGTGCGACGGCGCCCATGGCGGGTTCGGTTGCTGACGAAACTGCCAACGGCGACCTCTGGTGAGAGCCACCGCTGCTGAATCCATGATCTGCCGGCGGTCGGCGTCGGTGATGCTGCTGCTGCTGCCGCGGTCGCTGTCTCGGCATGGAGTGAGTCCTGACCGGTTCGGGATTCAGCAGCGAGCGGAAGAAGGATCGCGTATACTGCGTGTCGGGTGGCTTGGGACGTCGCTTCGCCGTCGGTGCCGTAGTAGTAGTTTCAGATAGCCGCTTTACCATCCTCTACTGCGGCGGATCTGCGTCCTCTTCTTCTTCTGTTTCAAGCCGCGTGATTTGGCGCGTTCTTTGCTACGATTGAAGAACAGCGAGTGAGAGCGCCACTATGGCTGTACTGTCACCTGTACTCGAGATTAGCCTCACTTCAAGGACTTGTTTAATCGCCCCCCCCCCCCCCCCCCCCCCCCCCATTGTGAAACGTCTCTGTGGACGTCCACCACCTGATGTGGGTCTTACCTGTGCTGATAGCAAGCAGGATCCGGCACCTGACAGCAAGGGGCCTAAGCTAAACAGTGCATCTTCTTTTGCTGCTTGCATGATGATGATGATGATGTCCTCGGGCTGAATGGCATATTCGGGCGTCCCATCGTCTGTCTCTTCTAGACTTGCATTGTTCAGCGAACCTTTTTCTTCTCATTGATAGAACTCATCGCTCCTACTCCAGTAACCACTGCAGATTTTGTTCTCTTTCGAATAATTTTGAACATACACTATTCGATTCGTTCAAATAATTGAATACGAGGGTATTCGATTCAGTATTCGAAATTTTCTAGTATTCGCGCACCTCTAAGATTAAATTGTTCTTCATGTGCAACATTCTTCTTGCGCTTGTGCCAAAGTGCTTTCGAAATGGCCTTCTCGTATGCCCTTGGCAATCACCACTTTCAAGACACAGCCACACCCTGCGAACGTGACTCCACTGGGTAATGGACTAATTTGTGACTCGTCGCGGTATTGTTTCGTAATGTATGGTACTTTCGTATTTTCCGAAGACCTTGAGTTCGAGCTCCACCGTCCCATTTCCAAGTTCACTTTTTGGGGTCAAGCTTCAAGCCTGTTTCGGGTGGGTACCACATTCCGCAGCCACACTTGCAAAGATACAAAACATCTCTTTCGTTCCCACGAATGTAAGGTGTGTGCCTAGAATACGCACCTCTACAACTTCACAAACTTGCCGTCTTGGCTGGTTAAATTGCTTTTTAAGGCGAAAGCCTTTAGTGGCTCATACTGTCGTTCGTTAGCAGAGGGTGTCACACCTTTGGCAGCGTTTAACTCGTGTTAACTCTGGAACTGAAAAAGATAGGATAAACTAATGGCTGCTTCAGACAGGGGAGGAAAAAATGAACCTAGAAGCCAAGTTTGATGGCTGTAGATTGATTAGCTAATTAATTATAATCAAAAATGACGAAATTGCGTCGAAATAGCGCGGACGTCCATATAGCCACGGGAACGGTGTGACGTCACATCCACTAGAAGTCGTCACGGCATAGTGAAAATTGTCACAGAATATGGTCGGAAAAACGTCGGATTTGTGTCAAATTAGATGGAAAAATGTGTAATTAAACGTAATTAACACTTAAGATCCCCGAAAAGTGTATAACTTTGGGTATCGATATAACCACGGGAACGGTGTGACGTCACATCCACCGGAAGTCGTCACGGCATAGTGTCCTCGGCTTGCGCCTCTCAACACTTCAGTTGCCAAAGTGTCTTCGCAATTTTTAAACCTGTGCGTTCATCGTTCACCGCTATCCCAGGCCTACGTGTTGCTTGCGAAGTGTTGACTTGAGCGTGCTCATTAATCGTGTCAGTTTAGTTTTTTTTTTTTCGTATTCTCACGAGGTCTTTGGAGCGATAGATCTGAGGCAAGTTAATTGGACCTGCCGGAACGTGGATTGTCTTCAAATTAGGGAGGGTCGTCCCGTGCATATAGAGAGCTGGGAGGGGTGGACACATTATATGCACGTCTCGTCCGGCGGCGTGATGACGTAACTGGGGTACGCGCTCGTCTTCGCTCGGCCTGATGGGAACAATGGGTGCCGCGTAATCCCCGAGCTGCCCATACTCTCTACCGCGGTGTGCCAGCTTTGTATCTTTTCTTCTTTTTTTTTCTTCTTTCTATCGTTTATCTGTGTTCGTGATACGCCCGGACCGCCCTGCCCGGTCGTACGGCGATCCCATTTACCCGTGAAGCCGTACGCCTACTACGCGTGATGAAAGCAGATGACGCTCTCGTATAACGGAGCGGACGGTACGGTACTACGTCCTAAGAAGAATTCTTTCACTCGGGCAGCTACGAATCTGCAAATCAAATCCCGGCTCTGATCCAGTTACTGGACCTGAGCAGACGATGATGCCCCCTATGACCTGCGCGGTCAACTACTGACGACGACATACTTTTTTATAGAAGACTCTATAGTCGGATACAGCTTCAAGAACAAAGCGGCAGACGCGCCTCAAAAGAAGCCCTCCAGCCAATAGCGTCGATCTATTTTCACTGCGTGAGGGTTATTCAGGTTAACCGTGTTAACCTCCTGCCACGTGCCAGCTTAAACGAGCTTCTAATTTCCACGTCCTTGTCGGCTAATTAGCATAGCTAGGGCTTCGATTCTGGCGTTCTTGATTCCACAGGTATCAAAAAAAGGGTTTTCGCACAGCCGCCTATCTCACCGTTAGATCACGTTCGTTGTAGTACATACGTGTGGTATTGAAGGACGTTCCTACATCCGCCGCTATGATTGAGGGTGGCGCTGGTGAACACTATGAAGGTTAGGTTACGTGCAGCATAAATACGCTCGGAAGTAGAAAATTGGACAGCCGCCGTCACAGCTGAGTTGGTAGAGCACCGCACGCGGCAAGCAAAGGTCGTGGGTTTGGTTCCCACCGGTCCCAGCCCCTTATTTTCCCGTCCCTGTCTGCTAAATAGTCTTCTGCGAGATCACGCTACCAGGTTCAAGGGGATTAATCACAACGCCATAAGAATTGGCAGACAACATTGGTTGGAGGGTTTCCATGAAGGAGGGTTTCCGTGAACTTCGTTCTTGAGTTGTACCGTTGTACCCAGCCATATATACAAAGCAAGACTATGTAGCACACGGCCTCTTCTTCACGGGTGAGGGGCGACTAAGTGGTTAAGAGATCGGAAGCGGACGGAGTGGGTGAGGGAACAAACGCGGGTTAATGGCATCCTAATCGAAATCAAGAGGAAGAAGCGGGCTTGGGCAGGGCATGTAATGCGAAGGCGAGATAACCGCTGGTCCTTAAGGGCAACGGAATGGATTCCAAGAGAAGGCAAGCGTAGCAGGGGGCGGCAGAAAGTTAGGTGGGCGGATGAGATTAAGAAGTTTGCGGGGATACGGTGGCCGCAGCTGGCAAAGGACAGGGTTAATTGGAGAGACATGGGAGAGGCCTTTGCCCTGCAGTGGGCGTAGTCGGGCTGATGATGATGATGATGATGAAGTGGTTAGCATTCAGCAGAGAACAGACCCCCCTTCCTCTCCGTGGACACGTGACAAACGCCATTCAGGGCAGTTCATGTGAGTGTCGCAAGCGGCGTGACACTCGTCTGACCACCGAATTTTGTACCAATCACAGTGTCTCACTGATACATGGGTCCTAGCTGTTAAGAGTTCGGCAACGGATGTCATCGAGGAGCTCCGTACAACTATTATGTATGCTGCAAGCTGACGGCCAAACTTGAAACCAAAGCAGACGATACAGTGCGGAAGAAGCAGACGAACGAGCCGTGTACGGTATGACGTGCGTTGCAAGCAAACGGCTTTTACGCTGTCCGACAGGGTAGCAGACGACAGGATTTATTCAAGAGAGCTCGTCGTTGACTTCGGCTTTGTCTTTGGCGAGACAGGCGACTGTCTCGCTAGAAACAAAAGCCCGTAAAGGAGAGAGACAAGCCGTGGCCGCCTCCTCTGAACGTGCGTTGTTGCGACGGACACCTGTCCCGGGTTCAGAAAAGAATAATAGAGAAGTCAGGAAGTAAACAAAAACGTGAGACACATTTGAAAAGAGGCTTTCGCTTTTTGTTGCGGCTTTGTATTTCCTTACTTTCGCGACGCAGCCGACTGTCTCCTCTGTCCGGGTTGTTGTGGACGAGAACGGCATCCGCAACGGTTTCGTCGAGCGCACGACGGCTTATGAATGAAAAAAAGCCTCGTCCACAGTGCGCTTTCGCGACCGTATTCTTTCTTCACTGGGCTTGTGTCTCTGTGTCAAGCTTGCCGTTGTCCGAAGACTTCTTTTTCTCTTGCGTTTCGATGAAGTAAAGATACAAACAGACTCGGAGGAACGGTTCCTCGGGAGGAGTAGTGGCTTTGTCCTCCAGAGGAGGAGAGGAACCCTTTTGTGCGTGCCGTACACCCGGTTTCGCGCCATTGACCGTGCGCGCCCTCTATGGTTCTTCATTCTGGCCTGCCTTTTACGACGTCGGTACAGTAAAAGGAATCCCAGAGAAGAGAGGCGGGAGGGAGTGGCTTATCTTAGTGATCTGTTGACACCGATACGTGGCCAAGCGGTCGCCTGAGCGCTATACCCGTTGCCTTAGGTGCAGATTTTTCTGCATTTCGTTATTTTCTTTTTAAAATCGCACTGTGCGCGCGTCCGTTTGCAACGATGCAAGCTCAGTCCGCGTTTTGGTGTTTTCTCCGTCCGTTTGCAGAAAAAGTTAAGGCCTCAGTCATACTCGCTCACCCTTGCATGTGGAGCGTATTAGGTGATTAGAAATTGGGTCATCTCGTCTAAATACGGACATGCCAGCCAAGGATTTTAAACTTGGCCGATTTAGGATTCGCACGTTTGATGAATGTGGTCGCTTGAGGATGAACCGTGGCTATATATACAGTTTCGCGACGAATAAGACGCCTCTTTGATTACTTGCTCTATAGAAAACTTCTCTTGAAAGTTTCTGCGTGTGTTTGCTGTGACCTAGAAGCGGACGTCCGCCGTCTATTCAGATTTATCTTGCACTGTGACCAACCAGCGATCTGACACATTCTGTGTGCCTGCCTTCAGTAATTCGGCAAACCTGCTGTTAAGTGTATGTCTAGTTCTCTGAGGCATACAAATAAAGTTCATTTTGGTCCTACAAACCTCTCTCTAAACATGATATAAATTTTGATGGATTAAAACAATTACCTCACTATACGTTTTTTATCAGGGATATAGAGGGTGTTTCACCTAAGAAAGACTTTACACAATTTTTAAAAATGGGCTTTTTGAGTTATAAGAGCGCTTTTTGCGGCACATCATTGTCAACTGTGTAGTACATCAGAATACAGGTAAGATGTGCTAACTAGGAGGCTGGTTAACTAGTATTGACTTGCCCTTTTCGTTGCGTCCACTTTAGTTAATACTTAGGACAGAGTTAATTGGGAGTTATTTGGAGCCATTTGTGCTGCGCCGGACGTAGGTAGGCTGCTGCTGATGATGACAGTGGCAAAAGGCCGCTACCGAAGTGCGCCGCGACTTTTTAACGGAAGCCTTTAATGGCTCATACTGTCGTCCGTTAACAAAGCGTGTCACACGCGTTTAACTCGGGAAATGAAAAAAGACAGAAGAAAACCAATGGCTGCTTCAGATAGAGGAGGAAGAAATGAACCTTGAAGCCAAGTTTGGTGGCTGTAGATTAATTAGTTAATTAATTATTGGGAAAAATGTCGAAATTGCGCCGACATAGTGCGGACGTCGATATAGCCACGGTAACGGTGTGACGTCACATCCACCGGAAGTCGTCACGGCATAGTGAAAATTGTCACAGAAGGATCGGAAAAACATCGTATTTGTGTCAAATTAGATGGGAAAATGTGTAACTAAGCGTAATTAACACTCAAGGTCCCCGAAAAATGTATAATTTGTGTATCGATATAGCCACGGGAACGGTGTGACGTCACATCCACCGCAAGTCGTCACGGCTTAGTGTCCTCGGCTTTCGCCTCTCAATACTTTAGTTGCCAAAGTGTCCTAGCAATTTTTTTTTCGGTTAAGAATTCGTGAGCGTCTGTTTACACACCGGTCAGTGTGAACTGCGTACCGCATCCTGCACCGGCACGACGCGTACAACCAACGCATTGCGTACAACAACAGATGTGGGCTACCCGGCGCCGACGTCACGCACGCGTTCTCGCGCCAAGCGTGTCGCGAAGCGAAACTTCACACGCGACGGATTTCCGAGAAGGTGCGCTTCCGCCAGCGGGGCGGCCCGCGACGAATGCTGTCCGGCCCGCGCATGCGCGCCACTTAACACATCCGCTTCCTTTGGAGCGGCGCGACTCGACGCTGACGCCGGAAGTGAACGGCGAGCGCCTCGCACGCGAGATGCCTCGCTGTCCGTTCGAACACCTGGCAGGGAGCGGACCTGCCGCTTTGGGTGTGGGAACTCTGTCTCACTACTTGCTGACAACGGAGGGGAAGGTATACGAGCGCGAGGCGACGGCTTTCGAATGCGTGTGATTGTCATATACAGTTGAACCTCGTTATAACGAAACGTTTTATAACGAAATAACGGATATAGCGAAGGAATGACCCCCAGCAGCACAGCTAATCGGCCCAATATTGGAAATGTATCGGCAAATGTTGGTCCTACAAATGACGAGAACGAAACCATCCATTTCCAATATTGGGCCGATTAGCTGTGCAAGTAGTCGACAGGTAATCGACCCAGTATTGGAAATGTATTGGCAAAGTCATGGGCGTCCGGAGGGGGGGGCAAGGGGGGGCGGCTGCACCCCCCTGGAAAATCACTCCCTCGAACCGTGAGTGATGGCCGCACGCCAGGGGCCGTGGTGGGCTCAGCCAAAAGGGTAAAAGCAGCTCCGCTTCCACGCTGTGGGTCACATCTGCGAAATGCCGCGTCCGGGCACGCGTCTTTATGCCGTTTTCAAACCACGCCATCGTTAGCTCTGTTGAAGGCCGACCTGTTGCAGACATACAGCGGCACCGGCGAGCATGTGTTTCAAGCCGTCTTGAAATGGGTGCCTGTTTCTTTGATCTCTAGACAGATAGCGACACGGAGGCAGACAGTGCACAGTGCATCTTGTTTTCGCCTTCGTTATGCCGGCCACCGATGAATTCTTCAGGAGGGAAAGACAAATCAGCCGTGTCCACCCCCGCTTTGTCGGGCTGCTCATGGGCAAGCGGGCGATCAGTTGGCGCCGCCGCCGCTCGCTGTGCCTCCGATCCACGGGAGAGCGCAGTGCGGTAGAAGCGCCGCTATCAGAATCTTCGGCAAAGGAGATTAGCATCTTTTGTTCACGGCGACGCAGTCTCCAGAGGCGCCCCCACACCAGCGTCCCTTGCGTCTTCTCCGAAAACCAGCGCCTTTGGTCAACGCAGCCCGATGGCGCCTGCCTGGCTCGCCTGTCACCTCTGGCTGGGCCTCAAATGACAACAGCGCCCGTGTACTGTGCGAGGTCAGTGCCCGGTAAAGAGACCCAGGTGGTCGACATTATCCGGAGCTCTGTACTACTCCGTTCCTCATAATCTGAGTCGTTTTGGGGCTCTGAACCCCATAAAAACACACAAAACAAATTTTCCTACCGGAGTGGCGAGTGTCCCTTCCCCTTGGAAGTCACACGGAAGTAAGCCCTTGCACGTGTGCGCGCCTCTGTATTTGTGCTTCGGTGTTTTTAGTGGCCGTTTGTCAACGAAGCTGAGAACAACCAAGACAGTGGACGAGAAAACTACGAGCGGCGAGCAGTGTGCGTGCGGTTGCTCGACTGTGCGGATGCGCGAGCAAGATGGAGCGAGGTGTATGAAGCTGCGAGCGTGCATTTATCTTGTAAATAAGTTTTCGTTGTATGTATAGACATCTTTTGTTTTCAACGTGCGCGTTCAACCGTTTTTCCAATCAATGTGTGTGACGAGTGTGCACCGAGAGCGTGTAATGAAGCACAGAAATGAATTTATCACCCGTGTAATCACGCAATTCGCCCAGAAAAATCCGTGGAGTCTACAGTTGCTGTTCAAGGAAGACTGACTGAGTGACTGTAGTTGCGTGTTTGTGACCATATTGTGCTGTGTGCTGGTCATCAATCCGGGTGAGTCGAGAACCCGTATGCAGCAATACTGAGCACTCTTCTCCACGAAGTGACAGTATATTTTTGAATTTTTTATTAATTTTAATTGTTTCTTCGTTGATAAACTGCAATGTATCTCTCCTAGCCACACTTTAATTTGCTGTTTGTAATTTTTATTTCATGTGTGTATTTCACTTATTTTTTATTTATATACAAATAAATAAATTCATACCGCAAATAGTGCCTTTTTGCTACGAACATGCCCCCCCCCCCCCCCTCCGGCGCCAACAACCAATGGGCCCCCCCCCCTGCAAAAAATGCTGCGGACGCCCTTGGGCAAAGTACAGTCCTACAAATGACCGGAGCGAAACCATTCATTTCCAATATTGGGCCGATTACCGATGCTGCTTGAGTACGGTGCTGCCGAGGGTTAGACCCTAGGCCTGGGTTGTCCAAATGAAGTGACGTATCGTTGGGGTCTCCTCCTGCTGCCTGCTTGCGAAGCAACTGATTGGCTGTGATGCTTCAGAAGGTGCGTCGCTGCCGAGTTCTGAGCGTTGGGCCGTTCTGCGCCCACGGCAACGCCAATCGGGGACGTCGTCGTCGGTGTAAGCATGTAAGCGAAGTGCGGGGGGGCTCGAACATAGAGCGAACGCTCTCGAACGCTGCCGCAAACGGGCTGCACGACAAGATGATCACGTCCGAGTCAGCACATTTCGCACACCGTAAAGCATAACTGTATACCCATCACAATTCTATAGACCTGTGTTTGGTTTGGTTTGGTTTATTGGGGTTTAACGTCCCAAAGCGACTCCGGCTATGAGGGACGCCGTAGTGGAGGGCTCCAAAAATTTCGACCTCCTGGGGTTCTTTAACGTGCACTGACATCGCACAGTACAAGGGCCTCCAGAATTTCGCCTCCATCGAAATGTGTACTGTGCGATGTCAGTGCTCGTTAAAGAACCCCAGGAGGTGGTTGAAATTTCCGGAGCCCTTCACTACGATGTCCCTCATAGCCTGAGTGGCTTTGGGACATAAAACCCTAATAAACCAAACAAAATAGGAAGAACACACACTCAGCCTTGGCAGGAACATTCAAAGCAAATACAACTGAAAATGCGCAAGGCGGTCCCTCTAGCGCTGACCATCCGCATTTCCGCGGGTGCAACGATCATTTAATTTTTTTTTTCTCGTTACCATGGGCGCAGAACACAGTCGCGCGTAACGTATAGTACAGGCGCCGCAGCCGCGTTTCAAGGACGGGGGATAAGGGCGGCACACTGCAATCTGGCTTCAAATGGGCGCACCGGAAGTCCCCATCGTCGACTTCCGTCCACTCGCGCGGTCAACGTTACCGGATGTTTCGGAAGCATGCGGTTAGTCCTGCGTAGCTCCGTCGTCGGAGTGGTGGTGGTGGTGAAAAACTTTAATCAAAGAGAGCTTGAGAGTTAAAAAAAAAATAACCCTGCTGCATGGTCGGTATCCTTAGTCCGGGACACCGCATGACGAGGCCCCGTCTCGCGCCCGCTTGACCAGAGCCCTTTGGGACTCCAGTGTGGAGCAGTTGAGGAGGGCAGTCTCCCATGCCTCTCGGGTGGGGGTGGAGGAGGGGGGAAGGTGAGGATTCTGAGTACATGCCCACACCATGTGAAAGATATCGCAGATCTGTCCACAGTGCGGGCAGCGCCCATCTGTGTTCGGATCGAAGTGTTTTGCTATTGCAGGACAGAGAAGGGTTCCTGTCTGCAGGCGCCGCAGAGTTCGCTCCTCCGCCTTACTCAGCCCCTTGGCAGGTGCCGGGTAGAGACGGTGGCTGTCGCAATAATAAATTAGGATTTCGCGGAACCGCAGAAGCGGTTTATGAGCTTCTGAGCCATGAGAGCTAGGATGGGGAGCCCGGTGTGTGAGCGCTCGGGCGGCCGCATCAGCGGCCTCATTGCCTCGTAGACCCTGGTGGCCAGGAGCCCAGATCACTTTTGTGCGAGTTGGATCGGCGAGAGCGCGTCTTAGAATTTGCGAGGCCAGAGGTGATATTTCGCCTGCAAGATAATGTTCACAGGCCCGGCGAGAGTCTGTGATAACCGTTTTCGATTTTGGATCGGCGGCAGCGAGAGCTATTGCGACTTCCTCCGCTCGTGTTGAATTTGGGGCCCGAAAAGATAGCCCATCGACATTCATTCCCCGGTGGACTACGGCAGCCGTGAAGAATCCCGCGGGCGACGGCCCTGTGATGTCCACGTAATAGACGCCCTCTTTATAGCCATATTGCCTCTCAAGCGTGCGAACCCGCGCTTGTCGTCTGCCTTCATGTGAAGCCATGTCCATGTTACGCGGGAGCGGAGCGACCAAGAGCATGTGGCGCCACAGCACCGGGATGTTCTCCGTCCCCTCTGGTATGCATGTGTGTTGGATGTGTAAGCGGTTTAGCAGGCGGCGCCCAGGCACCGTCTGCGATAGCCGCGTATATTGGTTCACGAGGTGGGCCTCCCGCAACTCCTGATAGGAGTTTACCACTCCCAACGCCTTCAGTTTGGCGTTGGAGGTAGCCACCGGAAGGTCCAGTGCTCGCTTTGTTGCCTTCCTGATGATGGCGTCAATGCGTCGGAGAGCTCGGCAGGCCGTGATTCTCCACTGGCCGGATACTGTACTATAGGTGAGAGGGAATAGGTGGCCCTTCGTAGCGGGTCTTTCGCTGGTCGGTTCTGCATCTCGTGATGTTTGTTGTTGTTGTTGTAGCCTTTGACAGAATGGCACATACCCACACTGGGCCGCCGCGGTGGCTCAGTGGTTATGGTGCTTGGCTGCTGACCCGAAAGACACGGGTTCGATCCCGGCCGCGGCGGTTGGATTTCTTTGGAGGAGAAATTCTAGAGGCCCGTGTACTGTGCGATGTCAGTGCACGTTAAAGAACCCCAGGTGGTCGAAATTTCCGGAGCCCTCCACTACGGCGTCTCTAATAGCCTTAGTCGCTTTGGGACGTTAAACTCCATAAACCAACCAACATACCCACACTGGGGGATCGGCCAAGAATCGGGTGGTAAAGGTTGGTATTCACCTGTACGTAGTAAAGGCAAAAGGAAAGCACACGGGAGAGGAACACCGGGGGAGTCTACCACAAGAAGGGCACGGAGAGGATGAAGAAATAAAAATAAAAAAATAATTATTATTATTATTACAAATAATAATAATAATCATAAAAATATATGTATATATAGGAGTTTGGATTGGAGAGAGAGTGAGAGAGAGAAAAGAGAGAGGAATTCGAAAAATAATGAAGCATAAAAAGAAAATACTGAAAGCTTTAGCACGGCAGTCGATGAGATTCAAGCAAGTAATTTTGAACAGTGTCACAAACAGACCTGTGGCTGAACCCAAGCGTGGTGGCACCAAATGACAGCAAGTGTGGGCTGCTCAAACTCTCAGTTCCTTCTTCCACTTCCTCCTCCATCGCTTAAACTGAGGCGTCCCTTGAGAAGTGAGACAGTTACTGACCCCTTTACAATCCTTTCAAGGAGGAAATTGGAAATTGGTTTTTGAGGAAAGGAAACGACACAGTAACTGCCTCTCATATCTCGGTGAGCACCCGTCAAAAGCGTGACGCCTCTGCCAACACCCTTCTGTCCACAACGATGAGGCATTAAAGGCTTTCGCCTTAATACTTTTATTTGAAGGCCTAAAAAAATGCAGCTGCACTGTGGGCGGCTTTCAGGCTTGATGGGCAGCTCCCGGTGAAGGGGTCGTGGGATGGCGAGGAGGGTTGGGTCGTTGGCCGGTATTCTGATGCCGAGGGAGTCCAGGATATACCAGCAGCAGGATATTAAGGCGAAAGCCTTTATTGCCTCATCCTTGTCGACAGATGGTTGTCAGCAGAGGTGTCACGCTTTTCTAGTCAGACCAGAAAAAAAATCTTTGTGCACGATGGGATTCGAACCACCATCCTTCCGTTCCACAGCCGAGCGTGCTAATGGCTTTTTTTTTTCTTCAACATGGTATTTATTACAGTGATGTAATGTTCTATATTAACGTCCCAAAGCAACTAAGGCTATGAGAGACGCCATAGTGGAGGGCTCCGGAAATTTCGACCACCTGGGGTTCTTTAACGTGCACTGACATCGCACAGTACACGGGCCTCTAGAATTTCTCCTCCAAAGAAATTCCAGCCGCCGCGGCCGGGATCGAACCCGCGTCTTTCGGGTCAGCAGCCGAGCACCATAACCGCTGAGCCACTGCGGCGGCCAATCAGAAAGAACATGTCCAGGGGTTCATCAACAAATGTCCAGGGGTTCATCAACAAATGGCAGCGCAGTGAGATAGCTACGCTACTTCCTGCCAACTAATATGCAGTTCTTGTCTAGGACGCTGGAGAGTGTTTGGAGAAAGGCGTCGAATCAGACGGATGCCTCCCAAACGGAAAGGATTTCACCTCACCGCACTTTACGTCAACTAACTGCCCCTGAATTTTATAGGTTAGCGGGATACAATGATAAACCGGCAGCAATTTCTTGTAGACTTTTGCAGCAGCCGGAAGGAGTGAACTGCATTATTAACAGCACAGCCTTAATGATTTAAACTTACATTTACCAAAAGCAAACTAAAGGCCTTACGAGCTTATCGAACCCTGTTTCCTGCACCTTCTTGCAGTTCCTCTCCGCAAACTTTTTTTGTTTTGTTTAGGTGAAGGTCTTGTGTAAAACTAACACACGTAAGCGTGTCCTAAATGTTATGCTTATATATCCATGTTAACAGCGCTTCGCTCCAATAACATTGCCTAGAAGCTGCATCTCCACACTTTGGACACTTGGCCGACCATTTCTGCCTATTCGGACTGAAGAGCCAGTGTGATGACCTCGCCGAACTCGACGCCCCGCGCAATTATGTGCGCCGAGTCGTCCGGATCGCAGCGTGGTACGCGCCAGATCGCGCTCGTAAACTGTTCCTCTCGAGAGCCCGGCGTGTGTGTTTTGGACACTTGCGTTGCTTGTGAGTGTATGTATGTGTGTTGCATCGGGCGACATCGGTCGCCGTAATGTGTTGTTCTGTTTTGTAGAGGGACGGCTGGCCCTTGTACGCTCCAGTGTTATTCAGTCTTTTTAGAAAAAAAGAAGTGTGTGTGTGGGCGGGGGGGCTGTGAATTGGTGATTTCGATGACCATAACAGCAAGAGTTTCAATATGGGAAGCTCGAAAAACTCCCGAAGTCTCCCTTTAATAGCTTTCAGCTCAATAAAAAAAAAATTGGTATGGTTTTTGGTTTGGTTTATGGAGTTTAACGTGCCAAAGCGACTAAGGCTACGAGGGACCCCGTAGTGAAGGGCTCCGGAAATGTCGACCACCTGGGGTTCTTTAACGTGCACTGACATCGCACAGTACACGGGCCTCTAGAAAAAATTGGTATGGTTTTAACGTAGTTAAACTGAGTAGACATGCGGAAGCATGCATTTAGCCTGCTTGGCTCATGGGTTTGCTTTGCTGGGTCGTCGGCACGTCTAGCGACGATATTAGACTCGGGTTAAGCTCTGATCGAGGTTAAGCTGATCTCATCTGTTCGCGTCGCAGATGGAAGTTGATGAAGACGACGACATGCGATGCACAGCGCGAGAGTGTGCTGCAGTTTCACACGAGGCGTGCAAGACCTACTGAACTACAGACCTGCACATTTGGCACTGCTCCAGCGCGCATGTTCTAGTTCATGCCTTTTGCCGCTAGGAAAAGGCACCTACGGGAAGCGTGGCGCTACATTATACCTGTTGAACAAGATGGCCTCCTCCATCATTTTATTTCAAACAAGGCAGTTTTGTCGTTTGTCCACGTAATCATTAACATCCATTTATCTATGCTAGGCACGGTGGTGCTGATGAAAAGAACGCGGATGAAAACAAAAGTTTTTATACTCATCCAGAGCGAAAAAAGTCGTTATTGTGGATATTTTTATTGTTGATGTTAAGATAGCAGAGGAAGACGAAACAAATGTATTAAATATCTTGCTCAAATTGGCCAACGATGATGATGATGACAGCAGACGAACAGGTCAACCGAGCGCCCTCAACGGCCAATAAGCTAACGAAAGTTGGCGCACGCTGCTCCATAGGACCCCGCCATATGTGCAGGTCTGTAGTTCAGTATGTCTTGGAGGCGTGTTCATCTCCGGCGATAGCGATAGCGATAGATGAATAACTGTCTGCTCTCAGACAAAATCTTTCAGCGTGCTGTACCTACTTGTTTGAAAGACGTATGGTCACGCCGTGGTCTGTCCGTTTTTCAAAAGGGGGACTTGTTTAAACAGGAGATCAAGAACTTGGCGATTGAGGCCTCAGCAAGAATCGCTTTCCTGAAGAGACACCACCTTCGTGAGCTTGGGTGCACCCTAACGGAGCTACATGAGCTGAAGAGATTAATAACGTAAAAGCAGAGCTTCAACAATTTGCGACAGAAAGATATAAGGGGGCCTTGATAAGATCTAGTTCCCGAAGGTTTCTTGACGAGCAACCTTCTCGTCGGGCCCTGAGTGATGAAAGAGAGAATGCTCTTGCGAAGGAAATATTGGAAATTCAGTATGGTGATTGCACATACAGCGATGCGCCTGGTATTCTTGCTGCTTTCTTCGACTATTATCGAAAGCTGTTTGGTAGTTGCGATGATCCAAATCAGGGTTTCGATTACAGTTCCTTACTCGGAAACTTCCCTCGACTAGACGATGAGAAGTGTGCTATAGTGAAGGGATCTATCACTTTGGATGAAATTCAATCAGCCATTTCTGCCCTGCAGAGCCAGAAATCTCCTGGGCCAGATGGTATTAGTAGCGAATTCTATAAAACATTTTCGCCTTGCCTAGTGCCTGTTTTGATGGAAGTTTTCCAAGCATCTTATGATGTGGGTGTCCTGCCTCCCACTTTCTATTCTGGGCACACAATATTAATTCCCAAAAGCAAAGATACTAATCGGTTGAAAACTATTGAGGGATATCGTCCAATTTCCCTCTGCAATGTTGATTACAAAATTTTTGCCAAGGTTCTTTGCAGTCGTCTGCAGCTCGTCATTATGGACTTGATAGGTTCGCATCAGGTCTGTGGTATTAGAGGCCGCAGTATTCAAACACATATCCATATGACACGTTCAGTGTTAGAGACAGTATCAGATAAGACAGGCCAAGTAGCTCTGATTCAAATTGACTTGGCGAAGGCGTTTGATAAAGTTCGGCACGATTTCTTGTTCGCGGTCTTGGAGTATGCAAATATTGGTGACGTCTTGCTCAAAGGCACAAGGCTGTGCTATAAGAACTCCTATACAAGGGTAATTGTTAATCAGGAGCTAACGAAACCAATACCACTAGAAGCATCTGTTCGTCAAGGATGTCCACTGTCTCCATTGTTGTTTGCCCTATATCTGGAACCCCTCTGTCTCAGTATAATTAACAGCGCAGCTATCCGCGGTTTCTCTCTGGCTCAATGTGAAGTTAAAGTTTTAGCCTACGCTGATGATGTCGCCCTCTTTTATTCTGACAAAAAGAGTGTACTTGAGGCTTTACACTTGACTAAACAGTTCTGCGATGTATCAGGCGCGGCTCTTAATTTAGAGAAATCCAAAAGCTTTTGGTTGGGTCATCGGGGAACTAGGCCAAGCCAGTTCGGTGGCATATGCTGGGACTGTAGCCCTCTTGAGTACCTAGGCGTTCCTCTGCACCAAGTTCGCAACAGTACAGCCTACTGGGATTCACACAAATTGTAACTCTACGGCGGCAAACACAGGCTTGGATGGGTAGGGAACTCTCAGTGTTTGCGAGGGCACAGGTCTGTAACATATTTTTGTTTGCAAAGCTCGCGTATGTCCTTCAAGTCCTGCATTGTGCGAGGAGGAAGGTGCAAGCAATACACAGAATATTTGAAACATTCGTGTGGCGCTCTCAATGGGAGCCCATGAGGCGTGACAACTTGTTCCTTCCCTTAGAGGGTGGTGGAGTGGGCCTTGTTCACCTGTTCGTGCATAAACTTGTTTCCCGTTTTTTTCTTTTTCAAATCGGCAAACCACCCGTTTCTGGTAGCTGTGCTCATTAGGCGGCTTAGTTTTCATTTGCCTTACTTATTCGCACCGACTGTGCAGGCTCGTGAGGGGACTTTATCCCTCTTTGTTCCCTACACCATTGTATCGGCAGCCTTATCTGGGGTCTTTGGACATCAGTGTTCTAAAGCGTGTTAGGCGGATGTGCATTCAGGCAGCCGCTAAAACGTTCTTTTTCAAACTACACACAGCGACGCTGCCTGTCAAGACATTTCTTAATGACAAGGAGATGTTTGTACCCTGGAATGTGAATTGCCGTCTGTGTAATGTGCCTGAGACAATTCATCATTGCTTCATCCTGTGCCGTGATGCCATGTTCTTTTGGGACATACTACAACGAACTCTTATGAAGGACATTGAAATTACACCATACACTATTAGATTTCTGCCTGTTGGCAAAAACTCTGTGGTACCTTATGATCTGTTTGTGTTGATGGGATTATTCAGTCTTTGGAAAAGCCGTATGATGGACAGACATGCCGAGCCACCAAGATCGTCCAAATCTGTGTTTCGTGAACAGTGTGCTTTGGTGAGGAGTGTATATGCTGCACGCGAAGAACCTCCAAGCTGGCTGCCGTGCCTAGATGCATGTGTGTGCCTCCCTGAATTTTGATGTTTTGATGGGGATGCAGTGTTGAGTTAGGGCTATGGCGGGCTCGTATTAAGCAGCCCGGTAACTTGAGACGCGAACCAGTTTGATTGAAGTTTTCCCCCTTTTTACGGAAGTTCTTCCATGCAATAAAGAAAAAAAAAACTCCGGCGATAGCGTAGTGCTCTCGCGCAGCGGCCTGCGAGGCTGATCTAGCTGTTCGCGGCGCCGCGGGTTCGGATCCCAGTCGTGGATGCTTAATTCATTGCTTTGTAACCTGACATGGCGTCGCCGTTGCTAGGCAACGGCACAAGAAAGATCGAGACAAGATTCGGTGTTGGTGATTCGGAATAAAAGTAACTTCATCCACCGCGTCCATACATTACGCTTGGAGCGAGCGCAACAAAACGGAGTCACGTGCTTCCGACCTTGCCTTTTTTTCTGGATTTTTTTTGTAAGTACCTGCTGGGAACACGCACCATTATCTTGCACGTACACGCCCGCATTTATCAACCCTGCACGCCACATATTCAGCCTGCATTCTTTCCAGTGCGTCGAACCCTCGCTGCGTGGGAAAATTCTGTTTTTCCTTTTTCCGCGTTCGATCGAGAGCCGTCGCGACCGTGAACGCGTAAAAGCCGCGTGACCTCAGCAGCAGGACCGACTGGGTACAAAGTGTGCTCGACTTACATGCAGGGCCACGACAAAAATTCCATTCTATTCCTTTTTTTATATTCTTTGATATTCCTCCTATTCGTTTTTGCGCGTGTGCTCTCATTTCAAGCCTCTTAGAGCTAGAGCTTTACTCTTCGGGGTACAACTTCCGACTTCGACGTGGATGAGACAATGACCTTTAATGCCCCACAAGGTCAAACCGAACTTAACTGCATAGTGGTATGGCCCAAGCTATGGTAGCATGACCACGTGATCCTACGACTATGATTATTGGGGACCTGACCTTGGCGTTTGACCTTGAACGACCTTGACTTTTGATTTAAGAAGTGGGAACCACATCGACAGTGACCTGCAATGCCTCACAAAGTCAAACCGAACTTAACTGCGTGCTGTGGCCCAAGCTATGATAGTATGACCATGCGATCATATGACTATGACCGTTGGGTACCTGACTTTGGCATTTGACCTTGGACGACCTTTACTTTTGATTTAACGCAGTAGGCACCACATCAGCAGTGACCTTCAATGCCTCACAAGGTCAAACCAAACTTAACTGCATGGTGGGATGGCCCAAGCTATAGTAGTATGACCACGTGATCATATGCCTGGCCATTGGGTACCTGACCTTGGCATTTGAACTTAAGCGACCTTGGCACCACATCAACAGTGACTTTCAGAGCCTCACAAGGTCAAACCGAACTTACTGCGTGGTGGTATGGCCCAAGCTATGGTAGTACGACCACGTGATCAAATGACTATGACTACTGGGTACCTGACCTTGGTCTGTGACCTTGCCTCCTAATTGACCTTGACCTTGACATTTTAATTGAAACAGTGGAAACCATACCTAATAGAGCTTTCGCTCGTGTAACTATAGTTCAAGCCACGTTGACCCCCGGCCATTCAGTTCACTTCCATGATTCGGCACCGTCGGAAAGTGCTGGTAGGATCCAGCCGTTATAAAGTTTGGCTGAGATGCAAAAATTACCCGGTACACTTAATGAATTTGCGTTCGAGTAATGCCAAAGCATCCCAATTACTTTCCAATTTTATTCCCATTCCACTGCGATTGCATTCTAATTTTCTTCCACCTTTATTTCAATCCTGTTCTAATTCTATACTGTTCCTTTGTTGTTGATGGAGTTTTATGTACTACTACTGACGATCACTGGTTAACATTTCGTATTTCCCGCATTTGATGACGTCGTATCTTTTCGACCAATCACGAGTTTTGTAACGCCGCCACTTTTGGGCGACGCCCGGTTTTCTTCTCGATGAGTGATATAAAGCTCTCGCATTAATGCCCCCAGCACGCCAAACACTGTCGCTATTTTGTGCTCGGTTCCCGAGGAAGGTCAGCTCGTCGGTCGTTTCCGGACGTACGCGCATAAAAATGATGCGGCAGTTCGGATGCCCAGTTGGGTTGCACAGCTGGGAGTTCCCGGGGAACGATCGCGGAAGTCCCGAATAGCGGAGCGGTCTTTTTGCTATACAGGAACACGCTTTTTTTCTTTTTTTCTTGGTTTCTCAGCAACAGCGGGCACGCGATTTGGCCGTCGACCGTGGGAAGCGCGGTGATGAAGACCACTTAGCGCCCTTTAGAAAGGTCCCCGCCGCCGTCTCCGCCTCTTATTCAACGTTCTTCCTTCTTCACCCTTCGAGAGCCTCCCACCGTGCTTTCTTTCTTTCCTTCTTTCTTTCTTTCTTTCTTTCTTTCTTTCTTTCTTTCTTTCTTTCCTTCTTTCTTTCTTTCTTTCTTCCTTCCTTTCTTTCTTTCTTTCGTTCTTTCTTTCTTCCTTTCTTTCTTTCGTTCTTTCTTCCTTTCTTTCTTTCTTTCCTTCTTTCATTCTTTCTTCCTTTCTTTCCTTCTTTCCTTCTTTCAATCTTTCTTCCTTTCTTTCTTTCTTTCCTTCTTTCTTTATTTCCTTCTTTCCTTCTTTCTTCCTTTCTTTCTTTCCTTCTTTCATTCTTTATTCCTTCCTTCCTTTCCTTCTTTCAATCTTTCTTCCTTTCTTTCTTTCTTTCTTTCCTTCTTTCCTTCTTTCATTCTTTCTTCTTTCCTTCCTTTCCTTCTTTCCTTCTTTCAATCTTTCTTCCTTTCTTTCCTTCTTTCTTCCTTCCTTTCTTTCTTTCCTTCTTTCTTCCTTTCTTCCTTTCTTTCCTTCTTTCATTCTTTATTCCTTCCTTTCTTCCTTTCTTTCCTTCTTTCAGTCTTTTTTTCTTTCTTTCCTTCTTTCTTTCCTTCTTTCTTCTTTCCTTCCTTTCCTTCTTTCCTGCTTTCAATCTTTCTTCCTTCCGTTCTTTCCTTCTTTCTTTCCTTCTTTCATTCTTTATTCCTTCCTTCCTTTCTTCCTTTCTTTCTTTCCTTCTTTCAATCTTTCTTCCTTTCTTTCTTTCCTTCTTTCTTTCCTGCTTTCATTCTTTCCTTCTTTCAATCTTTCTTCCTTCCTTTCTTTCTTTCCTTCTTTCTTTCTTTCCTTCTTTAATTCTTTATTCCTTCCTTTCTTTCTTTCTTTCCTTCTTTCTTCCTTTCTTTCTTTCTTTCTTTCCTTCTTTCTTTCCTTCTTTCATTCTTTCTCCTTTCCTTCCTTTCCTTCTTTCAATCTTTCTTCCTTCCTTTCTTTCTTTCCTTCTTTCTTCCTTTCTTTCGTTCCTTCTTTCATTCTTTATTCCTTCCTTCCTTTCTTTCTTTCCTTCTTTCAATCTTTCTTCCTTTCCTTCTTTCTTTCTTTCCTTCTTTCTTTCCTTCTTTCATTCTTTCTTCTTTCCTTCTTTCAATCTTTCTTCCTTCCTTTCTTTCTTTCCTTCTTTCTTTCCTTCTTTCAATCTTTCTTCCTTTCTTTCTTTCTTTCCTTCTTTCAATCTTTCTTCCTTTCTTTCTTTCTTTCTTTCCTTCTTTCTTTCCTTCTTTCATTCGTTCTTCTTTCCTTCCTTTCCTTCTTTCCTTCTTTCAATCTTTCTTCCTTTCTTTCTTTCCTTCTTTCTTTCTTTCTTCTTTCCTTCCTTTCCTTCTTTCCTTCTTTCAATCTTTCTTCCTTCCTTTCTTTCTTTCCTTCTTTCTTTCTTTCTTTCTTTCCTTCTTTCATTCTTTCTTCCTTCCTTCCCTTCTTTCAATCTTTCTTCCTTCCTTTCTTTCTTTCATTCTTTCTTCCTTCCTTTCTTTCTTTCCTTCTTTCTTTCTTTCTTTCCTTCTTTCAATCTTTCTTCCTTCCTTTCTTTCTTTCCTTCTTTATTTCTTTCTTTCATTCTTTCTTCCTTCCTTTCTTTCTTTCCTTCTTTCAATCTTCCTTCTTTTCTTTCTTTCCTTCTTTCATTCTTTCTTCCTTTCTTTCCTTCTTTCTTTCTTTCCTTCCTTCAATCTTTCTTCCTTCCTTCCTTTCTTTCTTTCCTTCTTTCTTTTTTTCTTTCTTTCAGTTTTTCTTCCTTCCTTCCTTTCTTTCTTTCCTTCTTTCAATCTTTCTTCCTTCCTTCCTTTCTTTCTTTCTTTCCTTCTTTCATTCTTCCTTCCTTCCTTGCTTTCTTTCCTTCTTTCTTTCTTTCCTTCTTTCTTTCATTCTTTCTTCCTTCCTTGCTTTCTTTCTTTCCTTCTTTCTTTCTTTCTTCCTTTTTTCCTTTCTTTCTTTCTTCCTTTCCTTCTTTCTTCCTTTCTTTCTTTCCTTCTTCCTTTCTTCCTTTCTTTCTTTCCCTTTCTTTCTTTCGTTCTTTCTTTAATTTCCTGCTTTCTCCTCCCTTCTTTCCTTCCATCGTTCTTTCATTCTCTCTTCCTTTGTTTCTTCGTTTTCCTCTTCTCTTCTCTCTCTCTCCACAGGACCGCAGCGCACGTTCGGAAAGAGAAGAGTGCGCGGGTAACGGAGATACGCGTACTTTCGGCTTCTGCATCGCTGCCGAAAGAAAGGATGGAATTCCAGCTATATTTCTCGCAGCACTGCATAAGGCTGGGTGGCGGAACCAGTGCTAAGATGTGTGGTCGCGACGGAAATAATGCCTCCCTTGCCAAAGCCTTATAGGCAGTTTTCCGGACGCACATTCCCCGCAGTTTGTCGCTGACTTCGCGCTTCGCATTGTGCGCCTTCATCTTTGTCCCTCGGGGGCACAATTGGTCTGATTTCATCTCCTTCGTTCAATAGGAGATAACCGCAGGAGAAGAGGTGTGTGTGTGTGTGTGAGGGGGGGGGTGGGGGGGGGGGCGTTTATCCGCTCCGGCGAGTCGAAAAAACTGTCATTTCAGCTCGAAGGCGTACATTTAAAAGAAATAGAGGAGTAAAGCGCGCGCTGAACTCCGTCTCAAAGGTATCTCCTCAAAGGCGTATACCCTGAAAGCCTTCGGTCTGTTCAGTTCCGTCGGTGTCAACCGAGAATAGATGCTCAAACGGAAGAGGGAAGGTGGGAAAGGGACATGCTTTCAGCTGGATTCAAAAGCGTCAATGTAGGACCTCGATTGTTTGATTTTCTTGCAACTTTTTTTTTTGCGGTACAGTTTGCTTCCTTTTAAAGGTTCACGAGCTGGCCTTTTGCAATTTCCTGCTGAGCGATGCATTCTAGCTTGAAGTAGGGACATTCAATTACTAGTACAAATGTTTATTTATGCATATAAAAATACTGCAGCCTCGTTTAGGGCTACAGAAAGAGTGAGCTTCATGATAGGGGAAAAAATCAACAAAGTCGTTACAATACAAAAATTTGCGTTCTAATCGCAGGGATCAACGATAAAAGATATAAAAGATAACCATGCGTACGAGTTGGGCCGTTGGTCTGTGATCCTTTTAGTGCGCAGTTTTCTTTAAATATATATATATATATATATATATATATATATATATATATATATATATATATATATATATATATATATATATATATATATATATATATATATATATATATATATATATATATATATATATATATAGTATTCAGTAGGGGTTCCAATGGCTCAGGTTACTAGTTTATGTACAGCATTACGGCAAATGCGACTGGTCTGTTAAGGTTTATTTTGCCAACAGTTTTGGGAATGGGATTATATTGGCCAGGGTCCCTGTACTACTAGACCAGATGAACTCACAAAAAGGACTATCCAGCAGATGGTCATAGTTCCTATGAGCGTACGGAGACTATCTTTCTCCGGCTACAAATATTGCATAGATGCTCGGTTTGACATCGTTCGTATGACTGCACCCAGATGGACACTATAACTGCAGTTATCGCCTAGTTAGAAAGCTACCTTGGTGGTGCGGATTGCGCCTCGGACTCAGTTACCAACTGTTAAAAAGCAACTGCTCTTTCGGGGATTCGCGATAACATACCTGTTGGAGTAGTATGGTAGAGAGAGGGTGTGGTAGGTGGTCCTTGGCGATCAGAAAATGAACAAGGGAGGGGAAAACCTCAGGTTGCTTGAGCCAACGTTTCGACAAGAGGACTTGTCTTCGTCTGGGCGAAGTAGTACAGTTGAAATGGCTTATAACGAAATATTGGTTATAACAAAGGAATGACGATTCCCCTTGGAATCTCAGTCAACACGGACTGTAAGCCTATAACGAAGTTTTCGCCGGGCCCTTCAACTTCGCTATAATAAGGTTCAACTGTATTAGTAGACTAACTGGCAGTGGTAATAGTGTGAGTATAGTAGTAGGGAAATGATAGTAGCGGCAGGGATTCTAACGATGGCGCCAGAATTGTATTGCACTAACAATGCATAATATAATTATGCAACAAAATTTGAGCAGACAGCATTGGTAAATGACGAGCTGGTTATGACATGCATATGAAATACTTGCATTAAGTGCCGCCGCGGTGGCTCAGTGGTTACGGCGCTCGGCTGCTGACCCGAAAGACGCGGGTTTAATCCCGGCCGCAGCGGTCGAATTTCGATGGAGGCGAAATTCTAGAGGCCGATGTACTGTGCGATGTCAGTGCCCGTTTAATAACCCCAGGTGGTCGAAATTTCCGGAGCCCTTCACTACGGCGTCCCTTATAGCGTGAGTCGCTTTGGGACGTCAAACCATAAGCCAAACTTACGTTAAGTTGTATAGTAGTAACAATGGCGATAGCCAGGTTTGTAATGACGGTGTAGCAAAATTAAGAGAAGCTTTAATAATAACACTAGTAGTACCCGCCTGAAGAGATTTCCCTTTCCAACCTCGCCCCCAGCTGGGCGCGTTCACCGCGCGATCATCGTGTCAGTCGACACGGTCGCGCCTATCTTTCGTTCAGCTACACACCACGTTCTGTCTTTCCCAGCCGCATCACCACCGCATCATCGCCTCCTTCGTCGACTCATAGGCGCCAGCGCGCCTGCAGCGCGCGCCGACTCCACAGCGTGGCTCAGCGCGGCGTTTCCGCGTCGCGCTCTTTTCTTGCCGCTAGGTCGGCCGTCGCTCGGCTCGCGCAGATGACCCGGAACGAACCATACGCGAGCCTCTGTCCGCGCAATGCCTGCGTGTGCGTCTACGCGACGGCCAACGCTTCTTCCTTGCATGCTCTTGTCCATGAGACCACAGCAAGAGAGGGGTGCGTGGAAGGAGCCTCTATTGAAAACCTCCTCTCCCGGTCTCCTAGTCGTATTGTATAGCACCTAAGAAGGAAGAAGGGGGAGGAGGGTGGGGGAGCGCCCCCCCCCCCCCCCCCCCCCTTCTGTCTTTCATGAACTGCCCTTCCTTGAGGCCTTCTGTAGCGGCTCCTTCTAATGGCCGAAGAAGACTCGCGGCGGCTCTGGACGCCGGTCACTTCCTACACGACTCTGGTGTGCGCCCACAATGGCACGAGCCTTGGCCGTTTGCGCGCGGTTCATATATATATATATATATATATATATATATATATATATATATATATATATATATATATATATAACGCTTTGGTCCGTGGGGGGTGGGAGGGGGGGGGGGGCGTTTGTCCCCTCCACGTCTCTTTCTCCCTTTTTCGGCAACAACGGCGGGCCTTTGAAGAAAAAGGAAGACCGAAAAGAGGGGCACAGTTTTGTCTCTGTGTTTGCTGCTCTTTTTCCCGGCAGCGGCGGTACCTAGAAGCGGACTGGTGGAAGTGGAAGACCCTGGTCTACTTACTATAACTTGAAGTATAACGTTTCACTCGGAACGCGTGGCGAGATAATTCATATCTACGTTTTCTCGGGCTAATTACGGCACGGTTGGTGTGGGTCACAAGTTATCGCGAGATGGTTCTTTTTTTATACCTGATTGAGTAACCAGGAAACTACGTTTCTTGAGAAGACCTTATGAAAGATTCCGCAGATGTTCTCTGTGGAACACTTCGTTGAGGCTGGAAAAACTTGAGTCCTCCTAACGACCATCTAAAAGAATAAAATGGGATAGCGTTTGGGAATTGACCCACCCCCAAATATTCGAAAGGACCGCCCCCCCCCCCCCCCCAATTGTGGAAGTATATAGGCCCACCCCAGAAAATGAAGTAAAGTGGATTATTGGGGATTCACATGTGGATTAAGGCGTATTAATCGGTTTTAAAGCGATCAGCTAAGATTAGCGAGTTGATTACGTGTGAATTAGTGGCTGGATTAAGGGGTTAGCGGGGATTGGTTGATAAATTAAGGTGGAAGAGTGGGTCGAGTTAGTTTAATCCCATCGGATAATCTAATGAAAGGCACTCGAACATTCCAGTCCCCAGATTTTCAAATTTGGTGGTGCTGATGTCATCAAGACCCCCTCGACCAATCAGGGAATTTCGTTGCGGAGAAAGCGGGTGGTTTTTGCAAGCCGACAATCTGAATATTTTCGCATTAATAGTTGCTAGCTAACGGCGGGACTGGTCTTGGCCCTAGCAACACAGCGAACCTTCCCAATGTTGGAAATATATTGGGAAATGCTGGTCCTACGAAGGACTAGACCTAAACCATCTATTTCCAGTATTGGGCCGATTGCCTGCGCTGCTTAAAGAGGGGGGGGGGGGGGGGGGGTGTAGCCGCTACGCCTCAACGACATTTAGTATGAAAAACACGTCACCGTTCGTGGCACCGTTCGTTGACATTCATGCGTCGTGAGGGTGCCTAGTTCGCTTGGTGTACAGTCGCGAGCAAAAAATATTAGCACAGATCACTGGCGATCAGAATTGGGATATCTCACCACGCGGCGCTGCGGTTCGCAGACCTACCTATCGGGCCGTTTCCATGTTTGCAGCCTAGGAAGGGACGGCAGGAAGTAAGCTTTATCAAGCGTGCACCGTCCGAGCGTTGAAGTGCCGACCCTACGTGACTGTGCATGCGGCATTTATTTTGGCTCGGTTATCATGAGCAAAGATGGCTTCCTTTTATTACTTTTTTTTATGTCCGATGGTTTGTCAAAAGGAACTCGCGGGAACAATAGCTGATAGCGCTGCTTTTAGTCAGTAATTCTGCTGGGCCGTGGCAGTCCTCAGAACCCCCCTAATACTGTAGAATGGGAGCGGCCCGGCACTCTCGTTATCAGCCTCTTCGCCACCCGCAGCGCCACGCGTTGTCATTCCGGCGCTCCGGTGTTCCGTCATGTGTGCTAATCTTTTTACCCGCGACTGTATGTCATACTGTTAGGCTGCAGCTGTGTAGATGGTGCGTGTAAGAATTAGTTGTTCGCTTTCATCGTGTCGCCGTTCAATAAATACGAGAGGAGAGGGGAAGGACACTCACTTAAACACACGCATAGTGTTTCGCACATACAAGTGGCACATACACGTGTCTCAGAACAGTGGTGCGGTAATGTTGTCGCAGCAAGCAATAACGAATAGAAGACGACTGGCGGCATCGTTCGCGACGCCTGAGACGGAGCCGGTCGTCGGAGGTCGAGCGCGCGTTTTTATTACCGCCGAGTCTTATCCCAGTGTGCGGTGGGTTACGCGCCAACCAGGTTCCTTTCCCGCCGCGGTCTCGCTCTGTTCGAGCGTCATTTGCACCTCGCGCAGTAAAACGGCGCTTGTGTGCGCGAGCGGTTATGGGGCCACTCTCACCGTGTCCGCTTATGCCGTGCGCTATGGTGTGTGTGTGTACCGGTTTCGCGCGTCGTCCTTGCATGGATGAAACATGCCAGGCGTGTCCTCTCCCACCGCGGCCATCCGAGAACGCTCTGGGGTTATACCGTGTTTATGCGGATGTAAGGCCTAGTGCACTTCCGGAAACGCCCCGCCCTCGGCATTGCGTGATACCCTCTGCCTCCTGAGTTGCCGGGTTTCCTGTACCGGGGCTTCAAATCGGGACAAAATCTTCGGGGTTGTCCAGGTAACATGAAACGTCAAACGAGAGGTGTTGGTTCAGTGTTTAGGGGGATCAACCAAGGCGGAGAAGATTTGTATTAAGCGTGTAGTTACTAATTAGCATTAAGTGACCCCGGGTTCAGCCGTATACTGAGGACAGCAGTGGTTATAGAAACGAGCCCAGTTTTTTGTACTTTTAACCAGTAGAAAGAAAAAACGACAGAAACGCGACAAAATGACGACAAAGCGTTTTATCTATTTGTCTAACGACTGATCTTGCTGTAGTACTGCAGTATTTCTTCGCAGTTCTGTCGCCACGACATGGGAGAGCAACATACCCAGAAATTCTCGACTAATGTATTTTAATGTGATAGCGTTAAGACTGCCGTTCTGCAGAAAATCCGGCGTCGTCGGCGCAATGAACGAGAAATTCCTGGAGAAACAACCTGGGCGGGCCACCCAGGTCACGTGACCTTGTGACGTCATCTTAACCTGCCCACCGGATTGTGAGCAAACTGACCACCATGGCAGGTGGCAGTTAAATCAATGATTGGTCAGGAGAGATTGCTCGGGAAGAGCAACCGAAGTCTCACAGACCCCATCGGTGGCAGTATCTGCCATCGCAGGGCAGGGGTGTATATCGCTTAACCGCTGCACCACTGCGCCAGGTGTGGCATGAGGACTCCCAGGAGGGATATATGAATGCTAGAGAATTACCAGTTCCGCGTACGTGGGCATTAACCCATTACCGCTATCGCGTCATACACTTAAGACGGAACTGAACTGTCCCCTCCCACGTTTTCGACGGGAAGTTAATAACGAACACAACATTGGAGCGTTAGCTCCAATACTCGCATAGTTATTGCTTTGTTGTTGTTGCGACTGAGAGAAGGATTAAAAGGAAAGTGCACGGGCCTGCCGACTGGCTCGAGCCGAGCCACCACCGCTGCCACGTGCAGATAGAGGAGAGTTAAAAGATACCACTCCGAACATTGTACGCCAATTGGGTGGTCCGCAATCTGTGTACCAAAGGTACCACCCACTGGTCCCACTTGAATGTTCTTGTATTTCATACTAACAAGATACCACTCCGAACATTCTGCGCCAATTAGGTGGTCCGCAATCTGTGTACCAGTGGTGCCACCCATTGGTGCCACTTGAATGTTCTTGTATTTCATACTAACAAGATACCACTCCGAACATTCTACACCAATTAGGTGGTCCGCAATCTGTGTACCAGTGGTAGCACCCACTGGTCCCACTTGAATGTTCTTGTATTTCATACTAACAAAATACCACTCCGAACATTCTGCGCCAATTAGGTGGTCCGCAATCTGTGTACCAGTGGTAGCACCCACTGGTCCCACTTGAATGTTCTTGTATTTCATACTAACAAAATACCACTCCGAACATTCTGCGCCAATTAGGTGGTCCGCAATCTGTGTACCAGTGGTAGCACCCACTGGTCCCACTTGAATGTTCTTGTATTTCATACTAACAAGATACCACTCCGAACATTCTGCGCCAATTAGGTGGTCCGCAATCTGTGTACCAGTGGTGCCACCCATTGGTGCCACTTGAATGTTCTTGTATTTCATACTAACAAGATACCACTCCGAACATTCTACACCAATTAGGTGGTCCGCAATCTGTGTACCAGTGGTAGCACCCACTGGTCCCACTTGAATGTTCTTGTATTTCATACTAACAAAATACCACTCCGAACATTCTGCGCCAATTAGGTGGTCCGCAATCTGTGTACCAGTGGTAGCACCCACTGGTCCCACTTGAATGTTCTTGTATTTCATACTAACAAAATACCACTCCGAACATTCTGCGCCAATTAGGTGGTCCGCAATCTGTGTACCAGTGGTAGCACCCACTGGTCCCACTTGAATGTTCTTGTATTTCATACTAACAAAATACCACTCCGAACATTCTGCGCCAATTAGGTGGTCCGCAATCTGTGTACCAGTGGTAGCACCCACTGGTCCCACTTGAATGTTCTTGTATTTCATACTAACAAAATACCACTCCGAACATTCTGCGCCAATTAGGTGGTCCGCAATCTGTGTACCAGTGGTAGCACCCACTGGTCCCACTTGAATGTTCTTGTATTTCATACTAACAAAATACCACTCCGAACATTCTGCGCCAATTAGGTGGTCCGCAATCTGTGTACCAGTGGTAGCACCCACTGGTCCCACTTGAATGTTCTTGTATTTCATACTAACAAAATACCACTCCGAACATTCTGCGCCAATTAGGTGGTCCGCAATCTGTGTACCAGTGGTAGCACCCACTGGTCCCACTTGAATGTTCTTGTATTTCATACTAACAAAATACCACTCCGAACATTCTGCGCCAATTAGGTGGTCCGCAATCTGTGTACCAGTGGTAGCACCCACTGGTCCCACTTGAATGTTCTTGTATTTCATACTAACAAAATACCACTCCGAACATTCTGCGCCAATTAGGTGGTCCGCAATCTGTGTACCAGTGGTAGCACCCACTGGTCCCACTTGAATGTTCTTGTATTTCATACTAACAAAATACCACTCCGAACATTCTGCGCCAATTAGGTGGTCCGCAATCTGTGTACCAGTGGTAGCACCCACTGGTCCCACTTGAATGTTCTTGTATTTCATACTAACAAAATACCACTCCGAACATTCTGCGCCAATTAGGTGGTCCGCAATCTGTGTACCAGTGGTAGCACCCACTGGTCCCACTTGAATGTTCTTGTATTTCATACTAACAAAATACCACTCCGAACATTCTGCGCCAATTAGGTGGTCCGCAATCTGTGTACCAGTGGTAGCACCCACTGGTCCCACTTGAATGTTCTTGTATTTCATACTAACGCGACCTTGAGTAATGCGAGTAACAAGGAGAGTTACTCGCATTACTCAAGGTTGCGTTAGTATGAAATATGAGGTCAAACCTAATTGGCTTAGAATGTTCGGTGTGGTATCAAACGATTCAGCACATTACGGAGCATAAGATTACTAGTCGAATCAAAGCGTAGCGCATTATATTGATTCGCACCGGCGACCTTTGGTCCCCCAAACCATGATTTTTTTTAAGCTTTAAACGTCCATTACGGCCAAACTAATTGACGTATGACTTTCGAAGTAGTGTCAAACTATTTGTCTCCTTGCACTTTATACGTTGGCATAAAAAAAGTAGATATCCGAATATAACGAAAAAATTTTACCGCATATAGCGGAGATGTCTGATGACCGTCAATATTCGTTCGAACCTCTTTCTAAGCAAATATCAGACCGAAATTTTATCCCCAGCCAATAAGACATGTATAGTACTTGGCCGCATTTAGTCGGTCTTATGACGGAGAGAATCCGGTACACAGTATACAAAGGCACAGCAGAAATGCGGCGGGGCCCTTCCAGCAGTTCAGTGCGACCGCCGGAATCGCGTCCCCTCCCACTCGCTCGTCCGTTTTTGTCCGGTCCCTTTCTCCGGGACCCCCCTCTCCCTCATCCCGGGGATTGTCTTCTCGCGAGGTCTCGTTTGCGTGCCCGCCGTGCAGCAGATCGTCCGCATAGCTCGCCGCTCCCGCTTTGTCCTTGGACTAGAACGCGTCGCCCGTGCCGCCGTGGCTCCGCTGGGCTCCGTCGCGTCAGAAGCGTGCAGCATTAAAGACGGTATATGCAGGTGGCGTTGGGCAATGGTGAGCCTAGTTCGCAAAGCTCACGTGAAAGGAACGGATGGCTTGAGTCTCTCCGTAAGAAAAAAAATGGCTGTGGCTTAGCTTGGTTAAGCCCGGTAATTGCGAAAGCAATATCCGTAGCTACGCCATGGTTCAGCTGGTAGTGTAGCTGGTGGTGGTGCTTGTGGTTAGACTTGTGGTGATGAATAGGTTATACAATCCAATCCAATATGCCAATATGATAGCTACCGGCCTCGCTACGCGACGGGCTGAAAGTGCAACTAGTATTGCTTTCGCAATAAAAATGCTGCTTGCACCCACAGAATGCCTGTTAGAACCGTTTTTGCATACTTCGTGATTAATTCGCAAGCATTGCTTGGCTCATGTATGGCGTCCGCAGAAAGTGTGTAGAGATAGTGTGTACAGAAAGTGTCAACAGAAAGTGTGTAGAGATAGTGTGTACAGAAAGTGTAAACAGATAGTGTGTAGAGATAGTGTGTACAGAAAGTGTAAACAGATAGTGTGTAGAGATAGTGTGTACAGAAAGTGTCAACAGAAAGTGTGTAGAGATAGTGTGTACAGAAAGTGTAAACAGATAGTGTGTAGAGATAGTGTGTACAGAAAGTGTCAACAGAAAGTGTGTAGATATAGTGTGTACAGAAAGTGTAAACAGATAGTGTGTAGAGATAGTGTGTACAGGAAGTGTAAACAGAAAGTGTGTAGAGATAATGTGTACAGAAAGAGTCAACAGAAAGTGTGGACGCTCACCCGAGCTTAGCCGAGTTACTCGGTAGTAATTCGGGTAAGCTCGGGTAAGTTCGGAGGTGCTCCGCGCAAACTGCAGCCAATGAAGGGAAGCTCGGGTAAGCTCGTGTAGTAATTCGGCTAAGCTCGGGTAAGTTCGGAGGAGCGCCGTGCAAGCTGCAGCCAAAGGGGGGGAAGCTCGGGTAAATTCGTGTAGTAACTCGGGCAAGCTCGGATAAGTTCGGAGGCGCGTCGCGCCACCTCCGCCAAAAGTTGCTCGGCAAGAGCAACACGGGTCGCACAATCCCGACGGGTGGCTGGGATAGAGACAGCCACCTGCCAGTGCAGCCACTGCGCTGGTAGTGGTATATGAGGACTCGTCGCCATCTATGAATCTTATGTAGAGAATGAACATTAACACAGGGAGCTCCATAGGATGTGTGGTTTCGTGACCAACGCGAACTTAGTTGCACAAGCCACAAACGCACCAACAGAAAGAGCAATAGTGCACAGTGTTTTCCCATTCGTTGCAAGTAAGGTCACTTAACTTCCCCCGGTAGTTTTTCGTCGTGGCCATGTGTGCGCGTGTATTTTTAGGCCTAACATTTTAAAGAGAGCTTGTTTAACGTCCTGGCTCAGTAAAGTTAATTTTATTGCGAAAGCAATACTACTTGCACTTTCACGCCGTTGCGTGCCGCGGCCGGTGACTACCATCATGCCGCGGCCGGTGGCCACCATCGCGCCGTGGCGGTGACCGCCATTGACCTTCATTTGACCTTGATTGCATTACATTGGATTAGATTGAATTAGATTGTATTGGACTGGACTGGATTGGATTAGATTATATTAGATTAGATTACATTCGGTTAGATTACATTGGTTTGGATTGGATAGGATTGGATTGGAATGGATTGCATTGGAGTGGATAGGATTGGAGTCGATTCGAGTGGATTGAATTGCATTGGATTGGACTGGATTGGATTAGATTACATTAGATTAGATTAAATTACATTGGGTTGGATTGGAGTGGATTGGATTGGATTGGATTCCATTGGATTGGATTTGTTTGGATTGCATTGCATTGGATTGCATAACCGATGCATCACAACAAGTCTAACCACAAGCACCACCACCAGCTACACTACCAGCTGTAGCATGGCGTAGGTACGGATATTGCTTTCGCAATTACCGGGCTTAACCAAGCTAAGCCACAGATTTTTTTTTCCACTGCAGTTCAGTAAGTACCGAAGTCCTACGTATTTGCACTCGGGTCGCTCATACTATGAAACCGCGAATGTGACTATGAAGAGTGGACCATGGACAGTTGCTAAACCGGCAACCTTTGCAACTACCTGAGCAAAACTGATCTTCACTCTTTGCTCTTTTTCCTACATTCTCTTCCTATTTCTCACTATGCCTTGTTGTGGACTTCTCGAAAAAAAAAAAGATAGTGCCCCTTCACTTGTACTTGCACAGTAGTAGAGGATTGCACAAACGCTCGTGTTCTGACTTATTTATGAAGTGTAAGTTTCAATAGTCTTGACAGAAGCCTTGCTAGTAATGAGCAAGTATGATAACGATTATTATTATTATATGATAATAATGATGCAAAGGCAGCTTTGGTCAAGGAGGGCCACGGCTAGCGTATATTATCTGCACGTAGTGGGGGGGAGGCGGGGGTGGCGACGAGCCATCCTGTGAAGCATTTCATTTTATGTGTCAAATTTCCATGGTATGAAGTGACAGCATAACGAAAGGTCAAAGAAAGCTCGCGCCTAACACATGGTAGTAGTAGGCATAAACTAATTGAAGACAAAAGAACAGGGTCGAGACGCCCAAAGAAAATGCACCAAATAAAAGCCAATGAGAAATGAATGATTGAATTAATTACTTAATGGTGACAGCATTTACTCCAGGATAAATCGAACATCAACCGCCGCCGCGGTGGCTCAGCGGCTATGGTGCTCGGCTGCTGACCCAAAAGACGCGGGTTCGATCCCGGCCGCGGCGGCTAGAATTTCTTTGGAGGAGAAATTCTAGAGGCCCGTGTACTGTGCGATGTCAGTGCACGTTAAAGAACCCCAGGTGGTCGAAAATTCCGGAGCCCTTCACTACGGCGTCTCTCATAGCCTTAGTCGCTTTGGGACGTTAAACCCCATAAACCAAACCAAACCGAACATCAACCTTTGGAAAGCTTGCACCTATTGTAAAACCGATGGGTACCTAATGGCACTGGGGATCGAACCGCGTACCTCCTGTAGGGTGGCACTACCAGCTATATAGCTGCAGTAAGTACATACTCGAGTAGTGCGGAGGCAACAGCTTGATAAACCAGCTCTCTTTGGTCAGGTTGGTTTGTGCTAAAGGAAAGAGGAGGTGAGCACTGAACTACGGTATGAACGATAAATTCCAGGTATGATGACCCCCCCCCCCCCCCCCCCGTAATAAAATGAAGACAAACTTTGTACTAGGCTATACAGAGCGAAATCCACTCATATGTCCTCTTGCCCGTAAAAAAGTAAAGCTTGCTAGTAAATAAGTAGTTGGTATCTTGAGGTGGTTAAAAATTACCTCCTGGAACTGTTTACATACAGAAACCTCTGCTCTCTGGTAAAGAG